>NC_134399.1:106647055-107357496 GCF_050003625.1 Haematobia irritans | reverse complement strand
CAAATACTGTCTGTTATTTTTTACCAATTACAGTAATAGTGGTTTGGTTTGTCTTAAACAAACAAAAAAGATAATATAGATTGTAATATTTTTTAGCTGTTAATATTTTTGATACCATTTTAAAATTACTTTCCTTGTCTTCAAACTATTCCCTTAAAAGGTAAGCATTTCCCTATTTTATCCTTGTGAAACAAACAGTCTTCTTTCAATGTAGGCATACCAATTTCTTAAACGGGTTAAGACCATAATAAATTTCTTCTGTATACACAGAAATTTTTTCCAATTAAAATTTTAATTGAGTTTTAAAAAATATTCAATTAAAAATTTAATTGATTCAACAAAAGTTTTAATTGAACAAAAATCAATCACAAAAATTAATAGTATTAATTAATTTTTTAATTTATACTATAATTTCTGTGATTGAAGACATTTCAATTAAAAAATTAATTGGATCTATTAATTTCGTGATTGAAACAGACAATTTTTTTGTCTGTATGTTTTAATTTAAAAATACATTTTATTGACACATTTTGCATTGATTTATGCAAAAAGTTCTGAGTTGCTACCGCCGACTAGTGTAGATGGTACATAAATGTATTCATTGTTTATTAACGAAACAGCTGGTATATTTCAGGGTACGGAAAAATGTTTGTTATTAACCAGTGACATACTTCGCTTTTACAATATAAAATAAAATATAATAATATAAAATTTTTAAAAATAATTCATTTTATTGAAAGACAACATTTATTAATCGATGTTTTGGATCATTTGTTCCTAATAGTAAAGAGATTTTACATGATTTTTTAATTTTACGCTTTTTATTGCTTTTGTTTTTGATGCGAAGTTCAATACCTTCCCTTAAAAAATTTTATAATGTAAAGATCGAAATATCATAGATTAGATTTGTCCGTTTTTTTGGTCTAAACAAGAGCTTCAGCTGAATTGAATTCATCTTAATTTTGTTGTTCACGAGTCGAAAGTCGACTTTTAATAATAGGAAACATCGGCATCCAACTTTTTCAAAGCTTTACACTAAAAAACTATTTACGTGATATTAAAAATTGCGCAGCCTCAATTTTAGGATGCACAATTTACACATTATTAAGGACAAATTTCTTTAAAACAATGAAATTTTAATTAAAAGAAAGTTTATAATCTTTGCTTCGAAAATTGTTTTCATTAAATTTAGGATACACATTTTGAAAATTTGCGTCCCTTTGTTAAAGTTTCATATCTTTAAATTTAGGCAAATTTTTGTTAAAGTAAAGAAACACTTTTTTGATTTAAAGAAATCGTCCTTAAATTAACTGAAATATTGAATCTTTAGATTTAAGATAAAAACGCTTCAAATATAGGCTAAGACTTATTTTGAGGATTTAGCATCTTTGGTTTAAAGGTATTTTGGAATTAAGAAAATATTTTTTTACTTCGAAATATCCGTCATAATTTAGATTTTTAAACTGGCATTTGTTTGTACGTGAATAGCTTTATTAATATACCGGAACAATAGAATGAAAATTCAATAAATGAGATCTGTATCCTAATTTTAATTTTATAGATCCTAGATTTATAGCCAGATAAGTCGCAAAAAAATTTCCTTTTTTTAAAGAACCCACATCTTTGGCTCGGAATCAATACCAAAATCCTTAAAGGACGGTCAAAATCTTTGGATCCAAGTAAACTGTTTTTGAGTGTTTTTTAACAAGTATTTCATGTGAAACCCAGAACATACCCGTAAAATCAAATTAGGCAACGTTTCTTTATGTTTTATGTTTTTTTGTATTTTTTTTTTTTGTTTTGGTGGTATTTTTTCTGTGTAAGAGGGCGGTTCGGAAACTTCTTAGCCTATCAATGAAAGAGAATAGTTAGTTTTTCAAAAATATTTTTAGTTTTCAATATAATCTCCTGAAACTTCAATACACTTAGTCCAACGCTTTTCTAGCAATTCTATCCCTTGATTAAAATAGTTTTCCTCAATGTCTTCAGAATAGTGGTTTACAACTGTAATTGAATCTTCATTTGAGGTAAAACGCTTGCCAGCAAGGATTTTTTTTAGATTTGGGAACAAGTAAAAGTCACTGGGAGCTAAATCAGGAGAATAAGGTGGGTGGTGAAGCAACTCGTACTTTAATTCGTTGATTTTAGCCATTGTTAAAACACTCTTGTGCGCTGGTGCGTTGTCTTGATGAAAAATTATTTTTTTTTGTGTTGTACGCCAGGACGCTTTTCTCGAATTTGTACATTTAATTGATCCGAAAGGTTGCAATAGTACTCTGAATTTCTTGTTTTACACTTTTGCAGAGTCAATCAATAAAATACCTTTGAAGTCTCAAAAAAACGTTGCCATAACCTTACCAGCCGATTGAATTGTTTTTGACTTCTTTGGGGCACTTCCTCCAGCTTCAGTCCATTGGTTGGATTGTTTTGTTTCTGGAGTATAGTGGTGGATCCATGTTTCGTCAACAGTTATGAAAGGACGCTTAAAATCCATTTTATTTCGCTTAAAACTATCCAACCAATCTTGAGAAATGTTCATTCTTATGCGTTTTTGATCGACTGTTAACAAATGCGGCACCCATCTTGCAGAAAGCTTTTTCATCTGTAGTTCTTCATGCAAAATTAAATGGACTCGATCATTTGAGATGTCCATGATATTAGCAATTTCACGCACTTTTATTCGTCGATCATTTAATACCATATCATGCACTTTGGCTACAATTTCTGTTGTTGTTGCTGTGTTTGGACGTCCACTACGTGGTTCATCTTCAATGCTTGTACGACCACGTTTAAATTCAGCAACCCAATTTTTTACTGTTGCATATGAAGGAGCACTGTCACCTAACACATTCATCATATCATTATGAATTTCTTGTCCCGATAAACCTTTTTTATGTAAATATTTAATGACAGCACACATTTCTAATTTTTCCATTGTAAAAAAATTGCGGATGCGTCTTTTTTGAACACCTGTTTATATATGAAGGAGTTGCCAGATCGAAACAAAATTTAACATGTGTTCATAACAGAGATGGAAGTTTCTAAAACACTTAACTTTTTTCTGTTTATACCACGCTTTTTGTGCTAGGCTAAGAAGTTTCCGAACTGCCCTCGTACTTACCCTATTTTACAAAAATTAACCAAAAAACTCTTATACATTTCAAATATACACATTTTCTTTTAATTAAAAGTTTTCAGTTTTCTTTTTCACAAAAAATAAATAAAACTTAATTAACTATAGCTAATGTGTACACTATACTATCCAACATTTTATTTATATAGATATCATATTTACAATTAAACATATATTTAAAGTCTAAACAATACCCGAAGTTTAAAAATAGGGAAGAGAAATTACATTATAGGAATATTATGAAAAATATTAGTTTGATTTTACAATGACATATTTATATTTTTTATATAGCAAGAAAATTGGCAAAACTTAATGTTTGTTTGTATTATTATTATTATTTTTTTTATAAAACTAGTAGCAAACCTTTGGCAAACTTGTTTCTTTATTTCTAATATAATTGATTAGAAAACTTAAACAGCTATACAGTATTAGTTTCTTTTTTGTTTATAATAAATATGCAATAATTTGATATATTTATATAGAGAGGTAGTAACATCTAAGGCAGTCATGTGTTTTAGTTGAAAAATAGAAGTAAAACAAAAAAAGTAAAGAAATAACAATTTGTGAACTAAACTTAAGAGTTTGGAATCATTGATATTACATAGTCGAAGTGATACAGAAACACAGGTCAAAATTAGTCAAATAACTATTATAGACCCTATATAAATAACAACAATAAAAAAAACTGTCTTATAGATATAGTCTAAAACAAACATAATTTATTGATATATTTCTATAGGACAAGTCTTGGTGAAAATTAATCTAACCCTATTCAAATTTTACTAACAACAAAAAAATTGCTTACTATCGCAGACTTTGTTAGTTATTCGTTTTAATTTGATTAACTTTTTAATTGTATCAGTTAATTTTTTAATTGATTGCGTTTTCAACTTCAATAAATTTTCTAATTGGAAATATTTTTTTCTGCGTCAAAATTTTATTGATTCAAATAATTTTTGCGATTGAATTTGTTTGATTAAATAATTAATTGAGTTAATTAAATTTTAATTGAAAAATTTTAAATTTAAATTGAAATTTCGATATTTTCGGAGACTAAAATCGATCGTTCGGTTTTGAATTGGCGATAATATTGAAAATGTCTCACGAAAGTTGTCTACTTTTCAGAGTATCCAAGGTTGAGAGATTTGAGTGTAGTCGTGGAGTGGAATTTCTATTGCATATTCTTACACAGTAATCTTTACAGCAATGCAGGCTTCAAATATTACTAAGCTCGTTTTTCTTCGATCACGGCGGCCATACTGATGTCGTCAAGAAGTCCTTCCTTATACCCTTGGTGTAGAAGGACTTTTTGTGTCAGGCACTACGGCGCCGAATATTGTTGTGCATTAAAAATCGGTGTGAAACATAATTCGAGAGCCCATCAAAACATTATCACTGAATTCCGGAATCGATATCACATTTGGGTGAACAAAACAGTGTACATATAGGCCGGTGCTATGTTCGTCTTCCACGCCGAAAACAGCTTATTTCCACGGTTACATTTCCAATCAAGTTTACTCAAAAGACAAAATGTTAATTTTTTTTTTAAATTATTATTAAATTTTAATTTCATAAAAATAAAATAGAAAAAATAAATAAATAAAAATGAAGTTTTGGTGGAATGAACGAACATAGTACCCCACCCCAAGAGGACATTCCAGGACGCAACCACGGTTGCCACAGTTTTTTAGTAGTACAAATATTCGATTTGTTATTTTTATTCGGTAGATTGGTGATTTTGACAAAATTTTCTATAGAAATAAAATTTTGACAAAATTTTCTGTAGAAATACAATTTTGACCAAATTTTCTATAGAAACAACATTTTTTATAGAAATAAAATTTTGAAAAAATTTTCTATAGAAATAAAATTTCGATAAAATTATAGAAATAAAATTTTGGCAAAATTATAGAAATAAAATTTTGAGAAAATTTTCTTTAGAAATAAAATTTTGACTAAATTTTTCTAGAAAAATAAAATTTTTATAAACTTTTCTATAGAAACATTTGTTGCCAAATAAAATATAGAAATAAATTTTTCATAAAATTTTCTATAGAAATAAAATTTTCTATACAAATAAAATTTTGACAAAATTTTCTATAGAAATAAAATTTTGACAAAATATTCTATAGAAATAAAATTTTGACAAAATTTTCTATAGAAATAAAATTTTGACAAAATTTTCTAAAGAAATAAAAATTTGACAAAATTTTCTATAGAAATAAAATTTTGACAAAATGTTCTATGCAAATAAAAATTTGTCAAAATTTTCTAAAGAAATAAAAATTTGACAAATAAAATATATAAAATTTTGACAAAATTCTCTATAGAAATAAAATTTTGACAAATAAAATATAGAAATAAAATTTTGATAAAATTTTCTATAGAAATAAAATTTTGATAAAATTTGCTATAGAAATAAACTTTTGAAAAAATTTTCTATAGAAATAAAATTTTGGCAAATAAGATTTTTTTTTTGGTATAATTTTCTCAAATTTTTTGTAGATTATCTGTGGCTCGAGTGACAACCGTGGACGTAACTCATCGAATATACAGTATGAACGAAAAATTACAAAAATATATATTCTGTAAATCTTAACCCTAGACAGTCATCATTCGTCAAAATGACGACACGTAATTTCATTTTCGATTTAAAATGCATTTTAGTCTATTGGGAAATGGTAAATTTAAGTTATACTAATTCGACCGTTTTATGAATTTTTGTTTTATACTACTTAAAACCAAATTTTAGTAGTTTTTATCTGGGATTAATAATAAATAAAATCAATTCATTTCATTACATCGGTAAAAGTATTAGTACAAATATAATTAAATTCATTATCTTCAAAAGTAATTGCCATAATTCTTTAATTGTTATTTATGCCCAATAATTTTTTAAATAAATTTTAAAATTTTTAGTTTATTAATGATTTAATTGTTTTTTTTTCAATTTTTTATTAGTTTAATAATTTAGTGTCATGTAATCAAAATGTTTGTTTGTTGTTGTTGTTGTTGTTGTTGTAACAGTTTATTGTGATCTCATCCATTTCATGTTATACGCTTGGTACATCAGCTTGTTGGCAGATCAAGGAACTCTGCGACTAAGATGGGGTGTGTCCAGAGTGATCTGGTGGTAAGTCGGGTTGGTTTGGCTGGGCAAGAGAAAAGATGACGCGTGTCGTGTGGCCCTTGGTTGCAAATTGGACAAACTTCAGCTACGCTGCTATCAATCACCGATAAGTAGGAATTGAGGCGGCTGCACTTGCCTGATCTTAATTGGGCCAAAACTACCCTAGTCTGCCGTGGGAGGTCTCTTTCCTCCGGTGCTATGGGCGGTGGTCGGACTCCAAGAACAGGATTAACCTTGTAGCTTCTCACCGCTTCAGCTACAGTATCCTCATGAATCCTGTTCAAACCTGCCTGGTACGCTGCTTGATCTAGAGGCTCTCTTTTATAGCGCTGGATCTCGCGCTCTAGATTATGTATATCAACCCTTACGTTCCTGGGTGGTGGTTGTGCATCCATAAGATGGTGGTTTGGATGATTACTGCGATAACAACCCAGGAGATACTGCTTTGACAACATGTAGTTGTGTCTTCGCACAGGGATGATCTTTGTCTCCACATAAAGATGATCCAGGGGTGTGCTGCGGAGACACCCAGTCGCAGTTCTAAGAGCAGCGTTCTGGCAGGTTTGTATGTTATTCCACTGCGTATCACTGGTCTGCGAATGCGACCCCAAGAATCTTGGGGTAATTTGTGGTCGGAATTATTACTCCATCGACTCTGATATTCAACTGCCTGCGCACTTCTGCCGTCCATGTAGTAAATAGTGTGGCTGAGGATTTGGTGGGGGATATCCTCAAGTTTCTCGCAGTGAAATAACTGGTAAGATTAGCTATGTAGACGTTCAACCGATCGCAAATGTCATCAACATTGGGCCCAGATGCCAAGATTGTACAGTCATCCGCATATGATACAATCTCGACGCCGTCAGGAGGGGGTGGAATCGAGGACATGTAGAGGTTAAACAGTGCCGGAGATATCACCCCACCTTGGGGAACTCCCTGTTTAACTCTACGCGGTCTTGACTTTCTGTCCCTGAATTCCACGTACGACTGGCGTCCACACATATAATTCAGCACCCAACGCTTCGCTCCTGCCGGTAGGGACGTATTCTCGATGTCCTCAAATAATGTGGCATGGTTGACCGTATCGAATGCTTTCGATAGGTCAAGCGCCACGAGGACCGTCCTGTGACACGGCCTGGGCTGGTTAAGTCCCTTATTAATATGTGTCGAAATGGCATGTAAGGCTGTTGTCGTACTATGTACCTTACGGAATCCATGTTGATGGTGGGCAGCTGGAAAATTCTCCACAAGTCTGGGGAGGAGTAATGCCTCAAGTGTCTTGGCTACTGGCGACAGAAGGGATATCGGTCTGTACGATTCACCTTTGCTCGAATCTTTGCCCGGTTTCAGTAGTGGAATCACCCTTCCCATTTTCCAGACATCGGGTATAATGTGTGATTCCAAAGACAAATTGACGAGTCTGGTCAGGTACTCAACTCCCAGTATTCCCAGATGCTTCAGCATTAGCATTGAAATTCCGTCAGGGCCCAGCGCCTTAGATGGTTTCGCGCTGTTGATGACATTGGTAACTTCGGCTGCAGTAAATTGTGGTGTGTCATCGGCTCGGAGACCACGTACACGACGGGTGGCTCTCCTTTTCGCTCTATCACTCTCGGGATGCTCGACAAACTGTCGGTTGAAGTATTTGGCGCACCTCTTCGGATCAGTCACAGTCACGTCGCCAAATGTGACTGAAATCCCGTCATCCCTTGTGGAGGGGTTCGAGAGGGCTCTAACTGTTGACCACAATTTACCAGTTCCTGTTCCTAAGTTACATTGCTTCAGGTGCTCTAACCAAGTGTTCCGCTTGTGCTCGTCGACTATCTTACTAATCTCTAGATTTAGTTCTCTGATTCTAGGATCAGCAGGGTTAGCACGACGGCGTTCATCACGCTCGTCTGCGAGTCCCGCCGCTTCGGCTGGGAAGTTGGGCCTCACCTGGGCAATTCGACCAGCGGGTATGAAGCGAGCGGCTGCTGCGTTGATGATGTCCCGGAACTCCCTCTGGGCAACATGAACATGTGAGGGGGATGGGAGCTCACTGAAGCGGCGATCGGTGTATTCTCTGAAGCCTTCCCAGTTGGCTTTCTTTTGATTAATAAACGTCCGGCGTTCAGAGGTTATGAGATCGGAGGGTCGGTTGATGGTGAGAATTATGGGGAGGTGGTCCGAACCCAATGAAATGACGGGTTGCCAGGAGACGTCATTTATCAGACCAGGCGATGCTAACGATAAGTCTGGCGAACTGCTGCAGTCACCCATAATTCTCGTGGGGGCCTCTTCGTTCACCGTGCAAAATGTGGAGTCGTCTATCTGCTCTGCCAAAGCTATGCCCCTCTGGTCATTACCCAGGAGAGAATGCCAAAGTTCATGGTGGGCATTAAAATCTCCTAGAACCAATCGGTTATGCCCGCTCAACAACCACTCAATGTTTGGGCTATAACCAGGAGCACAGCTACCAACCGGCGGTATGTACACATTGTATAGCTCTATCTCGGCAGCCCCACACTTAACTGCTACCCCCATACATTCCATGTACGGGTCATTAGTGTCTAGCACAAGCGTGATAGGTCTATACTGCACGGAACGGTGTAATATGAAAGCCAGGGGGGTTACTCTGTATTGCGATACGAAAGCAAATGCGATGCGATAGTTAAATGCGTTAAGAGTACAATTCGGTACTCTGTATCACTTGCGCAAACGCTTTCGCAAAGTAAACTGAAAATATGGTAACGCTTTAGCAAAATAAAGCGAAAATATGACAACGCTGGCTGCACAATGTAAACAATAACGAAAATGATAAAAAGAAATGTCAAAAAATTGTAAATAAAAACATTTTAAACAATCTTCCGTTCGGTGCGTGTTCTTTTAAAACTTGCTAATCGTTTATAACAAAAAAGTAATAATTATGGATTCGATAGCGTTATGGTTTGAAGAAAATTAACATGAACGAATTACAAGAAGAATTTTGCGAGATCGGTCAAATATACTCTCCCTAAGTGACCACGGGTAAGAAAATGGAAACTCAAATTATGTGACAAACGTTTTTGAATATTTAATTTTTATAGATTTCGTCTTAATAAAGATGCGTTTATGTATGTATTAAACGCTATTAAAGACGACCTTGTCGTTCCAAATAAATCCACAGCCATTCCAACTCCAATAAAAGTGGCCGCTGCTTTGAAATTGCTTGGACAAGGTGGTTATCTACAAATCGGCCAAGACCATCTTTTAGGACTATCAGAGCAATCTATGTCGCGCTGCTTAAAAGAAGTTTGCGAGGTGATTGAACGAATACTTTGTCCCAAGCACATACAATTTGAGGTAACTGCGGAAGAGACCATAAAGTCTACCAAAGTTTGGAACTGACGTTGCTGTGTCTGTAACTTTTTTGGTTTTTCCCTAAAACAATAAACAATTTAGATACAAATATAAAAATTTAATTGTGCTTACTTACATATTTGTTACTTTGCGATTGCTATTTTGTTTGCGCACGATTTTTGCGATCAACGAACGAGTTTGACATACGCTTTCGCATTATAGAGTGCGGTGATGCCAGATTTGCGAAAACTAGATGCGCAAGGTAGATACGAAAACGAATTACTGAGTACCAATTACTAGATTCGCGACAATTTTTCTTACGCATCGCAATACAGAGTAACCCCCCAGGCCACCACCTCCATTTCTTGTGCGATCCTTCCGTAGGACATTGTACCCATCACAATGTCGTAGGCTGCAGGTGGGATTCAGCTTTGTTTCCTGGATCGCCGCGACCCTTATCCTTTTCCGATTCATAAAGTCTACGATCTCACTAATCTTACCACGGAGCCCGTTGCAATTAAATTGCAAAAATGATGCACTCTCCGGAACTGGTACAACAATATTCGGTGTAAGATGCTGCGGCGGAGAATATTGTTGTGCGGGAGAAGTCGGTGGGGTCACATAATCAGATGACCCACTGCTGCTGTCATTGGCACAGCATCCTGCCACGAAGTCAGTTTGACTATACTCCCGCAGCGATGTTAGGCCGGAGCAATTCCGGAAGTGCACCCATTCCATGCACCGGTTACACCTCACCGAAACCGAGCGATGGTGAATTCGATTTCGGCAGACGGCACAGTACCATGGTCCGGGGTTTTCCTCTATCCCGGCTCGGACCAAAAGCAGGCGGAGAAGGCTCCCCGGGATGCACCTTCTCCAACACGAAAAAATGGACGAGACAACACGTACACTGAGGTGGCAGCCGCTGGCCGATGGCTGGTATCCATCGGGTCAATCCGGTGCGTAGAACCCGCCGCCGTGGGATTGATGTTTGTTTGTATTTTATTATCATTGTTATTATTTTTACTTTTAGAAACATAGTAGTTTACATTAACGGTCTCATTAAATTTTTTTTAAGTTAAAATTGATTTGTCAGTAGGATATAGAGATACGTTATAGATATCATATTTATTTAATTTTTAATTATTATTATTAGTGTTTAAGAAATATTTGAAGTTTAAGCAATAATATATTTTGTAACGAATAGGGCCTCTATGAGGCTATGTTACTAATAAAGTTGAAATAAATAAAAAAAAAATAAAAATTGAATAAGAAAATAAATTCAAGTTTGGTTCACTTTTTCGCTCACGATGAAAATTATAGCGTCTTGAAATCAGCCGTAGTCAACATGACGAAGGATGACGTTAATGTACAAAAAATAAGGATGACTGTCCAGGGTTAAATATGGTTAACTTAAATTCACCAAGGCTTACAGCTTAGCTTCTTTAGACTAAATACTATAGGAATTTTCGATATCCATTATAAATATATAGCACATTCTTAATCTATAAATACCAGCAAGATTTTGGCAAATGATAATCGTAAAGTAGTTCTAACAATACGTACGTATTAAATATTGCTGTTAACTAATTATAATAATAAAATACAATATAAGAATATAAAATGATTTGAGCATTTGAAATCGTCGTTGGTTTTCGTAAAAGTAATAATCTAAAAACATAAGGCAGAGTGTGAATAAATAACGTGGTAAATTTGAAACGCTTGAAGCGTGTATGTAATTGAAAGTGAAGTTTTACATATATAACATTACAAATGTTGTTGTTTTGAAATAAAGATTAAATAACATATAAGCCCAAAGATAAACGTACACCCGCAAAAAAACCGAAAAAGAAAAAACAAAAACAGTCACTGTTTGCTAAAATATAAAAATGTGTCTGCTTTTATATGTTCGGTTGCTTTAAAACATGTTTAAGTTGGGCTACATTCAGTGTAAAATAATCCAGGAATTAAAGTAATAAATTAAGATTATTATATTTTATATTAGATTTTTTCCTCAAATTAGGGAATAAACGCTAACAAAATAGCTGCTGATTTTGTTCTATATGTAGATGTTAAAAAAAATATTGTTGGGCTGAAAGACCTTTGGATTGTAAGGTCTTCAATACATCTCACTTCCGACTAGTCCGTGTTTCTAATGTCACCACGCATAATTTATCCCACTGTTCTGCAATTCTATAATTACTTAATATCTAATTCTTATTTACAAAAAAATATGACAACAAATGAATAGTAATGGGATTATTTTTTGTTTGTTTTATGTACATGAAAATATCAAAAATAATTGTCCTATCTACATACTAAATTGGAAATACTAGATACATTTATAGACTTGGTGGACATGTAGTATAAAGCCAGTATATACATATATACACATGAGTATGTATATACCGAAATGAATGTCCTTGGTCTGTGTTTTTTCGTTTTCAACCACATACATTTTAGAAAATTGTTTTTTCATTTGTGTATAATACTTTTATCTTCATATCGTATAATGGCATCACCAATTTGTTTTCTCGATGCCAGGTGAATGCATTTATGCCTACTGACATCCGAGGTGTCTCCTCTTGGTTGTAGATTTTCAATATCCGCAGGATCACCATTGTCCAACGGACATTTCGGTATTGATTTGAAATCATCATAACTTTGTCGATCAACGACATTTTTAATGGAATTTCCATAACGTAGATTTGGTTCCACACCTCGTAGTATATGCACGGGTAGCTGTGATGATACAAACATATCCAGCACATGTTTAATGCTTTGATCAGCCCGTGATAATAATTGTTCGATGTTTTGATCGGATCGTGTAATTGGCACAGATGCTTCGACCAGTTTCCGGGCTGTAAAAGAGAGGGAAGAGTAAGTTATAAGTAAATGAGAGCAACAAATTCTACAACGAAAAATATATTCACGAAAAGGTCGTTTGATTTCTCAATTCAGAGTAGAAAAAATAAAAAATTGTGATTTGCTCATTCCAATGGCAATCAAAATTACGGACTAGCTCCCGAACGTAGTGGAATGCATCGTACTAGGTTAGGTTAGATATAGTGGCAGTCCGATATTTTAGGCTCATTTAGACTATTCTCTCTTATCACTGATTCTATGTTAAGGTTCGTTGTACTAGTCCGCATAATATAGAAATCAAAGAACTGGTTCTTAATATAAACAAATACATACGACGTAATAGTAACTTTTTCTTGCATGGCTGGGCAGTTTTCAGCCGCCAATTGATCGACCTTCTTGAAAGTAATAGATAGTCATATACATAGTCTTTCACCATAGACATGACCTCCAAGTCCTTGGAGGTAAGTTAATGATGTCGTCCATAGAGATAGAGGTTTCGTTACCGACGCTAGGAAATCACATGAGTAAAGATTATTGATAGAGACAGCTTTCCATTAGCCAAGACATTTGAGACGTAACGTTCGGGAGTGAACTTCGTTGAAATATTTCCGGTTATCGATATCCGCTAAAGGCAGTAAACTAACTATTTACATGGCATGGCTGCATATCAAGTGCAATTGAATTCTCGTACGAGTCACATAACGCATGACGCCTACTCGTTTACCTCGCGAACTATATATACTGACTGAATGAGGAATTTAGGGATAAGAATTCCAAACTACGTAGAATATCTCCAACTTTAGGTTAGGTTAGGTGGCAGCCCGATGTATCAGACTCACTTAGACTATTCAGTCCATTGTGATACCACATTGGTGAACTTCTCTCTTATCACTGAGTGCCGCCCGATTCCATGTTAAGCTCAATGACAAGGGACCTCCTTTTTATAGCCGAGTCCGAACGGCGTTCCACATTACAGTGATACCACTTAGAGAAGCTTTGAAACCCTCAGAAATGTCACCAGCATTACTGAGGTGGGATAATCCACCGCTGAAAAACTTTTTGGTTTCGGTCGAAGCAGGAATCGAACCCACAACCTTGTGTATGTAAGGCGGGCATGCTAACCATTGAACCACGGTGGCTCCAACTTTATTAAACACTTTTTTTCAGACATATGAATTGTATCAAATGCAGACTACCATCGTCTTCAGAGTCTTATTATATCCATATCGCTTATATCCCTACTTTTGTTGAGCTATACGATAAATTTGAGAATATCTTCCACCACATCCATTCTGGCTCTTGTCCCCAAATTAGGACGTTTTTATCCCCAAAAAAATATATTTTTGACAAGTTATAAAAAAGGAAATAAGTAAAAGATAAAAAATTGAAAAGATAAAAAATTGTTGTAATAGCATCTTGCGAGCTGCAATAAGATCGAGATTTCGAAAAACAACATCAAGAAACCAGTGATCAGAGAATGACACTAAATTTTTGCCTCCGGCTAAGCCGATATAAATGTGTCTCTTCGGTGGCGGACAATTATCCATTCTAAAATCAATTTGATGTTATTCGAATGGTAATGAGGTTAGTTGTCAAACAATCTTACAATCAAATTTACATTTCATTAAAAATTTCTGAGGTAAATTTTTGCAAAATCATTATAACATCTTGAAATAGATTGATTGTGGGTGAAAGGCTCAAAATGCCATGTCAATTATTAATACATTTTTGTAATTTAAACCGATATTTTTGATTAATCTTTTAATGCCCAAGCTCGCCTTTAGGCGGGCTTCTTTTAAAAAGGAAGCTTTTAGTAAAACACACCTTAAGACAACAAAAATGGACAAAATAAAGAGAAAACTTATTTGAAACTATTCAAGAGGCTTTGCAGCATATGCTGAATTTTAACGTATAAATTTTTCTTGCTTAGTTATCTTGCTTTTGTGTCGTTAAAATTAAACATTTAATCAGCAGGCAAAAATTGGGTCATTAGAGGGTTAATTGGCGGCTAAATTTGAGTCGAGATGAGTCGACATATTCGACGGCGGCGTCGACTGGCAAAAAATGATGGGCGACGACTGAAATCGGCGTCGCGACTCGGAGGCTTCATTCTCTGCCAGTGATCGTTTTCCAAATGCTCGAGAAATGAAAATGGGAGTTCGGTCACCATGTATTTACTTCTACTCAAGTAATAAAATTGGGTGGTATCTTCATCATTTCTATATTTATGGGATATATTGTCCAAATCAGCGATAAACACAGAGGAGGGGGCAACATAAGGTGCGAGTCCTAACGAAATGATTTCACAATTGTCGAAAAATGTCTTAGCCAACTGATTAAAATTGTAAATTGGAACTTGAGCCCCAAACTTTAACTCTGTGTCCGTTCGTTTCTAGTCCTAATAATCTACTTCCACCCTATTGCCCACCGTGGAATAAAGAGGAGACAAATTCTCTGGGTTCATACAATGAATAATTTTCATTCATACAACGTATAAACTGCATCCATACAATGAATAAGTTTCATTCATACAACGAATCAGTTTCATTCATACAACGAATAATTTTCGTTAATACAACGAAAAGGATACGCTACAGCAACGTAATTATTCGTTAATACTACGAAATGCATTCCATAAAGGGTTTCGTAAATATAACGTAAAATTATGTTGTTATAACGAAATGCTACGTTGGTTGGCTTTTAATTTTCATTAATACAACGTAAGAATTCATCGTATTAACGAAACTTTTTCAATAAGTGTAGGAAAGTTTGGGTGCATCGTCTTTATATACATGGTAAGTACCGGAGCGATACCGGTACTACCGATGTTACAAAAAACCTCCTCAGTATAAAGGTCAAGTACCTTGGAAAAACTGCTACAAGCGTAATGGTGTCTTATTCCCCAGCTCATAAGACCGGATGAAGGCTTGGATAGTTTTGTCCATTGGAATATATTATAGCATTGCTCACTACTGACCTTCTAATGACCATATCACCTGTTTATTCAGTCAGCTAAACCAACAGAGCTCCACTACCCAGCAAAAATGTGTTGCCAAAAAAAGCAATGAAAATGTTCTTTTTCGATCCAGAAGTGTGCAAAATCGGATCGGTGGTATTGAATTTTACCTGTGCTTATCATACGATAACAGGAAAATTTCAGTCAGTTTTTAATTAAAATAAATAAAATTAAAATAAATACATTAAAATAAATAAAATTTATTTTAATTTCGTCCCTTGGTTCTAAATATATTCTTGGAGTCCAATCTCCTAGCCTAAGTATAAAATTATCTTTTATCAATTAATCCTGTCTGATTCTATGTTTATCTCCCCCTTAAGTCAAAGCCCACTTAGAGAATCTTTGAAATACTCAGGAATACCACCAGTATTAGTGATAGGAGATAAACCCCTGCTGAATAATGTTTCGTGTTTAGCCGTAATTGGGATATAACTCTCAGTCATTTATATGTAAAGCGGACATGCTTACCATTGCAGATAGATGAAAAACTTAAATAAATTCCTCAGATAGGTAAGAGTTAAACCACAGCTAAAGAAATTGTGTGGTACTTCCAGTTGTCCTAGATTAGACCCACGACCCCCCATAGTCTTACCGTAACTTACCTTGAACATAATCACGACTATAAAAAGATATAATGTCATAGTTCCATTTATCAAAGTAACCCGTACTTTGGCTAACATCACAAGTCTCACATTCTTTACAGAATCCGGCTAATTTACAAGGATACATCATGAAACCAACTGGGGAATATATTTGAAATCCTTGAATGGTATTCATGCGAACCTGAAAAGTAAACACACAACAAATTGGAATTATAAAAATGTAGCTAGCAATTTCTACATTAATTCACTAACTCGATTTAGGAAATCCGGTTTGAATGTTATGGAATTAGAGGCCATTAATACTAAACTATCTAGACCGATTTTTGGTAGGGCAAGATCAGCTACAGCTATGCTTAGAATTTCATTTCTTCCATATACGGAATTCAACATAACATCCTCCGATTGGGCAGGTTCACTTAAGGCCGGCGGTAATCGTATGGAGACCCAAGCTATGCGAGAACCATCTGTTTTATATTTCGAGGATAAATCTAAGGCTAAAGTTTTAATCATTTTGAAGGGATCATTTTCTCCTTTACTTTCCGAGTCTGGACGATACATAAAAATCTGGGAAAGAAATAAAAAATATTTATTAAATTTTTACTTGTAGGTGCTGAATGATTTTTCCATATCAAATGTCCTTACCATCAATAGGAAAGTGTTATCCTGATTGTGCATACATGTCTGCTCATATTGATTGATGAATTGTAAAGCCTCATGCAATTGATGTTCAAAGGTTGGAACCAATATAGCTATCCTCGTACTTTCTGTTACATACGGTGATGGTACAACTTCTACTCTCCCCAAAGGTTTAACAATTTGAAAGTTTTTAATGTGTAAAGATTTTTGACTCAATGCTGACATTCTTCCTGTTTCACGCATATTTAAATGTATCCGATAGTCCATTCCTCGGGTAGCATCAAATCTTCGATAGATACTGTGTATTCCTTCGTATTGCATATTGGGAAATTTGTGCTTAGCATATTGTTTCGTTATATCCACAATCTTTTCCAAGTCTTTAGCTTCTATTCTCGACAAGGGTTCCACATTGTTGTCGGCATTCGGCAGAAAGATGTGAGTAAGATTGAGATAATGCCACATAATAATATCGTGGCGTGTTTCCGGAGCACTGGCCAGTGGCACTCCTAAGGGCCATCGTATTTCAAGAATATTATTCGAAATTGTACCATTAGCAATGCGATATGATTTCTGTTCTAATTCGGCACTGTTTTGTTGAACAATTTCTAAATGATACTAAGAGAAAAATGAATAAATGAAGGAAAACAGAGAGAGAGAGAGAGGGGGAAACATTAAACGTTGTATAAAAAATTTGATTTTGATTTGAAAAATATTGAACTAAAATCAGTAGGGGAACACAGAATGAAGGTTAGGTTAGGTTAAGTTATGTGGCAGCCCGATGTATCAGGCTCACTTTGACTGTTCAATCCATTGTGATACCACAGTGGTGAACTTCTCTCTTATCACTGAGTGCTGCCCGATTCCATGTTAAGCTCAATGACAAGGGACCTCCTTTCCGAACGGCGTTCCACATTCCAGTGAAACCACTTAGAGAAGCTTTGAAACCCTCAGAAATGTCACCAGCATTACTGAGGTGGGATAATCCACCGCTGAAAAACTTTTTGGTGTTCGGTCGTAGCAGGACTCGAACCCACGACCTTGTGTATGCAAGGGCATGCTAACCATTGCACCACGGTGGCTCTCTAACAACAGAGACTGAAGCCGACCCATTTTTATCGGCGGAGGCTGACATTAAATCTTTGCCTCCGGCGGCGGCTGCTTAACGGTAAAGCCGATATAAATTTGTCTATTCGGCGACTGATAATTATCAATTATAAATTCAATTTGAAGTTATTCGAATGGTAATGAGATTAGTTGTACAACCAATCTTACAATCAAATTTACATTTCATTTAAATTTTTATACCCTAAACCACATAGTGGTCAGTGTATATGTTAATAACTTTGATCTGTCAAAAAATGTGCCTACCAGAAATATTGATTTTAGACCCCATAAAATATATAGCGATCGATTCAGAATCACCTCCTGATTCGATTTAGCCCTTCGTGTCCGTCCGTCGGTCTGTCCATGTATTTGTTGTTCGCAGGATTCCGGTCGCAATTATTAACCGATTTTGATGAAATTTGGTATATGGCATTTTTTTGGCACAAGGACAAACGCTATTGAATTTAAAATCGGATCAAATTTAGATATAGCTCCCATATATATGTATGGGTTCATATTACGCTTATTTACTAACCGATTGTCGTCAAATTTGCCACAAAGTAATCTAATTTGCCTTAAAGTGTGCAACATTTCATTGAAATCGGTTCAGATTATATATAGCTCCCATATATATGTATCGCCAAATTTTCCCAAATTTGGCCATAAATCCCTTATTTATCAACCGATCTTAATCAAAGTTGGGCAAATCTAATTTTCTGTAGTACTTACTATATGTGCAAACAATCATCGAAATCGGTCCAGATTTAGCTATAGCTCCCATATATATGTATCGCACGATTTTGGAAAATTTGGTCTTAATAGCCTTATTTATTAACCGATCTTCCTCAAATTTAGCACACAATAACTTTCTGTGGTATCAACCAAACCTGCCAAATAACATTCAAATCGGTTCAGATTTATATATAGCTCCCATACACATGGACTCAATATTAATTATATACTAACTATGTAGGTGCAAAATCAACTATAGGTACAAAAATATATGTAACAGGTTGGCTGATAAGTCCCCGGTCTAACAAAGAAAAACACATTTTTTTGTCAAAATTCGTTTTTATTATTCAACATAGTTCCCTTCAAGAGCGATACAATGATTATAACGACCTTCCCATTTTATGATACCATTTTGGTAGCACTCCTTCGGTTTTGCCTCAAAATAGGCCTCAGTTTCGGCGATCACCTCTTCATTGCAGCCAATTTTTTTCCCTGCGAGCATCCTTTTGAGGTCTGAGAACAAGAAAAAGTCGCTGGGGGCCAGATCTGGAGAATACGGTGGGTGGGGCAGCAATTCGAAGCCTAATTCATGAATTTTTGCCATCGTTCTCAATGACTTGTGACACGATGCGTTGTCTTGGTGGAACAACACATTTTTCTTCTTCATATGGGGCCGTTTTGCCGCGATTTCGACCTTCAATAACGTCATATAATAGACACTGTTGATGGTTTTTCCCTACTTAAGATAATCGATAAAAATTACTTTGCCAGCGGACTTTTAAGTCTTTTCACGCTTCGGAGACGGTTCAGCTGCAAACACCGCTCAGCATCATCAACACGTTGTTTTTGGTCAAATATGAGCTCGCGCGGCACCCATTTTGCACAGAGCTTCCGCATGTCCAAATATTGATGAATGATATGACCAACACGTTCCTTTGATATCTTTAAGGCCTCTGCTATCTCGATCAACTTCATTTTACGATCATTCAAAATCATTTTGTGGATTTTTTTTTTGATGTTTTCGTCGGTAACCACCCCTTTCGGGCGTCTACTGCGTTCACCGTCCTCCGTGCTCATTTCACCACGCTTGAATTTTGCATACCAATCAATTGTTGTTGATTTCCCTGGGGCAGAGTCCGGAAACTCATTATCAAGCCAAGTTTTTGCTTCCACCGTATTTTTCCCTTCAGAAAAGAGTATTTTATCAAAACACGAAATTCCTTTTTTTTCCCTTTTTTCACAATAACAAAAGTTGCTTCACAAAAGACGCTCTATCTCACAAACTAATTGACCTACAGACGTCAAATTTTGACACGAATCATTTGAGGGTTGGTACTATATAAAAATAATATGCTTTTAATACTAGCGACGTCATCTATGTGTCACACCGGGGACTTATCAGCCAACCTGTTAATATCAGACATTTCTGCTACACAGAAAAAAATTTCCGTAGTTAAACTAACGCTAAATTTAACTTATTTTTAATGGAAAAAAATTATTTGCTTGTAGTTCCATTTTATTATTTTTATCGAAATTTTCCACAGCTTTATGAAATCTTACTTTTTTTAAGTATGTCTCAAAAATTTTATGAACAAAACGTGAGTATAAAGTTCAATAATTATACACATGAGTTCAATATGAACTAAATCAAAAGAAGATTTTCGTGCGATTCCCAAAAAAAAGTAAGAATGAACTACTGTATGGTTAAAATGATCATGATTTGGCGCCAATGATTTTCTTCTTTACTTTTAGTTAATTTTTTCTTCTATGAGATGATGTAATTTCATGAATTGCAATTAAAAAGTACAACAGGGAATTAAAATTTCCTGGTTTTAATAACGCTTTGTGGAAAACTCAAAATATGAAGTATAATTTAGTTCAATTTTCTTGCGAGGTAGTTCATTCTTCCTATAAAACAGTTCACTTTTTTTCGGTGTATAAAAATGTACCCCCTTAATGTTCTTAAATATGGAAATGTGGTTTATCTATCAAACCTATATCAATGTTATCCCACAAATGCTTATGTTTACTAATTCAGTAGGGGTGGTTTAGGGTACGATATAGTCGGCCCCGCCCGACTTTCTACTTTACTCACTTGTTTTAGTTAAATTTTTCCAAAATTATATTGCAATTTATTGATTGTGGGGGAAAAGTTCAAAATTTTGGCAAAACATACGACAATTATTAATAATTTTTTCTGATTTAAACCTATATTTTTGATTAATTGGCGGCGACTGAAATCGGATATAAATTTGTCTATTCGGCAGCAGACAATTATTTATCATTAAATCAATTTGAAGTTATCCGAATGGTATTGAGATTAGTTGTACAACCAATCTTGAAATCAATAATATATTTATCTGACATCAATCAATATTTTTGATTAATTCGCGGCTACATTTGAGTCGAGATGAGTCGACATATTCGGCAGCAGCGGTTTCATTCGCTGTAAGGGACATTCACCATTTTGTACACTGAAAAAAAGCATGCCCGGTTCCAAAGATTTTGTCTTTACTTTAAAAAAAGAGGCGGAAAATACAAGTAAGGATACTTTTAAGACACAATTCTCTTTTAAATTTTGGTTTTGTGTATTTGCTTCTAGGAAGCAAATTTTAATTTTTCGCTTTTTCAGCTTTTTTTCTTCATATGCTGTCAAAGTCCTTTAAAAACGAGTTAACGACAACTTTATTTTCAAAATTAAGACTCCACTTCCAGTAGTAATTATGCTATGTTTCAAGTAAAAAGCGTCTTTAAAATGAAGTGTTGAAAAACATGTCCTATATTTGAAAGATTTTTTTCTTTGTAGTCAAGATGCAAAAAGACAACTAATTTAAAGATAATTTCATTAAATTTAAAGAATTTTTCTGAATTATTAAAGTCAAGTTGACCTTAGCCCTAACATTTTTTCTTTCATGTTATGATACCCATTTTTAAGTCAAATCACTTAATTATAAGGATAATACGACTTCATTGAAAAGTTTATCGACTTTTGGACAAGGAAAAAAACTTTATATTAGAGAAATGCGTCTTCTATGCTAAGCAAAATTTGCATTGATATTTTAAAGACATGAAATCTTTGACCCCACGACAATATTTTTTTCAGTGTAGGCTAACACAGTCGTTCCAATCCAAAACCGTTCTAAATTAATTAAAAGCTGCATCCATAAGCGTAGGAAGGCCTTTGGGGAGGGGGCTCAGGCCCCCAGAAAAGTTTTAGCCCCCCAAGAATTTGAAAACCTATTAACGATTTTCCATTTTTATAAAAATTAAACAAGTAATAACTAAACCGCACAAAGTTCCACTAAAGACTTTAATGCCCAATCGAATTACTTGGGTTGTGGTCAGTAATGCCAGGTTGGGAGTTCGCCCCCCAAAAGTTAGGGGTTTTTTACACGTTTAGGGGGATTTTTAGAGGTAACATTTATTTGGGGGTAAAAAATTTTGGATCTTATAAAGTGGAGCAATTCTCAACAAAATTTGGAACAATTCTGGCATGAATTTTGAGAAAAAATAAGGGAAGTCAACCCATGTTCCTAAATATGAGCAAGTTTGCAATGACATTTTTTTAAACGCATCTGTTGAAGGGGCATTTTTATCGAACCCGAATTTGTGACAAGTGGTGTAATGATTTTATCTAATAATAACTTATTTTGTCTAAAATTTTGTTCCTCAGAAAAAATCTTCTTTCAGTTTATATATTTGTGTTAAAAAAATCACTACAGGATTTTTTAACGAAATTTTGGGCCTCTTTTTGTACTATTTAGGTTAGGTTAGGTTAGGTTAGGTGGCAGCCCGATGTATCAGGCTCACTTAGACTATTCAGTCCATTGTGATACCACATTGGTGAACTTCTCTCTTATCACTGAGTGTTGCCCGACTCCATGTTAAGCTCAATGATAAGTACTATTTACATACTTAAAATTTTTGGGGGTTTTTGAAAAAAGTCTAGACCAATTTAGGTTTTTTCTTAAGATTTGGGGGGAAGAATCAAAAATTACATGGCAACACTGGTTGTGGTAGCAGTTGCCGATGGTTGCCAATGTTTGAAGTCTGATATTTATGAAATAAAGCTGTGGTTGAACTTATGATTTAGTTTAATAACTAAAACTGCTTTATTATTTTGTTTAGTCTGGTTTATTCAATTTAATTAAAAAAAATAGTAATTTATATTAAAAATATTCTTTCATAAATTAATATCTCAATAATGCTCCAAAAAAAGAAGTGAAAATGTGTTTTGGGTCCGGAAGTGGTGTAAAATTGGCGGAGAAGCAATGAATGTAATATGAACTCGTCATACACACAAAAAAATTTCACGAACATTTTTCCAATTAAAATTTTAATTGAGTTTTAAAAAATATTCTATTAAAAATATAATTGATTCAACAAATTTTTTAATTGAAACAAAGATCAATCACAAAAATAATAGTATCAATTAATTTTTTAATTGGATCAATTAACTTTTTAATTGACCTTCAATTAATTTTTTAATTGATACTATCATTTCTGTGATTGAAGACATTTCAATTAAAAATTAATTACATCAATTAATTTCGTGATTGAATTAGAATTTTTTTTTGTGTGTAGGACGAATGTCCACCGTTTCAACAGCCGTTGCAATGAATTTGCATCACTTCTTAAGGTGTGATCCGAATTCAGTGTTTTGAATGTGAATTAAAAAATTTTGTGATATTTTCCCAAATAAATAATTTATGGTTTTTAATGCATTCTAACGCTTATTTGAAACGTTTTTCCTCGAATATTTTCAAAAATTATCAATTTTTCATTTTTGTGGCAAAATTTGAACAATTTGTACCATTTTATTTATTCTTACGCTTTTTTTAAACTATTTAAAAAAAGAAAACAAAAAATTTCCCATTAAAATATGAAAACAAATTAAGTAAAAAAACTTCCTTTGTAGTTAAAATAATTAAATTCTTTGTGAGGACATTTTTGGAAGTGCTTTTAAAGTTGTGCCTTTAGAACAACTCCCAATTTTTTGCTGGGAAAATGGGGAACTACTTTTAGTTGCTTTATTATAAATTAATTGTCGAGTTACTTTGATGTCTAATTTTTTATTAATTTTTAGGAAATAAAACATTAATTGAACCTATAAGTTTATTCTATAAATTTTTAGCTAGGGGAGCTATAGCAAATCTAAATCTGAACCGATTTCAATAAAATTTGGCATACTTGACTACACTACTAATTGTACTCCTATTGCAAAATTTCAACCAAATTGGGGTAAAACTCTGGCTTCTGGGGCTGTATTAGTCCATATCGGGCGAAATATATATATGGGAGCTATATCTAAATCTGAATCGATTTCAATAAAAATTGGCACACTTGACTACACTACTAATTGTACTCCTAGTGCAAAATTTCAACCAAATTGGGGTAAAACTCTAGCTTCTGGGCCCATATAAGTCCATATCGGGCGACATATATATATGGGAGCTATATCTAAATCTGGACCGATTTCTTCCAAAATCAATGAGCCAAAACACATACTTGTGCCCAATTTGAAGTCGATTGAACTAAAACTGCGACCTAGACTTTGATTACAAAAATGTGTTCATGGACAGACGGACATGGGTATATCGACTCAGGAGCCCACCCTGAGCATTTTTGCCAAAGACACCATGTGTCTATCTCGTCTCCTTCTGGGTGTTGCAAACATATGCACTAACTTATAATACCCTGTTCCACAGTGTGGCGCAGGGTATAACAATTTAAAACTTAAGAATTTTGTATTATTCCATTTTTTGTTATTATTAATTAGGGTAAAATTTTAAAATATAAGTTTTTACTGTATTAGTACCAGTTTCAGGGATGCTTTCTGAAATAATTTCTGATTTGGCTTCATGGCCTATGTATATTTTTGTAATTTCTTTTTTTACAGTCGATATATATTAAGTATTAACGAACGAAGTCTGTTTATGGTTGGTACACAAAATCCAATTTTCAGTAAAAATTTTAACTTTTGAAAAAGTGGTATAAATTATTGGAAAAGTGGCACAAAATCGTAAAAAGTATCACATTTAGTGACACAAAAAAAAGGTGGCACAAAGTGGCACCGGCCAAAAAAAGTGGCAAATTTGCCGCTAAAGTGGCATAACGGTAATGCTGACAATATCTTTTGACATTGGCAAGTTTTTTTCAGTGTAATTATCTTTTGTGGGATTAGAGAAAGCTTTTTTATGTTCTTGTGGCTCATTGCCTCGACAGACTCTAAATCTATCTTATTAGTTTTGAAAGGGAATTGGCTGCTTAGTCTTAAGCTTAAAATTATGTTCAAATGCTTACTTACCTTGGAAAAATACGCATGCAGACGATAGAAATCATCCGTTGTTGTGACCGGATATATTGTTGTGGCATTACGGAATGATTCATCTTTTGTTAAAAGATTCAAGTCTTTAAATAGTTTCACACTCGATTTCAAATCATATGTCCTCTGTTGAATCCCCTACAAGAAAGAAAGAAAGACATAAAAAATGTTTAAATATTTGTTTGAGAATACATTGTTTTTTCTTCAATCAATCCCAAATTGTCCATACATTGAAGACCATATTGCTCGCAAATGTTTTATAATACCCTGGCGACAACTTCAGAGATTTTGCAAATGTAAATAAAATCAAATTGTTGGCGAAATTTACTTGCCGGCTTTGGCACAACATTAAGGTTATTAAAGTTCAACAATAAACACAAAAACAGACATTAACTCCGCCCATATTAGTTTATTGCATAGTCGCCCCAAATCATGTCTGCATCAAATTCATTAAATTGGTTTCAAATGCTTTGAACTCTGCGAATGCAAAGATTCCTTGTCCCTCAAAAAAAAAAAAAAAAACAAGTATATACGGCCGTAAGTTCGGCGAGGCCGAATCTTATGTACCCTCCACCATGGATTGCGTAGAAACTTCTACGAAGGACTGTCATCCCCAATCGAATTACTTGGGTTGTGGTATCTTAAAACTTCTTAACATCGTTTTCTAAATTGTGAGTTAGTCCATACGTGGTAGAGAGCCAGAATTGAAATATGGGGGTCGCTTATATGGGATATGGGATGTGGGGACTATACGTAAAAGTGGACCGATATGGCCCATTTGCAATACCATCCGACCTACATCAATAACAACTACTTGTGCCAAGTTTCAAGTCAATAGCTTGTTTCGTTCGGAAGTTAGCGTGATTTCAACAGACGGACGAACGGACGGACATGCTCAGATCGACTCAGAATTTCACCACGACCCAGAATATATATACTTTATGGGGTCTTAGAGCAATATTTCGATGTGTTACAAACGGAATGACGAAGTTAATATACCCCCCATCCTATGGTGGAGGGTATACAAAAATGATCTATACAATGGAGGTATTTTGTGTTTTTCGATGAATATTCCATTGGAAGATAATTGAACTACAACGTTGCCAAATTGTGAACGGATGTTCATGTCCCTCAATTTTCTAATAAACAACAATAAATGCTCCTGAAAGCCCGTTTGCTTTTTATGAACTTTTTATTCCAACAAAAAGATCGTTATGTATTTCTTGTTTTGGGAACTACTTATGTGATTTTCGTGATGATCACAAATATTAAAAAATAACGCCAAGTTAAAGCAAAACCTTACGAAGATCTGACCAATTAAGCACATAAGTGACTGTACAGAGCATAAACCAGCAAGACGATAATCAGCTGAATACAATACGGAAGAATTACACAGAAAAAATTTCACGAGAATTTTTCCAATTAAAATTTTAATTGAGTTTTAAAAAATATTCAATTAAAAATTTAATTGATTCAACAAATTTTTTAATTGAAACAAAAATCAATCACAAAAATTAATAGTATCAATTAATTTTTTAATTGGATCAATTAATTTTTTAATTGACCTTCAATTACTTTTTTAATTGATACTATCATTTCTGTGATTGAAGACATTTCAACTAAAAAATTAATTTGATCAATTAATTTCGTGATTGAACCAGAAAAATTTTTTTTTGTGTGTATAAGAAGAAAGCTGGAGCACTTTGATTTAGATATTATGAGGTTTCAAGAATTGCCCACTTCTGAAAGGGAAATCAGCCCTAATCGAAGAAAACAAGAGATTAATTCATACAGAGAAATATGATCACTTAAACATTTACGACAAGAGTTAGGTTAGGTTAGGTGGCAGCCCGATGTGTTAGGCTCACTTAGACTATTCAGTCCATTGTGATACCTCATTGATGAACTTATCTCTTATCACTGAGTGCTGCCAGATTCCATGTTAAGCTCAATAACAAGGGACCTCCTTTTTATAGCCGAGTCCGAACGGCGTTCCACATTGCAGTGAAACCACTTAGAGAAGCTTTAAAACCCTCAGAAATGTCGCCAGCATTACTGAGGTGGGATAATCCATCGGTGAAAAACTTTTTGGTGTTCGGTCGAAGCAGGAATCGAACCCACGACCTTGTTTGACAAAATTTCCTATAGAAATAAAATTTTGACAAAATTTCCTATAGAAATAATATTTTTAATAAAATTTTCTATAGAAATAAATTTTTGATAAAATTTTGACAAAATTTTCTATAGAAATAAAATTTTGACGAATTTTTCTATAGAAATAAAATTTTGACAAAATTTTCTATAGAAATAAAATTTTGACAAAATTTTCTATAGAAATAAAATTTTGACAACATTTTCTATAGAAATAAAATTTTGACAAAATTTTCTATAGAAATAAAATTTTGACAAAATTTTCTATAGAAATAAAATTTTGACAAAATTTTCTATAAAAATAAAATTTTGACAAAATTTTCTAAAGAAATAAAATTTTATTTGTTGTTTTGATCTCAGCTTTAAAACCATTGCGTTGACTAAACTACAAGAGTAGCTCAACCAACAGAGGAAAAGAATGCTGATGAGGAATGTGGTAATTCCGAAACGTGCGTCGATCCAACCATCTTGGAGTCTATAGGGCTTTGCCCAAATAAATTTGACAAACATTCTTTTCCTCCGTTTGTACGAATTTATTTCGGCATAAACCGGCTATCATGCAAAACCTTTTTTCGGAAGGTTCAAGTGCACAGAAAAAAATATCACCAAAATATTTCCAATTAAAAAGTTAATTGAAGTTGAAATTTTTTTCAATTAATAAATTAATTGAAACATTAAGTTAATTAAGTCAATGATTGAAATTTTTAAAATGTTTAATTAAAAAATTAATTGATACAATTAACTTTTTAATCAAATTCGGAAGACTAATTCAGTTAAAAAAGTGCTGATTTTTTTTTTTACTTTTTTAATTAAAAAAGTATTTCAAACAATCATTTGTTAATCCAAATAAAAACTCTAAGCCAATCTAACTAAGTAATTAAAAATAGTTACCTTTTTTAATTAATAAATTAATTGCGTTTTGCAATCAACATCAATTAAATTTTTAATTGAATCAATTAAAAAAAAATTAATTGAATTTTGCTGAAAAAATCAATTAATTTTTTAATCAAGAATTTTTTCTATGCCCAATTAAAACTGGTGATTGATACTATCATTTTCGTGATTGAAGACATTTCAATTAAAAAATTAATTGGATCAATTAATTTGGTGATTGAATCAGAGAAAAAATTTTTTGTGTGTGTGGTTCATTGTTGGGTTTAATGAACAGCCTGAATTTATTCTGATAATTGGTTGATAGTTTTACTGCAAGCAGAGGATGCTGATGAGGAATGTGGTAATTCCGAAACGTGCATCCATCCAACCATCTTGCAGTCTATAGGGCTTTGGCCAAATAAATTTGACAAACATTATTTTCCTCTGTTGGTTAAGCTACACTTGTATTTTAGTCAATGCATGGTTTTAAGCTGAAATAAAAAAACAACAACAATGAAATAAAATTTTGACAAAATTTTCTATAGAAATAAAATTTTGACAACATTTTCTATAACAATATTTTTTTGTAATTTGCACATTTCTCAGCTAATTACCGGTAGAATGTTGAAATCTTTTACAGTTAGTTAGTGGACATGGAATAGCAATCGTCATTGGAATAGCAATTTGTCATTTAAGAATTTTATAAAACAAAAATATCTTTTAAGAATTGCTACGATATAAAGCTTAAAACGTTAAGTCTGATAGCTTAATTCCATGGAAAATTTTAGTGTATCCTTAAATTGGTGCAAATTGCCACTGACGGACCTATCACAGAACTGGTGCCTGTGCTCCAGTTAGTTGCAATTTGAAATTCCAAATTGTGGAGTCTACATAGGCACAAAATGTTTTCTTCTAAAATATACTGTTAGTTGGAAGATTTTAACACTAGGGTTGCTCAATCCCAAGATATAAAAGGCAATCCTCGAACTTATGGAATTCAGGTTAGCCACTACCCTTAATAATTTTGACTAATGGACATTTTATTTTTAAGTTTGTTTTCACCGTGAAAATATTGCTACTTGTTTTTCTTTTCTTTATCCGCTTTGTATGGAACGCAGCAAATTAATTAAGTCAAAATCGCCTGCATTGTATTGCATATGTCGTTCTCAATTCAATTTTGCAGCAATTTGTATGGACTCAAATCATTTTAATTAATGATGAAATGAAAAAATTAATATGCAGACGCATATACCCACATTTAGTAACTAAGCCTGTGTATTTATTGCAACAATTTTTGCAATGTAAATTTCAATATTATGATGGCAAAATACTTTTTAAATGTTTTCTCTTATTATTGAAATGTGTTGTTTACTACCACAAATCAAGGTAAACTTTAAAAGCTCAGCTTTGAAGTGAAAATATTTTGAATCGAAATGATCTTTCCTCATATGTTATCATATAACTGTCATACAATATCAGGTGTATTTGACACACCCACCCTGTGGATGAATATGAAGAATGTGACGAATTATTTTTTTTTGTTTGGAAATTAGTTTTTTTTTACGATTTTGAAGTTATTAATTTGAGAAGAATCGTTTCTCATTTTACAAATATATAATTAATACACGGAAAAACATTTTGTTTAAATAATAGTTATGGGGTAAGTGTCGTGCAATACTGTAAAACAGGAAATTGCATTAGTGGAATTCCGTTCGTAATAGGCTAAAAGAGGTTAGTTGCCATTGTGAAGACATAGCATCAGCTGCACTGGCCAATTTCCTTTTTTCATTAAAATGAATAGACAGAAAGTTGAGTTCTCTCTTTTGAAAAACCACTAGTTATTTTTTTTTGTTGGCTCTAAATCAGATTGGAGAAAATCATTGCAACGCTTATCATAAATCCAGGTTTGTTTGCTCTTAGGGGAAAACGTCATTTCGTTCCAAATCTGAAATTCTAAAGTCTAAAATTTTGTTTCGACTGAAAGTATGCCCCTATATAAGGTCCAATGACCCAGAGCGACCATTAACATCATCATACAGTTCAAGTCCAGTATGGCCATTTTTTGTTCAACCATTTTATTTTTGCAATACAAAATATTTTATTATTCCAAATTCCGAGTCCATTTCGTATTGAGTAAGACACATTTTGAAGTTTCGTAAAAAAAAATAAGTAAGGAAAGTCTAAAGTCGGGCGGCCGACTATATTATACCCTGCACCACTTTGTAGATCCACATTTTCGATACTATATCAAATCCGTCAAATGTGCAAACATTTAAATCTGACTCCATCTGAACCAATTTTGTAATTTAAAATTTAAGTCGGCTAATGCCCTGGGATGGTACACTATGTTAGTAATAAATAAAAATACATTTTAACATTTCAATCTGAACCAATTTTGAGGCAACTTCCCAAAAGTGTATTTATGATTTATCGGTCGATAGATATGTATTAGAAATAAAGGAAAATTTGTGTCACTTTTACAAGTTTTCGACTTATTGTGTCACTTTTACAAGTTTTCCTTATAAGGAAAATGTGGGCATTTTGGCCCAAATCGAAAAAACATATATATGGAAGGTATATAGAAATCTGAACCGATTTCAACCAAATTTGACATGCATACTTAGTATTTTAAATCTACTCCCTGTGCAACATTTCACGTCATATAACGGAAAATCGGGCGAAAGATATATATGGGAGCTATATCTAAATCTGAATCGATTCCAATCAAATTTGGCACACCTGACTATATTACTTATTGTTCTGCTGGTGCAAAATTTCAAGCAAATTAGGGTAAAACTCTGGCTTCTGGGCCCATATAAGTCCATATCGGGCGAAAGATATATATGGGAGTTATATCTAAATCTGAACCGATTTCAATCAAATTTTGTTTACTTGACTATACGACCACGTGTTATGTTTGTGCAAAATTTCAAGAAAATCAGGGTAAAACTCTAGCTTCTGGGTCCATATAAGTGCATATCGGGCGAAAGATATATATAGGAACTATATATGCGATTTCTGAAGCGATTTCTTCCAAAATCAATAGGGTTCTATTCAGACCCAAAACAGGAACTTGTGCCAAATTTGAAGGCGATTGGCCTTAAACTGCGACCTAGACTTTGTTCACATAAATGTGTTCACAGACAGACGAACATGGCTAGATATAATACCCTGTTCCACAGTGTGGCGCAGGGTATAATATAGAAATCCTGTGAAAATTTTTGAAAGATATTTATAACTACATTATTTCCATTTCCAAAATTTGTATTTGCTACATCGTTTGTAAGAAGGGGCTCTACTAAAATTATTTGTTTACCTTAAATAAAGTCGTTTTCAATAGGCTTGCGTATGCTCTATAAATAGAACTGCTTGAATGTATGCGTAGCTTGTGCGCTGATGGCTACACCGAAAAAAGTGAACTGTTTTATAGGAACAATGAACTACCTCACACGAAAATTGAACTAAATTTTGCTACACATTTTGAGATTTCCCCAAAGCGTTGTTAAAACCAGGAAAATTTAATGCCTTGTTGTACTTTTTAACTACAGTTCACGAAATTACACCCTCTTATAGAAGAAAATATTAACTAAAAGTTAAGAAGAAAGTCATTGGCGCCAAATCATGACCATTTTAACCATACAGTAGTTCATTATTACTATTTTTGGGTATCATACGAAAATCTTCTTTTACTTTAGTTCATATAGAACTTATGGGTACGGTCATTGAACTTTATACTCACGTGTAGTTCATAAAATTTTTGAGACATACTTAAAAAAAGTAAGATTTCATTAAGCTGTGGAAAATTTCGATAAAAATAATAAAATTTAATTACAAGCAAATAATTTTTTTCCAACAAAAATAAGTAAAATTTAGCGTTAGTTTAACTACGGAAATTTTTTTCTGTATAGAGCGATAATTGTGTGTTGATTGCCATCAAAATACAGAGCTACTTGGCCCGATGGATAGTGTGGTTGCTTACAAGTTCAAGGTTCGATTTTCCGCCTAGACGAAAGGTAAGATGTATAAAATCGGATATTTGCTTCGACGGTGTTTGCATTACATATAAAAAAAGCGCCGAGAACTAAATACATTTTATGAAAGTGAAGGAATATGTGATTGGCCAGAACATTAAAACAAAAATAGTTGTTTACTTGGTCTTTATTAAATTGTTTTCACATCCTGTAAAAGAATCAACGTTTATCACAAAAAGTCCATATTCTTCCGCCAAACAAACTCCCTTACAGCGACAAAAAATTGGTAATCGAGGTTTGTTTGTCTAAAAACAAACTCTATTGGAAAAAAACATTTTTTTGCGTGTGTGGTGCAATGGTTTAAATAAACTACTTTATAACAATGGGAATTTTGTTTGTCTAAAATTTCCTTCCGGTGGAAAGGTATGTTTTTCTATGGTGTACCCTATATAAGGTGCAATGACTCAGAAGGACCATAAACTGCACCAAACATTTAGTAGGATAATTGCAATGGAATCATTATTATTAATGGCGTGATTTCTACTTGTGAAATATCAAAAGATAGAACTACAGAAATACCGGGTAATTCAAAATAACTCCTTTTGTTTGAAAACGTTGTATTATTACTTCATATTTTTGTCAGTGTTCCATAAATCTGACACCCAGGGTCAAAATTTCTCTTCGTAGCAATGAACTGAAAATTGTGTTAGAACTAAACGTTGAAGTTAGATTAAGTTTCCAATTACTTGTGGTTGAACTTGATCTTCCACTCATGTTTTGAAGATATTGCTAATGAGTAAATTGAACAATTTTGAATGGGAACAAATTGTGCCGTGATTTCGATTTTTTTTGTAATTTTGAATTACTATATTGCAGGTGGCGCGAATTAAATGATCCACGAACTAAAAAATTTTCTTGAAGTTAGATCAAGCAGGTTTATACGATTTAACAAACAAACCAATGTTGTAAACTTTTATTTATTTTATGTATTTATGTTACCGCTAATGTTTCTCTATATCTAATTTTTAACAAACAAAAGATATTTATTTTATATAGTTTTATTTTATAACGATATAAATAATTCATTATTCTTTTAAAGAAAAAGAAACGCTTGGATAATTGATAAATATTATTTTGAATATGGTCAACATTATCGTATAATATACTAAGCGGTTAATATATGCTTATCATATTTCCATTTATTGACCTTTATCTATCGATATCCGCGGATTGTTTGAACTAATCATTAAATTAGAAGATACACGTTTTTTTAGATTAAAGTATTGAAAGAAATTTGCTCTCCAAAACAGAGAGAAAAAAATCCAGGTGAATAATAAGCACTTCGGACTCAACAATATAAAATATTGTATTGAAAGCATTTAATATACATAAATCTGTATTTGGGATTCAGACATTAATATTTTAGAATATAAAAAAAACTTATAATATAAAAAAAATTATATATATTTACAAATAAATTTTGAACTAAATCCCACATAGATAAAACTTCTACAGAACCCCTTTCCGTCAAATGCGAGATCACTATAAGGTATTGTAAAGACTCAGGAACACGGTTGCCACTCGATCCCCAAATAATGTACCAAAATGTGTAGAAAACTACAAAAAAAAAACTTATTTTGTTATTTTATTTCTATAGAAAAATTTGTCAAACTTTAATTCTATAGAAAATTTTGTCAAAATTTTATTTATATAGAAAATTTTGTCTAAATTTTATTTCTATAGAAAACTTTGTCATTTATTGATGTCTTTAAAAAATTTTGTCAAAATTTTATTTCTGTAGAAAATTTTGTAAAAAATTTAATTTCTATACAAAATTTTGTCAAAATTTTCATTTCTATAGAAAATTTTGTCAACATTTTATTTCTATATAAACTATAATTCTATAGAAAATTTTGTCAAAAATTTATTTCTATAGAATATGTTGTCAAAATTTTATTTCTATAGAAAATTTTGTCAAAATTTCATTTCTATAGAAAATTTTGTCAACATTTTATTTCTATAGAAAATTTTGTCAAAAATTTATTTCTATAGAATATGTTGTCAAAATTTTATTTCTATGGAAAATTTATTTCTATAGAATATGTTGTGAACATTTTATTTCTATAGAAAATTTTGTCAAAATTTTATTACTATAGAAAATTTTGTCAAAATTTTATTTCTATAGAAAATTTTGTCAAAAATTTATTTCTATAGAAAACTTTGTCATTTATTGATGTCTTTAAAAAATTTTGTCAAAATTTTATTTCTGTAGAAAATTTTGTAAAAAATTTCATTTCTATAGAAAATTTTGTCAAAATTTCATTTCTATAGAAAATTTTGTCAACATTTTATTTCTATATAAATTTTAATTCTATAGAAAATTTTGTCAAAAATTTATTTCTATAGAATATGTTGTCAAAATTTTATTTCTATAGAAAATTTTGTCAAAATTTCATTTCTATAGAAAATTTTGTCAACATTTTATTTCTATATAAATTTTAATTCTATAGATAATTTTGTCAAAAAATTATTTCTATAGAATATGTTGTCAAAATTTTATTTCTATAGAAAATTTTGTCAAAAATTTATTTCTATAGAAAATTTTGTCAAAATTTCATTTCTATAGAAAATTTTGTCAAAAATTTATTTCTATAGAATATGTTGTCAAAATGATATTTCTATAGAAAATTTAGTCAAAATTTTATTTCTATAGAAAATATTGTCAAAATTTTATTTCTATAGAATATTTTGTCAAAATTTTATTTCTATAGAAAATTTTGTCCAAATTCTATTTCTATAGAAAATGTTGTTGAAATTTTATTTCTATAAAAAATTTTGTTTAAATTTTATTTCCATACACAATTTTGTCAAATATTATTTCTATAGAAAGTTTTGTCAGAATTTTATTTCTATAGAAAATTTTCTCTAAATTTTATTTCTATAGAAAATTTTCTCAAAATTTTATTTCTATAGAAAATTTTGTCAAAATTTTATTTCTACAGAAAATTTTGTCAACATTTTATTTCTACAGAAAATTTTGTCAAATTTTTATTTCTTTAGAAAATTTTGTCAAAATTTTATTTCTATAGAAAATTTTGTCAAATTTTATTTCTATAGAAAATTTTGTCAAAATTTTATTTCTATACAAAATGTAGTCAAAATTTTTTTCTTTAGAAAATTTTGTCAAAATTTTATTGCTATAGAATATTTTGTCTACATTTTATTTTTGTAGAAAAATTTTTCAAATTTTTTTTGCTATAGAAAATGTTGTCAACATTTTATTTTTATAGAAAATTTTGTCAAAAATCTTTTGCCATAGAAAATTTTGCTTAGCATAGTTTAAAGTGATAATCCGAAGTTCTTGCCCAAAAGCAGACAAACTTTGCAATAAAGTCGTTTTGTCCTTATAGTTAGTTAAGTGATTCGACTTAAAACTGAGTATCTTTACAGAAAGAAAATTTTGTTTGGGTAAGATCAACTTGATTTTAATAATTTAGAAAAATTCTTTAAAATGAATGAAATTGTTTTAAAGTTTGTTGAATTTTTATATCTTGACTACAAAGTAAAAAAAAAACGTTTACAAATAGGATATTTTTTACCTGAAACATAGCATAATTTATGGTTGAAGTCGCGTCTGAATTTGAAAATTTAAGTTGTCGTTCAAAATATTTTTTAAGGACTTTGATAGCACATGAAGAAAAATACTGAAAAATTAATAAATTAAAATTTGTTTCCTATACTCAAAACAAACCAAAAAATTAATCCTATATTTCACTAAAGCCTATTTAATTTAGTTCATGGAATTATTTGGTTTTGAGAAAGTGTTCTTCACTTTAATAAGTTTTTGCGTACGTTAGATAAATTAACTTAAAAACGGGGAAAAATTATACACAAATGAAGCATAAAGATTTAATAAATTCGTGTCTCCCACAAAATACACTCAGATAATGAATATGATAATCTCAAACATGTTTCAAGAGTAAAATGTAACATGTGTATCACACCCATGTTTTCTCGGAAATTATGTATCTGGTTTCGGCAAGCATGTTATGTTTGGCGATAAAAACAACATTTTTGCGGCAAGCCTGTAACGAATCAACCATGTTATGAATCAAAAATAACATTTTGCTCTTGAAACAAGTTTGAGGTGACCATATTCCTTCTCCGCATGTAGTTCAGAATTTCTTAAATTTTATCAATAATGCGCCCATCTTGACCTTCGTATAGCACTAAACAATTTTTTTTTAATTTTCTAAAATTAACTTAATTTTTCTAAAATTAACCAAAATTTTCCTTTCTGACCCCACCACGCTGTTTTTTGAGTGTAGAACCACGTATGCAAACCTCTAATTTAAAAGAGAATTGAGTCTTAAAAATGTCCTCACTTCAATTCGGCTTCTTTGGCTCGGAATTAATGCCAAAATCATTAATGTAAAGACAAAATCTTTGGAATCAGACATGCATTTTTCGGTGTGATATACATTTTCTATGTAGAGATTTTGTTCCGTGTACATTTTTAGTACCTCATAGTTTAAGTATCAATTTATTTGTTGAATGAATTTCTTATATCAGCAAAATATTAATTTTATTTATATACTCAATTGGTATGTGACAAATTGTATAATGAAGAAGATACCTAATACACTAATGATGCGTCAGCAAATTGAATTGGATAAGAGAACATGTATATTTCACAGGTATAAATAACTACTCGCCTTATTATTAGATTCCTTAATGACTTTTCGGGTAAAGAAAATTCTGTTTATTTGATGTATTGAGTTATTCTCCTGCCTCCAGTGCCTTACCTGATATTCAATTAATTGGTCGATCGTTTTGTTTTTTTTTTTTCATTTTTGCTCATGAGTTTAATGTTGATTCAAACGGGCACGTTTTAATTTTTTTTTTATGTTTAGAGTGGCCCATATTTTTACGCTCACCAAAAGAAAAGAACATGATTCACTTGAGTTATTAAGAAACTCAAACAAACATTTTAACCCTGGTAAAGCAAAAATCAAAGAAAAAAACACGTCGATAAAAGAAAAATAACTTGGCGAATTCATTTCATTTCATGGAAGTAAATCAAAATTCTAGGTAAACAATGATATAAAACTTAGCATATGAAAAGTGGAAAAAGTTTCTATTTGGAATAATATGATGAAAATATCATATTGTCGATATTCAACAGATAACAAAATTTTAATTTCTCGTTGTATTTATTATTTGTTACGATCATAAAATGCAACACAGACAATGATCATGTACTTAAATAGAATTAAATACATATATTCCAATTATTGAGATCAGGGCTGTGGAGTCGATCCAATTTTGCTCTAACATTTTTATCAGCCTCCATTCCTGGACATAAGTCTACACTAACAAAAAAAAATATCGTACTTAAACTAACGTAAAATGTAACTTATTTTGATTGAAAAAAATTGTTAAATTTTATTTTTTGCGAAATTTTCCACAGTCCAATTAAACTCTCAATAAAGTTCAATGGCCGTACACAAAAGTTCAATATGACCTAAAGTAGACAGCAAACATTTTCAGCTTGTGTATTTATAAAAACACAAAATTACAAAAAAAAAAAATAAATCGGTTTCCAAGAGTATAAGAAGGGCAAAAATGCTAGACCTTTCGGCAAATCCAGACCTAGCCAAATCCGAAGATTGGTTGATATCCCAGAAAAAAAAGCGTGGCGAAAAAGTAGTTGACATGTTCTTCCATCCAGAAGTGGTGCAAAATTGGCGCAGAAGCGATGAATTTAACATGGTCTTCTCATAGGACGGATGTCCAACATTTCAGCAGCCGTTGCACTGAATTTGAATTTTTGGGGTGTGATGTGTATTATTTTGGATGTGTATTAAAATCTTTTGTGATATTTTGCTAAATAAATCACCCTTATTTCTGAAGTCGTCCTCGACGTCACTCTTTGTCGCTTTTCGTCTGTCGCCAGTAATTGGTATTCCGTTCGTCGATATATTCTGCTATCGACGAAAATCGGTATTCCTGGTGTCGCCAATATCGTCACTTTTTGTCGCCGTTAACTTTACCAGCGACGAGTTTAGTGATTAATTTTTGAAGAAGTTTTTAGACTTTATTATTGAAAAATTGAAAAATACATTTAAAAAAAATGGAAATTGGTAAGAGGTAAAGTGACTAATCTTCAACAAATACAAAAAAGTAGGGAAAAAGGAACTGGAGATCAGCCATTAGATGAGCTATACTGACTCCAACGATTTAAAACCGGTTGGAACAAATGGTTTGTAGTCCAATGCCTTTGAACTTTAGATACAAATTGGTAGAGAAGCTGTAACTATTATTAAAAAAAAAACTATAATGTTCAAGTATTTATTCCAGCTTCCTCTCTTTGAGGAACTCACGTTCTATATCAAGTAGTCATGAGCTGGGCACGATCACAAATCTATTGATATAAAAATGCGCTATTTATACTAAATTGACAAATATCTGTATATATAGTACCCAGCAAAAAAATATTGGAAGTTCTTCCAAAAGCACAACTTTAAAATCACTTCCAGAAGATGTACTCCCACACCCTCAAAAAAAAATCGCCTCTCTAACATATGTTCCAAACATATTTTGCAGGAAGCACATATATTATTGGATACTGCCGAAACATTAATATGTTTGTTTTATGTGAACATATTCTATTTTTGGAAGCATTTTGAGCCAACAATATTATATGCTTGGAAGAATTTTCCCCAAAGAAGATTGTGCTCATTCCCTAACATAATTTTCACTTCCACGAAATTTTTTAGTTCTTGGCACCTTTTTCTGTAATACAAATAATGTTGAAGAAATTATTCAATTTTATAATTTTTTTAAATTTTACCTTTCGCCTGGACGGAGAATCGAACCGAGGACCATACAGTTTGTAAGCCAACACACTACCACTGAGCTACGTAGCTGTTATAGTCACCAGAAGACAATTATAGTTATAAGTTACATTTATATAGCATAGTTTGCAGCGCCCACGAGCCCATGCAAACATAACATTATTTAACAGAAACATACATGTGTTGGCAACGTGGAGCAGTGGTTAGCATGTCTGCCGTACATGCAAAGGGTCGTGGGTTCAATCCCTGCTCCGACCAAACACCAATTGTTTTTTTTTTTTTTAATTTACACATTTATATTTATACTATATTAAATTTTTATAATGAAATTTCGAAATGTGGGTTATTAAAGATTTACAGTCAGAAACAGTGTTTGATATAAACGAAATGGACTGAGCTTTTGGATAAAATATTATTTTTTTATTGCAAAAATAACAATTTTGTAATAAAAAAACTGGTTTTGGTATAAAAGTTTGATATTTTGGAAGGAATTCAAAAACTCTAACAAAGGAAGAACGTGGGGTCGAGTATAAACATACATAAATAATTTTATAATATACACAAATTAAATAATATTTAGACTTAAATTAAATAATATTTAGACTTAAGCGTATAAAATTGTTGGCCTTATCATAAAGCAGTTTCCGAAACAACATATAAGCGGTTTCACAGAAATTGCTCTCTTTCGATTCTCTCGCTGTGTTAATTTGATATCTTTCGTCAACCCTCCCGGTTTTTATCTCTATTTCTTTCTCTATACTCTCTCTCTCTCTCTGTCGCTCTCTGAATAAAATATCACAACATATATATGTTTACTCGAAATTTGTAAATTTATATATGTTTACATTCACACATATAATTTTTATGAAACATGCATGCCCCAAACATAATATATTCTAACATATTAACATATGTGTTCCAAACATTTAGTGTTAGTTTGAGAACATTACATGTTTGCACTTAAATATATTGTGTTTAAAAATTGTGCCCGAAACACATTTTGTTTATATCGAAACATATGAAAAACATATTTTTCTAACAGTGCAATGATGTTCTTTATTTTAACTACACAGGAAGGTTCTTTTCATTCATTTTTTTATCACACTTTTTTCATATTTTAAAAAAGTTCAAATTTAACTTTTTTGCTTCAAATTGGTTAAAAACAGTTTAAGAATTCATAAAATGTTACAAATTATTTAAATTTTGTCAAAAAACAAGTATATACAGCACTAAGTTCGGCCGGGCCGAATCTTAAATACCCACCACCATGAACCAAATATTAGGGTTTCCTTTGAAATTTCAGGAGGGCTTGAGGACTTGAGGACACTTCCCGAAGATAAATTTAAAGATTTCACCTATGAGGACTATATCAGATTCTGCATTTATAAGAACCATTTTTGTTTGAGTTTTAGAGGAATCATTAACATCTCTTGTAAGTGTGCAAGAAAATTATAAAATAACGTCTTGATTTGAAATCTTAAATCTGTAGAAGTAAAATCTGGAAATTTTACATTGAGTTTCAAGCAATTTTCATGATCAGTGCGCCTTCTACACCCTCAAGAAGTGAAGTCGGTCTATATGGAGGCATTACCAAAATAAAATACCTCATAAAATACTTCTAGATTTCCAATTTCAGGCAAATTGGATAAAAACTACGATTTCTATAAGCCCAAGACCCCAAATCGGGAGGTCGGTTTATATGGGGACTATATCAAAACCTGGACCGATCTAGCCCATCTTCGAACTTGACCTGCCTGCAGACAAAAGACGAGTTTGTGCAAAATTTCAGCACGATTGCTTCATTATTGAAGACTGTAGCGTGATTACAACAGACAGACGGACATCGTTATATCGTCTTAGAATTTCTCCCTGATCAAGAATATATATACTTTATATAGTCGGAAATCGTTATTTCGATGTGTTACAAACGGAATGACAAACTTATTATACCCCCGTGAGTATAAAAAAAAATGTTAAATCCAATCTGAAAAAATTGTGAATTTTTGGAAATATTTGAGGTCAAACGTTTCAGACAAGCGTTAGAATCCATTAAAAATTATAAAAATTATTTATTTGACAAAATATCACAGAATTTTTTAATTTACATCCAAACTTAGATAATGTAAATCATTTCCCGATTCAAATTTATCATTTATTATTTTTAAATACAAATAATTAAAATTCAGTTTTGCACATCGGCGGATTGTTTTCTTTCACGATGATCCTTGTGTCATTGATCTCAGTGTCGTCGCCATTTTATAGTTTTTGAAGCTTTTACTGTCCTTGAATATATATCCACATTTTTCCCGCGACAAATTAAATATTTTTTCTTGATTTTCCGACAAGAATTGCGTCAGAAATAAAAATATTTTAAAACGAAAAAATTAAAATTAATTTTTTGCACATCAGCTGATTGTTTTCTAGTGATATCGACCTTTTATTACCGAGTATTGTAATTGGTACAAAAAGTAATCGTCGTCGTCGCCACTTCACAGGAATACCAAATGAATAACGAGACGACAAAAAGCGACGGCGAGAGCGAGGGCGACATCAGGAATAAGGGTGAGTAATTTTTATAATTACACAAGGGAGCAGTGGTTCTGTTGATTAGGAATTGAATATCGTTTTTAAGGTTATTTGGGACGCTGAATCCAAATCTGCACTGTTTCTGGACCAAAACTGTGATTTTTGTCCCATTTTGACTTTTTTAGGTATTTTAAAAGAACAATTTTTTTTTTTATAAATTTAAATTTTTTGTTCAAAACTTGGAAAATTGAAAAATAATGTAACGACAGCTTAAAGAGAAAATTGTTAGGGAGTTTCTAATTTTTTTTTAATTTAATATGTTGAACCGTTTTCAAGTTATTCCAATATATGTGCGGAAGTGCCTTAATTTTGGACATCAGCTCGAAAAGTCGAGCTGATAGAAAAAAACCAAGTGCAGATTTGGATTCAGCGACCTCAAATTACTAAAAATTTGCTATAAATTTCAAATCAACACAAAAAAGATCAATTTTGTTCCCCTGTGTTATTTATGATTCATAATGCATTCTAACGCTCTTCTGAAACGTTTGACCTCAAATTTTCCAAAAAAGTTAAAATTACCAAAAAAAAAAGTTAAAATTAGCCATTAAAAATATGAAAAAAAAACGAGTTATAAAATTTGAATAAAAAGAACTCCCTTTGTAGTTCAAATAAAGAACATCTTTGGAAGGACATTTTTGGGAGGGCTTTTAAAGTTGTGCCTTTAGAACAACTTCCAAATTTTTTTGCTGGGATGTTAGTGCAATATCACAAAATTGTCCGGTGTGACTTAACATCGAGCGTGAAGTCTACAGACCGATGGATGCAGCTATATCGTCCTCAAATAAACTTAATAAAAAAACAATGAAATTAAAATCGATTTTTCGAAATGTTACAAATAGAATTTTATGGTGATGGGCAAATTGCAAAATAAGCATAACCGGTTTTAAAAATTATCTTGTCTTTACACCAATGATTTTTGTATTTATTCCGAGCCAAAGAAACGAAGAATTGAAGTAAGGATAACTTTAAAATTAAAATTTTATGTATTTGATTCTAGGAAATAAATTTTAATTTATTTCTTTTTTCAGTTTTTTCCTCATGTGTTATCAAAGTCCTTTAAAACCGTTTTAACGATAACTTAAATTCCAACATTTAGACTCGACTTCAAGTCTTTAAACTAAAGTTGAATAAGTTGAATAATAATGTTTAACGCTTTTTTTGCTTTGTGGTGAAAATTCAAAAAGTCTATAAATTTAAAGACGATTTCATTAATTTTAGGAAAATTTACAGAAGACACCCACTTTTATGTCGAATGATTTAACTATAAGGACAAAACGACTTCATTCAAAAGTGTATCTACTTTTGGACAAGTAGAAAAACTTTACTTAGTTATAAAAACATGAAGTGTTTTTTTTTTTAATTTGGTTTGGTTGTAAATCCACAGCCCTGATTTAGTCCTGAATTAATTAATATGTATCAATTTCATTTAATTGAAATCAATTTGCTTAATAGTATTACTAAGTTAACTTCAAATTTGCATTAAAATAAATTCTTTGAAATTAAATGCAATAAAGATAAAGTACTATTTTGCCATTTCCCCACTTTTCGGACCTTTTAAACTTTGAGAGATTTTATGAAAATGCTATTTTTTCTGTTCTTACTACAGGATACCAAAGATGAGCCTTTAACGTCAAATAAAATGTTATTTGTGGCAACCCCTATTGCCTTAAAGGGAACTTTAGTTTTGAAATTCGATTTGTTTTAAGTATGTACATAAACATGGTAATAATTTTCGAATTATATTCCTTATTTATTGAATTCTATATAACAGTTTTGAAAGTTCAATTATAAATCAACTTAAAATAGTTTTGTGATGTCATTGTGATTAAATGACAAATTGTCTGTCACTTGCCACCGGGATTGAAAGGCATTATCAATGATTTTTCTAATTAATTTGTACATTTAACAAATGCCATTGTTTTAGAAAACATAGTTGTTTATTGCTTGTGATAAATGACCGCCTTTGCTGATGTATGCACTTTATTATTAAATAAATGTGCTAATTATTCGAGTGTATTTGTCAATAAAGATGTTAAAAATCTTAACAATATTTTATCATTATTTATCGTGTAGAGAAAAAAACCTGAACCTATTCAAAAATTTTACAAAACGGCATTATATCCTGCTAGTTTTAGTATGAACAAACTAAAGGTAAATATCAATTGTAAATATCGTTGAATGAATTTATTTCTTTGCAATACATTTTCTTTTTATTTTACGAATAGAGTTCACAAAAATTTCCAATGATGGAATTCATAGAGTGTATGAACATATTTAAAAACATATATGGGGGCTATATACAATTATGAACTTGATATGGACCAATTTTTGTGTGATTGGGGATCGATTTATCTGAGGGCTATATATAACTATAGACCGATATGGACCTAGTTAGGCATGGTTGTTAAAGGCCATATACTAGCACAATATACCAAATTTCAACTGACTCGGATGAAATTTGCTCCTCCAAAAGGCTCCAAAACCAAATTTATATGGGGGCTATATATGATTATGGACTGATATGGACCACTTTTGGCATGGTTTTTAAATATCATATACTACCACCACGTACCAAATTTCAACCAGATCGGATGAAATTTGCTTCTCCAAAAGGCACCGGAGGTCAAATCTGGGGATCGGTTTATATTGGGGCTATATATAATTATGGACTGATATGAACCAATTCCTGCATGGTTGTTGGATACCATATACTAATAATTATGGACCGATTTCAACCAATTTTTGCCATATATTAACACCACGTATCAAATTTCGACTGAATCAGGTGAATTTTGATCTTCCAAGAGGCTCCGGAGGTCAATATGGTGATCGGTTTATATGGGGGCTATATATAATTATGGACCGATATGGAACAATTTTTGCGTGGTCATTAGAGACCATATACTAACACCATGTACCAAATTTCAGCCGGATCGGATGAAATTTGCTTCTCTTAGAGGCTCCGGAGGTCAAATCGGGGGATCGTTTTATATGGGGGCTATATAGAATTATGGACCGATGTGGACCAATTTTTGCATGGTTGTTAGAGACCATCTACTAACACCATGTACCAAATTTCAGCCGGATCGGATGAAATTTGCTTCTCTTAAAGGACCCGCAAACCAAATTTGGGGGTCCGTTTATATGGGGGCTATACGTAAAAGTGGACCGATACGTAAAAGTGGACCATTTTCAATACCATCCGATCTACATCAATAACAACTACTTGTGCTAAGTTTCAAGTCGATAGCTTGTTTCGTTCGGAAGTTAGCGTGATTTCAACAGACGGACGGACATGCTCCGATCGACTCAGAATTTCACCACGACCCAGAATATATACTTTATAGGGTCTTAGAGCAATATTTCGATGTGTTACAAACGGAATGACAAAGTTAATATACCTCCCATCCTATGGTGGAGTGTAAAGAAATGTTTTTTCTGTTGTTTAAGAAATTTTAAAATTTTGAAGGAAATATATGGCCTCAAACACCCATGCAAAAATTGGTCGAAATCGGTCCATAATTATATATTGGCCCCATATAAACCGATCTCCTGATTTGAAAATTTGGTACGTGATGTTAGTATATGGTATCCAACAACCATGCAGGAATTGGTTCATATCAGTCTATAATTATATATAGCCCCCATATAAACCGATCCCCAGATTTGACCTCCGGTGCCTTTTGGAGAAGCAAAATTCATCCGATCTGGTTGAAATTTGGTACGTGGTGGTAGTATATGATATTTAACAACCATGCCAAAAGTGGTCCATATCAGTCCATAATCATATATAGCCCCCGTATAAACCGATCCCGAGATTTGGTTTTGGAGCCTCTTGAAGGAGCAAATTTCATCCGAGTCAGTTGAAATTTGGTACATTGTGCTAGTATATGGCTGTTAACAACCATGCCTAACTAGGTCCATATCGGTCTATAGTTATATATAGACATCAGATAAATCGATCCCCAATCACACAAAAATTGGTCCATACCAAGTCCATAATTGTACATAGCCCCCATATAAGCGAACCCCATATTTCAATTCTGGCTCTCTACGTACCGTGCAAAAGTCCATATCGATTCGTAAGTATTTGTAGACTTACCTATACTTAACTTTTTTGTCTAATATATACCACGTATGGACTAACTCACAATTTAACAGGTTGGCTGGTAAGTACCCGGTCTGGCACATAGATGGCGTCGCTAGTATTAAATGCATATTATTTTTATATTGTACCGACCTTCAAATGATTCGTGTCAAAAATTGACGTTTTTAAGTCAATTAGTTTGTGAGATAGAGCGTCTTTTGTGAAGCAACTTTTGTTATTGTGAAAAAAATGGAAAAAATAGGAATTTCGTGTTTTGATAAAATACTGTTTTCTGAAGGGGAAAAATACGGTGGAAGCAAAAACTTGGCTTGATAATGAGTTTCCGGACTCTGCCCCAGGGAAATCAACAATAATTGATTGGTATGCAAAATTCAAGCGTGGTGAAATGAGCACGGAGGACGGTGAACGCAGTGGACGCCCGAAAGAGGTGGTTATCGACGAAAACATCAAAAAAATCCACAAAATGATTTTGAAGGACCGTAAAATGAAGTTGATAGAGATAGCAGAGGCCTTAAAGATATCAAAGGAACGTGTTGGTCATATCATTCATCAATATTTGGATATGCGGAAGCTCTGTGCAATATGGGTGCCGCGCGAGCTCACATTTGACCAAAAACGACAACGTGTTGATGATTCTGATCGGTGTTTGCAGCTGTTAACTCGTAATACACCCGAGTTTTTCCGTCGATGGCTCCATCACTACACTCCTGAGTCAATCGGCAGTCGGCTGAGTGGACAGCGACCGGTGAACCGTCTCCGAAGCGTGGAAAGACTCAAAAGTCCGCTGGCAAAGTAATGGCCTCTGTTTTGGGATGCGCATGGAATAATTTTTATCGATTATCTTGAGAAGGGAAAAACCATCAACAGTGACTATTATATGGCGTTATTGGAGCGTTTAAAGGTCGAAATCGCAGCAAAACGGTGCCATATGAAGAAGAAACCAGTGTTGTTCCACTAAGACAACGCACCGTGCCACAAGTCATTGAGAACGATGGCAAAAATTCATGAATTCTTCCCCACCCACCGTATTCTCCAGATCTGGCCCCCAGCGACTTTTTTTTGTTCACAGACATCAAAAGGATGCTCGCAGGGAAAAAAATTGGCTGCAATGAAGAGATGATCGACGAAACTGAGGCCTATTTTGAGGCAAAACCGAAGGAGTACTCCCAAAATGGTATCAAAAAATTAGAAGGTCGTTATAATCGTTGTATCGCTCTTGAAGGGAACTATGTTGAATAATAAAAACGAATTTTGACAAAAAAACGTGGTTTTCTTTGTTAGACCGGGGACTTATCAGCCAACCTGTTAGAAAACGATGTTTTAAGATACCAAAACCCAAGTAATTCGATTGTGGATGACAGTCTTTCGTAGAAGTTTCTACACAATCCATGGTGAAGGCTACATAAGATTCGGCCTGGCCGAACTTACGGCCGTATATACTTGTTTTTAATAAATTTTCCTCAATTTAACCATAAATGTTAACTTATTTGTAGCATGTTCACAAGTATTAAAATATTTTAGTTAACATTTTCCAAAATTAATTTACATTTTCTTTTATGGTGGGTTCTCATTTTTATACCCACCACCATAGAATGGTGACGGGGGTATAATAAGTTTGTCATTCCGTTTGTAACACATCGAAATATCGATTTCCGACTATATAAAGTATATATATTCTTGATCAGGGAGAAATTCTAAGACGATATAACGATGTCCGTCTGTCCGTCTGTCTGTCTGTCTGTCTGTCTGTTGTAATCACGCTACAGTCTTCAATAATGAAGCAATCGTGCTGAAATTTTGCACAAGCTCGTCTTTTGTCTGCAGGCAGGTCAAGTTCGAAGATGGGCTATATCGGTCCAGGTTTTAATATAGTCCCCATATAAACCGACCTCCCGATTTGGGGTCTTGGGCTTATAGAAACCGCAGTTTTTATTCAATTTACCTGAAATTGGAAATCTAGAGGTATTGTAGGACCACAAATAGGTGTGCCAAAAATTGTGAGTATCGGTAGATATTTTGGTATAGCCCCCATATAGACCGATCTCCAGATTTTACTTCTTGGGCTTATAGAAACCGCAGTTTTTATTCAATTTATCTGAAATTGGAAATCTAGAGGTATGGTAGGACCACAAATATGTGTGCCAAAAATTGTGAGTATCGGTCCATATTTTGGTATAGCCCCCATATAGACCGATCTCCCGATTTTACTTCTTGGGCTTATAGAAATCGCAGTTTTTATTAAATTTACCTGAAATTGGAAATATAGAGGTATTGTAGGACCACAAATACGTGTGCCAAAAATTGCGAGTATCGGTCCATATTTTGGTATAGCCCCCATATAGACCGATCTCCCGATTTGGGGTCTTGGGCTTATAGAAACCGTAATTTTTATCCAATATGTCTGAAATTGGAAATCTAGAGGTATTTTAGGACCATAAAGAGGTGTGCCGAAAATGGTGAGTATCGGTCCATATTTTGGTATAGCCCCCATATAGATCGATTTCCCAATTTTACTTCTTGGGCTTCTAGAATCCGAAGTTTTTATCCTATTTGCCTGAAATTGGAAATCTAGAGGTATTTTCGGGTCACAAAGAGGTGTGCCGAAAATGGTGAGTATCGGTCCATATTTTTGTATAGCCCCCATAAGAACGATCTCCCGATTTAACTCCTTGGGTTTCTAGAAACCGTAGTTTTTATCTGATATGCCTGAAATTGTAAATATTCTGGTATTTTAGGCTCACAAAAACGTGTATCGGATTAAGTTGTTATCGGTCCATTTGGTAATGCCTCCATATAGACCGACTTCACTTCTTGAGGGTGTAGAAGGCGCACTGATCATGAAAATTGCTTGAAACTCAATGCAAAATTTCCAGATTTTAGTTCTACAGATTTAAGATTTCAAATCAAGACGTTATTTTATAATTTTCTTGCACACTTGCACACGATGTTTATGATTCCTCTAAAACTCAAACAAATATGGTCCTTATAAATCCAGAATCTGATCTAGTCTTCATAGGTAAAATCTTTGAATTTAACATCGGAGAGTGTACTGATTGAACTGATCTGCTTGTCATCAAATCCCCCTGAAATTTTCACAGGAAACTATAATATTTGGTTCATGGTGGTGGGTATTTAAGATTCGGCCCGGCCGAACTTACTGCTGTATATACTTGTTTTTTTTTAATTTATGAAATCTGAAATACTGAGTAGCATTACATATAAAGAACTAATACGAAAACAATACAGGGCATGATGACAAGAGTTTATACACAACTCATCACTCAAAGAAATAATTATGAAATGCGTTCACGTTTCAAAACCAACCGTTCATGGAAGTGAATCAACACACATATCGAAGCAAACGGAGAAAGGGCGGTGTCAATCTGACAACAATAAAATGACACCATGCATAGTCAAAACAACAACCAGCGCTTATGATCTGAAAACATAATAGTTACGAATTTAACTGTGACGACCCAAGTTCGAATTCCAATATTCAACCAAATTTACCTAGCACATTTGACTATATTACTAATTGTACTCCTTGTGTAAAATTTGATGCAAGTTAAAGTAAAACTCTGGCTTTTGGTGCCATATAAGTGCAATATCACGGCATTTTGTCTGCACGCAGAGAAGGAATATAATCACCTCCAACATATTTTAAGAGCAAAATGTTTGAGGTTATCATATTCCTTCTCAAGGTGTGTACTTTGATTTGGTTCAAATTTTGCACAAGGAGGAATACGAACGAACAAATTCAATTATTATATAAACATTTATTTTCTATTTATTATTTTATATAAATAAAATTTCCATTTAACATATAAAATAACCTCATTTGCTCTCATAAAAATGTTCATTTATTCATATTTTGTGTAATAAGTGTAAAATGTTCATAAATTATTAACACCATTTATCTGTCTCATGTATTGATTTCAACAGCTACATTTATTCCAATTATCCATAGAAAATATGCGATTTGCCTCATTACACAATTATTGTTTATAAATCACTTCGATACTGTTCAAAGAGATCAAATGCTCAATAATTGATTTACTAGCTATGTCGAACATATACATAACAATAGCAAGAGCATTAGCACATTATTTGTTGCAAATATTGGAAAAATTGAATCCATCTCTAACATTCCATGTAAATCGAAACAAATAGCAACAGCGGTATGGAGTTCATATATCAACAAAGCCCCAGCAATAGATCAAATTACCCACAAAATGCTTCCAATGATAATTCCTACAATGCTCTCATAATAAGAGCTGCAGACAGTAGGGAAAAGTGCACTTGTAAGTGAACTTCCGCAACCAATTTCTAAACTAGACAAAAATCACGATCGCATCTAGTAGACATTCATTCATTCATGTGATCATATAGCATAGAGATTGGGTATGGTGGGTGGCTGAATACTTAGTTTTGTTGAATGAAAGTACAGAAATATCTCAGGCACATATTTGAATAGTTCATATTGCTGTACAGTGATTAAAATAGAATCGGCCCTAAATTCACACCAAAGAGGAAAATACAGATACCAGTCATTGTGTTGACAGAAGTCCACTCATAAAACAATTATATTGGATTCATAATCCTTTTACTCTTAATGTAATATTGTATCTATTGTTGACCAAAACAAGGTAGGTGTACAAAAGACGAAAATATATTTTCGGTATTTTGTCCATAAGAAGAAGCTGACGTGTTTACCTGCAAAAGGAAATTTTAGACAAACGAACATCGTTTGGAATTTTTTAGTATACTATTTTTGAGATAATCACTGACGACTTTTGCAGTATGTTAAAACGTTTATTGTTGTTTTGATTTCATCTTAAAATCATGCGTTGAATAAACTACAAGAGAAGCTTACCAATAGATGAAAGTATGTTGTCAGAATTATTTGGGCAAAGCCCTTTAGACTTCAAGATGGTTGGATGGACTGCCGTTTTGGAATTACACATTCCTCATTAGTATCATCTACTTGCAGCGAAACAATTTAAAAATAAATAACATACTAGAACAGTTTTATTTTTAAAATTTCTAGCTACTTTCATATTCTATATATCTGTCTCATCTCCCCACGATTATTTATTATTTGTCACCACTTTTCTTCTGTAATATAAATATGTAGTTTAGGCTCGTTTAGACTATTCAGTCCATTGTGTTAATGCACAAGTGGTCTGCCGTAAGTCTTATCACCGAGTGCTGCCCGATCCAGGTTTAGCTCAAGGGACCCCCACGTCCGAACGGCGTTTCACATTACGGTGAAACCCCTAGACAACACACAAAATTTTTTTCTGTTTTAATCACGAAATTAATTGATCCAATTAAAAAACTAATTGAAATTATTAATTTTTGTTTCAATTAAAAAAAATGGATGAATCAATTAAATTTTTAATAGAATATTTTTTAAAACTCAATTAAGATTTTAATTGGGAAAATTTTTGTGAAAATTTTTTCGGTGAACCGTTGAAACACTCAGAAATGTCACCAGCATTACTGAGAGGGATAATACACCGCTGAATATTTTTTGGTGTTTAGTCGAAATTTGTACTAAAGCCATGACCCTTTGTATGCAAGTGGATCATGTTAACCATTGCACCATGGTGTAGAAGCAATATTTCAAAACTTGTTATTTTTTACCCGGACGGATAGTCCGAACACGAGCCATTCGTTTTGTAATCCATCGCACTATATAGAGGACCATGTTATATAACATAGAGTATCATTGGGACACAAGTAACGCATACAACCAAGCAGGTCTATTTATAGATCAGTGCGTAATAGACACACAACCACGTTTAAAGAAACGTCTACAAAATGTATCATAAACACGGAAATAATGAAAATTCAATACGAGTATATTCAATATTCCTTTCATAATGTGCATAATTGCACATTATGAAAGGTTATGATTGATCACGTTCTTCAGAAAAGAAAAGCGCTTCATATTCGTATATATGGACTGAGCTTCTAAATAAAAAAGGTTTTTATTTACGGTAAAAATAAAAATTTTATACTTTTTTTTGCAGAGAGAAACAAAAAACTGTATCAAATGTTTGCTACTTTCAAACGATTTATATTTTGCGTGTGCACAGAAAAAATAAAATATGTTTTGTCTTTAATCACTAAGTTAATTGATCCAATTAATTTTTAATTGAAATGTTTTCAATCACAGAAATGATAGTATCAATCATCAACGTCAATTAAAAAATTAGTTGATACAATTAATTTTTGTGATTGATTTTTGTTTCAATTAAAAAATTTATTGAATCAATTAAATTTTTAATTGAATATTTTTTAAAATTCAATTAAAATTTTAATTGGAAAGTTTTTGGTGATAATGTTTTCTGTGTAGTCTTGAAACTCCAATGGTGTAAGTTTCAGGAAAATATGGATTTTTCCAAAAAATTAAAACAAGAAATTTCGCATTTTGAAAAATTAAACCGTAAAGTGCTTATTCGTTATAATTTTAAATTTTCGCTCTTCAAAAACGTATTCTCACAAGACTCAAAATTCTTAGTTCAAAGTATCATATATTAAATTCCAAAATTATAGTTCTATACAACCATTCAGAAACACTGTGCACTCGCACTTACAATGTATCTCATACCCTAAGATTTGTACGCATTCAATTTAGTTCTTGATTGAAATATATCATATCGACAAATGTATCTGCAACCATGGGATCTTAAATTTGTTTCTTAAAAAAATATTGCCGTAAACGATTTCTTCACTTTAAAATACGAATGGGATTTTTACGTAGAATCGAATAATATTTATGTAAAGATTTCTCTTCATAAAACGTTGGTTAAAACTTTAAAAATAATATATACAAAAAAATAAAATAAAATAAATTTCTTCAATCATGGAAGTGATAGTATCAAACACCAATGCTAATTAAAAACTAATTTATCCAGTTAAACATTTAATGTATGCAATTAATTTCCGTGGTTGATTTTTTGTTTTAATAAAAAATTGATTTCGATTTGTTGTTGCATTTGTGTAGTAATAAACCGCAATGGTGCTGAAAAATGGTTCAATTTGGGAGGAATAATTCTCGTATGCAATTTCCTTAGGAAATTAACATATAAGACCCAAATTAAGTTGTCTCACCCCGCCAAATCTACACACTAAAGACTATGGAAACTTGCATTAGCAATCAAAGAAACATATGTCTAGTAAAGCTTGTGGGATTGGTTTTCTTTTCAATAGCTTCATAATCAATCAATTCCTCAATCTTTAATGTCCAATAAGCTCGTATTAAGATTGTAATATGAATATAAATTAATTGATTCAATTAATTTTTTAATTGAAACTGCTTATTTCACAGCATAGTATCAATAACTAAAGCCAAGTAAAAAATGAATTGGTCCAATTAAACATTTAACTGATTTTGCCTTGATTGATTTCGTTTTTTTTTAAGTTAATTGAATCAATTAACTTTTTGATAGAATATTTTTTTTAATTAAATAAAAACCAAAATTAAATCACACTTAACGTAAAGAAAGTTTGGAATTACAGTGAGCGTCAAAATAAAGTGTACAAAATTATTTTGCTGCATTAAATTTTTATATTTGATTTTCCGATTTAGGTAGACATTTTAATACTCTCTTTGGCAAACCAAAAAACAATTTAATGAAGTTGTAAATATAAAGACTAAAATAAAATCCTTAAAATACCCCAAAATCCTAAATTTAGAATCAAATTCTTATGTACACATTATTATGACGCTTACTGCATATTTCTTATAACATAAAAAATAAAAAGTTCCAATGCCAACTATGTCTTCACAATTTGACATGTAGTTTTACAAAAAAAACATACTCAATAAATTACAAAGCACATATTTTCGGTAACTAAATCTCATTAACCTTACATTCAGAAACTGTATCAAATTACTGCATAAGAAATCTTATTTACATATAAATCAGATATTCTTGTTTTTTTTTTGTATTCTACCCATATTTTTATATTATAATGAAAAAAAAAAAAAACAAATAAATAAAATAAATTCAGCGATAAGAAAGAAGGTTGAATTGAATGTTTTCAATGAAACCATTTACATGAATTTTCTTTGTTTCTTTCGTTAAAAGCAAAAAATCTTTTTAACATCATTAACAGTAATTCTTAGCTTACAGAAATTGTTAAAGAATTTACATTGCTTAATGGGCACATTTTTTTACATAAATTTATAGATGTTTTTCCCATAAATAATAAAACATTTCACACATACCTCAAGGTGACCTTTTTTATGAATCAATATTTAAGAATCTTCGTGGAAAAAATTTATTTAACTCATTGACTTATATTTTAATATTGAGGCGCCAACTAAGGTTATAATGTTTATAACAGCTCAGAAATCACGATCTACAGCCACGGTTGCCACAGTTGGTAGAATTTTACCAAAAATGGTAGATCTTTTACTGTTTGGTATATTGGTAGAATTCTTGATTCTTTTGGTAGATTTTGAGAAACATTCCTCTCCAACTAAGAGGTACCTCAATTCCCTACTGAAATAAAATTTTGAGAAATTTTTCTAAAGAAATAAAATTTTGACAAAATGTTCTATTGAAATAAAATTTTGACAAAATTTTCTATAGAAATAAAATTTTGACAAAATTTTCTATAGAAATAAAAATTTGACAAAATTTTCTATACAAATAAAATTTTGAAAAAAATTCTATAGAATTAACATTTTGACAAAATTTTCTATAGAAATAACATTTTGACAAAATTTTCTATAGAAATAAAATTTTGACAAATTTTTCTTAGAAATAAAATTTTGACAAGATTTTCTATAGAAATAAAATTTTGACAAATTTTTCAATAGAAATAAAATTTTGACAAAATTTCCTATAGAAATAAAATTTTGACAAAATTTTCTATACAAATAAAATTTTGGAAAAATTTTCTGTAGATCTATTATTTATTTCGAAATAAAATTTTGACAAAATTTTCTATATAAATAAAATTTTGACGAAATTTTCTATATAAATAAAATTTTGAGAAAATTTTCTATAGAAATAAAATTTTGACAAAATTTTCTATAGAAATAAAATTTTTACAAAATTTTCTATAGAAATAAAATTTTGACAAATTTTTCGATAGAAAACATTTTGAGAAATTTTCTCTTGAAATAACATTTTGAGAAATTTTTCTATAGAAATAAAATTTTGACAAAATTTTCTATATAAATAAAATTTTGAGAAAATTTTCTATAGAAATAAAATTTTGAGAAATTTTTCTATAGAAATAAAATTTTGACAAATTTTTCTATAGAAATAAAATTTTGGCAAATTTTTCTATAGAAATAAAATTTTGACAAAATTTTCTATAGAAATAAAATTTTGACAAATTTTTCTATAGAAATAAAATTTTGAAACATTTTTTATAGAAATAAAATTTTGAGAAATTTTTCTATAGAAATAAAATTTTGACAAAATTTTCTATAGAAATAAAATTTTGACAAAATTTTCTACTGAAATAAAATTTTGACAAAATTTTCTATAGAAATAAAATTTTGACAAAATTTTCTATAGAAATAAAATTTTGACAAAATTTTCTATAGAAATAAAATTTTGACAAAATTTTCTATAGAAATAAAATGTTGACAAAATTTTCTATTGAAAAAAAAATTTGACAAAATTTTCTATAGAAATAAAATGTTGACCAAATTTTCTATAGAAATAAAATGTTGACAAAATTTTCTATAGAAATAAAATTTTAGAGAAAATTTTCTAAGAAATAACATTTTGACAAAATTTTCTATACAAATAAAATTTTGAAAAAATTGTCTATAAAAATAAAATTTTGACAAAATTTTCTATAGAAATAAAATTTTAACAAAATAGAAATAAAATTTGGATAAATTTTTCTATAGAAATAAAATTTGGAGAAATTTTTCTATAGAAATGAAATTTTAACAAAATTTTCTATAGAAATAACATTTTGACAAAATTTTCTATACAAATAAAATTTTGAGAAATTTTTCTATAGAAACAAAATTTTGAAAAAATTGTCTATAGAAATAAAATTTGGCAAAATTTTCTATAGAAATAAAATTTTAACGATATAGAAATAAGATTTGGAGAAATTTTTCTATAAAAATAAAATTTTGACAAAATTTTCTATAGAAATATAACTTTGGAAAAATTTTCTATAGAAATAAAATTTGGAGAAAATAAAATTTTAAATGAAAATTCTATGTTTTTTCGAGCTTGAGATCTATATGTTTTTATTTGTATTTTCTTCAATAAAAAGAAAAAACATAGAATTTTTATTTGAAAAACAAAGATCAAAAAAGCACAAAAATCAGAAATAAAATTTTGACAAAATTTTCTATAGAAATAAAATTTTGAGAAATTTTTCTACAGAAATAAAATTTTTACAAAATTTTCTATAGAAATAAAATTTTGACAAAATTTTCTATAGAAATATAATTTTGGAAAATTTTTCTATAAAAATAAAATCTTGACAAAATTTTCTATAGAAATATAATTTTGGTAACATTTTCTATAGAAATATAATTTTGAAAAAATTTTCTATAGAATTAAAATTTTGACAAAATTTTCTATAGAAATAAAATTTTAACAAAATTTTCTATAGAAATAACATTTTGACAAAATTTTTTATAGAAATAACATTTTAGAGAAAATTTTCTAAGAAATAACATTTTGACAAAATTTTCTATAGAAATAAAATTTTGACAAAATTTTCTATAGTAATAAAATTTTGACAAAATTTTCTATAGAAATAAAATGTTGAGAAATTTTTCTATAGAAATAAAATTTTGACAAAACTTTCTATAGAAATAAAATTTTGAGAAAATTTTCTATAGAAATAAAATTTTGACAAAATTTTCTATAGAAATAAATATTTGACAAAATTTTCTATAGAAATAAAATTTTGACAAAATTTTCTATAGAAATTAAATTTTGACAAAATTTTCTATAGAAATAAATTTTTGACAAAATTTTCTATAGAAATAAAATTTGGAGAAATTTTTCTATATAAATAAAATGTTGACAAAATTTTCTATAGAAATAAAATTTTGACAAAATTTTCTATAGAAATAAAATTTTGACAAAATTTTCTATAGAAATAAAATTTGGAGAACTTTTTCTATAGAAATAAAATTTTGACAAAATTTTCTATAGAAATAACATTTTGACAAAATTTTCTATAGAAATAAATTTCAACAAAATTTTCTATAGAAATAAAATTTTGACAAAATTTTCTATAGAAATATAATTTTGGAAACATTTTCTATAGGAATCAATTTTTGACAAAATTTTCTATAGAAATAAAATTTGGAAAAAAAAAATTCTATAGAAATATAATTTTGGAAAAATTTTCTATAGAAATAAAATTTTGACAAAATTTTCTATGGGAGTAGCTTAACAAATAGAAGAAAAGATTGTCAAACTTATTTAGAATTTATTTAATTTGGTAGATTTATGGTAAAATTTTATTCAAATTTTGGTAGATTATTATGCCACGAGTGGCAACCGTGCTTACAGCTTGATTGAAAAAAATTAATATATATCCAAAAATATCATTGAGCCAGGGTTATGAATATTAAAAAAAAAACTTAATTCAATTAATTGAATTGTTATACCACAGTGGTGAACTTCTCTTAACACTGAGTGACCATCTTCGAGTTTGACCTTCCTGCAAACAAAAATATTGATCAATGTCAAATTTCTACAGCACTTTTAAAGGTTAAACCTTTATTGTAACAGATGAATGGACATACAAATATACTTATGAGTCGACCTCGAAGATTTTTAGCTTTGAACCATCGATGTCATTCATGAAGTATATAAGCAAATATTTGCTATGGTAAAATTCAGTAAAATTGACATTGTCTGCAATGAATTAATGAGAATTCTTCGAATGATTTTAATGTCTCATGGTCGATGGTTATGCCCGTATGAATTTATCATTAATTGAATTTTACAATGATAATGAGGGCATTCTTTATGTATGTGCGAGTTTTCTCTTCTATGTGATCTCCATCTGTCATCCGAGCCGAGTCGAGTTGATTCCCAACTAAATTGTGTCCAAGTTTAAAGCAAGTTCATTCTGTTGTTTGACTTTTATAACTGAAATGTGATCATAAATCAAAAGAATACATTTCGCACATCCTTTTTACATTATTCTCGGCGAAAGCCAAACGAGTGATCTTCTTTATGGCCAGCGGAAACCATGCGACGCATAAATAATAATTTCGTGTTGAATTCAATTGAAATTTAGTGCCACATGTGGAGTTCTGAATCATCATTCATGCCCTAATGAGTACAATTGGTCAGAGTGTTTGGAGATTGTGTGACATTGTATAAAGTTCGACCGAATAATAAACTTCGGTAGAAGCAAATAATAATACAATACAATTTGGTTATCACCAATACATGATAATAATTACCAACCCCATGTAAGTAGTAAGGAGAAATACATTTTGCTTCCCCTCTAGAATAGAAAAAAAGATAGAAAACAACATATGGTTAGGGTTTTTTCCCGGGAACGGGATCCCGGGAATTTGCTATTTTTTCGTTCCCGCTTTCCCGGGAATTATGTTAAGTGCGGGAATTCCCGGGAATTTTTTTACAATATTTTATATATAATAGAGGGTTTTATATGCAAATGACAGTTGAAATCTAGTTAAAGTGGTTTTTGGAAGTATAATGTGAATGACTGGTACCAAGTAGTAGTAGTTGACTTGTGCGACATACATAGTCGTAGGTTCTAGCCCAGATTCTAACGGGCTCCCAATTGTTAAAAAGTAGGTTGCTCTTCCAATTTATGATTGTCATATATCTGTAAACCGGCATTCCGATAGACTGGTAGACAGAGTAAACCTTTATAAAGGTAAAATGTCCCGTACCTTATGTAACCCACGTTTGCAATAGCATGATTTCAAAATTTCATAATTATTGCAATTTCATAATTATTAAGATACACTCAAAAAAAAGTGAACTCTCTATTCCACTAAAGCCAATTTAAATTTATATTAGTTCATAGAAATATTATCTTTGGAGAAAGTTTCCTTTACTCAAATATTTGTTTGCGTATGTTAGTTAAATGAACTAAAGAACGGGAAAAAAATTATACAAAAAGTAAGTATAATGATTTCCTAAATTCGAATTTCTCAAAAATTTATTATTTCTGTTGGTTAAGCTACACTTGTAGTTTAGTCAATGCATGGTTTTAAGCTGAAATCAAAAACAACAATAATTTCTTTAAATTTGTAAATTTTACTACAAATGCGTCCATCATGAACTTCACCATCATGTCACTAAAGACATTCTTGCAATTTTTAACTCCAATTTTTTTCTTCAAACTACAAAATTTTCTTTAACAAGTGAATAAAATTATTTATGTCTAATAAATTGTCTTGAATTTTAATATTTACTTATTTTTGTGATATCGGCGTGATGCCAGCGTATGTAATAGTGCTTAGTTAAAAATTCCTAAAAATATTCGAAATTTTCTAAAATTAATTAAATGTTTTCTTCCTGGTGGGTTCACTGTTTTTTCAGTGTTGTTATATTAATTGCAAGTTTATACCTCATACACATTAGGCTCGAAATATAATGACAGTTAAAATCTAATTAAAGTGGATTTTGGAAGTGTAATGTGAATGAGGTATTAGGCAATAGTGTTCCCTTTTGGGAATATTGACCGAATATGTGCATATAGTGACCCCGTTTTACGATGGTGAAATCGAAATAAGTTTCTTTCATTTCCAAACAGTTCTTTAATGTTCAAAAAATCCCTCTATACACACAAAAAATTATCACCAACATTCTTTCAATTAAACACTTAATTGAATTTGGAAACGGATTCAATTAATATGTTAATTGATTCAATTAATTATTTAATCAAATCCGAATAAAAACCAATTAAAAAAATGATTGATATTTGTTACGTTTCCAATTAAAATATTAATTGATTCAATCAATTTGTTAATCAATTCGGAAATAATTTTCAATTACAAACGTGATTGAAATTTTTTCCGTTTCCAATTACACATGTGATTGATCCAATCACCTTTGTGGTTGAAATTGAATAATTTTGAGCAATGGAAAGAGCGAAAAGAGAACAAGAGAATGGGTATTTATTCAACAATGTGTGATGGAGAGATCAGTCTGTAGAAGTAACTCGTAACGAATGGTTGGATTTTTGTTTTTCGCGTAAATTGAAAAACATGATTGGCGACATTCTGTCTGCTGCATTCAAAATGTGTGCATAAATATTTTGATCGCAACAACAAATCATACCAAAGGGTTGAAATAAATAAAGTGTGCAACAACCAATTGCCACGTGGTAATGGTTTGAAAAAATATTTGAAATTACCTGTGTTTGTGTTTTGTGGTATTGTAAAAATGGAAAACAATCTACGTTTATTGAAGGTAAGAAATTGTGAAATGTGAATACCGTTTTCCATTGAAGCCTGTTTACATTGAACGGACTAAAATAATATATTTTTTATTAATTTCTTTTAGTGACCAATTTTATTTCGTGAAATTGACCAATCAATCCCATCAACTCCATCATTTTATCAAATATATAAGAATATGTTTGCAATAAAAAGGTGGGTACCGTATTGATCTTTTAAAATTATAATTTTTTTTACTCCTAGTTTTCTTAAAACCAAGAGCGGTATGGGTTTGTAGGAAGATTCACCTTGAAGTTGCGAAGTGGCGTTGGCATTAAATTGCTTTTTGTTTTACCTGCCTTTTTCAGTTTGAACCCAAGTAGAGAGCAGTATATCTGATATATAAACTAATGAGCTGAATTATGTAATGGTAAAAAAGTTCTTTCTTTTGGATTTAAAAATATGAAAAATATCCGAAAATAATAAAAATGTGTATTTTCCATTTATATTTTTTTCTATTTCCAGAATTTGCAATGTATCATCAATATAATACCAAATATTACATTGCTTTCTCATTATTGTTGTCTTTAATTGGTTCAAATTTTAAAAGACGATTTTAATGTGTGGACATTTTGGAAAGGAATTGTTACTAAAATTAAATTACCGAGCTCCTTAATACACCTTTTTATGCTAAAAGACTACAACTGCAAAAGAAGATTATAAATCTGCAACCTGGAACTAAGAATTGAACTTGATATTCTATGCAGGTAATGTTTAACAAAATTAACTTTTAATTGAACAAAATTAAATTCGAATTATTCTGTTTACTTTCAGAAAAACTAATTTAGCGTACAGGCTGCTGATTTATTGGAAATCTAGGCGCATCTACATATTAGAAGGAACATGGTTGTTATTATAAGGAAGATAATGATTTATATAATTTATTTTTTCACCCTATAGTTGTTATTGATAGTAATTGTATGTGTAAGTTATGTTAGAACAAAACACACAAATGACAAGAACAAAATTTATTTGTCTATTGCATAATTCAAAAAATAATAAAATATTGAATATGTTTTATATTTTCTTTTATTTCAAATAAAACTAAATACGATTTTGGGGTCGCAATATATATTTTTTTTTGATCGAAATTTATAGCCAATTTCAATTAATTATTTAATTGAATGAATCAAATAGTTGATTGATTTTTGTCGCGAAATTAATTAAAATTTTAATTGATTCATTTAAAACTGTGATTGAATTTTATGTTAAAAATCAATCAAGTTTTTAATTGATTCAATCACACAATTAATTGATGCCGTGATAAAAGTCAATTAAATTTTTAATTGAAAATAGTGTTGGTTTTTAATCAAAATGGGAGATTGATACTATCAATTTCGTGATTGAAGACATTTCAATTAAAAAAATGATTGAATCCGCGATTTTCGTGATTGAAATCAAAAATTTTTTTTTGTGTACTAATACTGTGCTTCCGAAAACTATACCCAAAGATACTGTCTTAACCGTTGTAAAAATTTTTTGTATTACAAAATATTTCGTATGTTAGTACGATTTATGGCTGATGTAAGAGATCAACAGAATATATATTGTTAGTTGTCCAAGTAGCGCCTAATAACCATAGCTTTAGGCGATTTCTAATTTATCTAGATGTATTCCACATCAAAGCAGGTTTCCCTTTGACCGGGATCCCGGGAAATTCGAAAAAAATTCCCGCTTTCCGGGGAATGGAAAAAGTCCGGGAAAAAGAAAACCCTACATGTGGTATATATCCCTCTATCGGTGCTTAAATGTGTTTAAAATGAGAATGAAAAATGTTTAGAAAAAGAACCAAATAATTTTGGAGTAGCCGACATATTGATGGAACTGTGTAAAGTAAACTATCGTTGTAAAAAGTGCTATGTGCGCATTTGCTATTGATGTTTGAATACATCTGTCATAAATTCGTGATTGTAATATCGAAAAGACTTTAATCATGGCGATCCAAAGGAATCACATATGTCACTTCCAGCATTTCAACTTGAAGTTGAATTTGTCATCGTTCCCTTCAGATACGAATGAACCTAGAAAAAGAGGACGGCTCTTCCCCAGTGCTGTAGATGAACTCCTTTAATGCTACGTAAGCTAACGAACTTTTAAATGGTACTATGAACATATCTGTTATCGTCCTTACATATTCCAGATCCCAGTTAGCACCTTCAGTATTGAAATTTCTCCAGTTAAAATTAACCGGAGAGAGGATATTTGCATTTTATTTTCTGTTAACTGGCAGTTAAAGTCTGACGGAGCCATATGAAAATGACCGTATGAAAGGGAGGTGTATGAATTCATATTTACCCCAAATTCAGACAATATATACAGACTCTCTTAGTGTCATGTTACATTTATCCAGATCCCAGTTAGCACCTTCAGTATTGAAATTTCTCCAGTTAAAATTAACAGGAGAGAGGATATTTGCATTTTATTTTCTGTTAACTGGCAGTTAAAGTCTGACGGAGCCATATGAAAATGACCGTATGAAAGGGAGGTGTATGAATTCATATTTACCCCAAATTCAGACAATATATACAGACTCTCTTAGTGTCATGTTACATTTATTGCTTTAAGACATATTGGCACAAAAGTAAGCTGTAGCAACAAGGCCGTAGCCAGGATTTTAATTCGGGGGGGGGGGGGGGGGGGTTCAACTTAAAATAAAAAAAATATTCATATAATCTCATGTGTAGAAAATTTTAATTATGCATAGGTATGTATACAATATTTTTATAATATTAAATTGAACCGACGGGCTTTTTGGGCAGCAAATAAATCAATGACTTCTTCAGTCGGCACATTTATTCGGCGATGAACCGACATTAATGCCAATCCTTTGAGTCTACTCTCGCTAGTCGAATTTCTAAGATACGTCTTTAATCTCTTCCATGGCTGAATAAGGAGGTTGAATCACGATAACAAAAACAACAAATTTCAATATGTTGTTTACAATTTTAAGAAGTCAAAATCAGCTGATAAAAGAATCGTATGGCATTGGTAAAAGTGGCAATTATTTATTCCTTCAATTGTCCTGAAAAAATAATTCAAATCCAGAGAAAAATAAAGGTTCAAATTTAATTGCGTCACCTATGAGTTATTGTGAAGTGGATAATTCATACGAGGAACGCCGATATGAGACCAAAGTTAATAATGGAAGTCAGTCAAATGGATATTCGCCATCTATTAACAAAAACAGTTTATGATGCAGTTTAAAAACCGATGTGCGTGATATTTTGGGTCTGGAATATGTTATCAAGATACTCAAGTCATCTTTGAACAATTCTCCAGCTATGAATGCGCGAGTTTGTTTGAGATGCATTTGCTATGCAGTGTCATTTGGAGAGCTGCAATCACCATAAACATATGATTTTGACATCTTAAAATTTGGTCGAAATAAAAAAAATTGTAATCATATGGCCCCATGATTTAACCTTCTTGTTCAGCCATGAATCTCTTCATTGTTGAAAATGAACGTTCGGATGAGCACGTAGTAACTGCAGGGATGGAAAATGCAGTACTATAGTACTTTTTTCAAAACTTTTTCACCCCGGTCAGTAACGTAGTACCCCCGCGAATGATTTAGTACCTTTTGTGTAGACATTTTTGAGTCGATATCAGATTTATGGTACAATAGGTTTGACAAAATATTTTAATATTTTGAGAAAGTCTTTATCAACCTTATTTGCTAATAGTCTTTTACAAATATGGCAAAACAGACATGTTCATGTGGGAAGAAAATCTCGATTTTGTAAAAGACATAGCCAAAAACAGGATTTTATTGAACTTCAAGAATGTTTTAGTCGAAAAAAAGAATGCGATTCTATATTATCGATTTTTTATTTCGGTAGAAAATGTTGTCAACATTTTATTTCTATATAGAATTTTAAATTTTATTTTTATAGAAAATTTTGTCATAATTTTATTTCAATTGAAAATTTTGTAAAAATTTTATTTCTATAGGAAATTTTTGCAAAATTTTATTTCTATAGAAAAAATTTTGCAAATTTTTTTTTCTATAGAATTTTTTTGCAAAATTATTTCGGCATAAGCCGGCTATCATACAAAACCTTTTTTCGGAGGGTTCAAGTGTGGTTCATTGTTGGGTTTAATGAACTGCCTGAATTTATTCTGATAATTGGTTGATAGTTTTGCTGCAAATAGAGGATGCTGTTAAGGAATGTGGTAATTCCGAAACCATCCAACCATCTTGCAGTCTATAGGTCTTTGCCCAAATAAATTTGACAAACATTGTTTTCCTCTGTTGGTTAAACTACACTTGTAGTTTAGTCAATGTATGGTTTTAAGCTGCAACAAAAAAATTGTATTTTTAATCCCTGAGTAACTGGCAAAGTGACCAAAATTTTTAAAATATGCACGTTTGGAAATATCTCTTTATTGCTTCCATCGCTAAATTAGGCAGGTTCGTTTCGCAGGTTTTGCTCCATTTCAAGGCCGTATTCAGGGGGGGGGGGATGAGGGGGATCAAACCCCCCCCCCCCGAAATGAATGAATATTTTTATATAAATAAATATATATTTTAGCTGCATAGAAAAATCTTATCGAAGATGTTGAAGAAAAGCTGGAGGTTTTATTTTGAAAAACGCTTACCTATAAAACTTGCACAAATCATAGAATACTAGTTGAAAAGCCCGTCAAACGACGGTCGAAAAAAAAACAAATTATTTTTGTTCTCGCATCACAAATTTAATTTTTGGAAAATGTATTTCTGCTTTTTATGTGCGTTTGTTGTTATTTTTGTGAACATGACTCGCTTTGTTTGGCCATAGCAACAACAACGAAACAGCCAAACATACATGTGTAAATGAAATGGCGCAAAACCTGCGAAAAGAACCTGCCTAATTCAGCGATGGAAGCAATAAAGAGATTTTTCCAAACGTGCATATTCTTTTAAAAATGTTGGTCACTTTGCCAGTTACTCAGGGATGGAAAATACAATTTTTAAGAAAGTACAAAAAAAGTATTTTTGAGCGGAAAGGTACTTTTTACTAAATTTCAACAAAAATTTCACTGGAAGATTATTTTCAAAAGACTGAATTTTAAAGAAAAAAAAAATTTACAAAATTTTCTATAGAAATAAAATTTTGCAAAAATTTCCTATAGAAATAAAATTTTTACAAAATTTTCTATAAAAATAAAATTTTGCAAAAATTCTATATAGAAATAAAATGTTGACAACTATTTCTACCGAAATAAAAAATCGATAATATAGAATCGCATTCTCTTTTCGACTAAAACTTTCTTGAAGTTCAATAAAATCCTGTTTTTGACTATGTCTTTTACAAAATCGAGATTTTCTTCCCACATGAATATGTCTGTTTTGCCATATTTGTAAAAGACTATTAGCAAATAAGGTTGATAAAGACTTTCTCAAAATATTAAAATATTTTGTCAAAGCTATTGTACCATAAATCTGATATCGACTCAAAAATGTCTACACAAAAGGTACTAAATCATTCGCGTGGGGTACTACGGTACTGACCGGGGTGAAAAAGGTTTGAAAAAAGTACTATAGTACTGCATTTTCCATCCCTGCAGTTACTACGTGCTCATCCGAACGTTCATTTTCAACAATGAAGAGATTAAAGACGTATCTTAGAAATTCGACTAGCGAGAGTAGACTCAAAGGATTGGCATTAATGTCGGTTCATCGCCGAATAAATGTGCCGACTGAAGAAGTCATTGATTTATTTGCTGCCCAAAAAGCCCGTCGGTTCAATTTAATATTATAACAAGTATATACAGCACTAAGTTCGGCCGGGCCGAATCTTAAATACCCACCACCATGAACCAAATATTAGGGTTTCCTTTGAAATTTCATGAGGGCTTGAGGACTTGAGGATATTCCCGAAGATAAATTTAAAGATTTCACCTATGAGGACTATATCAGATTCTGGATTTATAAGAACCATTTTTGTTTGAGTTTTAGAGGAATCATTAACATCTCTTGTAAGTGTGCAAGAAAATTATAAAATAAAGTGTTGATTTGAAATCTTAAATCTGTAGAAGTAAAATCTGGAAATTTTACATTGAGTTTCAAGCAATTTTCATGATCAGTGCGCCTTCTACACCCTCAAGAAGTGAAGTCGGTCTATATGGAGGCATTACCAAATGGATCGATAAAAACTTAATCAGATACACGTTTTTGTGAGCCTAAAATACCAGAATATTTACAATTTCAGGCAAATCAGATAAAACCTAAGGTTTCTACAAACCCAAGGAGTTAAATCGGGAGATCGTTCTTATGGGGGCTATACTAAAATATGGACCGATACTCACCGTTTTCGGCACACCTCTTTATGACCCGAAAATACCTCTAGATTTCCAATTTCAGGCAAATAGGATAAAAACTTCGGATTGTAGAAGCCCAAGAAGTAAAATCTTGAAATCGGTCTATATGGGGGCTATACCAAACTATGGACCGATACTCACCATTTTCGGCACACCTCTTTATGGTCCTAAAATACCTATAGATTTCCAATTTCAGACAAATTGGATGAAAACTACGGTTTCTATAAGCCCAAGACCACAAATAGGGAGGTCGTTTTATATGGGGACCATACCAAAACATGGACCAATACTCACAATTTTTGGCACACGTATTTGTGGTCCTACAATACCTCTAGATTTCCAATTTCAGGTAAATTGAATAAAAACTGCAGTTTCTATAATCCCAAGAAGTAAAATCGGGAGATCGGTCTATATGGGGGCTATACCAAAATATGGATCGATACTCACAATTTTTGGCACACGTATTTGTGGTCCTACAATACCTCTAGATTTCCAATTTCAGGTAAATTGAATAAAAACTGCGGTTTCTATAAGCCCATGAAGTAAAATCGGGAGATCGTTCTATATGGGGGCTATACCAAAACATGGACCGATAATCACCATTTTTGGCACACCTCTTTATGGTCATAAAATACCTCTAGGTTTCAAATTTCAGGCAAATTGGATAAAAACTACGATTTCTATAAGCCCAAGACCCCAAATCGGGAGGTCGGTTTATATGGGGACTATATCAAAACCTGGACCGATATAGCCCATCTTCGAACTTGATCTGCCTGCAGACGAAAGACGAGTTTGTGCAAAATTTCAGTACGATTGCTTCATTATTGAAGACTGTAGCGTGATTACAACAGACGGACATCGTTATATCGTCTTAGAATTTCTCCCTGATCAAGAATATATATACATTATATAGTCGGAAATCGATATTTCGATGTGTTACAAACGGAATGACAAACTTATTATACCCCCGTCACCATTCTATGGTGGTGGGTATAAAAATATTGTATACATACCTATGCATAAATAAAATTTTCTACACATGAGATTATATGAATATTTTTTTTTTAAAGTTGGTCACAGACAATTAGGTTCTACAATTAGAAGGTTATATGCCAATATCAGTCTATTATACATACTCTATCGAAAACTCTTTTCGACCAGAAAATGGGAACACTAAGCCTTAATATTGATGCGTAGTGTAAAAGGAAATACATACATTTCTCCACTGGTGGTTCCAAATGGTAGATAACAACAAAAACAAACATTATGCTCTTGGAACATGTTTGAGTTGATTCTATTCCTCTCAGCGTGTAGACTTTATTCCGATGTGAAAACAATGACCCCATATCATTCAATAGGTTATACGTAACATTACTCGTAACTACCCATCAACAAATTTGGAAGTACTTCCAACATTATTACTTTTAATTTCCGGTAAGAACAAAGAAAATAATGGAAAGGTGATTTAGTTTCTTCCATCATTGTTTCAAAGCTTCTCTATTTTAAGTCTAAGTGAGCCCGATGTATCAGGCTCACTTAGACTATTCAGTCCATTGTGATACCACATTGGTGAACTTCACTCTTATCACTAAGTGCTGCCTCGTCCGTGAATAACATTAGACAAGAAACTAATATTTAGCATTGTACGGCGACTCTTTAAAGCTTCTCTACGTGATTTCACTGCAACGTGGAACGCCGTTGGGGCTCGGCTATAAAAAGAAGACCCCTTGTCATTGAGCTTAACATGGAATCGGACAGCACTCAGTGATAAGAGAGTAGTTCACCACAGTGGTACAGAGATGGCCTGTATCATTTCTTTTAGGTTTGCAACGGTCGAAAAGTTGTAACCGTCACATACGCGTCGTAAATGTAGAAAAAGTAACAAACGTCACAAACTCAAAATACTTCAGTCAGGGCAACGAATTCGATGATATCCAAAGGATGAAGAAGTTTCAATTCTCATACAATTCATTGCGATTTTAATAAAGTAAACTGGAGAATAAATTATTCGAATGTGAGACTCCAAGCCAAAGTTTCTATGTCAAACTCGATGATGGTAAATTTGACGGTCGGTACAAGCAAAAAAATAATTCTTTCCTCCCAAACGAAATTTTAGACAAACAAATTTCGTTTCTCATTTGCTTTTTGCTTTAAGGAAGTTTATTTGAAACAAAAGTATATACTTTTTGTGATAAACATTTATTCTTTTCCACGATGTTTTAAAAAGAATTTCATAAAGACTAACTCAAAAAAACAATCTTTTCTGGTTAATTGCATTTCCCTCATATCTTTCTCACTTTCACGAGGTTTTTTAGTTCTTAGCACCTTTTTCTGTAATACAAACAATGTAGAAGAAATTATTCAATTTTATAAATTTATTAAATTTTACCTTTCGCCTGGACGGAGAATCGAATCGCGGACCATACAATTTGTAGGCCAACACACTATCCACTCAGCTATGTAGCTGTTATTGTCATCAATAGACAATTATCCATATAAGTTGTATTTATATAGCATAGCTTGCGGCGCCCACGAGCCGATTGAACAAACTTTATTTAACAGAAACATATATTTAGTTGGGCACCAAGGGTCCTGGGTTCGATACCTGCTTCGACCGAACACCAAAATATTGTTTTTTGTGTTTTTTTTACATATATTCCAGATATGTGCGGAAGATTCCGAAAAGATGTTCAACATTACATACTACTATATTAAATTTTTACTATGAAACTGTAAAATGTGTCTTGTTAAAGACTTAAAGTCAGAAAAGAATAGTGCTTGATATAAACGAAATGGACTGTGTTGTTGGTTCAAAAATATTTTTTTTATTGAAAAAATAAAAATTGTGTAACTAACGAAGTTTCTTGTGAAAAAGTTTAAAATTTTCGAAGAAATTCAAAAAATTCTAACAAAAAAAAACGTTTTCGGTACACTTTTTTTCTCAGTGTGTACTCACTCATTATTAACCTTTAACAAATTTCTTCAGAAACTGACAGCGAAGGAAAACCACTACATATCTGTAGTGAACTGCTGTTTAGAGAGAATTTTATAAAATCACTTTTTGACTTATTAGAGCCAGTTTCCATACTAATTAAAAATTGTCAAAACCCTAGCTAGTCATTCGCTGATACAACAATAGCTTGGGCGGACATTATAGACCACGCAAACCCGGAATAGTTTGAAGTTGCGAATGAGAGATGTAAAAAAGTTTTTAATAAATACAGTATAACAACATATTTTTTTACATAAATACAACATATTTTTTACATCCCTTGTATCTAGGAGCCAAACTAAATAAAATTAATAATGTTCATAATTTTTTTTTAATCCAAAGTTAGGTTTTCTACATTAGGTTTAAGACTTTTGCAACATACGTATTATACTGTCGTAAATGTATGTCGCAAAAGTCTCAGTTTGCGACAGGCCAACTCTGCTGTGGTATCACAATGGACTAAATAGTCAAAGTGAGTCTGAAATATTGGGCTACCTAACTGAACAACTAATGGTAAATGAATACAGCGGTTGCTTACAAAATTATTTCCGACCTACATATAAAAATCTTATGTAAAATTCATTAGTTCCGAGCCAATTTTGCACCACTTCTGGATCCGAAAAGAACAATTTCATTGCTCATTTGGCTATGCTTTTTTTGCTGGGTATTTGTAGAATTTTCACAATGACCCCTTTGAACTAATGTAAACAAAAAAAAAAAAAAAAAATAACAATACGTTTTATTTTTTCATACAAAAATATACTCCCAATATTAGTATTAAACCACCCCACAACAATAGCAGAGTACACTTTTATTAAATGGAAAACCATAAACAGTGCACTTATATCAACAATTGTAAATATATCGAGCTTTGGAATTCGTAATATAGCCCCATTTACGAAATTACATTATTTTTCGTTTGATGACCATTATCAACTCCATATGAAAACTTGTTCTATGGAAATCTCATTCGTTCGCTAGTAGTTGGGGTTCAAAGGTTTGGATAAAGTCATCAGCCATTGGCATGTCTAATTATATAGATAAACCTGTCTAATAAGTGTGGTAATAAGTCATAAAAAAACTCATATTATTTTCAAAATATTAGCTAGCTTTTCAATTTGAGTTGAATGCTGTTGTCGGTTAAATTGTGCTCATTTCAATTATTTCGGTATATGCACTCAAAAAACTTAGTTAATTTGTACTGAAAACTTGAGTATATTTTTCATTGGATAACAAAAAGGTTCCTCTTTCCACATCCTGCAGGAGGGTGGGAAGATAGCTGCCTCGCACTTTTACATCCCCATCAATTATCTTTATTGAACGAACTACTGATTCCAATTACAAAGCAAAGTCAATTTTCAATAATTCAGCTCGAGTTTCAAGAAGTCAACATGTCCAATTAAAAGGAATAACATTTTTAAATTCCAAGTACATCACTTCAATATCTTGCATTGCCCGCACAGAAAAAAATTTCACGAAAATTTTTCCAATTAAAATTTTAATTGAGTTTTAAAAAATATTCAATTAAAAATTTAATTGATTCAACAAATTTTTTAATTGAAACAAAAATCAATCACAAAAATTAATAGTATCAATTAATTTTTTAATTGGATCAATTAATTTTTTAATTGATACTATCATTTCTGTGATTGAAGACGTTTCAATTAAAAAATTAATTGGATCAATTAATTTCGTGATTGAACCAGAAAAAAATTTTTTTGTGTGCGTAGTTCATCTCTTTTTATGATTTCGAAGTTTATTTTAAATCTGATACGCTCAGAGACGTGTATTGTAAAAATGAATACAAGAAGTGTACATGTAGTAAATGGACTTAGGTGTTGTGGTCACGGATAACATATCTAATAGTTTAAATGTTAATCTTTACATTTATTTGACAACGAGAGGAGGATATATGCGGCAACATGCGTCTACCATTCCCATTCTTATTTTTATGGCAAAATTAAACGCCTAATTTAATGTCTACGTCATTGACCTTAAAATTTCAATAAATATTCACCAAGTTTCATACACACAAAAATTTTTTTTCTGATTCAATCACGAAATTAATTGATCGAATTAATTTTTTAATTGAAATGTCTTCAATCGCGAAAATGATAGTATCAATCAGAGTTTTAATTAGAAATTAAAAAATACTTGATTAAAAAAATAATTGATTTCCTTAATATGCAATTAACTTCTACTGCTCAGATCGACGACTCCATTACAGATCTAACCGATCACATTATACACTGCGTTGATGCCAGTATTCCAAAAACGGTAATGACTAACGGATATAGTAGAAAATTTTGCGATGTTTTATTATCTTTAATAAAACATCGCAATTACATTAGAAGACTATGGTTTCGCCGTAGACAATACCATCTTAAGGAAGATACGAAATTTCTTAACAGGCTTATTCAGGAACAGATTTTCCAATTCAGAAATAGCAAATGGAATGAGATGCCAAGGAATCTTACCAAGTCCTCAAATATGCTTTGGAATGTATCTAAAATTCTAAAAAGAAAGGTGAGAACTATTCCTTGTCTTAAGGAAGAAGGGATAACATATTACACGAATGCGGAGAAATCTGAATTACTGGCAAGGCAATTCCTCTCGAACCATCTTACCACTTCAAATTTTAGAATTGTCCCTGTAGAAGCGTTAGTTCAATGTTCATTTTCCACATTACGTTGGCTACGGACCAGTAATATCGGTGCATACTGTAAAGGGCATAATTAAGACTCTTCGTAACGGGAAAAGTCTGGGACTCGATGGAATCAGTAACATTGTTCTCAAAAATCTTCCTATAAAGGGGATACAGATATTAACTTTTCTGTTCACTTCTTGTTTGAAATTAGGGTATTTCCCAATAGCGTGGAAGCGTTCGAAAATAGTGGCGGTCTTGAAGCCGGGTAAGGACAGCTCTCTTCCGTCATCATATAGGCCGATATAAGTATCCTAAACTCTACCGGCTAACTTCTCGAGACAATTTTAAAGGAAATTATTGTCGACTATATACACCCTCACAAAAAATCGCTTCTGTAACATATACTCCCAAACATATTTTGCTTCAAGCATATACATTTTTGGGTATTGCCCAAACATTTATATGTTTGATCTCTTCCAATATATAATATGTTTGAAAGCATATTGGTCTAAACAATATATGTTTGGGTAGTCTAAGTTCCAAACATTTTGTATTTTTGCATCCAAATTCAATAATGTTGTCTTCCAAAAAACAATATGTTATTATGTGAACATATAATATGTTTGGAAGCATTTTGCACCCAAAAATATTATATGCTTAAAAAAAAATTCTCCCAAACAATATTGTGCTCCAAATTTTATTTATTTATTTATATATTTACAATCATAATGAATTACGAAAATAAACAGGTAATATAGGTGCTAACAACATAGGCTTTCGACCTGAATGCTCAAAATTTTGTTTCTGCCTAATTGTATATTCCCCCACATCTTTCTCACTTCCACGAGATTTTTTAGTTCTTAGCACCTTTTTCTGTAATACAAACATTGTAGAAGAAATTATTCAATTTTATGATTTTTTTTATTTTAATTTTACCTTTTGCCGGACGGGGATTTGAACAGCGGACCACACAGTTTGTAAGGATCAAAGAAGTAGCTGATCAATTGCCCAAGGAAAAATAAAATGTTAATTTTGTAATAACAAGCAACAACCACCAACTTAATTCAATATCGCTCCCTGTTAAATAGCGCTCCAAGCTACTAAACACATATATGTTTATAGGCTATTTCTAAATTAATATATGTTTGCATCCAAGCATATTATATTTACAAACATTTTATGTCCCAAACATAATATGTTCAAACATATTAACATATATGTCCCAAACATGTTATGCTAGTTTATGAACATTATATGCTTGCACTCAAAAATATTGTGTTGAAAAATTTGTGTTCCAAACATATAATGTTTATAGCCAAACATATGAAAAACAGTCTTCTTCATCCGTGTAGAGGACAATAATGTGCTTCCACCTCAACAATTCGGCTTCAGGGTGGGGCACAATACGGTACATGCCCTCGTTAGGATTAAGTACGTAGGTAAATCGACAGCTATGGTGCTACTGGATGTTAAATCTGCTTTTGACTCCGTCTGGCATGACGGCCTTGTTCACAAGCTAACATCCATTGGTACCAATCTGTCAGTAGTGAATATTATTAGAAGTTTTTTGAAGGATCGTAAGTTCAGTGTCCATTCTAGGGAATACATTATTTCAGCTGGCTGCCCCCAGGGTTCATGCTTATCACCAATTTTATATAATATATATACGAATGTCTTTCCCCCTCTAGAAGGTTATAAAGTCTCAATCTTTGCTGATGACCCTGACGTTTTAAGTTCAAAATTTCCTTGCAATAGATGCACTAGAGAGTCTACAGAGTGCCCTGGACTGTGTTCTGAATTATTTAGCAACTGGAAGATAATGATAAACTCTGCTAAATCACAATCTATTTTCTTCACAAGGAGAAGAAAATCATGTTAAGTTCAAATTTACTTGCAATAGATGCACTAGAGAGTCTACAGAGTGCCTTGGACTGTGTTCTGAATTATTTTAGCAACTGGAAGATAATGATAAACTCTGCTAAATCACAATTTATTTTCTTCACAAGGAGAAGAAAATCATGTTTTGTGCCGCAGACAATGATAACTGTTAATGCACATGAGATTGAATGGGAATCAGGTTCGTTACCTGGGTATAATTCTCGATAGAAAACTTATTTTTAACGCCCATATCTCATATCATGAACAAACTAAACTATCTAAACTACCCCTTCATTAATAGGAAGTCTGAACTGAGTATTGATAATAAGTTGATAATCTTTAAGGTCGTCTTTAGTAGTATGCTCTTCTATGCCGCTCCCGTTTGTCATGGTGCATCTGACTGCCATATCAAGCGCCTACAAGTAGCTCAGAATAAGTTACTGAAGACGATATATAAACCATATTTCTACCCTACCTCGAGTCTTCACTCTATCCACAATATTCCTTTTGTCAAAAACAAACTATGTACTATTGTCAATAAATTTGCCGACATATGCTCTTGGTCAAGGTATGATCATATAAATTCACTTTACCATTCATCGATTCCTCTATTATTCAATCGTAACCATATACAGTAGTTTTTATTTTTTTTTTATTTTGTATAAAATTTGTAAGGTTTTTTGCGCTTTTTCCTTCAATTGTTTATTCATTTATAAATTATTGATTGTAATATCAAAATATTCAAAGTTGCAAAGTCGCTAATACTAATCTCTTTAAATTTGTATATATCCTAGTATTCTATTGTACACAAGCTTATATTAATTATCAATAAATAAATAAAAAATAAAAACAAAATTCTATTAATTTTTTAATTGATTCAATTGATAATTGATGTTGAATGATGAAAACTCAATTCATTTTTTCATTAAAAACGTAACTATTTTCATTTACTTTCATAACTGACTTAGTGTTTTTAGTTTGATTAAAAACTTCATTGTTTGAAATAAATTTTTAGTTAAAAATTAAACAAATTTCGATCGCTTTTTTCTTAATTTATCTTAATTTATCAATTAATTTTTTAATTAAAAATCTTTACATTTTCAATCATTGACTTAATCAACTTAAAGTTTCTATCTTGATTAAAAAGTTATTTGTTGCAGTTGATTTATTAATTGAAAAAATTGTCAACATCAACTTTTTAACTGGAAATATTTTGTGATATTTTTTTCTGTGCATGTATATGCCTGCGGTCTTTGGTACCTTCCTGACCTACACTGGAAAAAAATAATTACTTAATATGAAATATAATGCAGCTTAAACTTTAGGACACGCAATTTACAAAATATTTTTAAAAATTCTTTAAAATAAAGAAATTTTATATAAAGCAAAGTTCATACTGATTACTTTAAAATTGTTTCCTTAAATTTAGGATAGGAATCGTTGAAATTTACATCCCTCCATTAATGTTGTATGTCTTTAAAATTTTCCTTAGAGTACAGAAAAAAATTTTGATTCAAAGAAATAATGTTTGAATTAACTGGTATATTGCAATTTTGGATTAATAAAGATAAATAATAATAAAGCTTCAAATATAGGCTAAGACTTACTGTGAGGATTTTGGATCTTTGATTTAGCTTTTTTTTTTTGAAATTAAGAAAACATTTTATGCGTGTACGGCAAATAATAGGTTGCCTGGAAACACACATTTTTTCTGATTCAATCACGAAATTAATTGGTCCAATTAATTTTTTAATTATAATGTCTTCAATCATGAAAATAATAGTACCAATCACTGTTTTGGTTTGACATACAAGAAATGCTTGATTAAAAAATTAATGGAATTTCAATTCATTTTTTAAAAATTCACACAAAAAAAAATATTACCAAAATATTTCCAATTAAAAAATTGATTGAAATTGAAAATTTTTTCAATTTATACAATTAACTTTTTAATCAAGATAGAAACATTAAGTTAATTAAGTCAATGATGTTTTTTAAATTTTTAATTCAAAAATTAATTGATACAATTAATTTTTTAATCAAACTCGGACGAATAAGTCAATTAAAAAAAGTGATGGAATTTTTTAATTTTTGACAAACAATTTATTTCAAACAATCAATTTTTTAATCAAACTAAAAACAATTGAAAAGTTAATTGAAATTTGCTAATGAAATCAAATCATTTTTTAATCAAGTATTTTTTAATGTCCAATTAAATACATGATTAATACTATCATTCTCGTGATTGAAGACATTTTAATTAACAAATTAATTGGCCTAACTTTTTGTTATTGGCCAATTTGTTAGCTTCTTTAGGAGTTTGCCACCATTCTACATCAAAAAAATGTACTAGGATCCAAAAATTGTTACCTTCTCTTAAGGAGCCAAAGATGCGGCTTCTTTAAAATAAGGAACGTTTTTAGGGACCTTTGTAGTTTTAAATCTAGAATACAAATCTCATTTATTAATAAAGCTTTTCACGTAGAAACAAATTCCAGTTTAAAAATACAAATTAAAACAGATACTTCCAAGTAAAAAATTTATATTAATTCAAAAAAAAAAAAAACTTTAAACCAAAGACACAAAATCTTGAAAATAAGGTTTAACCTATGTTTGAAGCGTTTTTATCTTAAATATAAAGACGACGATTTCTTTAACTACAAAAATGTTTTTCTTTCCTTTAAGAGGAAAATGTGCATTAGTTCAAAGACATACGACTTAAACAGGGGGACACAAATTTTGGTAATTTGGAATTAAAAAAAAAATATATTTTAAAGCAAGTATTATAAACTTTCTTTTAATTAAATTTCATTAATTTAAAGAAATTTGTCCTTAATATTATATAAATTGCGCATCCTAAAATTTAGGTTGCGTAATTTTTAATACCACGTAAATATTTTTCTCAGTGTAGATATTAGTAATAGGTACCTATTACGATTACAGGCAAAATATGATCCCAGCAATGAAAACGCATCAAATTAGTTCGACAATTTCAACAACAAGTGCATATGTATCCAAAACTGAACAAAATTTGAACACAAAACATTTGAGTATAAATATAGAACGTTTACAAATTGGTTTTTCCAATAATGTTTGTTTCCTCTCAAAAATTGTATAATCTGTGTAATATATGCAAAAATCAACTCACCTGAAAAACCTCTTGACATCCTGGCAGATTACTGGAGTACTTAACACAACGACCAATATTTATACTATGCACATTAGTAATACCATTGCGAACGCACCAATCCAAGTTATTACGCATTTTACGAATAACACTGCTACTCAAAAGTATACCAGCATTTAAATCACAATAATTCCGATCACTTAACATACGAAATTCATCATTGATGGAACCGGCTTCACCGCCAGCGGCCTCGGCGGCTCCATTCTCAGCCACTTCAGCTGCCCCATAACTCCCATAATTGCTGGCCTCGGTCTTTGCTCCCATATACAAATCGAATGTTATACTCATGTGATAGAGCATCGCTTTCAATTTACGTGCATCAACATACACATTGTCTTGAATGATTAGAAAATAGTCATAATCGTCGAGGTAATTATCGGCAATATATTTTATGACATGGAATGGTCGCAGATTCTCTCGCGTATCGGTAAATCCCACAATATTCTTGAGTTTATAGTTCGTCTTTACATTATCGGCATTGATGAAAAATTTAATTTTATTCACTAAATGAGCGGTTGTCCGATTTATCGCTGTGGCCAAAGTGTTAATGTTGTCTTGTGTGGTCATAACGCCAATGAAGATTTTCTCTCGTATCCCCAGTTCGGAAGAGTAATAACGTGGTCGGATAACATTTTTCACCTGAAAAAAAAACAACAAGAAAATTTTGGATTAAATGTCGAAATTTAAAACCAATAGAATATTGGTTAATTATTTACTACCAAGTTTAACTTGATAAATTTATCTACTTCGCGTTAGAAAGTTACTTAAAGAAAATTCAAATAGAAGTGTTCCAGCAACAGGTCTTAAGATAAATAATTAATAACTGTCCTCTGCCGATAAGACAAAATTGTGTCAATCAACTGTCGCACAGTGGTTCCTAAGTTGTAAATAATTCTGCAAGTTTTGATTGGATAAAAATATCAATACGAAATTATTGTTAAGTCAAAGTACACACAGTGGTTCCAAATCGCATTTGAATGGATATAGTTATCAACATGTACATAATTTCCAAATCCTCAATTATGTGTGTCTATGGCTAGTAGTTCCCAAGATATGGGCCGTAATTTTTTTTTTGTACAATTTTAAAAAATTGGGGTCAGTATATGGGATATATAGGAGCCGCTGTTTAAGGATTTTTTTTTGTATTCCTTGCGAAGTACTGCACAGAAAAAAATTTCACGAAAATTTTTCCAATTAAAATCTTAATTGAGTTTTAAAAAATTTTCAATTATTTAATTGAATCAACAAATTTTTTAATTGAAATAAAAATCAATCACACAAATTAATAGTATCAATTAAATTTTTAATTGGATCAATTAATTTTTTAATTGACTGTCAATTAATTTTTTAATTGATACTATCATTTCTGTGATTGAAGACATTTCAATTAAAAAATTAATTGGATCAACTAATTTCGTGATTGAATCAGAAAAATATTTTTTTGTGTGTGCGTACCCATAAAACAATGTTGTCTGTATCTATGTGCTTTAGAACAAAATGTCTAGACTTCACAAATTAAACAGAAAAAAAGTTAAACAAAAAACAATATGTCCACGGATAAAAAAAGAGTTTCACCTTTGTTAAAATTAAAAAAAAAAAAAAAAAAAAAAAAAAAACAAGTATATAATGTCGAAAGTTCGGCTAGGCCGAATCTCCACAATGTTATAAAGTTCTATTAGCGGTTGTCCGTCATCCACAATCGGTTTACATGGATTGTGATAACAGTTGCCCATGGCAAGGTATCTTAAAACTAAAATAAATTTAACAAAATTAACAAAATTTTCTATATAAATGAAATTTTTTATAGAAATAACATTTTGACAAAATTTTTTATAGAAATACAATTTTGACAAAATTTTCTATAGAAATAAAATTTTGAGAAAATTTTCTATAGAAATAACATTTTAACAAAATTTTCTATAGGAATAAAATTTTGACAAAATTTTCAATTGAAATAAAATTTTGACAAAATTTTCTATAGAAATAAAATTTTTTCTATAGAAATAAAATTTTGACAAAATTTTCTATAGAAATAAAATTTTGACAAAATTTTCTATACAAATAAAATTTTGACAAAATTTTCTATATAAATAAAATTTTGACAAAATTTTCTATAAAAATAAAATTTTAACAAAATGTTCTATAGAAATCAAATTTTGACAAAATTTTCAATAGAAATAAAATTTTGACAAAATTTTATACAAAAATAAAATTTTGAGATAATTTTTTATAGAAATAAAATTTTGACAAAATTTTCTATAGAAATAAAATTTTGACAAAATTTTCTATAGAAATGAAATTTTGACAAAATTTTCTATAGAAATAAAATTTTGACAAAATTTTCTATAGAAATAAAATTTTGACAAAATTTGTTATAGAAATAAAATTTTGACAAAATTATCTATAGAAATAAAATTTTGACAAAATTTTCCATAGACATATAATTTTGACAAAATTTTCCATAGACATATAGTTTTGACAAAATTTTCTATAGACATATAATTTTGACAAAATTTTCTATAGAAATAAAATTTTGACAAAATTTTCTATAGAAATAAAATTTTGACAAAATTTTCTATAGAAATAAAATTTTGACAAAATTTTCTATAGAAATAAAATTTTGACAAAATTTTCTATACAAATAAAATTTTGACAAAATTTTCTATATAAATAAAATTTTGACAAAATTTTCTATAAAAATAAAATTTTAACAAAATGTTCTATAGAAATCAAATTTTGACAAAATTTTCAATAGATATAAAATTTTGACAAAATTTTATACAGAAATAAAATTTTGAGATAATTTTTTATAGAAATAAAATTTTGACAAAATTTTCTATAGAAATAAAATTTTGACAAAAATTTTTATAGAAATAAAATTTTGATAAATTTTTTTATAGAAATAAAATCGGATAAATTTTGCTCCTCTAAGGGGCTCTGGAGGTCTAATCTGGGGAACGGTTTATATGGGGGCTATATATAATTATGGACCAATTTTTGCACGGTAATTAGAAACCATATACTAACACCACGTTCAAAATTTCAACCAGGGGCCAAATCACCGCAGTCGAAATCGAGTACTTCGTCATCGTATGTAATTTACGCGGATCACCGCAGTCGTTATCGAATTGTTTCTACTCGAAGTTGAACACGATAGGTAGCATGCTATCGAAAACGAAGTATGTAGTGATTTTCAAGCAGAAAAAAGGTAAACAAAAAGAAAAAAGTTGGTGAAAATGTAATTATTATTATATTTTGGCAAAATACATTTAATAAAATATAATATTACTTGCATTTAGGGAAACGGATCAAAGAAAGGAATGCTCAGTAGCCGCTTCAAAAAAACTTATTTTTTCAAGAACTCTTTTTAAATCTATGGATGTTAAAAACACTCACTTCAAAATAGAACCACTTACTCTACTTCAGGCAATGCTAAAGGACTGCTTTTGTCACCAATATTTTTCCTTATTAATGCCCCTTTGTACTCATCCTCTGAAGCCGAAGACGAGGAAAACCAAAAAACACTTGGATTCATAATATATTTTTGCACATATATTTTAACACACAAAAGCAACATAAATATCTCAGAAATATCCTAATTTGATAACAAAAAATTATTTTGAAATTCTACTCTCTTCCAGTTTCTTATTACCATATGTTTACAGCAATGTAAAAAAAAGTAGTAGACAAAATAAATTTCGATCGAATGCGGTGATCCAAAAATTTAATGCGATCGAAATGTTTCTCTATACGAAACAGAACTCGATGACGAATGCGGTGATTTGGCCCCAGATCGGATGAAATTTTCTTCTCAAGTATATACGGCCGTAGGTTCGGCCAGGCCGATTAAATACTATATACGTATTCAGTTTGACAAAATTTTCTATAGAAATAAAATTTTGACAAAAATTTTTATAGAAATAAAATTTCGACAAAAATTTTTATAGAAATAAAATTTGGACAAAATTTTCCATAGAAATAAAATTTTGACAAAATTTTGTATATACATAAAATGTTGACAAAATTTTCCATAGACATAAAATTTTGACAAAATTTTCTATAGAAATAAAATTTTGACAAAAAATTTTATAGAAATAAATTTTTGACAAAAATTTTTATAGAAATAAAATTTTGACAAAATTGTCTATAGAAATAAAATTTTGACAAAATTTTCCATAGACATATAATATTGACAAAATTTTCTACAGACATATAATTTTGACAAAATTTTCTATAGAAATAAAATTTTGACAAAATTTTCTATATAAATAAAATTTTAACACAATTTTCTATAGAAATAAAATTTTGACAAAATTTTCAATAAAATTAAATGTTGACAAAATTTTCTATAGAAATAAAATTTTGACAAAAATTTTCTATAGAAATAAAATTGTGACAAAATTTTCTATAGAAATAAAATTTTGACAAAATTTTCTATAGAAATAAAATTTTGGCAAAATTTTCTATAGAAATAAAATTTTGACAAAATTTTCTATAGAAATAAAATTTTGACAAAATTTTCTATAGATATAAACTTTTGACATAATTTTCTATAGACATAAAATTTTGACAAAATTTTCTATAGATATAAAATTTGGACAAAATTTTCTATAGACATAAAATTTTGACAAAATTTTTTATGGACATAAAATTTTGACAACATTTTCTATAGACATAAAATGTTGACAAAATTTTCTATAGAAATAAAATTTTGACAAAATTATTATAGAAATAAAATTTTGTTAAAGTTTCTATAGTAATAAAAGTTTGACAAAATTTTATTTGTATAAAATAAAATTTTGGGAGACTAGTTTTGGCTCGAATGGCAACCATGATTATGAACCCATATGGACCAATTTTTTGTATGATTGGGGATCGACTATATATAACCATAGACGGATATGGACCAATTTTTGCATGGTTGGTAGCGGCCATATACTAATACCACGTTCCAAATTTCAACCGGATCGAATGAATTTTGCTCTTCCAAGAGGCTCCGAAGGTCAAATCTGGGGATCGCTTTATATGGGGGCTATATATAATTATGGACCAATACCATCCGATCTACATCAATAACAACTACTTATGCCAAGTTTCAAGTCGATAGCTTGTTTCGTTCGGAAGTTAGCGTGATTTCACCAGACGGACAGACATGCTTAGATCGACTCAGAATTTCACCACGACCCAGAATATATAAACTGTATGGGGTCTTAGAGCAACATTTCGATGTGTTACAAACGGAGCATTAGTTTATAAGTTTGTATTTTTATTTTTTAAGGATTTTTATATTAATTGTGCCTATATATATTAAACTGCGTAATCAATTAGGCCGAATACGGCTCACAGGTTATTGAATGAAAAAATAAATGAAATGAAATAAATGAAATGAATGACAAAGTTAATATACCCCCATCCTATGATGGAGGGTATAAATATTTTGTGATTTGAAAATTTCAATTAATTTTTAATTCTTTCAATTAAAAATTTAATTGATGGGGTAAATCTCAAAAATTTAGTTGATGTCGATTCGAAAAGCCAGTTTTTAATAAAATCAAATAATCATTCAGTGTAACTTTTTAATTAAATCAGCTAAATAATTAATTCTGGCTTACAATCGATATCGATTAAACTTTTTAATTAAATTGTTAATTGGAACATGTAATTGTTAAATAAACACCGCGAAAATGTTCACTAATTTTCTTAATTAACTGTAAGTTTTTAGTTTGATTAAAAAAAAATTTAAAAAATAATTAATACAATAATTAATTTTTAATGTTTTAATTAAAGGCGTATTTTCAAACACTTTCTTAATTGACTTTAGAGTTTTAATTTTGAAAAATTTATTGTATCAATTAATTTTTTAATTAAAAATTTTCCATCATTGATCTAATTAACTTAATGTTTCTACTTTGAATAAAAAGATAAGTGTCTCAATTTTTTTTTTAAATTAAAAATTTAAAAACTTTCAATCATTTACCTAATTGACTTAATGTTACTAGTTTGATTAAAAAGTTAGTTGTATCAATTAATTTTTTAATTGAAAAAATTTCCAGCTTCAATTAACTTTTTAATTGGAAATATATTGGTGATATTTTTTTCTGTGCATATAGTAGTTCATTTTTACTATTTTTGGGTATCGTATGCAAATGTTCTTTTGCTTTAGTTCATATTGAACTTGTGTGTACGGATAAGTTTTCATTAAGCTGTGGAAAATTTAGAAAAAAAAATAACAAACATTAACTACTAGCAAAAAACTTTTTTCCAATAAAAATAAATTAAATTTAGCGTTAGTTTAACTACGGATTTTTTCTGTATGCAAGCAAAGGAATTTCTTTTTTGGTCGCGATGCAAAAGATTTATTAACATTTAAGGTCTCTAACGATAACTTGTGGTTTTCTAGGCCATGCTTCAATTCCTTCAAGAATAACTTTATTTCATCTCAATTCAATAGATTAAAATGCTTTTGTAATCTTGTAAACAATAAAATGAACTGTCACTAGAATAAATCTATCAGCTGTCAGGTTTAGAAATGATATCAACTTGAAGTTGGTTGCAATACTTATCAGCCATACTTTATAATAAAAAATTCTTGAAATTTATCAAGACAATGAAAATCTATCGGAAAATTTTTGGATTAGTTTTGTTTAAATGATAGAAAATTGTCATAGTTATAGGCTAACTGAATAAAATGTAAATAATTTATTTTTCCTTTGACACTATAATTGGCTACGACATAACAGTTGACTATAGTTTTCCGTTTACCCTTCACTAGTGGTTAATTATTCTTTCATACAGCTGGAAGAGAATATAAGAAACATGTGCAAGAGAATGAAACGTGTCAACTAAGCATTACCATATTGCTTCTTGAGTAGTACTTCCGGTCTATATGTTATTCTAATTACGCTCGAAAAAAATGTATTATTTTAAAATGAGTTTGAATGAATGTGCATGGAAATGCTTGATATTAGTTAAACATAAATTTATTTCAATTTTACTTTAAGACATTCATTTGAATAAACAAAATTTTGTTAGTTTTCATTGTTATACCCTCCATCATAGAATGGATGATGTACTAACTTTGTCATTGCCTTTGTAAAACATGGAAATATTGGCCTTAGAACCCATATTGTTTATATATTGTGGGGCGTGGTGAAATTCTGAATCGATCTAGCGATGTCCCCCCATTTGTACGTTAAAAACACACTAATAAGCTATCAACTTGATACTTGGCGCTAGTAGCTGTTATTGATGTAGATTGAATGGTATTGAAAATGGGCCATATCGGACCACTTTTAGTTCCCAGCAAAAAAAGCGTCGCCAAAAATGTAATGAAAATATTCTTTTTGGATCCGGAAGTGGTGCAAAATTGACGCCGAAGCGATGCATTTAACATGGGCTTGTCATAGGACAGAAGTCTTCCATTTCAACAGCCGTTGCACTGAATTTGCATCACTTCTTTTGGTGTAATCCGAATTCAATGTTTTGGATGTAAATTAAAAAATTCTGTGATATTTTGTCAAATAAATAATTTTTAATTGTCTGAAACGTTTGACCTCAAATATTTTCAAAAATTCACAATTTTTCAGATTGGATTTAGAACCTTTTTCAACAAAATTTAAATGATTTGTACCATTTTATGAATTCTTACTCTGCTTTTAACCTATTTGAAACAAAAAAGTTAAAATTACCCATTAAAAGTATGAAAAAAGCATGTTATAAAAAATTGAATGAAAAGCACTTCCTGGGTAGTTAAAATAAAGAACATCATTGGGAGTGCATCCTCTGGAAGTGCTTTTAAAGTTGTGCCTTTGGAAGAACTTCCAAATCTTTTTGCTGGGTTATAGTAGCACCCATAAAAAATCGACTCCCGGAGTTGACTTCCCGAACCTCGGGAAAGTCCACTAGAATCATTAAGTTGACATTTGGTATCTGATCTTAGTATATGCCCTCCAACAAACATGCAAAAAGTGATAAATACACAGAAAAAATATCACCAAAATATTTGCAATTAAAAAGTCAATTGAAGCTGAAAACGTTTTCAATTAAAAAATTTATTGATACAATTAACTTTTTAATCAAACTAGAGACATTAAGTCAATTAGGTCAATGATTGAAAATGTTAAAATAATTAATACAAAAAAAAAAATATATTTATACAATTAAGTTTTTTTTTTTATCAAGCTCGGAAAACTAAATCAGCTAAAACAATTATTGATTTTTGTATTTTTTAATAAAAACTAAGAACACAAAGTTAGCTAAAAAATGAGTGAAAATATTCGCGGTTTATATTAAACAATAAATTGTTCCAATAAAAAAATTTTATTAAAAAATCTAATCGATATCGATTACAAAACTCGATTTTTTACTGATTTAATTAAAAAAATTAACTAAATAATTAATTGAATCAATTAAAAAAACGAGTTTCCCAATCGACATCGATTAAATTTTTGATTCAATCTATTCAAAAATAATTGATTTTTACAATCGACATCAATTAAAGTTTTAATTGAATCAATTTTTAATTGATCATTGAAGTTTTGAAATCAAATCAATTAATTTTTTAATCAAATATTCTACTTTATGTCCAATTAAAACTGTGATTGATAATATAATTTTCGTGATTGAAGAAATTTCAATTAAAAAATTAATTGGATCAATTTCGTGATTGAATCAGATTTTTTTGTATATAAGACCATAATTAAATATAGGCCTCATATAAACCGATGCCAAGACTTGAATTACACAGCCTCTTAGAGGAACAAATTTCATCCGATCATCCTAGGTTAGGTTAGGTTAGGTTATGTGGCAGCCCGATGTATCAGGCTCACTTAGACTATTCAGTCCATTGTGATACCACATTGGTGAACTTCTCTCTTATCACTGAGTGCTGCCCGATTCGATGTTAAGCTCAATGACAAGGGACCTCCTTTTTATAGCCGAGTCCGAACGGCGTTCCACATTGCAGTGAAACCACTTAGAGAAGCTTTGAAACCCTCAGAAATGTCACCAGCATTACTGAGGTGGGATAATCCGCCGCTGAAAACCTTGGGTATGCAAGGCGGGCATGCTAACCATTGCACCACGGTGACTCCCTGATCATTCTACGAAAATTGGTTCATAACAGGTTGGCTGATAAGTCCCCGGTCTAACAAAGAAAAACACATTTTTTGTCAAAATTAGTTTTTATTATTCAACATAGTTCCCTTCAAGAGCTATACAACGATTATAACGACCTTCCAATTTTTTGATACCATTTTGGTAGTACTCCTTCGGTTTTGCCTCAAAATAGGCCTCAGTTTCGGCGATCACCTCTTCATTGCAGCCAAATTTTTTCACTGCGAGCATCCTTTTGAGGTCTGAGAACAAGAAAAATTCGCTGGGGGCCAGATCTGGAGAATACGGTGAGTGGGGAAGCACTTCGAAGCCCAATTCATGAATTTTTGTCATCGTTCTCAATGACTTGTGGCACGGTGCGTTGTCTTGGTGGAACAACACTTTTTTCTTCTTCATATGGGGCCGTTTTTGCCGCGATTTCGACCTTCAAACGCTCCAATAACGATCAAAATTATTCCATGCGCATCCCAAAAAACACAGGCCATTACTTTGCCAGCGGACTTTTGAGTCTTCCCACGCTTCGGAGACGGTTCACCGGTCGCTGTCCATTCAGCCGACTGTCGATTGGACTCAGGAGTGTAGTGATGGATCCATGTTTCATCCATTGTCGCATATCGACGGAAAAACTCGGGTGTATTACGAGTTAACAGCTGCAAACACCGCTCAGAATCATCAACACGTTGTTGTTTTTGTTCAAATGTGAGCTCGGGCGGCACGCATTTTGCACAGAGCTTCCGCATATCCAAATATTGATGAATGATATGACCAACACGTTCCTTTGATATCTTTAAGGCCTCTGCTATCTCGATCAACTTCATTTTACCGTCATTCAAAATAATTTTGTGGATTTTTTTTACGTTTTCGTCGGTAACCACCTCTTTCGGGCGTCCACTGCGTTCACCGTCCTCCGTGCTCATTTCACCACGCTTGAATTTTGCATACCAATCAATTATTGTTGATTTCCCTGGGGCAGAGTCCGGAAACTCATTATCAAGCCAAGTTTTTGCTTCCACCGTATTTTTTCCCTTCAGAAAACAGTATTTTATCAAAACACGAAATTCATTTTTTCTCATTTTTTTTACAATAACAAAAGTTGCTTCACAAAAGACGCTCTATCTCACAAACTAATTAACTTACAGACGTCAAATTTTGAGACGAATCATTTGAAGGTTGATACTATATAAAAATAATATGCATTCAATACTAGCGACGTCATCTATGTGTCAGACCGGGGACTTATCAGCCAACCTGTTATAATATACTTGTTACCAGAATCCATGTACTTTGATTACGGAGGACAATCATTAGTAGAATTTTGTACGTAAACAAACAAATATTTCCAATTAAAAAGTTGATTGAAGTTGAAAATTTTTTCAATTAATACTTTGACACAATTAACTCGGAAGAATAGTCTAAATGAGCCTGAAATATCGGGCTGCCACTATACCCAGCACAAAAAGCGTCGCCAAAAAAGTAATGAAAATGTTCTTTTTGGACCCGGAAGTGGTGCAAAATTGACGCAGAAGCGATGAATTTAACATGGGCTTGTCATAGGACGGAAGTCCTGCATTTCAACAGCCGTTGCACCCAATTTGCATCACTTCTTTATGTGTGATCCGAATTCAATGTTTTGGATGTAAATTAAAAAATTCTGTGATATTTTGTCAAATAAATAATTTTTATAATTTTTAATGGATTCTAACGCTTGTCGGAAACGTTTGAACTCAAATATTTTCAAAAAATCACAATTTTTTCAGATTGGATTTAGCATTTTTTTCGACAAAATTTAAATGATTTGTACCATTTTATGAATTCTTACACTGTTTTTAACCTATTTGAAACAAAAAAGTTAAAATTACCCATTAAAAGTATGAAAAAACCAAGTTAAAAAAATTGAATTAAAAGCACTTCATGGGCAGTTAAAATAAAGAACATCATTGGGAGTGCATCTTCCCGAAGTGCTTTTAAAGTTGTGCCTTTGGAAGAACTTCCAAATGTCATAAAAAGTGATGGATTTTTTTTTTATTTTTATCAAAAAATTTATTTCAAACAATCAATTTTTTTAATGAAGCTAAAACCACTAAGTCGGTTTAGAAAGTAATTGAAAATAATTACGATTTTATAAAAAAAAATTAATTGAGTTGTGAAAACAACATCAATTAAATTTTTAATTGAATCAATTACAAAATTAATTGAAATTTGTTAATGAAATTAATTAATTTTTTTAAGCAAGTATTTTTAATGTCCAATTTAAACTGTGATTGATACTACCATTTTCGTGATTGAAGACATTTTAATTAAAAAATTAATTGAAACAATTAATTTCGTGTTTGAATCAGAAAAAAAAACATTTTGTGTGTATTTTTACAATTCTAATGTGATATAATTTAAGTTAATTTATTCATCTTATAAAAATAATTTTCTTTGAGTGTAGCCATGAAATCCCAAACGACCTTGTGCCTTGCCTTTCATTATATCTGTGTGTGCTTTACTGTATACCGACAAAATGCGCTTCTTCAGTAACAGCGATTACTAAAGATATACCCCCGCTGCTCCACCATTTGAAAGTGGACAACGCATTTCCACTTCCAACAATACAACGACTTATTATAGGCACTTATGTACTTAAGTTTATATGGAAATATATTTGAAAATACGCGAAGGTATACTGGAGATAGATAGACAATCCATATACATTTCGATACAAGAGTACCACCAAGAATGAGAATGGTCTATAAAAATATTTATGTATAAAAATAAATGTTCCAAATGTAGACCATAAATAGATAAGTGAAAAAAAAAAAAATAGAAGAACTTCTTGTACACCCTGGTGGGTTCTATCCGCCTACATGAGAACCCAATAAGGAAGTGATAAGAGGTAGAGGAGAGTATGAGAGATAAAAAAATTGGTTTGCTTTTTACCACTTGAGGTAATCATTGCGCACTCAATTTTATTTACTTTCCCAATACCTAGTGATTGGTTTCAATCGAGGAGCAGAGAGACAATAGCCCACAACCCACTTTATAAAATGTAATAATAATTGTTACATTTTGAATTAGTTTTTTACATTAGGAAGCTGATACTTAAAGTGGATGTTAATTATTTTACGATTAAATTATTGAATTTCTAAGTAGAACTGGTAACGTTTGTAGGTAAAAAATCTATATAAATAAATATTTTAAATGTGGGTTTAGTACAGGGCTACACTTTGTGTCACCAATTCAAATACCTATGTTTGTAAATAAGTGTTAACAATTGAAATTAAATTTCAGAAACTATTTACTTTTGCTCGATATATCCAACTATTGCTCGGAGTTGGTCAAGGAACATAGTTTTGGTCCATTCTCGTGTGATGGTTTTCTTAAGCGAATCAATATCGTCATCATTTTAGTCCTTATATGGCTCCCTAAACTTTCCCAAATCGAAAAGCCGCTGTGTGCATTCAAACAAAAAGTTTACTTAGATCCAAAAATGTTGATCCTCTCAACGATTTTGCTATTGATACTTCTTCATTAAAATAAAGATATTTTTAGGAAGCTATCTGTCTCTAAATCCAGACTTTTCAAAATTAAAATTAAGGCACAGATGTAATTTATCGAATTTTTTTCTCCTTTTACACTAATAAAAAAATTGCATTCCACAATCGTGAACGGACGTTGTCAAAACGAAACGGAAACGTTCACAACAAATCAAAACGGAATGTTCACGATTTTGTCCACGGGCGTTCACGATTTCATGAACGGCATTCTTTTTTCTTTGGTCATGCAAAGTCTTAAAATAATCGCTAGACGTTGTTATGACTACTCCTTCGGTGGTACAATGCGCTATGGCGACTGTTAACGCATATGGTGCAGGCAACACAGGTTCGAGTCACGGTAGAGGACATTTTTTTTAAATTTTGTTTATAAATTCGTAACCATTACGTTTTCAGATCATGAACGCTGATTGTTGTTTTGACAACGTATGGTGTCATTTTTACGTTGTCAAATTGACCCCGTCTGTTCTCAATTTGGCAACACATGTGTGTTGATTCACTTGCATGAACGGATCGTTACGAAATGATAACGCCGTTCATGATTTTTTCTATGGGTGTATGATATATGTATTTAGCTATCTCGTGTCTAAGATCTGTTTCTTTATTTTTAGTTAATTTTTGCTATTCGAGAAGGACGAATTTCGTAAATGGTAGTTAAAAATCCAAAAATGTTAGTAAACTTTCGTTAATTTAATTAATCTCAAAATTTGAATTATAATTAAATTAAATTTTCGTACGAGATAGTTAATAATGTCAGTTAAAAATCCATATTATAAAAGATACCTGAAAGTAAAAATTGTTTTCTAAACTTCAAAAAAATGGAACCAAAGAAGACAAAATTCTCAAAATAAGCGTTATCCTATATTTCAAGCTTTTTTAGCTTAAATCCGAAAATTCAATATATCGGTTAATTAAAACATTTTTTCTTTAAATCAATACTGTTTATCAACGATTTGCACGTTTACAGAAGAAAAAAAATAAAGATTATAAAATTTCAAAGATTATAAAATTTCTTTTAATTAAATTTGGAAGCATCTCTGGAAGTGCTTAGAGTGTAATGGTAGGACAACAATTATCTTTGCTAAGAGCGAATATGTGGTAACACAACGCTTCAAAGAAAACTCTTATAGTTCAAAGATATCCCACCAACAATTAATTGTCTTAAATGAATTTGAAAAACGTACAACTAAAAAACTATTTGATTCAATTCTTCAATCAAAACAAAAATCAATCATAAAACTGAATTGAAATAATTGATTCATTTAACATTTTAATTGAAATTGCTTTAAGTACTAGAAGTAACCGACTGCTGCCCGATTCCATGTTAAGCTCAATGACAATCCGAGTCCGAACGGCGTTCCACATTGCAGTGAAACCACTTAGAGAAGCTTTAAAACACTCAGAAATGTCACCAGCATTACTGAGGTGGGATAATTCACCGTTGAAAAACTTTTTGGTGTTCGGTCGAAGCAGGAATCGAACCCACGACCTTGTAACCTTACAAGGCTGGCATGCTAACCATTGCAACACGGTAGAAATAAGCAATCACTTTATCCAACCTAGTCTGGCATAAAGATGCTTTCTTCAATTAACTAAATTAAATTAAAAATATGTACATCATACACATCTTCATCTTTGCCAGTGTATTTTTTAATGGTATTTTTTAGACTTTGAGATAAAACAACAACACAATTTGTTTAACACAAACTTTGTATTCTTCAATAATAATCACCTATGTGTGTTCTTAATTTATTTTGTATATTTAAGCAAGTAAATATTTACATTTCTAATAGGTAATGTGCGTTAATGTTTTTTTTTTATTTTTTACTTTTTTTTTTGTTTGCATGTTCACCGACTTTTCTGTTCTCGCTTCTAATGATGACCTTGGGCGGTAATCAGTTTTTTCTTCGTCAATTTATTGGTTTTGGAATTTCCCACTGCTAAGGTGGAAGAAAAATTTGCAATTTAAGTGGACGGGTAGGCTGACTAACACGTCAGGAATAAATAAATGAAGATGTTCGAAAGTTGTTTGAATCGCAAGAATTTTTTAATATTTTTGTGATAAATGTGTATTTAACATAATATGAAATTCCCGCATAATGAACTTCGTTCATGTCAATAAGTGAATTTTGAATTTCTTTTCATATACACGCAAAGAAAAAAAAATCGTTTGGAAAACGTGTACCGAAAACTTTTTTCTTTTGTAAGAGATTTTATAAATTTCTTCGAAAATTTTAAACTTTTATCAGCAAAAAAATTCGTTTGTTGCAAAATTTTTATATTTTCAATCAAAAAAAATATTTTTGAGCCAATAACACAGTCCATTCCGTTTATATCAAGCACTGTTCTTTTCTGACTTCAAGTCTTTAATAAGACACCTTTTACAGTTTCATAGTAAAAATGTAATATAGTAGTATGTAATGTTGAACATCTTTTCGGAATCTTCCGAAAATATCTGGAATATATATAAAAAAAAACTAAATGTATGTTTCTGTTAAATAAAATTTGTTTAATCGGCTCGTGGGCGCCACAAACTATGCTATAAAAATAAAACTTATATGGATAATAGTCTATTGATGATAATAACAGCTACTTAGCCCAGTGGTTAGTGTGTTGGTTTACAAATTGCATGGTCCGTGGTTCGATTCTCCGTCCAGGCGAAAGGTAAAATTTAAAAAATTATAAAATCGAATAATTTCTTCTATATTGTTTGTATAACAGAAAAAGATGCTAAGTACTAAAAAACCTCGTGGAAATGAGAAAGATATGAGGGAAAATGCAATTAACCAGAAAAGATTGTTTTTTTTAAGTTAGTCTTTATGAAATTCTTTTTAAAACATCCTGGAAAAGAATAAACGTTTATCACAAAAAGTATATACTTTTCTTCCTATAAACTTTATTACAGCGAAAATGAGAAACGATCTTTGTTTGTCTAAAATTTCGTTTGGGGGGAATAATTATTTTTTTGCGTGTAAATACTCAGGTCGTGTCGAAGGGAATACACGACGTAATTCTGGTCGCCGAACTTTCGGTCAGGACAAATCTTATGTACCCCGAACCATGGATTGCTTACAAAGTTCTACTAAAGACTATCATCCACAATCGAATTACCTGGGTTGTGGTCACGGTTGCCACAGTTCGTACAATTCTACTAAAACTGGTAGATTTTTTACCGTTTGGTAGAATTCTTGATGTTTTGGTAGATTTCGCAAAATATTCCCCTCCAACTAAGAGGTATTTTAAAAATTTTCTATTGCAGTGAGATTTTGACAAAATTTTCTATACACTGAAAAAATATTGTCGTGAGGCCAAATATTTCATGTTCTTAAAATACGAATACGAATTTTGCTTAGCAAAGAAGACATATTTCTCAGATATAAAGTTTTTTCCTTGTCCAAAAGTCGATAAACTTTTCAATGAAGTTGTTTTTTATAATTAAGTGATTCGAATTAAAAATGGGTATCACAACATGAAAGAAAAATTTATTGGACTAAAGTCACCTTGGCTTTAATAATTCAGAAAAAAAAACTCTTTAAAATTAATAAAATTGTCTTTAAACTTGTTGTTTTTTTGCATCTTGACTACTAAGCCGAAAAGTGTTCAAAACCAGCACATGTTTTTCAACGCTTTATTGTACAGACGTTTTTTATATGAAACATAGCATAATTTCTACTGAAAGTCGGGTTGGAATTTCAAAATTTATGTTGTCGTTAACACGTTTGTAAAGGACTTTGATAGCGTATGAAGAAGAAAACTTGAAAAAACGAAAAATTAAAATTTTCTTCCAAGAATCAAGTACGCAAAACTCAAAATTAAAAGAGAATTGTGTCTTGGAACGGGACATGCTTTTTATTCAGTGTAGAAATAAAATTTCCTATAGAAATAAAATTTTGACAAAATTTCCTATAGAAATAATATTTTGACAAAATTTTCTATAGAAATAAAATTTTAACTCAATTTTCTATAGAAATAAAATTTTGACAAAATTTCCTATAGAAATAAAATTTTGACAAAATTTCCTATAGAAATAAAATTTTGACAAAATTTCCTATAGAAATAAAATTTTGACAAAATTTTCTATAGAAATAAAATTTTGACAAAATTTCCTATAGAAATAAAATTTTGACAAAATTTCCTATAGAAATAAAATTTTGACAAAATTTTCTATAGAAATAAAATGTTGACAAAATTTTCTATAGAAATAAAACTTTGACAAAATTTTTTATAGAAATAAAATTTTGACAAAATTTTTTATAGAAATAAATTTTTGCAAAGAAAAGAATTTTTGTTTGGTAGTTTTTTGGTAAAATTTTCTCCAAATTTTGGTAGACTATTTTTGGCTCAATTGGCAAACGTGGTTGTGGTAACAATTGCCGATGGCAAGGCATCGTAAAACTTCTTAACATTGATATATCTGTTGTGCTTGAAAACGATTGGAGAACGGTTATCGGTGGTCCCAGCGGCCATAACATTATTTAAAAGTGAAAATTATTTCAGCTGACCTTGCGAAGCCTTCGCTCAGTTATGTAGAAATTATAATTTTGGAAGTTTAAAAATTGTTCAATTGAAAATGTTTTGTCATCAGAGAATATTTTTCTTTTTAAGTACCTACTACCTATTTGTCGATTTCAAAGCCAAATCAGTCAGAATAGATGGAGATGCTCCATAAGATGATTCCACATAACGGAAAAATGAAGGCCCCGTTGAAAGAATCAAATCCTCTCAAATCAAATCATAAAATCTAATCTCTGCAAGCCTATAATAAATACGAATATCAGAAACGTCACCTTAACTCTACGACTATTTCATTTACAGTGGTGTATTACGAATAATATATTGACTAAATTATTTACAAACGTGTATATTATATACCACTCTGACCTTAAGTGATTAAAGAAATTACTTTGTGACCTTTACTGAGATTTCTAATTGTAAAATGGATTTGAACAGAGTGGAATATCAACAATTTGACTTGTATATATTCAATGATATACTACTCAGATGCAGAATAGGAATGCCCACATCGAATAATCGTATCGAGGTGGGCTCGAAGGACCATATTCAATTTTGGAGCTTTCTCAGTGGCTTAATGTGCGGGGAGTGAAAATATATCAACAGTTGGGAAAGACATTAGTGGACTGTAAAATGAGTATATACAGATTTGTCGAGAATGGTTTGTTTGCAACAATTACTAACGATAAATTCTCAGTCCGGGAAATAATGTCCAGATGAAATACAACCGTAAGAAGACGTATAATAAAGAAGAATAATAAAAACAAAAAGTGAAGTTTGTTAATGTCACAATCAATTTGTTTGGTTAGAAGTTGCTCACCAGTATTAGACACGGACGAAAAAGACTGTTTTTCATATGTTTCAGTGTAAAAATTATATGTTTGGAACTCAAATTTTTAGCACATTATTTTTAAGGACAAGAATATAATGTTCATAAAGTAGCATAATATGTTTACGACATATATGTTAATATGTTGGAACATATTATGTTTGGACTTTTTTTAATATAAAGTCCCAAAGAAAAACTAAAGATGGCGAATGAGAAAGATAACGCAAGACATCAACATTTTGAGAGTATATTCGGAGGGAAAGGATCGACTTTTAATTTTTTTTTTTTTTCAAAATATGATAAAATCTACTTTCAACAATTCCAAAGGGTCGTCGAACACCAAAAAGATAAGAGAGAAGATCACCCCTGTGGTATAACAACGGACTGAATAGTCTAAGGGAGTCTGAAATATGGGGCTGCCACTACAACTTGCCCCTTTACTTTGTCAAATCACGACGGCAATTCATTTAAAGAAATTATTCCATTTTATAATTTTTTTAAATTCTACCTGTCTGGACGCAGAAGCGAACCGTGGACCACACAGTTAGTAAGTCAACACACTATCCAATGGGCTACGTAGCTGTTATTGTCAGCAAACGACAATTATCACTATAGCCATGTACGCACAAGCATATAAAACATAGTTTTGGGCGCCCACGAGCCGATGTAAAGAAACTTTATTTAACAGAAACATACCTTTAGCTGGTCAATTTCTAAAAAATACAACTTTTGGGAACGGATATAATGTAATTATACATATATTCAGAAATCTTCGCAAGATTTCCAAAAGATCTTCGGCATTACATACTACTACATTACATTTTTACAATGAATCTTCAAGAACGGGTCTTATTTAAGACTTAAAGTCAGTAAAGAACAGTGCTATAAACGAAATTGACTGTGATTTTGTTTTTTTTTTTTATTGGAAAAAGAAACATTTTGTAACAAAAAAAAATGTTTTTGGTGATTAAAGTTTGAAATTTTCGAATAGATTCAAAGAACTCTAACAAAAGAAACAGGTTATCGATACACCATTTCCAAACGTTTTTTTTGTTTTCTTTGCGTGTTGGTTTATGCTATTCTCATTATCGCGTTATTTTTATGTATAGCATTTACTCCGCAATAATTTTCCATTTGACATCCCTATTACCCATACAAGCATAGATAATCATATTCAATTGAAAATTTAAGTGAACGAATGCAATGACTTAGGCGTTGAAAGCAAGGTGTTATTAATTTAAGAGCACGAGCTATTTCAATCAAAACAGTTAAATATGCATCATGCTGCATATACGACAGAGGCCTTACAATCAATCGAATAATGTAATGAAAGGGGTCTCAAAAAGTCGACAAGCGAAAGGACCTCTTTCCCATCGAAAAATTCTTGCAAGGGGTAGGTTTCTAACCCCATACAAATTTCAAAAGAAAAATCACTTTATTTTTACCCCATATTCCAAAGTTTCCAAGTACAGTAGAAAAGTTATATAGGCTAAGATATTAAAAAAATCAAAAATATGCTACTGAACATTGATCGCGGGAAATCATTTTACATCGATTTTATTTTATTTTATTTACAAATCAACAATATAGTAGTAAGAAGATGCATAATGAAACCCAGTCAACTGCATTTGAGTTTCCCTTCTAAAAATTGGTGGATCTAACCAAATATGATTAGATCTCAAAATTGACGTCTTTGGATCCAACCAGATATGATGAGATAACTATATTTAGGGATATTTTATAATATAGGGATATATAAGGCGTTAGATCAAAGCCAATATTGAGATGTGATCAGATCTGATGTCATGGCTATTCAATATAATCAGATCCTACCAATTTTCGCGTATGTTCAGATATAATCATATCAAATTTTATCTCTCAATTCTTACTCGAGTTGCCAAAGGAAAACTGAATTACTTGTAGGAGTTGATGAGGACAAAGTCTGCTATCAAAAACCTTTATTCGCGAGGTTCGTGGATTTAATGAATTCTCCATATTTCTTGTGATAACTGCAATGAAAAACCCATGCCCGGTTTCAAAGATTTTGTGTTTACACTATTCCGAACCAAATAAGCGGATAATTGAAATAAGGATACCTTTAAGACACAATTCTCGTTTATTCCGAACCAAAGAAGCGGATAATTAAAGTAAGGATACCTTTAAGACATAATTCTCTTTTAAATTTGAGTTTTTTGATACTTGGAAACATTTTTTAATTGATTAGTTTTTTCTGTTTTTTTCTTAGCGGTAACTTAAATTCAGACCCGACTTCAAGTAGAAATTGAGCTATGTTTTAAGTAAAAACGTCTTTAAATAAAGTATGGAAAACCATATCCCATTTTTGAACGCTTTCGAGCGCTTTGTAGTCAAGATACAAAAAGTCAACAAATTTAAAGACGATTTTATTAATTTTGAAGACGATTTTATTGATTGTGAACAAAATTGTCGTTCATTGAAAGATACCCATTTTTAAGTCGAAGCACCTAACTATAAGGACAAAACGACTTTATTGAAAATTTTATTGACTTTTGAACAAGGAAAAATCTATATCATTGGATCGGATCGGAATATCCATATTTCATTCTTCTTTTACTATATTTTCCCATGTTACATTGATGGAAACTGAGGTTCTTCACGGCTTAAGATCCTTATATATAAATTATTGCCCTGGGCCTGATGGTATACATTCTTTCATCCTGAAGGAATGTGCGGATCTCTTATATATTAAGAATATATAAGAGATCCGCACATCCGCGGATACGCGTCTGTTTAACTTATCTTTGAGGGATGGTAGCTTCCCAAACATAATTAGTCATTCCCTTGTTCAAGAAATGTAGTAGGTTAGGTTAGGTTAGGTGGCAGCCTGATGTATCAGGCTCACTTAGACTATTCAGTCCATTGTGATACCACATTGGTGAACTTCTCTCTTATCACAGAGTGCTGCCCGATTCCATGTTAAGCTCAATGACATGGGACCTCCTTTTTATAGCCGAGTCCGCCGAGTTCGTACGAAAATGTTCATTTGTTTTAGTTCATATTGAACTTATGTGTACGGTCATTGAACTTTGTACTCACTTTTAGTTCATAAAATTTTTGATACATACATAAAAAAAAGTAAGATTTCATTAATCTGTGGAAAATTTCGATAAAAATAATAAAATTTAACTACAAGCAAATATTTTTTTTCTAATAAAAATAAGTTAAATTTAGCGTTAATTTAACTACGGAAATTTTTTTCTGTGTACAGAAGTATTGCTAAGTTTAGTGTTATCCCTAAAATGTTTGAGCTTTTGGTAACTAGGAGAATTTCGTGCTCCAATATTATATCAGGATGCCAACATGGTTTTATGAGAGGTAAGTCTACTGTGACTAATTTGCTTGAATTTGTTGGGCATGTATTCGAATCATTCTCTCAAAGACGTCAACTGGATGTAATCTATACGGATTGCAGCAAGGCGTTCGACATGGTGCTACTATACAAATTAGATGTTTTGGGATTTCCACCGATTTTCTAGAACTCAGAGAGTTGCATTTAAAGATAATTTATCTACACTTATCCGTGTGACATCTGGAGCAGAGAACGGCTGCGATCTACCGCAACCGACCAGTGTATTTATTTCAACCACCAATATCCAATGCAACCGACGACTGTCGGTGTATGTTAGTATGAGTGTTGGTCTCTCGAAAACACCGTAGTAAAGCAATCACACAAATTGCTTACCCATATCTCAGCAGTTTGGTATGCTCTTATTTGGTACTCTCTCAATTCTCTTGAGCTAATGCGAACTGCTGGTAATTGTTGTTGTTGGGTGCAATCACACTCGAGCGTTTCGTTCACCGAGCGTTGTTACGATGTCGATTGGTTTAAGATTGCAAGACACTGCATACGAACATTGTTATATACTAATGGTCGCATTTTGTATCAATGTAAAAGATCGGTGTCTTACTCACCGCCATCGACATTTTGTGGGTAAGATTGCAATACGAAAAAAAAGCCACCGGTTGCAGTTCTCTGATCCGGTGTTCCCCAAGGTAGCCACTTAGGATCGGTTCTGTTTAATCTATATTTGAACGATCTTCCGTCGGTTATCGTATCATAGAGAATATTGATGCACGCAGATGATGTTAAACTGTTTCTTGCATTTGATACTGCTAGTGATTCTTTACTTCTTCAGGAAGACATTGACAAGTAAGCTGATTGCTGTGCTTCTAATTGTATGTTACTAAATCTTGTGAAGTGTAAGAAGATGACTTTTTTATCGTAGAATTTGTGAATGGACTGAGTACTATATTGGGGATTATAGGCTTGAGAATTTGCTTAGATTTAATGATTTTGGTGTTTTGTTTGATTCCAGGCTTGACTTTGGCCCTCATATTGAATGATGTGTCAACAAGGCAACTGGTGTTTTGGGTTTCATTAAGTGATGGTCTAAGGAATTTTTTTATCCTTTTCTTATGAGGCTCTTTACGACTCTGGTTAGACCGATATTGGTGTATGCATTAGAGCTCGACCGAAGCGGTTTTTTTTGTCGAACAAAGAAAGCAATAATCGGCCGAAGCCGATTATTTATTTTCCTCAAATTTGTAATTAAAGAAATAATATCAAATAAATTATTCAAAAAGCTTCGGCTTCGGTTAATCGGCCTCTTGACGCCGAAGACCGATTCTTGGATGATTATCGATTTTTGGCCGAATGTCGAAGCCGATTCTTCGGTCGAGCTCTAGTATGCATGTGTTGTCTGCACTGATAAAAAAGCATGCCCGGTTCCAAAGATTTTGTCTTTACTTTAACAATTTTGGTATTGATTCCGAGCCAAAGAAGCGAAGAATACAAGTAAGGCTACTTTTAAGACACAATTCTCTTTTAAATTTGGGTTTCGTGTACTTGCTTCTAGGAAGTAAATTTTAATTTTTCGCTTTTTCAGCTTTGTTTCTTCATATGCTATCAAAGTCCTTTAAAAACGAGTTAACGACAACTTTATTTTCCAAATTAAGACTCGACTTCCAGTAAAAATTATGCTATGTTTCAAGTAAAAACGTCTTTAAAATAAAGTGTTGAAAAAAATGTCCTATATTTAAACGATTTTTTGCTTTGTAGTCAAGATGCAAAAAGACAACAAATTTAAAGACACTTTCATTAAATTTAAGGAATTTTTCTGACTAATTAAAGTCAAGTTGACCTTAGCCCAAACATTTTTTCTTTCATGTTATGATACCCATTTTTAAGTGAAATCACTTAATTATAAGGACAATACGACTTCATTGAAAAGTTTATCGACTTTTGGACAAGGAAAAAAGCTTTATATTAGAGAAATGCGTCTTCTATGCTAAGCAAAATTTGCATTCGTATTTTAAAGACATGAAATCTTTGACCTCACGACAATATTTTTTTCAGTGTGGTCACCGAGTTATCGTTATTTTGTTGATCGTATTGAATTTGTCCAGAAGCAGTTTATTATTTTTGCTTTGATGGGGCTTGGATGGAATACGTTATCCGATTTACCTCCATTATCAAGTCGTCTTATGTTAATTGATCTTCCTTCTCTTCAACGTAGAAGGTTTATGCACGGTATTGTGTTTTCACTAAACCTATTAATAGTGATACTGATTCATACTATTTAACATGGAGAATTAGCTATAATGTTCCAAATCGTATAACTAGTATTCTTAAAGACAGAATTTTGCAGACATAACTATGAATTATTTAATCAACTCAATGTTTTGTGTAAAACCTATAATTCCGTCTATTCATTGGTTTCTTTAACTGATTCAACTCCTGCCATCAAGGAAACTATACTTAATTTTGACAACAGAGTTCCTGAGCCAAGGGTAGTTGCCTTCTAAATTTCCAGCTGTATTGTTAAAAATTTTTATCCTGTTCATCCAATTCCAGTTTCTATGATACTGTTTTCCGCGCCCTTACCGTCTATGATGACACTTTTTAAACTTTGTCTGACTAGGGTTTTTTCCGGGAATTCCCGGGAATTTGCTATTTTTTCGCTCCTGCTTTCCCGGGAATGAAGTGCGGGAATTTCCGGGAAATTTTCTTTACAATATTTCATATATAATGGAGGGTTTTATATGGCTAATTACAGTTTAAATCTAATTAAAGTGGATTTTGGCAGTGTAATGTGAATGACTATGGTACCAAGTATTAGTAGCTGCCTTGTGGGACATACATAGTCGTGGGTTCTAGCCCAGATTTCAATTGTTAAAAAGAAGATTGCGCTTCCTAATTTATGATTGTCATATTTCTGTAAACCTACATTCTGATAGACTGAGTAAACCTTTATAAACAAAGGGACATTTTACCTTATGTAACACACGTTTGCAATTGCAAAATTTCATAATTATTACAAGGATGTTTTTATGAAATATGAAAATTCCAACCTTTATTAAGATAGTTTCTTTAATTTCAAATGTATACGTCATTCACATTAGGCGCGAAATCTATTAAAAGTGGATTTTAAATCCCTTATTTATAAGGCAAATGGCAGTTGAAATGTAGTTATAGTGGATTTTGGAAGTGTAATGTGAATGAGTGTGAATGATAGTGAAATCGAAATAAGTTTCTTTCATTTCCAACAAGTTTTTTAATGTTACAAAAAATCCTACTATATTAAAAGTGTTCTTCCGAAAACTATACTAAAAGAAAACATTTAGAAAATTTTTTGTATTACAAATTTTTTCATAGTTTAGTATGATTTTTATGACTGATGTAAGAGATCAACATTATATATATTGTTAGTTGGCCAGACAACGCCTTATAATCGTAGCTTTAAGCGATTTCTAATTAATTCAACTGTCTAAATGTATGTCATTTCAAAGTTGGTTTCCCTTTGACCGGGATCCCGGGAAATTCGAAAAAAAATCCCGCTTTTCCGGGAGTGGAAAAAGTCCGGGAAAAAGAAACCCCTACTTCTGACCCATCTGTTTATTTATGTTGAACCTTATTGAGTACCGCGGAGCCCTTATTGACTCAACGGGGTCCCTAATGACCCATCTCGAATACCTAGCTTGAGAGTCCCTTCTGACCTATAGGGTCCCTTCTGGCCCATTTGGAATATATAATTATATTTAATTGAATTAAAAAGTTATATTTTGTATGTCCCGGCTGCCGTGTAAATAAATAAATATCAAAGTCATGAATTTTATGTGATTTTTAAATTTTCCTATAGCTTTTAAAAAATAACCCTTTACATATCCAATTAAATAAATACCTGCACTAAATTTAGTTTTATCCAAGAATAATTTCAAAAAATGGTTTACACTTTCCTCTAAATCTCCTCTCTGTAAAAAACACGTAAAAATCTAACCCCAATCCCGTCTATCTTTAATCGTTTTCGTCAAGTGTAATATTTAATGGAAAAATAGCAAAACCCCATATGGGGGTCGCTCGGTCAGTCGGTCGTTCATTTTGTATTAGGAGGCAAAACAAAATGATGATAGCTACTTGTGCTATACACTAAAAAAAATGATTGGAATTGTTACAATTTTGACTTTTCAAGAAGTTTTGTAATTGTTTGAACGAATATTTGATTTTAGAATACAATTCATATAAATAATAACATTCTTGAGCTAAGAAATTTTAAAGATAAAAAAGTTTTATTTTGTAAATAATTTTTATGATTATTATCTTAAGTATTTGAAAAAATATTGAATTAATATGAAAGATTATGAGCCTAAATTTTAGGTCACGAAATTATCATTGTTTAAGGGCAAACTTTAAAAGAAAGGTTAGGACACCAATCTTTGAAATTCGCGTTCCTCTGTCAAAGTCGCTTGTCTTTGAAGTAAGGAAAATTTTCCTTAAAGTAGAGAAAAACATGTTTGATTAAAAGAAATAATCTTTAAATTAACTGAGATATTGAATCTTTGGATTAAAGAGAAAAAACTTCAAATATAAGACTTATTTGACTTATTTTTAGAATTTTGCATCTTTATTTCATTTAGTTTTGAAATTAAGAAATCAATGTTTACTTCGAAGTATCTGTTATAATATAGATTTTTAGCTGGGTTTTTTTTTTTTTTTGTTTTGTATAATATATCACAAAAAGAGAATGAAAATTCGATAAATGACATATGAATCCTAATTTAAAGTTTTTAAAGTCTAGATTAAAAGCCAGATATTTTCTTAAAAATAATTTAAATTGTATACAGCCTAGAATAAAAGCCAGATATTTTCTTAGAAATATCTTTGGATTAAAGATAAGAAATAACTCTAAATTTTGCCCAAGATTTTTATTAAGGATTTTGCATTTTTGGTTTAAAGTGTTTTTGAAATTAAGAAAAGATATTTTATTTTAAAGTATATGTTACAATTTGGATTTTTAAAATGAAAGTTGTTTTGTACATGAATAATTTTGTTAATATAACGCAAAAAGAAACTGAAAATACCATAGATCATGTATGTATCCCCATTTTAATTTTATAGATCCTAAATTTAAAGATCCTAAAATTAAAAATTTAAAAACAAATAACTCCCTAAAAACTGTGTATCGAGTGTATCAAATAAAAAGGAAAAAACATAAGAAATCTCTCCTACTGTAAATCACAACAATTGACGATTGCACAAATTAAGCTAAATATGATGCTATAGTCGAAATGTTTTCTGGATTTCATTTCCATGATGATCAACTGTGGACAGGAGGCACATTTGAACAAAAGAATCTACTTGATATACATTTGCTATTGATCCATTAACTGGGTATTCGCACAAGACAATTGATAATTGTCTGGAGATATGTATAGAAGAGATGTGTAGTATCTAGGGTTGCCAGATGATGGTTGCCGAAATCCGGGACATTGCGCCGTACATTCCGGGATTTGTCGGGACAAGCAAAAACAGTCATATTTTTCGATATTAGTTCCCCATATTTTGTCACTTGGTAAATTTGCATAAACGCCATGGCGTAGTCGTAATTGTCAGCAAGCTTTGAAATTCCTAAATATATTGGAGCCTCTGAAACTTTCTTCCAAGATGGCTAACACGATTTTATATAAAACGTAAATAATTTTGGGAATATTTTTTTTTAAACGGAAACCTAAACTCATATTTACTGGCATATTACTTTCGGGTTTGGCAAACAAACTTAAGCTCTGAGGTGATAATCGCTGCTTCTTTTGTAGTGGCTTTCGACTGGACTGGGAATTTGGATATCGCCATGGACATGGTTTTAGGTATATTTCGTATCCGAATTGGGGATTGTTATAGTGTCACTAAAGGGTCTATGGTAATCATAGGATAAAATCGAACTTTGAAATGATGGCAGGGAGCACAAACTTGACTTATAATTTGTTAAAATGCATTTTGCAGAAAAACGTGAATTGGATATTTGCGTATATTTTTTTTCCATTTACTACTCAAGTGACAGCTGATGATTCGCAAGACAGTGATTTGATTTTTTTCTCAAAGTGGTGAGATTAAATGAAACGGTACAAAATCGGACAAACAAATGTACATTTAAAATGTATGAAAATCCAAAACCAAAAATATTTTTGAAAGCGATTTAATTTTAAATCGTTTTCATTTTTAAGAAATGTAAAAAAAAATAAAACATATGCCTGAGTAATTGAAATTCCGGGATATTTGGTAAATTTTGTGAAAGATCCGGGACACTTCCTAGAGACGAAATTCCGGGACAATCCAGGCGAATCCCGGCCATCTGGCAAGCCTAGTAGTATCTGGTGTATTGGCGATAAAATGATAACCTATTTCATGTGATTGATTTTATTATTTTCAATACATACATAGGTTTGGCAAACTTAGCCTGGACGGACTTGCTAGGTTAGATTAGGTTAGGTGGCAGCCCGATGTATCAGGCTCACTTAGACTATTCAGTCCATTGTGATACCACATTGGTGAACTTCTCTCTTATCACTGAGTGCTGCCCGATTCCATGTTAAGCTCAATGACAAGGGACCTCCTTTTTATAGCCGAGTCCGAACGGCGTTCCACATTGCAGTGAAACCACTTAGAGAAGCTTTGAAACCCTCAGAAATGTCACCAGCATTACTGAGGTGGGATAATCCACCGCTCAAAATCTTTTTGGTGTTTGGTCGAAGCAGGAATCGAACCCACGATCTTGTGTATGCAAGACGGGCATGCTAACCATTGCACCACGGTGGCTCCCACGAAGGCCAAATTTCGGACTTGCTAATGCTGTTAGATTTTAAAAACAATATATTAGAGGTGTGAGCGTGACACGAAATTCTCGTGACAGACGTGATTCACGCGTGAGTTGTGAACACAATCCAAAGCAACTCTCATGAATGTGCGTGAATTGGACTAAAATAAATATATCGTGCGTGAGCGTACATGAGAAATAAAATCGGTTCGTGAATGTGCGTGTATAACATTTCTGCAAAAATCACGCTCGCGAAAAAATCAAGATTTAATTCATACCCGTATGTTAACTGAAATTAATTTAGCTCTCGAACTATATTGCTTGGACTTGCTAATGCTGTTCGATTTTAAAAACAATATATTAGAAGTGTACGCGTGACACGAAATTCTCGTGACAGACGTGATTCACGCGTGAGTTGTGAACAAAATCCAAAGCAAATCTCGTGAATGTGCGTGAATGGGACTAAAATAAATATATCGTGCGTGAGCGTACGTGAGAAATAAAATCGGTTCGTGAATGTGCGTGAATAAAATTTTTGCGAAATCACGCTCGCGAAAAAATCAAGATTTAATTCATACTCGTATGTTAACTGAAATTAATTTAGCTCTCGAACTATATTCTATTTTTGAATTTTGTTACCTCTGCTGATTTCCGTTTGGAAAATGTCGTGATTCTCGTGAATCACGTGAATTGTCATGAATCGTGCGTGAGTCTTTAAAAGTAGTTCGTGGTTTTCATGTCGTGAATGTGCGTGAGTGGGATTGGCTATCACATGTATCGTACGTGAGCGTGCGTGAGTAACCATTTTGCTTCATGAATGAGTGTGAGTGAAATTTCAATCACGCGCACACCTCTACATTATATTGTCAGCACATATGTTCACATTATGGACCATATTCTTCCACGGTCGTCTCTACACCAGCGGTTTGTTGATATTAGAATAAGTTTTAGAAGACTTCGGCCCTAATACATGGTCTGAATTTGAATATATTGTTTAGTTTTCCGAATATTTGACAGGAAAGATATGTTTAGGACCATGAAGCGTATCCGTCAGGTCGCATTTTCGTATACGCAGAGAAACACGTTTCAATAGTAAAATGTTATTTTTGAATGGGTTCGAAACATCAAATACTTGCCGAAAAAAAAGATACATGATTTCCGCCAAAAAAAAATGGTTGCGACAAACATGTTACATGTTCCATTCCATATTGGTTGAGCCGAAACAAGTGTTTGTTTTCGGAGGTGAACCGTTATTCGTTTAAAATTCATTCGGATATACTTTATCAATTAGGAATACTTCGAACGATAATGAGATCCGAATGATAAATCATATAAATGTAATAGTTATTCAAAATGTTCCAAGTTTAAATAAATACGTTTTAACCAATAACATATTAGACGGCAAGAGCCCCTTTGTTTCCTCGCATCCTTTTTTTTACCTCGTTGCTTTATCACTTAATCTTTCTACAATTCATTGTATAGATTTTATGAATGAAATTCAAATGAAAATGTTTGTCCGGATTGATTGGAATTAAGCGATTTTTTTCTCTTAGAAACCTTTCTTTAGATTAACTTTTTACCTTGGATTTTTTCCAGTTTACAAAAAAGTGTTTATTTTAATTATTTTGTTGGTGTGCAATTGTGATCTTAGGCAAATTAACATATGGACATATGTCCATAAATACAGAGACAGATCGTTGAATGTTTAGTCAAAGACCTTTTGCATACCCGCTCTTTCACTCCATAGAAATCATATCAAATGGGAAAAATAAACAAAGATACCAGTCATTTTTTTTTTGTGGAACCACAGATTCGATTAAGGCATGACGCAAACTCTAACCACAGACCAACAGATGGATGTACGATGGACGGATGGACGGACGTACCAAAAAAAAAACACCACTAGATAATCAAATTAAATCAAATTTTTCTTAAGCAATGAACTAAAATGAATGAGGTATGGCCAGTTGTCTTCTAGATTGAAATATGGATTTTTTTCAAATTTACTTATCTAAGGAATAATTGTGAATGCCTAATAGGTTAAATCGAAGAGGAAACTATGGATAATAGAAATAATTTTGAGGTTTTCTGCGGAAATAGTAATTTTTCTAAACGGATGTTATAGAAATGTATTCTTTTTAGTAAAGTTAGACTTATAGTTGATAGAGAGATATTTAAAATGATGTTACCAATTCAAAAGACCCTATTTGTTTGTGTGAACACATTTTTTATTGAGCTTGAACATCGATATGTGTTTAATACCAAATCCTTAAGGGAAATCTTTGGAGCCAAGTAAATTTTTCTTGATGTAGCCAAAGATGCTATATATTAGCAAAGCTATGACTAATGAAAACAAATTAAATCAAAGGTTGTGAACTTTCCTTTCTTTAAAAAAAATATTTTTCAGTATACCCTCAAAAAAAGTTTACCTACCTGGATCAATAAAATTAAATTACGATACAGATCTCATTTACAGAATTTTCTTTTTGCGATATATTTATAAAGCTAATGACGTACAACCAAATGCCACTTTAAAAGTCCAAATTATAACAGATACTTCAAAGTAAAAAAAAATGTTCTTAATTCTAAAAACTTTAACCCAAATATACAATATCCTCAATGTAAGTTTTAGCCTATATTTGAAGCGTTCTTGTCTTAAATTTAAAGAGTTTATATATCAGTTACTTTAAATACGATTTTTATACTCTCCACCATAGATAGGGGGTATATTAACTTTGTCTAAATATTGGTACATAACTTTGTCTAAATATTGGTACATAAGACATAAGGTCGTGGGTTCGATTCCTGCTTCGTGGATTATCCCACCTCAGTAATGCTGTTGACATTTCTTAGGGTTTCAAAGCTTCTCTACGTGGTTTCACTGCAATGTGGAACGCCGTTCGGACTCGGCTATAAAAAGGAGGTCCTTTGTCATTGAGCTTAACATGGAATCGGGCAGCACTCAATGATAAGAGAGAAGTTCACCACTGTTGTATCACAATGGACTGAATAGTCTAAGTGAGTCTGATACATCGGGCTGCCACCTAACCTAACCTAAAGTTGGAGATATCCTACGTAGTTTGGAATTCTTATCCCTAAATTCCTCATTCAGTCAGTATATATAGTTCGCGAAGTAAACGAGTAGGCGTCATGCGTGAGCCACCTACACTGAAAAAAAAGCATGCCCGGTTCCAAAGATTTTGTCTTTACTTTAAAAATGTTGGTATTGATTCCGAGCCAAAGAAGCGAACGATTTTTTGCTTTGTAGTCAAGATGCAAACAGACAACAAATTTAAAGACAATTTCATCAAATTTAAAGAATTTTTTTTGAATTATTAAAGTCAAGTTGACCTTAGCCCAAACATGTTTTCTTTCATGTTATGATACCCATTTTTAAGTGAAATCACTTACTTATAAGGACAATATGACTTCATTGAAAGGTTTATCGACTTTTGGACAAGGAAAAAAACTTTATATTAGAGAAATGCGTCTTCTATGCTAAGCAAAATTTGCATTCGTATTTGAAAGACATGAAATCTTTGACCTCAAGACAATATTTTTTTCAGTGTAACCTAACCTAACTAAAACCCCATAAAGTATATATATTCTAGGTCGCGGTGAAATTCTGAGTCAATCTAGCTATATCCGTCCGTCTGGGGAAATCACGCTAACTTCCGAATAAAACAAGCTATCTACTTAAAACTTGGCACAAGTACCCAGCAAAAAAAAAATTGGAAGTTCTTCCAAGGACACAACTTTAAAAGCACTTCCAAAAGATGTACTCCCAAAGATGTTCTTTATTTTAACTACACAGGAAGTTCTTTTAATTCAATTATTTATAACTCGCTTCTTTCTTATTTTTAATTCGTAAATTTAATTTTTTGGTTTGAAAAAGATTAAAAACAGAGTAAGCATAAATAAAATGTTACCAATTATGAAATTTTGTCGAAAAAAAATCTAAATCCATTCAAGAAATATTGCGAATTTTTCAAAATATTTTAATTCAAACGTTTCAGAAAAGCGTTAGAATGTTTTAAAAATCATAAAAAAAATTATAAAAATTATTTATTTAGCAAAATATCGCAAATTTTGTTACTCACATCCAAAACAATGAATTTGGATCACACCTTAAGAAGTGATGCAATTTCACTGCAAAGGCTGTTGAAATGGTGGACATCCGTCCTACGGCAAGCCCATGTTAAATTCATCGCTTCTGCGCCAATTTTGCACTACTTCCGGATCCAAAAAGAACATTTTCACTACTTTTTTAGCAACGCTTTTTTTGCTGGGTAGTTGTTATTGATTAGGTCGGATGGTATTGCAAATGGGCTATATCGGACCACGTTTATGTATACCCCCATATAAGCCGACCCCCAGACTTGGCTCTCGAAGAAGCAAATTTCATCCGATCGGGTTGAAATTTGGTACGTGTTGTTAGTATATTACATCTAATACCCATGGCCCATATCGGTCCATAATTATATATAGCTCCCATATAAACCGAACCCCAGATTTTGCTTGCGGATCCTCATGGAGGCGCAGATTTCATCCGATCCGGTTGAAGTTTGGTACGTGGTGTAAATATATGGTATCTAACATCCATGCTAAAATTGGCCCATATAGGTCCATAATTATATATAGCCCTCATATAAACCGATCCCCAGATTTGAGCTCCGGAGCCTCTTGGAGTAGAAATTTCATCCGATTCGGCTAACATTTTATACGTTATATTAGTATATGGTCTCTAACAACCATACAAACATTGGTCCATAATTATATGGAGGAGAAAATTTCGTCCGATTCGGTTAAAATTTTGTACGTTATATTATTGTATAGTATATATAAAATTGGTCCATATCGGTCCATAATTATATGTATATAAAGGGTGATACGGTCAAAATTTGGTCATGGGAAAACGCGTGTAAATCGTTTATTTAAAAAATCAAATTAAATTTCTTTTTCAAGTTCAATTTGTATAAAATTCAGGAAAAACATTCAGTTAGGCTTTCGCTTTTCCAAATCCGAATTGCCGGGCCTTACGCTTGACACCTGCCATCAGATTTTGTACAGCCACCTTCTTCGCCGCAGAAAGCCAGTTTGCCTTGAACTGCTGCTCGTCCTTAGCAGTTTTTTGGCCTTCTTTAGGTTCCGCTTGACAATAGCCCAGTAATTCTCAATTGGGCGGAGCTCTGGCGTGTTGTCCTTGGGAACCACCTGCACGTTGTTGGCGGCGTACTACTCCATGGCCTTTTTACCGTAATGGCAAGATGCCAAATCCGGCCAAAACAGTACGGAACAACCGCGTTTCTTCAGAAAAGGCAGCAGACGTTTATTCAAACACTCTTTCACGTAAATTTCTTGGTTGACAGTCCCAGAAGCTATGAAAATGCTGCTTTTCAAGCCACAGGTACAGATGGCTTGCCAAACCAGATATTTCTTTGCGAACTTTGACAGTTTCATGTGCTTGAAAATGTCTGCTACCTTTCCCCTTCCTTTTGCCGTATAAAACTCCTGTCCCGGAAGCTGCTTGTAGTCGGCTTTGACGTAGGTTTCGTCGTCCATTACCATGCAATCAAACTTCGTCAGCATCGTCGTGTACAGCCTCCGGGATCGCGATTTGGCCGTCGTATTTTGTTTATCATCGCGATTTGGAGTCACTACCTTCTTGTAAGTCGATAGTCCGGCTCGTTTTTTGGCTCGATGCACGGTTTGCGGCATCTCGGAGAGAGAGGTTAGGGTTTCGCTTGAAACTACCGACAACTCTCTTTGTCGTCTCAGCGGCTTCCGGTTTTCGATTTCCCCCCGATCCAGACTTTCTGGCTGTCGACAAACGTTCCCCAAACACATTAATTACATTTGTAACGGTTGATTTGGCAACTTTTAGCGATTTTGCATGCTTTGCGTGCGAGTAGCTCGGATTTTCGCGATGCGCGAGCAAAATTTTGATACGCTGCTCTTCTTGCTTAGACGGCATTTTGACAACTGAAGAGTGAATTCCAAAATCAAAATAGGAGCAACATTCTACACACACACACCTTCAAAATGAGTGGTGTTCACACTGAAAAAAATATTGTCGTGAGGTCAAAGATTTCATGTCTTTAAAATACGAATGCAAATTTTGCTTAGCATAGAAGACGCATTTCTCTAATATAAAGCTTTTTTCCTTGTCCAAAAGTCGATAAACTTTTCAATGAAGTCGTATTGTCCTTATAATTAAGTGATTTCACTTAAAAATGGGTATCATAACATGAAAGAAAAAATGTTTGGGCTAAGGTCAACTTGACTTTAATTAGTCAGAAAAATTCCTTAAATTTAATGAAATTGTCTTCAAATTTGTTGTCTTTTTGCATCTTGACTACAAAGCAAAAAATCGTTTAAATATAGGACATTTTTTTCAACACTTTATTTTAAAGACGTTTTTACTTGAAACATAGCATAATTTTTACTGGAAGTCGAGTCTTAATTTGGAAAATAAAGTTGTCGTTAACTCGTTTTTAAAGGACTTTGATAGCATATGAAGAAACAAAGCTGAAAAAGCGAAAAATTAAAATTTACTTCCTAGAAGCAAGTACACGAAACCCAAATTTAAAAGAGAATTGTGTCTTAAAAGTAGCCTTACTTGTATTCTTCGCTTCTTTGGCTCGGAATCAATACCAAAATTGTTAAAGTAAAGACAAAATCTTTGGAACCGGGCATGCTTTTTTATCAGTGCAGGTTTTTTAAATGCAAAATTGAAAGAAATACGTCAAGTTTATATTGACCAAATTTTGACCGTATCACCCTTTATATAAACCGACCAACCTCAAGAGTCTCTTGGAAGAGCAAATTTCCTGGAGGCGCAAATTTCATCCAATTCGGCTGAAATTTGGTACGTTGTGTTAGTATATGTTCGCTAAGAATCATGCCAAAAGTGGTCCATATCGGTCTATTGTTATATATATAGCCTCCCAGATAAACCGATATATACTCCGTATGGTCTAACTTCCAAATTAGAAGACGATGTTATCGATTTTTGAGATACCTTGCCATTGCCAAGTATTACCACAACCCAAGTAATTCGATTGTGGATGACGTAAGATTCGGCCTGGCCGAACTCACGGCCGTATATACTTGTTTTTAATCGATTTGTCACCTTTTACATTGACTAATGCTCTGATTCGATCATCGAACGTTTTGCAAGCCGCACAAATGTTATACGCTGGTATTTTGGTTCATTCCGGGGAGCTACTGGGGGATACAATCCCGACTTCGACCGAACACCAAAGTAATTCAGCGTTAGGTTTATACTCCTCTTAGTGAAGCCGTTGACAGTATTAAAAAGGAGTTGCCTTATCAAGTTAAACATAGAATCGGACAGCACTCATTGATAAAAGAGAAGTTCACTACCTGTTAGGTTAGGTTAGGTTATGTGGCAGCCCGATGTATCAGGCTCACTTAGACTATTCAGTCCATTGTGATACCACAGTGGTGGTATCACTACCTGTGGTAACACAATGGATTGAATATTCTCACTGAGCTTAAGATTAGACTTGGCCCGCTATCGGCGTTGCCACATCCTGACATATATTTATGACTCCTTTATTATTTTTGGTTTATATCTGACAATGTCAAGTCTTGTTCACCAAATGGAAAAATACTTGTGTACTTTGGCGGTTGTTCAATATACTAAGTTGCATCCTTTCACGGAATATTTTAGATTTATACCCTCTACGAGCTATTCCAGGTTTTGTTGCATTTTTTTTATTGTCCACCATCATGAATGTTGGCAACGCTGTCAGAGTTTTTATAACGATTTCTGGTAACATCGGACTGTTTGTTGCTACAGCCATTTGGAGTTATCAATCAGAAATTTGGCACAGATAGTTTTTTTTTTCAGCCAAGCGATTCAATTATGATGCATTGTCAGTTCAGTTGTTATATATAAACCAATACCTTGATTTGACTTTTGGAGGGCTTACAAGTGGCAACTGTCCAATTGCTAATTTGCTTGAAACTTTATTTACCCAAAAACTGGGCGTTTTTAATGCCTAAATTAGAAGCCGAAATTTTCATTTATTTTAGACCAATAAAAAGTTCATGGTGGAGAGCCATGGCCTCGCCGAACTCTTCGTCGTTTTTTACTTTTTCATATCTCATCTTATCTATAGGTATACGTCAAATTAAATATTCGTCACTTTTCTGATTTTCACATTTCCTGATAACAATATTAGGGTATTGACTTGCACAGTATTTTTGTAGCAAAAGTATAAAAAAATTAACAATTAAAAAAAGACAATAGCATTTAGACTTAAAACAAACAAAATTTTTTTTTTTGAGATCATCCTAGACCTGATTGTTCATCCGATTTAACTATAAAATGTTTTAAAATTACCAAGTAAAGCGTCAACAATAATTTATGTGCATGCCTAATAACCTCTTTGATAAACGGATAGTTTAATTAATTTGTTGCCAAAAAAAAAAAATCACGTTATATTAATATGTATTTATAACATACAATGATTAATGCAGAGACATGAATGATATGTCTTTAAAGACATTTCAAATTTATTAAATAGATGTTTCGCAAAAAGAAAATTAATCAATTGCTATGTTTTATCAAATTATGGGCTTATAAACATTTGTAATTTGAAATTAGAACACGGCCAAAAGTTCCGAGAGGGCGAATCTTAAATATGCAACACCTTGGAGTACAAACGATAATTTTCTTTAAACATCTCCTGCGTCATAAAATGTCATTCTGATAAAGAATATTGTCCATATTCAAAACAATTCATTAACAGTTTATCGAAGCATAACATGTTTTTTAACACATAGGCTTAAAGTTTTCTTTAACTTTTTTTTTTGTATACGAGGATATATATTCGGAAATGATATGTGTTACAAACAGCGTTGCCATAATGAATTTTTATTTTGGACCAACATTTTTCCGAAACTGGACCAAAATTCGTACCAGCGGACCATTTTTCCAAATTAAATTAATATCATTTAATAGTTAAATTTTTCCAAAATTTTACTTCTATACACACAGAAAACAAATTTGTTGTGCCAACCAATTTTTTTGCCAATCGAATTATTTGGTCCCATCTACTATCACAAAATTTGTTAGAGCAATCAATTGTTGTCTGACACAACTATACAGAAATGTTGCCCAAATTCGGCGTTTGTGGTTCTTGGTGCACGGTTCTCACAATATCTTCTTCAGTCATCATTTGATACTCATTCTCACAATCGCGATCGATTTTCAGGGGGACTCAGGCATAGCCAGGCGAAATGTTCTCGCTTGTTGATTGATTTTGAGTCTGATGATGAGGAAGTTATCACAACAGGGTGGAATAAATTGAAATGGTTAGATACTTAAATGAATAAATAACAACCAATATTTGGTCGTGTGTACCAACTTTTGGTCACACCGCCATTATTTTGATTATATAAACTATCAAACAAGAGATATAAATAATAATTATTCCACACAATTAAAAATTGTGGGTTTCCACTATCAAACTGTTGTCGTAATCGAATTCTACACCCAGAGAGGGTGTAGAAAATTTTGTCAAAATTTTGTTTCTGTAGAAATTTTCATCAAAATTTAATTTCTATAGAAAACTATGTCAAATGTTTATTTCTATAGGAAATTTTGTCAAATTTTTATTTCTATAAAGAATTTTTTCAAAATTTTATTCCTATAGAAAATGATGTCAACATTTTATTTTTATAGAAAATTTTGTCAAATTTTATTTCTATAGAAATTTTGTCAACATTTTGTTTTTACGTAAAATTTTGTCACAATTCTAATTCTACAGAAAATGTTGTTAAACTGTTACTTCTATAGAAAGTAAAATTTTATAAAATAAATATAAATAAAATTTTGTAAAAATTTTATTTCTATAGAAAAATTTGTCAAAATTTTATTTCTATAGAAAATTTTGTCAAAATTTTATTTCTATAGAAAATTTTGTCAAAATTTTATTTCTATACAAAATTTTTTTACTGTACAAAATTTTGTATCTATTAAAAATTTTGGTAAAATTTTATTTCTATATAACATTTTGTTAAAATTTTATTTTCATAGAAATTTTTGTCCAAATTTGATGTCTACAGAAAATTTGTCCAAATTTTATGTCTACAGAAAATTTGTCCAAATTTTATGTCTACAGAAAATTTTGTCAAAATTTTATTTCTATAGAAAATTAAAAAAAAAATGCCCCCACCACGATCCTATGATGGTGACTATAAAAATTTTGAATACACAAGGTAAATACGATTTGAGATTTATGAATAGGGTATTGGGTCAAATTGAGTGATAATTCATTGGAAAATCGGTTGAATATTCAACACTCTGCGTGAAATGACCTATTCGGTACAAAACTAGGCCCTGGTTTGGACCTGTCCAGGGAAAAAAGAAGAACATCGACTAATCGAAAGTCGAAGTCGATTTTTTGTAATTTTCAAATTCGCGTAATAAGTAACAAAAACGACTTTTAACGAAATAATCAAAAAGTCGAAAATATAATGGGATGTAAAGCTTTTTATGTTGAATATTCATTAAAAAGTCAAAAGTCGACTTTTCAATAATATCAAAAGCCGAAAATTGTTTTTTGTTTTTAATTTTAAAATGGTCACGGGTAAAAAATTATTTCATGTTTGAAAGAGTCAAAAAGCCAACATTGAAATTCTCATTATATTCCCTGGAGCTATCCAGGTGCTAGTCAAAACGTTTGGAAGGGCCATGTGTTCGTCATCCCGGTTTCCATAGATAATTTTGTCAAAATTTTAATTCTATAGAAATTTGTGCAAAATTTTTTTCTATAGAAAATTTTTGCAAAATTTTATTTCCATAGAAACTTATTGCAAAATTTTATTTCTATAGAAAATTTTTGCAAAATATTATTTCTATAGAAAATTTGTGCAAAATATTATTTCTATAGAAAATTGTGGCAAAATTTTAGTTCTATAGAAAATTTTGACAAAATTTTAATTTTATCAAAAATTTTGTCGAAATTTCATTTCTATAGAAATTTTTGCCACAAATTTTATTTTTTTAACATTTTTTGCCAAAATTTTTTGTAACTATTGGAAATTTGATTTTTATTTCTATAAAAACTTGAAGTACTACTTAATTGGATTGGAATGTTTTGTAAAATCCACCTAAACATAAAAAAATCCACAAAACAGTAAAAAATCTACCATGTTTGGTATATTTGAATTCTACCAACTATGGCAACCGTGTTTGTCATTGGCAGACTAAATTTATACTTAGGGTATGGCTTGGAACAATTTAATGGGTCCAGACCTTAGACATGTCACCACAAATCAACACTTGGACAACTCTTAAGAATCAGTATGTTTTTATAGCACAATTGGGCCCATTTATCAATTTAATTTGCTATGTATCATGTGTATTACAATGGACTGAATAGTCTAAGAGATACTGAAATAAATCGGGCTGCAACTTAAGTCTTTAACCATCATAAGTAAAGAGAATTAATGTGAAAATCTGAAACACGGGCTTTATCGACTGGATTTGGCCAGATTTTTTGTATATTTCAGTAATGATAATCCTATTTATAATATATACAAGAAATACGTTTCTCGTATACTTTTCATAGAACACAGGGTCATAGATAAAAAACCTATGAAATCAAATAAAAAGAAAAAAGCGATAAAATAATATATTACACTTTAATCTAATTTATTTTAATTTTAATTTTAACTACAATTATTTCCAATAAATTCCATTTGATTTACTTAGTTATTTATTGCATTTAAAGAGTGGAACTACGTTTCAATAAGGCTAACACGTCATCGTGTATTCGTACGCAAATATGTAAACCTAATAAAGGGTTATTTTTTAAGTATTATGTTTTTGGCAACACTGGTTAAACAGTTGACGCAATTTTCTTTTTTCGTTTCACTGCCAAACGTCTTCAGTTTGTTTCTATAATTTAACCTTTTAGGCTATTTTTTGTGGGGCTATGTTAGGTTAGGTTAGCTGTAATGGCAGCCCGATATTTCAGGCTCACTTAGGCTATTCAGTCCATTGCGATACCACAGTGGTGAACTTCTCTCTGAGTGCTGACCTATTGTATGGTAAGCTCAATGACTTTCCCAGCAAAAAAATTGGAAGTTCTTCCAAAGGCACAACTTTAAAAGCACTTCCAAAAGATGTACTCCCAATGATGTTCTTTATTTTAACTACCCAGGAAGTTCTTTTAATTCAATTTTTATAACCTGGTTTTTTCATACTTTTGATGGGTAATTTTAACTTTTTTTTCAAGTAAGTTAAAAACATAGTAAGAATTCTTAAAATGGTAAAAATCATTTAAATTTTGTCGAAAAAAAATGCTAAATCCAATCTGAAAAAATTGTGAATTTTTGAAAATATTTGAGGTCAAACGTTTCCGACAGGAGTTAAAATCCATTAAAAATTATAAAAAATTATAAAAATTATTTATTTGATAAAATATCACAGAATTTTTTTAATTTACATGCAAAACATTGAATTTGGAGCACACCTAAAGAAGTGATGCAAATTCAGTGCTACGGCTGTAGAAATGAAGGACTCCCGTCCTATCAAAAGCCCATGTTAAATTCATCGCTTCTGCGTCAATTTTGCACCACTTCCGGATCCAAAAAGAACATTTTCATTACTTTTTTGGCGACTTTTTTCCGTAATGTTAGAAAGAGTATGGCAAAATTGGACTAAGCGAATGCACCATTTGAGGTGCAGTGGCGGTCAAAATTTGTATGAAATAATCTTAAAAAAAAAAAATCTTAAAAAATATTTTCCTATAGCTCTAAAACAAGCACCCTTTACAGTTCAATAAGGCCAAAACGTCATCATGCTTTCGTACGCAAATAAGTGAACCTAATATAACGTAAACTTATACAAGGATATTAGCTTTATTTATTTGCCCACGAATGCTTGATGATGTTGTTCTAGCCTAAAAATTTTGCGTAGAAATAAAATGTCAAATCAATTTTCTATAGAAATAAAATTTTGACAAAATTTTCTATAGAAATTCAAATTTTGACAAAATTTTCTATAAAAATTCAAATTTTGACAAAATTTTCTATAGAAATAAAATTTTGAAAAGATTTTCTATAGAAATTCAAATTTTGACAAAATTTTCTATAGAAATTCAAATTTTGACAAAATTTTCTACAAAAATTCAAATTTTGACAAAATTTCTATAGAAATAAAATTTTGCAAAATAAGATTTTTTTGTTTGGTAGTTTTTTTGGTAAAATTGTCTTCAAATTTTGGAAGATTATGTGGGCTCGAGGGGCAAGCGTGGATCTGTATCCTAATTTTAAAGATTTTAAGCCAGATAGCTTCCGAAAGAAGTCGCATTTTTGGCTCGGAATCAATACCAAAATCCTTAAACGAAGGTCAAAATCTTTGGATCGAAGTAAACTTTTTTTTTTGAGTGAGCCAGAAGAATACAATGAATATGGCCCCTATAAGAACTCTTGAGGATATGTTGACTGTCTTTCTCCTTCCTCATATTTGATGTCTCATTTGTATCAAATCATTTCAATACTAATTGTGCTCTCTTTCTCTAATGGTCCGGAATATTAGATGGAAATGAGACAACAAACGTTTATTATAATCGAAAATACAGATCAAGAGATCAATATAAAAAAAATTATATTTCATAAAAAATGTGCGAGTCTACATAACTTAATTGAAATTGGATTTTTATTTAATTGCTCTACCATAAATTGAAATAATTTAAAAAGAAAAAAAAATCTAATGGTCATAAAAAACCACTAAAAGCAAAATTAATAGAAACGTTTATCTATAGTCTCATTGGCACATATAAATGGATATTAATGTATTAATAGTCCAATTGCAATAGATACTAAACACAAGGCCACATTAAAATGTTAAGTCCATTTGTATTTCATGTGATTTGGAGGCTAAAATTATGAATTGTTGGTCTGTATAGGCAAAATGTATACAAACAATAGTATTATTTGTATAGCGTCAGTCTCTACCGAAAATCCAAAAGGTATTTTATACACTGAAAAGCTTGCCCGGTTCCAAAGAGTTTGTCTTTGCACTAAGATATTTTTTGGTATTGATTCCAATCCAAAGAAGCGGAGAATTCAAAAAATCTTTGGTGTCTCGACATTATTTTTTTCAGTGCAGTACTTTATCCTCTCTTAGTACTCTGAAAAATATCGACCTAGTATAAATTATGGGGCAACTTAAATTTTAAGATAGAATATTTATTACACATTTTTATAGAAATTTTAAATAAAAGATTGTTTTGTTTAATGAAATGATTTGTAAATTATTTGCATCTTTGGATTTAATATATACACTGAAAAAATTTTGTCGTAAGGCGAAAGATTTTATGTCTTTGAAATACGAATGCGAATTTTGCTTAGAATAGAAGATACATATCTCTGATATAAATTCTTTTTCCTTGCCCAAAAGTTGATAAACTTTTCAATGAAGTCGTTTTGTCGTTATAATTAAGGGATTCGACTTAAAATTGGGTATCCCAACATGAAAGAAAATTTCGTTTTTCTAATGTCAACTTGCCTTTAATACTTCTGAAAAAATCTTCAAAATTAGTGAAATCGTCTTTAAATTTGTTGACTTTTTGTATCGTCATTACAAAGCAAAAAAGCGTTAAAAAATAGGGAATGTTTTCAACACTTTATATTAAAAACAATTTTTACTTGAAACTTAAAGACAATTTTACTTGAATTTTTTACTTTAGAAATTTAAGTTGTCGTTAGCACGTTTTTAAAGGACATGAAGAAAAAACTGAAAAAAACTAATAAATTAAAATTTGCTTCCTAGAATCAAGTACGCAAAACTTAAATTTAAAACAGAATTGTATCTTAAATGTGCCCTTACTTCAATTCTACGCATCTTTGGCTCGAAATCAATACCAAAATCATTAGTGTAAAGTCAAAATCTTTGGAATCTTGCATGCATTTTTCAGTGTAAAAGCTTCAAATGTTGTAATATTTTTTAACTAAGAATAATTTTCTTTGTTATTAATGAAATAGTGTGAAAAAGAAGTATTTTCAATTGTGAGAGATTCAAACATTGTCTCACGTACACAGAAAAAATATTTATATAATTTGGATTTTAAAACTGACATTAATTTATATATGAACAAAATTGTTAATATATATAAACAAGTATATACGGCCGTAAGTTCGCCCAGACCGAAGTTTATGTACCCTCCACCATGGATTGCGGAGAAACTTCTACTGAAGACTGTCATCCACAATCGAATTACTTGGGTTTCGGTGACACTTGCCGATGGCAAGGACTATATACCACATAGTCCATACGTGGTATATATAAAACTAAAAAAGGCCGATTAAATACGTATATAATTAAGTTTAAAGTTTCTATAGAAATAAAATTTTGAGAAAATAAAATTTTGACATTTTCTATGGAAGTAAAATTTGGAAAATTTTTTCTATTGAAATAAAATTTGGAAAAAAATTTCTATAGAAATAAAATTTTGACAAAATTTTCTATAGAAATAACATTTTGACAATTTTTTCTATAAAAAAAATTTTTGGTGGATTATTTTTGGCTCGAGTAGCAACCATGATTATGAACCGATATGGACCAATTTTTGTGTGATTGGGGATCGGCTATATATAACTATAGACCGATATGGACCAATTGTGGCATGGTTATAAGCGGCCTTATACTAACACCACGTTGCAAATTTCAACCGGATCGGATGAATTTTGCTCCTCCAAGAGGCTCTTGAGATCAAATCTGGGGAACGGTTTATATGGGGGCTATATATAATTATGGACCGATATGGACCAATTCTTGCATGGTTGTTAGAGACCATATACTAACACCACGTACCAAATTTCCACCGGATCGGATGAATTTTGCTCCTCCAAGAGGCTCCGGAGTTCAAAACTGGGGATCGCTTTATATGGGGGATATATATAATTATGGACCGATATGGACCAATTCTTGCATGGTCGTTAGAGACAATATACTAACACCACGTTCCAAATTTCAATCGGATCGGATGAATTTTACTCCTCTAAGAGGCTCCGGAGGTCAAATCTGGGGATCGGTTTATATGGGGCCTATATATAATTATTGGCCGATGTGGACCAATTTTTGCATAGTCATTAGAGAACATATACCAACACCATGTACCAAATTTCAGCCGGATCGGACGAAATTTGGTTCTCTTAGAGGCTCCGCAATCCAAATCGGGGGATCGGTTTATATGGGGACTATATGTATTTATGGACCGATATGGACCAATTTTTGAATGCTTGTTAGAGACCATATATTAACACCATGTACCAAATTTCAGCCGGATCGGATGAAATTTGCTTCTCTTAGAGCAATCGCAAGCCAAATTTGGGGGCCCGTTTATATGGGGGCTATACGTAAAAGCGGACCGATATGGACCAATTTTTGCATGGTTGTTAGATACCATATACTAACACCATGTACCAAATTTCAGCCGGATCGGATGAAATTTGCTTCTCTTAGAGCAATCGCAAGCCAAATTTGGGGGTCCGTTTATATGGGGGCTATACGTAAAAGTGGACCGATATGGCCCATTTGAAATACCATCCGACCTACATCAATAACAACTACTTTTACAAAGTTTCAAGTTGATAGCTTGTTTCGTTCGGAAGTTGGCGTGATTTCAACAGACGGACGGACGGACGGACGGACATGCTCAGATCGACTCAGAATTTCACCACGACCCAGAATATATATACTTTATGGGGTCTTAGAGCAATATTTCGATGTGTTACAAACGGAATGACAAAGTTAATATACCCCCATCCTTTGGTGGAGTGTATAAAAAGAGAGTGGAACTCCGATAAATGAGATCTAGCTAGCTATCCAAATAATGTCTTTAGATTAGATTTGGCTCGGAATCAAATGTGTGTAAAGATAAATTCGAATTTGAAATTTGCAACAACCTTAGCCTAGACACAACCCCGAATTTTAGATACGAATTTAGTTTTTCAAGTTCCTGCAAAACTAAGCCGTGTGTAATATAGAGACTAACTCTTCCAATCAACCTAGTCTCTAACCAGCACGCGGGCTCCATAGGAAACATCTGGTACACTCAAAAAAAAAGTTTACTTGGATCGAAAGATTTTGGTATTGTTTCCGAGCCAAAGATGCGACTTCTTTAAAATAAAGAAATTTGTCTGGCTTTAAATCTAGGACCAATAAATTAAAATTAGGATACGGTTTAAAAATCCATATTATACCGGATACTTCAAAGTAAAAAATGTCTTAATTTCAAAAAACCAATGACGCTTAATCCTCAAAATAAGTCTTATTTAAAGCGTTTTTATCTTAAATCGAAAGTTTCAATATCTCAGTTAATTTTAGGACAATTTCTTTAAATCAAAAATGTCTTAACGGAGGAAATTTTACAAAATTTGTGTTCTAAATTTAATGAAAAAAATTTTGAAGCAAAGATTATTAAATTTATTTTAATTATAATTTCATTATTTTAAAGAAATTTGTCCTTAATATTTTGTAAATTTCGCATCCTAAAATTTAGGTCGCGTAATCTTTAATATCACGTAAATATTTTTTTTTTCAGTGTAAAAAAGAATTTTCATATTTGCGCTTTTCTCAAAAAAACCTTTTCTAATGAAGACTTTAGTTATTATGAAAGCTGAGCTTTCCAATGAACCTAGTCTTTATATCTAAGTTTTTGCATGGTAAGCCAATAATTAAAAATTCAAATTATAATTTGAAAAAAAAAAACTAGATTAATTTTAATGGGTTGGTTTATGTCTCGGATAAGTGTTTCCTGCAAATTTCAAATTCAAATGTTTCTTCACACACATATGGAGTGAAATGAAATGCGTTGTTAAAGACATTCTCCCATGAAAAAAAAAGTTTAAGTAAACTTTAGATCATTTTTTCTAAATACCATGTAAATTCTCCTTATGGGGAATTGACCAAGTTAAAGATGAAATAGTTTTAAATATAGGAACTAAAAGTAAAGAATAAAATCATTGACTCCAAATCATGACCATCTTAACCATACTGTAGTTTATTCTTACTATTTTTGGGAATCGTACGAAAATTTTCTTTTGCGTTAGTCCATATTAAACTTATGTGTATGGTCATTGAACTTTATACCCACATTTAGTTCATAAAATGTTTGAGACATACTTAACAAAAAGAAAATTTCATTGGGGTGTGGAAATTTTCAACAAAAATAATAACTACAAATATATATATATTTTTTTTTTTGCAATAAAAATAAGTTAAGTGTAAGTTCGAGAATATTTCGTTGTCATCTCTACATTATCTAATGGTTATTTCGATTGGTAAAAAATATGTTGCATATTTTACACCTTACCCCCATAAATCGAAAATTTTTGTTCGATTGGAAAATTCAGTGCAGCCTACCCAAAATGTGCATGTTCGATTGACGGGGTGTTATCCATCGCAAGAGCAAAAGTGTAACCCATTTTACACCGTAGATGGTCTGCGGTGCGTGCAGATGGTTGCACTTTCAATCAGATGTGGAAGACGCTTTTATTCTTCGACCAAATATTTTTTTTTTTTTTGCAATAAAAATAAGTTAAGTGTAAGTTCGAGAATGTTTCCTGGTCATCTCTACATTAACTAATGGTTATTTCGATTTGTAAAAAATATGTTGCATATTTTACACCTTACCCCCACAAATCGAAAATTTTTGTTCGATTGGAAAATTCAGTGCAGCCTACCCAAAATGTGCACGTTCGATTGACGGGGTGTTATGGTTGCTCTTTCAATCAGAAGTTGAAGACGCTTTTATTCTTCGACCTAAATAAAAGCGTTGTTGAAAATACAAAAGAAAATGCGTGACGCGTGTATTGTGGTTACTTTAAAATTTCTTCAACACAGCTGATTAATTTACTAAGAAGAAGCATATCAATTGTTTAGTGCCGCGACGACAAACTTCGATATTAAATATTTTTAATATAATAGCAAAACGCAAAAAACAAATGCTTTTTTTTGGCCAACACCATTGTAGATGCGCTATTGAAGAGTAGTTCTTCTGACGACGATGAAGAAGTTACAACATCATTGCTTGGACGAAATGACCAACGACGAGTTAAAAACTTTGTTTACTTGTAGCTTCATCATTATCCATTATAAAATTGTTGGACGTTGTCTTTTCTTTAATGTTTAATTCCAATAATAGTTGTTAAAAATAATCAAAATATTTCCGCCAAATTTCTTTTGTTTTGATTTTATATCAGTGTTGCACCTTTTTTGTTCGTTTTCAAACGCAAACGGTGTGGTCTTTGCAAGGGGTTTCGGCAACACTGTGGTAACACCATAAAATGTTGTACCATTTGTATGCAACACTTTTTTCCCCAAACGAAATTACCATAAGGTGCACTACATTACATGCTAATCTGAAGGGAAAAATTATCCATGTGCTTTTCCAATCCAGTGTAGAAGAACTATTATCATCGTGCTCAATAAATTCTGACTATTGTGTCTATTTGTTTATTTTTCCCTTCTTCATTTACATTAAACGACTCTGATTAGAAAAACCACTTGTTTTTTTGTCTATTTTTATTTTTTACAAACAACAAAAATAAAGCAAATCAAAAACAATGGTGAATTCAATGTCAATGCTTCACGTGTTCCAACGTGCAAAGCCTTCTTCGAAAAAATAAAAACATTTATTCCCGAGCGCGTCCATTTTTATAGTTTTGCTCATATATTTACAATCATTGCTCGATTATATGAATTGTTTTATTATTTTGGTAATGTGTAATTTCCAAAATATGTCTTAATTTTCAGGCGTTGCTGATATGGCCATTTATCGTCTGTGTGCTTATCTTTGGTTATCAGTTTTGCAAAATAAAAGAAAAAACGCGTCATCCACTTCCTCATGGGAGCTAAAAGTGTATTTTTCTAAGACCTAAAACAGATTAAACTCAATTGTTTGCAATTGTAGAGAATACAATACAATAGTAATGGGCAGGGCTAAATATTGGCTAAAACTGTGGGTCTTATACTAACCTAGAAAAGCTTAGATGTAGTGGCGGAGACACTTCGACTAAGAAGTCCATTGTGATACCGCAAACGGTGAACTTCTCTCCTATCAATGAGTGTTGCACGATTCTATATAATTAAGTTGATTGGGATTGAACCCACGAGAGGGAGGCAAATTAACCATTGCACTACGGTGTTGCCTTTTATATTTAGGGATTGGGCAAACCTAGTGTTACAATCAGACAGCTCTATCGTGAAGCTCGACATTTTTGAGGTTAGAACGTTTTGACATACTATTTGTTTTATTTACAGAAACTTAAAATACATATGCATCTAGCCCATAAAATTTTTAATTTTTTTTTTTGGTATTTTTTTTTTCAATTTTTAATTCAATTTTTGGTAATGAAGCTCCGTCAAGGGCCACCCTCACAAAAAATCGCTTCTGTAACATATATCCCAAACACATTTTGCTTCAAGCATATATATTTTCAGGATTGGTCCAAAGAAAATATTGTTTGTATTATTCAAACATATTATGTTTCACCTTAGGGCATACAAAATTTAGTGAAATTTTCTTTGTGTGCATATATTTTTAAGGCGCCAATTAGTTACTTCCATTATTTTACTTGTGGCATACTCTCTAGGTCTCTCTTTCTAAACACATATTTGTTTATAGGCTATTTCTAAATTAATTAAGCATATTATATTTACAAACCGTTTACGTCTCAAATATAATATGTTCTAACATATTAACATATATGTCCCAAACATGTTATGCTAGTTCATGAGCATTATATGCTTGCACTTAAAAATATTGTGTTAAAAAATTGGAGTTCCAAACATATAATTTTTACACTCAAACATATGAAAAACAGTCTTTTTCGTCCGTGTATTTCACTCCACAACGATATTCGTGAGGGAGGTCCAAAATCAGTTGTTGTTCCGGAAAGCATTGATGCGGTGCGCTAACTGATATTGCAAGATCGTCATGTGACCTATCGTGAAATAGACAACCTTTGGAATTAGTAGGACCAGCATACATTCAATATTGCGTGAGATGAGGATCCCACACAATTTGTCAATAGCTCAAAAACACACTTGTGTCGATTGGTCGAAAGAAATGCTCCAAAAATACAATACAACGTCACATAGTAAAAGGTGAGTATTGCGGATTTACGTATTTGATCCCGAAAGTAAAAAGTAGTAGACTGTAAGGCTGTTCCAAGTTGATCCAAATCCAACAAAATTTGTATAGATCTTAATGGGGAATATTTTGAGAAAAAAAATGGGGAATAATTTGGCTTCCATTAGTCCCCACTGGTAACTTTTATTTTTAAATCGATTAAGACGCAAAGGCTTTTGGAGGCTTGTAAACAATTGAATGAGCTGTCCATAATCGATTAGCATGTAACACTCATTTCTAGTGTTACAGACATACCAGTGTGAACTTAATAACACTTCGTGGCAGCTACCTTGTATACTACTTTCTTAATTATTCATAGTGACGAATGTTTTGAGATACAAGTACAATCATTGCAATTATCTAGAAAACAAATCAGTGAAAGTAGATGACGAATATGATAACAAGAAGTTCAAGCAAACTTTTTCGGTGACGTCAAAAACAATACTGATAATATTAACATTTATGTATAACTAAATCAGACACAAAAATCTACAACAAGGGCTATACTAATAATAACAAGTATATACGGCCGTAAGTTCGGCCAGGCCGAATCTTATGTACCCTCCGACATGGATTGCGTAGAAACTTCTACGAAAGACTGTCATCCACAATCGAATTACTTGGGTCGTGGTATCTTAAAACTTAACATCGTTTTCTAAATTGTGAGTTAGTCCATACGTGGTATATATTAGACAAACAAGTTATGTATAGGAAAGTCTACAAATAATTGCGAATCGATATGGACTTTTGGACGGTACGTAGAGAGCCAGAATTGAAATATGGGGGTTATATAGAATTATGAACTTGATATGGACCAATTTTTATGTGATTGGGGATCGATTTATCTGAGGGCTATATATAGACCGATATGGACCTAGTTAGGCATGGTTGTTAACGGCCATATACTAGCACAATGTACCAAATTTCAATTGACTCGGATGAAATTTGCTCCTCCAAGAGGCTCAAAAACCAAATCTCGGGATCGGTTTATATGGGGGCTATGTATGATTATGGACTGATATGGACCACTTTTAGCATGGTTGTTAAATATCATATACTACCACCACGTACTAAATTTCAACCAGATCGGATGAATTTTGCTTCTCCAAAAGGCACCGGAGGTCAAATCTGGGGATCGGTTTATATGGGGGCTATATATAATTATGGACTGATATGAACCAATTCCTGCATGGTTGTTGGATACCATATACTAACATCACGTACCAAATTTCAACCGAATCGGATGAATTTTTGCTCTTTCAAGGGGCTCCGGAGGTCAAATCTGGGAATCGGTTTATATGGGGGCTATATATAATTATGGACCGATTTCGACCAATTTTTGCATGGGTGTTTGATGCCATATATTAACACCACGTACCAAATTTCAACTGAATCAGATGAATTTTGGTCTTCCCAGAGGCTCCGGAGGTCAAATCTGGTTATCGGTTTATATGGGGGCTTATATATAATTATGGACTGATATGAACCAATTCCTGCATGGTTGTTGGATACCATATACTAACATCACGTACCAAATTTCAACCGAATCGGATGAATTTTTCTCTTCCAAGGGGCTCCGCAGGTCAAATCTGGGGATCGGTTTATATGGGGGCTATATATAATTATGGACCGATTTCGATCAATTTTTGCATGGGTGTTTGAGGCCATATATTAACACCACGTACCAAATTTCAACTGAATCAGATGAATTTTGGACTTCCAAGAGGCTCTGGAGATCAAATCTGGTGATCGGTTTATATGGGGACTATATATAATTATGGACCTATGTGGACCAATTTTTGCATGGTTGTTAGAGACCATATACTAACACCATGTACCAAATTTCAGCCGGATCGGATGAAATTTGTTTCTCTTAGAGGCTCCGCAAGCCAAATCGGGGGATCGGTTTATATGGGGCTATAATAATTATGGACCGATGTGGACCAATTTTTGCATGGTTCTTAGAGACCATATACTAACACTATGTACCAAATTTCAGCCGGATCGGATGAAATTTGCATCTCTTAGAGGCTCCGCAAGCCAAATTTGGGGGTCCGTTTATATGGGGGCTATACGTAAAATTGGACCGATATGGCCCTTTTGCAATACCATCCGACCTACATATACAATACAATAACAACTACTTGTGCCAAGTTTCAAGTCGATAGCTTGTTTCGTTCGGAAGTTAGCGTGATTTCAACAGACGGACGGACGGACATGCTCAGATCGACTCAGAATTTCACCACAACCCAGAATATATATACTTTATGCAGTCTTAGAGCAATATTTTTATGTGTTACAAACGGAATGACAAAGTTAATATACCCCCATCCTATGGTGGAGGGTATAAAAATAGATTTCAATGTTTAAATCACAACAAGTCATAGTAAAATTTCGACAGAATCAGACAACTGTGTACTTTGAGCAAACATTACATTAAAGTTTTTAACATCTGTAAAGAAGTTTAAGTAACATTTTCCATGGATCTGCATATTCCACGCTTCATTATTGAGAGTCAGTTTTTCTCAAAGAGTGGTTCCGCCTGAGTGGAATTCTCTTTGGTTGCCTTTATTCTGAATGTCGCTTTTTGTTCGGGATTTTTTCTGCCCACAACGGTAACTCCCCAGTAGATGCAATACAGCATTAACGTCATATGTAGCTGCCTTACACTAATAGAAAATAGCCTATTGAAAATATCAATCTGTGCACTTTGTTGTCTAGACAGAAAGAAAATAAACAGTTTCACAGAAAGTACAAAAATCCTTCATAAAAAGTATGAAACTGTTTCATAAAAAGTATGAAACTGTTTCATAAAAAGTATGAAACTGTTTCATAAAAAGTATGAAACTGTTTCATAAAAAGTACGAAAGTTTTACATACAACTATGAAGAACAACTTTCGTTAAACGAATGTAACATTTCGTTCTTTTAATGAAAGGATTCTTTGGTTGTAAAACAATGATTAATTTCGTACTTTTATCGAAATGTGTTGTTCTTTTTACGAAGAAAATTCTTTCGGTGTACATAAGTTGCGGCCTGGCCGAACTTTCGGTGCTACATATGTGATATTTCAATGTAGTCCCCACCTTATTTTCTAATCTGCATGTAACTTTAAATATACAGATTTTAAAATTATGTAACAACGAAACCCAATTTCTTTCTTTAATATCTCCTGACAGTGAATTGTTTATTTAAAGTTTAAAGCTACCGAGCATTAAAACAATACTTCAGCTGTGTCACACTTGTAGAGCATTTTCATCACCTATTTTGTTCTATAAAAACTTGACTTCTATTTAATACTCATTTATTGCAGTGGCTACTGAGTCTAGCCTAGGTTGTTGACGATAACTTTTGACCCATCTCAGACAGTCAATAACCGTCAATGACGACGCCTTTATATGCCCAAATATCAGTACATGTTACAGAAAAATCTAAATCAAACATTTGGAGCCACAATAGAGATTTTTATTTGTGATTCCATTAAAAGATCCAAAGCGAGAAACGTAAAAATTCTACATTATTCACAGACACTGTGAACCCAATGATTTGCCTTGGCCTTCTGTTGGTTCAACGAAAGAGGCGATAAACATACAGATGAATGGATTCTTTGAAATGTTTGTCTGAGAGGCAGCATTAAAGGTAGAATATTTTACTTCAATGTTTATCACATTTAGACATCCAAGCATCAAACGGTGGAAGATCAATTAGCACCTTAGAACTTAATATGGCAGCAGAAGCAACGATCATAAACACATGATGTAAACTGACTGTTGATCCATCCTCACCTTTCGAATATGCGAGGGATTTTTATGTTATGTCCACAAGCCATATTGTAGACGTTGTGACGTAAATAACTCTCTATTATATAAAAATTGTGTTATTATGTTGTAATACATCGAAATTATTATGTGACATCCCATTGTCGTATATACATCTATTGAAATCAACCTAATATTCGAGCGGAGAAAGCTATGGGCCTTTGTCCATCTACATTTATATTAAAAAAAAATTTACTTGGATTTGACATTCACTTAAAAGTTTTCGTATTGATTCCGAGCCAAGGATGCTGCTTAATTAAATGAAATTTTTTTAGAAAGCTATCTATCATTATATTTAATCTCTATAAAATTAAAACTGGATATAGATTTCATTTATCGAATTTTCATTCCTTTTTGCAATATAAGAGGGTTTCCTTTTATATTTCGGTATTAGAAAACAAAACAAATATTAATCATCGAAAATGGCTTTATTGTTTTTCAAAATATTTCCATTAAGATCTATACGCTTTTGCATGCGTTTGAACCAATTGTCGTACGGGAATAAAAAGAAGTCATTCAGAGCCTAGTCAGCACCATCAATGCTCGCATTTTTTCTATAAAATTTTTTTCAAAAATTTTATTTCTATAGAAAATGTTGTCAAAACTTTATTTCTATAGAAAATTTTGTCACAATTTTATTTATATAGAAAATTTTGTCAAAATTTTATTTCTATAGAAAATTTTGTCAAAATTTTATTTCTATAGAAAAATTTGTCAAAATTTTATTTCTGTAGAAAAATTTGTCAAAATTTTATTTCTATAGATTTTTTTTTTAAATCTTATTTCTATAGAAAATTTCAAAATATTTTTCTTTAGAAAATTATGTCACTATTTTACTTCTATAGAAAATTTTATCAAAATTTTATTTCTAAAGAAAATTTTGTCAAAATTTTATGTCTATAGAAAATTTTGTCAAACTTTTATTTCTATAGAAAATGTATATCAAAATGTTATTTCTATAACACATTTTCTCAAAATGTTATTTCTATAGAAAATTTTTTCAAAATTTTATCTCTGTAGAAAATTTTCTCAAATATTTAGTTTTATAGAAAATTTTGTCAAAATGTTATTTCTATAACAAATTTTCTCAAAATGCTATTTCTATAGAAAATTTTGTCAAAATTTTATTTTTATAGAAAATTTTGTCAAAATTTTATTTCTAAAGAAAATTTTGTCAAAATTTATTGTCTGTAGAAAATTTTGTCAAAATTTTATTTCTATAGAAAAAGTATATCAAAATGTTATTTCTATAACAAATTTTTTCAAAATCTTATTTCTATAGAAAATTTTCTCAAAATTTTATTTCTATAGAAAATTTTCTCAGATATTTATTTCTACAGAAAATTTTGTCAAAATTTTATTTCTATAACAAATTTTCTCAAAATGTTATTTCTATACAAAATTTTCTCAAAATTTTAGTTCTATAGAAAATTTTCTCAAATATTTATTTGACAAAATTTTCTATAGAAATAAAATTTTGACAACATTTTCTATAGAAATAATATTTTGACAAAATTTTCTCTAGAAATAAATATTTGACAAAATTTTCTATAGAAATAAAATTTTGACAAAATTTTCTAAAGAAATAAAATTTTGTCAAAATTTTATTTCTATAGAAAATGTATATCAAAATGTTATTTCTACAACAAATTTTCTCAAAATGTTTATTTCTAAAGAAAATTTTCTAAGATATTTATTTCTATAGAAAATTTTGTCAAAATTTTATTTCTATAATAAATTTTCTCAAAATGTTATTTCTATAGAAAAATTTCTCAAAATTTTATTTCTATAGAAAATTTTCTCAAAATTTTATTTCTATAGAAAATTTTGTCAAAATTTTATTTCTGTAGAAAATTTTGTCAAAATTTTATTTCTATAGAAAATTTTGTCAAAATTTTATTTCTATAGAAAATTTTGTCAAAATTTTATTTCTATAGAAAATTTTGTCAGAATTTTATTTCTAAAGAAAATTTTGTCAAAATTTAATGTCTATAGAAAATTTTGTCAAAATTTTATTTCTATAGAAAAAGTATATCAAAATGTTATTTCTATAACAAATTTTTTCAAAATGTTATTTCTATAGAAAATTTTCTCAAAATTTTATTTCTATAGAAAATTTTCTCAGATATTTATTTCTATGGAAAATTTTGTCAAAATTTTATTTCTATAACAAATTTTCTCAAAATGTTATTTCTATACAAAATTTTCTCAAAATTTTAGTTCTATAGAAAATTTTCTCAAATATTTATTTGACAAAATTTTCTATAGAAATAAAATTTTGACAACATTTTCTATAGAAATAAAATTTTGACAAAATTTTCTCTAGAAATAAATATTTGACAAAATTTTCTATAGAAATAAAATGTTATTTCTACAACAAATTTTCTCAAAATGTTTATTTCTAAAGAAAATTTTCTAAGATATTTATTTCTATAGAAAATTTTGTCAAAATTTTATTTCTATAATAAATTTTCTCAAAATGTTATTTCTATAGAAAAATTTCTCAAAATTTTATTTCTATAGAAAATTTTCTCAAAATTTTATTTCTATAGAAAATTTTGTCAAAATTTTATTTCTGTAGAAAATTTTGTCAAAATTTTATTTCTATAGAAAATTTTGTCAAAATTTTATTTCTATAGAAAATTTTGTCAAAATTTTATTTCTATTGAAAATTTTGTCAAAATTTTATTTCTATAGAAAATTTTGTCAAAATTTTATTTCTAAAGAAAATTTTGTCAAAATTTAATGTCTATAGAAAATTTTGTCAAAATTTTATTTCTATAGAAAAAGTATATCAAAATGTTATTTCTATAACAATTTTTTTTCAAAATGTTATTTCTATAGAAAATTTTCTCAAAATTTTATTTCTATAGAAAATTTTCTCAGATATTTATTTCTATGGAAAATTTTGTCAAAATTTTATTTCTATAACAAATTTTCTCAAAATGTTATTTCTATACAAAATTTTCTCAAAATTTTAGTTCTATAGAAAATTTTCTCAAATATTTATTTCTATAGAAAATTTTTTCAAAATTTTATTTCTTTAGAAAATTTTGTCAAAATTTTATTTCTATAGAAAATTTTGTCAAAATTTTATTTCTATAGAAAATTTTGTCAAAATTTTATTTCTATAGATTTTTTTTTTAATCTTATTTCTATAGAAAATTGTTTCAAAATTTTATTTCTATAGAACATTTTTAAAAAATTTTATTTCTATAGAAATTTTTTCAAAATTTTACTTCTATACAAAATTTTTTCAAAACTTTTTCCAAAATATTTTTCTATAGAAAATTTTGTCACTATTTTACTTCTATAGAAAATGTTGTAAAAAATTTATTTCTATAGAATATTTTGTTAAAATTTTGTTTCTATAGAAATTGTTCTCAAAAATTTATTTCTATCGAAAAATTTGCCAAAACTTTATTTCTGCAGAAAATTTTGTCAAAATTTTATTTCTATAGAAAAGTTTGTCAAAATTTTATTTCTATAGAAAAGTTTGTCAAAATTTTATTTCTATAGAAAATTTTGTCAAAATTTTATTTCTATAGGAAATTTAATCAAAACTTTATTTCTATAGAAAATTTTGTCAAAATTTTATTTCTATAGAAAATTTTGTCAAAATGTTATTTCTATAGAAAATTTTGTCAAAATGTTATTTCTATAGAAAATTTTCTCAGAATTTTATTTCTATAGAAAATTTTGTCAAAATTTTATTTCTATAAAAATGTGTTCAACATTTTATTTCTATAGAAAATTTTGTCAAAATTTTATTTCTATAGAAAATTTTCTCCAATATTTATTTCTATAGAAAATTTTGTAAAAATTTTACTTATATAAAAATTTTGTCAAAATTTTATTTCTATAAAAATTTTGTCAAAATTTTATTTCTATAAAAATTTTTTTCAAAACTTTTTTCAAAATATTTTTCTATAGAAAATTGTGTCAACATTTTATTTCTATAGAAAATTTTTCAAATATTTATTTATATAGAAAATTTTGTCAAAATTTTATTTCTATAGAAAATTTTCTCAAAATTTTATTTCTATAGAAAATTTTGTCAAAATGTTATTTCTATAGAAAATTTTGTCACAATTTTATTTCTATAGAAAATTTTCTCAAAATTTTATTTCTATAGAAAATTTTGTCAAACTTTTATTTCTATAGAAAATTTTTTCAAAATTTTATTTCTATAGAAAATTTTGTCAAAATGTTATTTCTATAGAAAATTTTGTCAAAATTTTATTTCTATAGAAAAATTTGTAATATGTTTATTTCTATAGAAAATTTTGTTACAATTTTATTTCTATAGAAAATTTTGTCAAAATTTTATTTCTATAGAAAATTTTGTCAAAATTTTATTTCTATATAAAATTGTCTCAAATTATTATTTTATAGAATATTTTCTCAAATATTTATTTCTATAAAAAATGTTTCAAAATTTTATTTCAGTTTAAAACCATACGTTGACTAAACTACAACAGAGGAAAATTATATTTATTAAATTTATTAGGGCAAAGCCCTTTAAAATGCAAGATGGTTGGATGGACGATCGTTACGGAACTTTCACATTCCTCATTAGCATACTCTACTTGCAGCGAAATTATCAACCAATTACAAGGATCACTTCTGATAATTCATTAAATCCAAATGCACAAACATATTCAATATTTTTTAAAGTATCCCAATATGCAAGATGAATCTTTTAAGTTGATGTAAACAAGGCAAATAGCGTTATTAGTACATATAACATCAAAAATGACCAGCTTTAGGATAGAGTTGTCAGTTGGCAGTTTGCAACACTAGGTTTGCCCAATACCGAACTATAAAAGTCAACCTTTGTAAACAAAACAGATTTATTTACATGATGTTTTTTGTGCCTTCCAGTGTAATGCCTTTTTCACAGACTCACTGTCGCACACTTTACCCAATATTAAGTCAACAAGTATTCTATAGAGATGTATAAAACTGTACCTCCATTGCAGTCTAAAGTATAATTCATACTATGTAGTCTACTTTGACATAATTTAAACTAATAAAAATAACTTTTATTTTGATTACGACTTTTTTTGCTTGTCCACATTGTTTTTATTATTAAATGTTGGTTTAAGTGCTCCAAAGTGATTTCGTGGAAATCTTGAAGATGAAGAGAGAAAAGCAAAAATTAATATTAAACAGGTCATTGTCTAAAGAAATAAAATGTGAAATTAACTACGTAATAAAAGTGAAAATCGTATTAAGTGAAGTAAAATGTTTAAGCGAAATTATTTAAAGGTACACCAAGACAGCTGGGGAGTGAGGTTAAAAGTTATACAATTTATTTAAACTCCAAATCTTTACTTGGTACGAAATTCATACGCATATATATAGTAATGTTCATGATTATTTAAGTATGGTAAAAACCAACATCCGGCGAAATGAGGTTCACACATTTATGACCTATAAATTTTAAAACTAAATAAACAGTTTTGATAATTTTTAAATATTTTTTAATTTACTTTTTTTTAATTTTAAAATTTTTATTTTCAATAGCCCGCACAGTGGTCTCTTTAATAAAATATATCCTAGAAGTGTATTCTACTTTGTACGTTTCACAGGATCTTTTCTAATCAAGACTTCTGAACAATCTTTCTTTGGAAAATTCTACACTCAGAAAAACGTTTATTTAGATCCAAAGTTTTGAACTTCCTTTCAGGATTTTGATTTAAATCTAGGCCCGATAAAATTAAAATACAGATCACACTTATCGAATACACAATCTGTTTAAAAATCTAAATTACAAATTACAGCGGTGAATATATAACATATAACATATCAGTGTGAAAAATGCCATAGGGCGGAATTCATCCTTTTTTTTAATATCCGCTGCAATGATTCCACATTAATTATTCACAGAAAAAATATAACCAAAATACTTCCAATTAAAAAGTTTATTGAAGCTTAAAACTTTAAACAATTAAAAAATTTATTAATATATTAATATAATACATTTTAATCAAATCAGAAACATTAAACCATTGATTGCCATGACATGCCCGCCTTGCATACACAGGGTCGTGGGTTCAAACCCAGTTTCGACCAAACACCAAAAAGTTTTTCAATAGTGGTTACATTTCTGAGTGTTTCAAAGCTTCTCTAAGTTGTTTCACTACAATGTGAAACAGCGTTCGGACTCGGCTATAAAAAGGAGTTCACCGCTGTGGTATCACAATGGACCGAGCCTGAAATAACGGGTTGCCATTATATACCTTGAACTATCGAAAACGACACCAAACTCTAGCTCCCCAAATAGTTTCGATTTATTTATCGACGTTATTTTAAAGTAAAGGCTTTAGTCTAAATAAGCTACAAATATTTTCCATATTGGTGAGCATTTAAATGCATTTTTATAAACTTCCCAGCAAAAAAAGAGTCGCCAAAAAGTAGCGAAAAATGTTTTGGATCTGGAAGTGGTGCAAAATTGGCGCAAAAGCAATGAATTTAACGTTGGTTTGTCAATAGTATAGATGTCCACCATTTCATTATGCATCACTTCTCAAGGTGTGAACCGAATTCAGTATTTTGGACGTGAATTAAAAAATATTGTGATATATTGCCAAATAATTTTTTTTTTTTATTATTTTTTATGATTTTTAATGCATTCTTACACTGAAAACAATATTTACGTGATATTAAAGATTACGCAACCTCAATTTTAGGATGCGCAATTTACACACTATTAAGGACAAATTTATTTAAAATGATGATATTTTAATTAAAAAAAAAGTTTATAATATTTGCTTCAAAAATTTAGGACACAAATTTTGAAAATTTGCGTATCTTCGTCAAAGTTGCATGCCTTTAAACTAAGACACATTTTCCTTAAAGTAAAGAAACACATTTTTGATTTAAACAAATCGTCCTCAAATTAACTGAAATATTGTATCTTTAGATTTAAGATAAGAACGCCTCAATTATAAGCTAAGACTTTTTTGAGGATTTAGCATTTTTGGTTTATTTTTTATTATTTTTTTTATTTGTTTTTGAAATTAAGAAAATGTTTTTTACTTCGAAGTATCCGTCATAATTTGGATTTTTAAACTGGCCTTTGTTTGTACGTGAATAGTTTTATTAATATACCGGAGAAAATAGAATGAAAATTCTATAAATCAGATCTGTATTTAAATTTTATAGATCCTAGTTTTAAAGCCAGATAGGTCGCAAAAAAAAATCCTTATTTTAAAGAACCCGCATCTTTGGCTCGGAATCAATACCAAAATCCTTAAAGGAAGGTCAAAATCTTTGGATCCAAGTAAACTTTTTTGAGTGTACGCTTGATAGAAACTTTGACGTCCAATATTTTCAAAAATTCGAAATGGAAATATTTTTCATTACATATTATTACAATAATTATTCGAGCTTATTTTTTTACAAAATTTAAATAAAAGAACTTGATGCGTAGTTAAAATAAAGAACATGTTTAGGATGAAATATTTGAAGCAGGGATGGAAAATACAAATTTTTAAGAGTACAAAAAATGTATTTTTTGAGCGAAAAAGAACTTTTCACTAAATTTCAACAAAAATTCCGTTGGAGGATTATTGTCAAGAGCTCATTTAGACTGAATTTTAAAGAAAATAAAATTTTGGTTGTCAACTCCTCAATTTTAAATATTTTTTTAGTTGTATATTCTCATAAAAAGACTACCGTAGTATTGTAATTACGGTTGCCACAGTTCTACTTCAAAATTTTTAAATAAATTTTTGACAAAATTTACTATAGAAATAAAATTTTGACAAAATTTTCTATAGAAACAAAATTTTGACAAAATTTTCTATAGAAATAAAATTTTGACAAAATTTTCTATAGAAATAAAATTTTAACAAAATTTTCTATAGAAATAAAATTTTGACAAAATTTTCTATAGAAATAAAAATTTGACAAAATTTTCTATAGAAATAAAATTTTGACAAAATTTTCTATAAAAATAAAATTTTGACAACATTTTTTATACAAATAAAATTTTGACAAAATTTTCTATAGAAATAAAATTTTGACAAAATTTTCTATAGAAATAAAAATTTGACAAAATTTTCTATAGAAATAAAAATTTGACAAAATTTTCTATAGAAATAAAATTTTGACAAAATTTTCTATAAAAATAAAATTTTGACATTTTTTATACAAATAAAATTTTGACAAAATTTTCTATAGAAATAAAATTTTGACAAAATTTTCTATAGAAATAAAATTCTGACAAAATTTTCTATAGAAACAAAATTTTCTATAGAAATAAAATTTTGGCAAAATTTTCTATAGAAATAAAATTTTGGCAAAATTTTCTATAGAAATAAAATTTTGACAAGATTTTCTTTAGAAATTATTTTTTGACAAAATTTTCTATAGAAATAAAATTTTGACAAAATTTTCTATAGAAATAAAATTTTGACAAAATTTTCTATAGAAATAAAATTTTGACAAAATTTTCTATAGAAATAAAATTTTGACAAAATTTTCTATAGAAATAAAATTTTAACAAAATTTTCTACAGAAATAAAATTTTGACAAAATTTTCTATAGAAATAAAATTTTGACAAAATTTTCTATAAAAATAAAATTTTGACATTTTTTATACAAATAAAATTTTGACAAAATTTTCTATAGAAATAAAATTTTGACAAAATTTTCTATAGAAATAAAATTTTGACAAAATTTTCTATAGAAACAAAATTCTAACAAAATTTTCTATCGAAATAAAATTTTGACAACGTTTTCTATAGAAATAAAATTTTGACAAAATTTTCTATAGAAATAAAATTTTGTCAAAATTTTCTATAGAAATAAAATTTTGACAAAATTTTCTATAGAAATAAAATTCTAACAAAATTTTCTATAGAAATAAAATTTTGACAAAATTTTCTATAGAAATAAAAATTTGACAAAATTTTCTATAGAAATAAAATTTTGACAAAATTTTCTATAAAAATAAAATTTTGACAACATTTTTTATACAAATAAAATTTTGACAAAATTTTCTATAGAAATAAAATTTTGACAAAATTTTCTATAGAAATAAAATTTTGACAAAATTTTCTATAGAAACAAAATTTTGACAAAATTTTCTATAGAAATAAAATTTTGACAAAATTTTCTATAAAAATAAAATTTTGACATTTTTTATACAAATAAAATTTTGACAAAATTTTCTATAGAAATAAAATTTTGACAAAATTTTCTATAGAAATAAAATTTTGACAAAATTTTCTACAGAAATAAAATTTTGACAAAATTTTCTATAGAAATAAAATTTTGGATAGAAATAAAATTTTGGCAAAATTTTCTTAGAAATAATATTTTGACAAAATTTTCTATAGAAATAAAATGTTGACTAAATTTTCTATAGAAATAAAATTTTGACAAAATTTTCTATAGGAATAAAATTTTGAAAAAATATTTTATAGAAATAAAATTTTGATAAAACTTTCTGAAGTAAAAAATTTTTGCAAAATATTTTTTTTGTAGTTTTTGGTAAGATTTTCTCCAAATGTTGGTAGATTATTTTTTGTCTCAAGTTTCGATAGTATCTGTAATGGTTCGGATTATTTTAGTACGCGATCAACTTTTTATCTAGAATGTGTTCGTGTGGAAGCGTAATATAGAAACACACTAAAACATTCTTGAAATTCAATAAAATTGTGTTGTTGACTATGACTTTTACAAAATCGAGATTTTCTTCCCGCATTAACTTGTCTGTTTTGCCAAATTTGTAAAAGACTATTAGCAAATAAGTTTGTTAGACTTTCTCAAAATAACATATTAAAATATTTTGTCAAAACTATTGTACCACAAACCTGATATCGGCTTAAAAATGTCGACACAAAAGCTACTAAATCATTCGCGGGGGTACTACGGTACTGACCAGGGTGAAAAAGTATTGAAAAAGTACTATAGTACTGCATTTTCCATGCCTGTTTTGAAGTGTTTTTAAAGTTGTGCCTTTAGACCAACTACCATTTTTTGTTGGGTTCATTAACGATAAATGAAAATACGAAATTTTGTGACCATCTTTCTACTGTATGACTATAGTAAATTGACATTCATACAGAAAACATAGCTGATATTTTTTGGTTTCGTTTTTAATTTTTTTTCTCACACTTCGAAAGATTTATAGGCGAAATAGCGCTTCTTTTCATAAGGCCATTTGTAACAATTCAAGAATCAAATTTTCAGAACATATATCATATATCTCTTGAACTAATTGAGATAGGTCCTCAAAATTAAAATTTTTTCTACATGCAAAAAAGAAGAAAAATTATAGTTTTTAACATTAGGTTTATTTCGGTAGTGAAATGGTAAACTTAACTTATCACTTAAAATAAATATTTTTATTTTTTTTTTATTTTTTCACTCATACAATTTCACCATAATTTAACCGGTACTTACCGTTTTCTTAGCTGCCAATGGTTTATTAATCAAATTCAAATGCGGTTCAAACTCTTGGCCAAATTTCTCGATTAAACTATTCTCAGCTGCCTCCTGGGGACATTCTTCCTGTTGAACAAGTTCCCATATATCTTGCGGTACATAGAACGATAATATGAGGCCCAAAAATAATCCAATGATAAAATAATGATTACGACTCAAAGAGCGACGCATTTTTGTATTTAAAAGGGAGGGTATTTTCATTTTTACAACAAAATCAATTAATGCGATCTGTAGCGTCTGTAGCAATGTTTACAAGCATTACCACGTTGCAAATGGGTGGATAAAAAGGGGGAGGGGGTGGATATAAATCAATACACTGTGAGTGGGTAAATGACACACGCACACACTTAAAAATACTTGATCTCCAGAAGAATGCTTTGCAATGCAATGCTAATGTTATATATTGTTGCCGCTCTTCTTGTTGTTGTTATATCACTTAGTTTTTGTATATGCTGCAGCAGCTTCTTGCTACTTCAATGCCGCTTATTCCTTTTCTAATATTCGTAATTGTTCGGCGTTGCCTTCGTATAGTAGCTGTCGTTATTATGTTTACACTGCTACGTCGACGCAAACGTTGTCGTTGACACTGATCTTGACACTAGTTTCAGCATACGATAATGATGATTATGACGATGCCGATGATGATGATGATGATGATGATGAGGAAGACGATTGTTATTGTATGTTGAGGATTATTATTGTTGTGATTTTGTTGTTACTCAATTAAATTCACATTTCATAACTAAACACTGATTCTTCGCTGCGACAACAATGAACCAAATAATAAATATTAATATAATTGAATGACTTTTTAGGCCCAATAATGAATGGCGAAGCACTTTAACCGCCGCGGCAGCAATAATGACAGAGAAATACCACTAATTATAATGTGTACATATATATATGCAGATATTTATGTGTGACAGACAGGGACTGCGGGTATATTCATATCTAGATAGGTATGTATCTTGTCAAAATGTAGAACGTTTATAACCGAGTATCTGATAGTTGTGCAGATATTGTGGTGGTGTTGCAAACAAAAACAAGAAAGACACACACTATCAATTTGCACCAATTTTTGTTAAATATTATCACTAGCCATAAAATAATGCTAACCATTATTTTTTACACTAATATATTCTTTAATATATATCAACAATAAAAGACAACACACACATGGTTAAGTTGGCCCGGCGATCACAGGTTCTTAAATTCGTGTTTTTCAAATTATTTTTTTTTTTTATTATTGCTCTTCTTTACAAATGTGTAAAAAACAAATACTTAACACGGAACCGGCTTACTGATTATTTTTTTTTTATTTCTCTTTTTTTATATTCTTGTGCAAATAGTTTCTTTTTAGCATTTCATTAATAACAGCCGGCAGGTAACGTCGATCATCCACAGGATGATGAGGACTTTTTTCTTTTTAAAAGGAACCGGTTGTTTTCGTATAGGAATTTTTTGTCGAAACTTCTTTACAATTGTTTTCTGATTATTTAACTCCATTTATTCATTAATTAAGAATGAATATACAACCATTGTTGGTTTAATTAAATTCAATTAGCAATATCTGCATAAGAACTTCAAACGCTGGTAGGTCATTGTATGAAAATCAAATTGAAAACACAAAACAAATATTCGAAGGTCCCAAAAATTCACAAATGCCGACAGCTAAGGCACATACACTCGAAATAAAAGCCTGCGACGGCTATCACATTACCGCGAAATAACCACACGCTAGCAGAGTCCATGTCAAACTGACGTTTAAGTGAGCATAATAGTCAGTGTGGGCCGGTTCGTTTCGAACGCAATCTGACATATGTAACGAATTGATGTAGTGTTGCCAACTTTCAAATTGAAATCATCATTCTTAGCGTTATTTGCGGTACTTAACACTTTTTTTCTTAAAATCATATGTATGCAATTTGTATTGCTAAATTATATAAATTGTTAATGACATATAAAGTTGAGTACTATGTTCGCGTTGAAATGTTCATTTCATTGAAGTGTTTTAATAAAAACAGTTCAATATAAAGCAAATAAATTAACTCAATAATAAATTGATTAAAACAGCAACAAAAATAAAATATACTTTTTACAAACACTTCCCACAAATGTATTGCATTACAATTTAATTTAATTTTTTTAATTTAAATTGAATAATAAATAAATCATAAATTAAGTAAAATTTTTAAAAGTGATTAAAATGACAAAAAAAAACAAAAACATACATTTTTTATAAACACTTCAAACAAATTAATTATAATTTGTATGAATAACAATTTAATTGTATTTTTTTACTTGTCCTAATCGTGCAACGATCTTTTTATTATAATAATCTTGATCGGAAATGTCAACTTAAATCCGATCTCTTATATTATAAGCAGTGATGCAAACTCCCGGAAGACAAAAAGGACCAAAACTGTATTATAAATTGTAATATACCACCTCCCACCATAAAAACTACTAAAGCCAACTAAAATTCAATGCTCTACTAAAAAACAAAATTCCTAAGATGTATTATAGAAGATTTCCTGTATTGATTTGACTCATTTGAATGCTTTCATCCAATTCATTTTGGTCAGTAATGTCTTTCAAATTTCATAATATATTTTTTAGAGGAGAAAAACATTAAATTTGGAAATATTAATATTCATTTCAGTTATGAGTGCTTTTGTTAATTTAATACAAACGTTTTATCAAGTTCAGAAATTCGGCACTCGTCGTTAGACCTTTCCCAGCAAAAATTCCTATAACCATTTTGGTCAGTAATTTCTTTCAAATTTCATAATATATTTTTTAGAGGAGAAAAACATTAAATTTGGAAATATTAATATTTATTTCAGTTATGAGTGCTTTTGTTAATTTAATACAAACGTTTTATCAAGTTCAGAAATTCGGCACTCGTCGTTAGACCTTTCCCAGCAAAAATTCCTATTACCAGGTAAGAGTATAAGTAATGCTATGTTCCCACCGACTCGTTTTCCTCATTCGTTTTTCCAAAACATTTCACCGTTCACACCGGGTTGAGATGTTTTAGTTTGACAGTTACCATGGAAACAGGGAGCCACCGTGGTGCAATGGTTAGCATGCCCGCCTTGCATACACAAGGTCGTGGGTTCGATTCCTGCTACGACCGAACACCAACAAGTTTTTCAGCGGTGGATTATCCCACCTCAGTAATGCTGGTGACATTTCTGAGGGTTTCAAAGCTTCTCTAAGTGATTTCACTGGAATGTGCATCGCCGTTCGGACTCGGCTATAAAAAGGAGGTCCCTTGTCATGGAGCTTAACATGGAATCGGGCAGCACTCAGTGATAAGAGAGAAGTTCACCACTGTGGTATCACAATGGACTGAATAGTCTAAGTGAGCCTGATACATCGGGCTGCCACATAACCTAACCTAACCTAACCTACCATGGAAACAAGAAATTCACATTTACTCGAAATTCACATATATGCAACCTATGTCCAAATAATTACCGCGAGCGCAAAGGGAAAAATTTATGTTATTTTCACATGTCCATGTTCTTAAAAGCCTTTGTTTATTCTTTTTTTTCTATGAAACTTATTTCAATATTTTGACATATATTTTGAATAGGGTATGTTATTCGGGGTATAATCCAAATTAGGTGGGTTCACATTCTAAAATTGACGTGTTTTGGAGGAAAACTTGTGTTTTGAACTTGTTTTTTAGTATGGGGAAAACGACTCGTTTGGAAGAGCTTATAAAGGGAAAACATTAATATTGATTAAAAAAGAATCTTTACCACCTTAATAACAATCAAATTCTACATTTGGTTGAGTTTTAGCTTTTGAAAATCTAATCCGAATTTTTGTATGAAAAGATTTCGTCAATTAATCTTAATACTGTTCAAATTGAAAAAAGCAACAAAAGCACTAAATGAAAATGTTAGAAAGCACCAACTTGATGCTTTTTTTTTTGAAAAGGCACTAAAAAGGCAATTTGGTACTTTTTGGAAATCAAAAAGCTCTAAATTTGGTGCTAAAACCACCAAATTGGTATCACTGATTATAAGAAACACAAAACAGCTAGCCAATGGCAGCTTATCATTGTCACTATGTCAAACTGACGTTTGTCTGAACGTAATAGCCAGGGGTTGGCTGGTTCTTTCGCAGTCTGACATTTGATAGAGTGTTGTCAAGTCTCGAATTGAAATTATTCTTAGCGTGATATATTAAAATTTTTTTTCTAAAAACATACATATGTATATAATAATTGTTCTAAATTATTTAAATTGTTAATGATAATGAAGCCCGAGATTCCTCACTGCTGAACTCTACATTTGTTTTGTGTTCAATTAATGTTGGATATTTATTGTACTCGCTTTTCAAGGCATAATATTCTTATTTTGATAAACATTCACTTCTAGATCAGAAGTATGTAAACAATATTTTATTTCCATATAATTGTAAAGAGTGGCAAACACGTATTTATTGGTAAATTATAAATATTAATTATTTTTTCATCTTAAATGGTTATTAGTACATTTTTCTAATAAAAAATTGGCATCACTACACATAACCAGCGATGTAAACAATATTTTATTTCCATACATTTGTAAAGAGTGGCACACATGTATTTATTGATAAATAATAAATTATAATAATTATTATTATTATATTTTTTTTTTTTTTGAGAAATAATTCAAATTCGTAGATCTTAAATGGTTATTATTACATTTTTCTAATAAAATATTGGCAACACTACACAAAACCAGCGATTAGCATTTTTCCCATAGTGTATTCGTTACATTTTTGATTCACAGTATGAATGACAGGGTGTTGCGTATGCTATTAAAACTCTCCGTTGATTGCCTATTGTGATTGCTGATTGCCTATTGCAAATAACGTGATGTGGATAACTACGTTCGCTTTTTCCGAACACAAAAACATTCAATACAAAAATATACATGAACATAATTATATTTTTAAAAAATTTTAAAAAATGATGCCGGTGCTAAGATCATATTTCACAAGAGGAAACCAATATTTAAAGTGCAAAATAAAAATAAACTTTACCTTAGTAGCGGTCGTAAAAATGCATGCGTAATGACCAGAGAATGAAGCCGATCCATTTTTGTCGGCGGCTGACACTACATTTTTGCCTCCGGCGGCGGCGGCTTGACGGCTAAGCCGGTATAAATTTGTCCATTCGGCGGTGGACAATTATCCATTATAAAATCAATTTGAAGTTATTCGAATGGTAATGAGATTAGCTGTACAACCAATCTTACAATCAAATTTACATTGAATTCAAATTTGCTGAGCAAATTTTTTTGCAAAGTTATTATAGCAGCGTGAAATTGATTGATTGTGGGTGGAAGGTTTAAAATTTTGGAATAAAATACGACAATTAGTTTTACATTTTTCGTATTTAAATCGATATTTTTGATTAATTGGCGGCTAAATTTGAGTCAAGATGAGTCGACATATTCGGCGGCGGCGTCGACTGGTCAAAAATCGTCGACGGCGACTGAAATCGGCGGTGCGACTCGGCGGCTTCATTCTCTGGTAATAACTATAAACATGGCTGAATAAGGAGGTTGAATCACGATAACAAAAACAACAAATTTCAATATGTTGTTTACAATTTCAAGAAGTCAAAATCAGCTGATAAAAGAATCGTATGGCATTGGTAAAAGTGGCAATTACTTATTCTTTCAATTGTCCTGAAAAAATAATTAAAATCCAGAGAAAAATAAAGGTTCAAATTTAATTGTGTCACCTATGAGTGATTGTGAAGTGGATAATTCATCCGAGGAACGCCGATATGAGACAAATAAGACTATAATACCCACCAAAGTTAAGAATGGAAGTCAGTCAAATGGATCTTCGCCATCTATTAACAAAAACAGTTTATGATGCAGTTTAAAAACTGATGTGCGTGGTATTTTGGGTCTGGAATATGTTATCAAGATACTCAAGTCATCTTTGAACAATTCTCCAGCTATGAATGCGCGAGTTTGTTTGGGATGCATTTGCTATGCAGTGTCATTTGGAGAGCTGCAATCACCATAAACATATGATTTTGACATCTTAAAATTTTGTCGAAATAAAAAAATTGTAATCATATGGGCCCATGATTTAACCTTCTTGTTCAGCCATGACTATAAAGTTTAAATGGACAGTACGATGCTTATACGGTGTTCTCACCAAGCATGTTTTGGGGTTTGAAATGTTTTCCCTTTTTAAGCACTTCAAAACGAGTCGTTTTCGCCATACTAAAAAACAAGTTCAAAACACAAGTTTTCCTCCAAAACACGTCAATTTTAGAGTCTGAACCCACCTAATTCGGAATATACCCCGAATAACATACTTAGGGTAATATATGTCAAAATATTGAAATAAGTTTCATAGAAAAAAAGAGTAAACAAAGGCTTTTAAGAACATGGACATGTGAAAATAACATAAAAAAAATTCCCTTTGCGCTCGCGGTAATTATTTGGACATAGGTTGCATATATGAGAATTTCGAGTAAATAAGAATTTCTAGTTTCCATGGTAACTGCCAAACTAAAACATCTCAACCCGGTGTGAACGGTGAAATGTTTTGGAAAAACGAATGAGGAAAACGGGTCGGTGGGAACATAGCATTACAAATTATAATGGCTAACGTGTTGAGAATAGTGTCATCGTGTTATATAAGAACATCTAGATCTTTGGCATGTGTTCTTTTACATTTTTCTGCCATAAAATTTGTATAACGTTGTGCTCTATTATCGATTATTAAAATTGCCTCTCACAAAATTTATGTACGTAATTTCCCAGCAAAAAAAGAGCTTCCAAAAAAGTAGTTTGGATCCCCAATCTGTGATTCGGAAGTAGTGCAAACTTGGATCATCTCCAATGAATTTTACACGGGCTTGTCATAGGACGGAAGTACTCCCTTTTTGGATCCTTTGCATTACTTTAGAAGTTGTGCCCTGGATGTTAATTTGAATGAAGAAATTTCAAAAGCGAAAAAATTTTTTTTTCTTCAACCAATTTCGCTTTTTTTTCAACGATATGTTTTATTACACTATTATTTTCCTATTATCTAATTTTTACAATTTGAAAAACTTTTTCGCTCCTAACAGGGGTTGAACCTAGGTTTGCTGGCACCATAACAGAACGCCTTAGCACACTCAGCCACAAACGCCATTGAATATAAAGCGTCGAAAGGTCAATTCAAAAGTGTGTGATATGATCGTAATACGACACCAAGGAATAACATTCTAATGGCTTCTCGAGAAGTTATTTTTTAGTATGAACGAAAAAATAAGAAACGCAGGTTCAAATCTCACCAGCGGCAATTTTTTTCTCAAATATTTTTCTAAAAAATTGCTTTTTGTATGTAATGCATCGTTTTTATTTTTTTTAGTTTCGGCATATATTTTCGTATAAATATATATTTTTTCATTACAAATCAACAAAAAAATTAAAAATTCTCGTAATTTGCAAAATCTTCTCAAAAGAACTTCCATGGAAGCGAAAAAGTCAAACGGCACTTTTTCATCCCCAGCGGGGATGAAATTTTTTTATTATTATTTTTTTAACTTTTTTTATTAATTTTCTATATTTTTTTATTAGTTTTCTATTTTTTTTTTTTTTTAATTTAATTGTAATTTAATTAAATTTGCACTTAATTGCGTTCTTTCTAATACTTGTCCAAGAGGACTGCATCAGAAGTAGAAACAAATCATTGGGGGATCCCAAGATGCGCTTTAGAAGAAATTTTTGTGCACTTGTCCAAAAGGACTGCATCGGAAGTGGAAAAAATCATTGACGGATCCCACGATGCGCTTTAGAAGAAATGTTTGTGAACTTGTCCAAAAGGACTGCATCGGAAGTTGAAGAAACTCGATGGGGGATCCTGGGATGGGCTTTAGAAGAAATGTTTGTGGAACAACTTCCAATTTTTTTGCTGGGTTGTTATGTATACGGTCGATAATAACGTTTCTCACTCAATTTTTCATTAAACTCGGTATGCACCTCTGGCGTTACATACATCTATTTAGCCAACGAAAAGTAAGTGTTGAGAAAACGACAACGTGTTCATAAAAATTTTTAAACGCTCTATACATCTCTGGTGACAATTTTCCTTGCATGTCGATAATGTAGTTTCTTAATTGAGGGGAATATAAACGCTCCCACTTACTTTGCCAAGTCTATAATACAGTCGTGTTCTGTATTTCTTCTGGTATGCTAACATAGACATTTTCATGGACATATCGCCAGCAAAAGTATCATATATTTTTTATTGTTTAAATACTCGTATGCAGCTCTAACAGAAATTTGCGCTATCTCATAAGGAATGTATTGGTATAGTTGAAATGAAATTCGCGGTGAAATTCCGTGAGGCGCTATGATCAATTGTTTACATTTTGCTCTCTTCCTTATTGAAATGCAAAAGGAATTTTTACCCGGAATGCTGCTCTTACGATAATTTTTGTATTCCTTATGGGAGAAATATTTAAACAATCGATAATAACGCCTCGCAGAGTATTCGGTAGCAATAATATCAATGCTTTGTTTATGGTTAGCGGAAATTTCGTTAGATAGCTGGCACTATAGTATTGCAATTTGTCGATAGACATGCTTTCACTGACTGATTAAACTATGATCACAGTAACGATTTGCAAAACCATTAATTTTCTGATATATCCTCCATATAACTAAAACTTCAAAATTGACTTTTGGAAAGTAATGGTGTTTTCTTTTTTGAAAAAAGTGCTTTGCCTTCATTTTGTCTGTAAAGAATGTACATTTTTAAAATGATTCCAGCAATCTAAAGAGTGCTATAATTTCAGCGGACAGAAATGAATTCAGAGGAGCAAACAGCATATGCAGCTCTGCTTCTGAGGACAATCGCAGCACTCTCGTTTGTAGGCTGTGCTGAAAATGCCCACAATTTGCCTCTATGCCCCCGCCAAATTTTTTTGAATTTGATAGCACTTCTGAGAATACCCACCACGTCGAAAACAGTCGTATACAATATCAAAAACTCCTCGCAAAAGTGCCGCAACTATTGAGAAGTTGTACCACGCTAAGTTACTAGAAAAAAGTATCGCATGAGTGCAATTCGTAGGTGCCTTTTTAGATAAATTTAGAACGACGCCAATAAGAGCCTCTTCAAACTATCAGCAGAAGTGCATTTTAAGATAGTTGTAAAAGAATCATTGTGGTCAAGTAAAACATGATTGTTTAGATGTTTATTAATTTGATTAAACATTTATAAATTCTTATAACATTTATACGACTATCCAAAATAATTTCATGTACATTTCATACTTTTTCATACACTTCCCCCATCACAGCTGGCGATTGATGCAGTGTCACTTACGAGTCTGTGGTAGCGATGAGGATGAAATGGAGCTTTGAAAGGCTGGCAGGGGCCTGGCACTAGTTTCACAATAGAATTCGAAGACTTTTCGCTTTTTTTTGTTTGTTGTTTTGGAAAAGAACCTAAAAACGTCATATTCCAAGCAAAATGGAAAAAAGTGGGAATTTTTTACAAGAATAGAAAACACCATTAACGATAAAAAGACATATTATTAATCCAAGTTAGCCAAAATTCGGCATCTTGCGTTTTTATATAGACGGGACACCCAATTTCATTTCTATAGCATATAGAAGTCGGAATCCGGTTTGGTTGAAACCAGAGTCTGATGCTATTTTAATTAAATTGTCAATATTTCGTAAACCATTTTCTGAGAAATTTCTTCCAATTTAATTCCATATCACTAAAAACAGCAAAAATGACTTCGGAATATATATCATTCTTGTGGTGAAGATAAAGGTGGGGGAATTTTCCGCATTCAAACACGGTAGCTTTCAACCTTGTCTCGAATGTCATCTGGTAAGCAGCTCAGATTTAAATTTCAAAAATTGAAACGTGCAACGGTTTATATTGGATCTATCCCCTATGTAAAATGATCTCTCAGTTTTACATATCTGACTTATTTCGACTAGCTAAGGCTCTAAATTCATAGTGGAGGTATTTGCGACACGATCTAATTCAGTATCTTTCTTTATTAGAAACAGCCCGTAGAGTGATGATACTCCCACACAGCGGATCTTCCTAACCAGCCTATACTTCAATATATAAAAAATATTAAGACAAGCTTTTTCGTACATCCAAAGAAAAAATACTTTCCTACGGAACGAAATTTTAGAAAAACGAAATCACCTTCTTATAAAGTATTTTCTTTAAAAGCAAATAAAACCGAATTTTTAATAATCAATTCAGCGATTATCTTTAATCATTTTTGTTTGCTGTTAAAGAAAGTTTTTTTAGCGTCAAAATAAAATTTTATGTATCTAAAATGTCATTCCTCTGAAAAGAAAACTATTCTCTCAGTGATGTAAAAATCTCAGCTGAGCCACACTTTGTTTTGCACTTTTGATTAAAAAAATATTTTAGTGTACGAATTCACATATTTCTACTGTTATTATTTGGTCAAATGTATACACATCCATATATTCATAGGACTTCGTGTTCATTATCATGTCATACATCTTATCACTCGTCATCGTCCAAGGCAGAAGGAGGAAATTATCCCATTCAAATTTCACAATTCACATATACATGTCCCTACATATGAAACAAATATTTTGAAATCCTTTAACATGGAAACGAACATGTCATATGTTTCCTGTTGATATCATGTGGAGAATAATAACAATAAAAAGAGCAGCAAACCACCACCACCAACTACAACAAAAATAATAATATTCATTGAATGTTTTTATATCGGTATTTATGTCTAAACCAACTACTAACCATTCAACCACCTACTTGTGTAGCAGTCATACCGCCATTAACATTCAACAACCCATTTCATCCTTTTTGTTGTTTGAGACTGTCGTGTCCTACAGCGTGTATGTGTATGTATGCTAATATTTCTGCGTTTCGCCAGGATCCATTCATGCGACGCAATCCGAAGAGAAATGTGGTTGTGTGTGTGTGTTTGTAGCAGTGCCATGAAAATTGAATCAATAAATGTCGTCGAGGGTTTTCTCTACCTCTCCCTGTTCTTGTTGTTCGTTTTTTTATATTTTCGAAATGCCCCAATTCCAAAATTCTGGCTTTACGCAGTTTTGATTTACATTGGCAACACCTCTGAAAGAGAGCGGAGAGATGTTACGGTAATTTCGAACTTTTGCAGGTTTTCCCGACGACGATTACTTCAATGAGTTGCCATATTGATGTGGAATATTTGATTATTTGGTAATTGCTTGCTTATTTTCGGGAGATTTTTCTAATAGTCTTGAAGGGTGTATACACATTGAAAAATAGTGAAGTGTTTTTAATTGCTTTTAAATAGATATATAAAAAAATAAAAATGCCACAGATCACTTAGAACATTTTGTAAAAAAAAAATAGAATAAAAGTATTTTTTTTTATTGCAAAAATAAAAATGTTGTAACAGTGTTTTTTTTTTGGTGATAAAGGTTTTCGAAGAAATTCAAAAAACTGTAGCAAAAGAACAATGTTTGTGATACCCTTGTTTTATTTGCGTATATGGACACATGAATATGTATCACTACTTTTTTAGCAGGGCAATTAGTTTTTGCTACACAATCGACATTTATACGACATTTTTTATTTAATTTTTTTTTCTATGTTTTGACAAGATTTGATAATAGCATTACTGTCTTCATGTATGCTTTAGCACTTTTAGATTTTTGTTGCGAAACAGAACGTCCCTGCCAGCATTTCAAAGTTCCATTTCATCCTCATCGCCACCACAGACTCGTAAGTGACACTGCAACAATCGCCAACTGTGATGGGGAAACCGTATGAAAAAGTATGAAATGTACATGAAAGTATTTTGCCATCACTATTGTTACAATTTATATTTTGTGAAACACCAAGCGCAACTAGCTTCCTATAATTCATTTAAATAAAATCGATAATGAAGTGCTGAAAACATAGTTATTTCGCTTAAAATTGTAAAAGGCATATTGGTGAACAATTTTTGATTTTCCAAACGGAATAAAGTGAATGTTTTTCAGATATTTTACAGACACGCTGCCTCCATAGAGAATAAAACCACTGGCTGATAGACGCTGCAACATGTAACTTGCCACTTGTAAATAAACATCATTCTATTACACTAGCCAACAACCATTTTGTGAATCGTTTCTAGCATATTTTTTCTTATTGATTATGACCTACTAAACACGAAAATGATTTTTAAAAAATTTTCTGTCGATTGGTTTTCGAGATATAATTTTTTTAATTTTTTTTTTTAATTTTTGGAGGTACACCTACAATTTTGAGCATATCTTTCGTTTTCTTTGACCTTTTTGATCCTAATACTAATCAAATTAAAGAAAATTGAGCCGTCTACAACTCATTCTCAGAAAATTTTCAAATCGGGTAAGTAGTTTGAATGTTAGCGGCTTAAAAAGGTAAAAAAACGGCGTTTTTTAAGTAAAAATGTGGCAAAAAAAAAAAAAACATAAAAATTCATATAAAATATAAAAAAATTTCTAACGGCAATTTTTTAGCTGGAATCTTTACAAAGAAATTAAGCCCTTACTTAACAAAATCTGACAACAAATAGCGGACTTATAATTTTTTTGGTAAAAGATCGAAAGAAGAAGTCAGCTGTTTTTCCACATGGCATAAAATGTACAGTTATACCTTTGTTTCTAGTCATTTCTTTTTTGGGCGTTGATTTGGTTACTTTTGTTAGTTTAGGTTTTACCAAAAAAATTATCAGTCCGCTATTTATTGTCAGATTTCGTTAAGTAAGGGCTTAATTTCTTTGTTTTTTTATATTTTATACGAATTTTTATATGTTTTTTTGCCACATTTTTACTTAAAAAACGCCGTTTTTTTACCTTTTTAAGCCGCTAGCATCCAAACTACTTACCCGATTTGAAAATTTTCTGAGAATGAGTTGTAGACGGCTCAATTTTCTTTAATTCGAGTAGTATTAGGATCAAAAAGGTCAAAAAACGAAAGATATGCTCAAAATTGTAGGTGTACCTCCAAAAATTAAAAAAAAAAATTAAAAAAATTATATTTCGAAAACCAATCGACAGAAAATTTTTTAAAAATCATTTTCGTGTTTAGTAGGTCATAATCAATAAGAAAAAATATGCTAGAAACAATTCACAGAGAAAAGTTTGTTATTTGTTGCCTAGTGTTATTAATGCAAAATTATGTTAAATGTGTTGTGATAGTGGTATAAATGTTATATCTATAAGAATTTATAAATGTTTAATCAAATTAATAAACATCTAAACAATCGTGTTTTACTTGACCACTATGATTCTTTTACAACTATCTTAAAATGCACTTTTTCTGATTGTTTGAAGGGTCTCTTATTGGCGCCGTTCTAAATTTATAAAAAAAGGCACCTAATAATTGTACTCATGCGATACTTTTTTGTAGTAATTTGGCATGGTACAACTTCTCAATAATGACGGCGCTTTTCCGACGAGTTTTGGATATCGTATACGATTGTGATGAGGATTCTCTGAAGCGCCGTCAAATTCAAAAAAATGTTGGCAGGGGTAGCATAGAGTGATTAAAGCCTGGGGAACGGTTTGTCCTCTTACACCGATTGTCGGTTTTCGCTAAAATCGCATTTTCGGCGGACCGGTAATGAGTAAAACTGGCCTTTTCATGGCCTCGAACGGCTTTCGGTTTTTATATTTTCATTATAAGATTACCAATTTAATGCCAAAATGGAAGAAATCTAATTTAGCAAAAGTTGTTAGGAGAAGGGATTTTAAAGCGAAAATGTAAAGTAAAAACTTTGTCGAAAAAACCTAGTTTTGGAGATATTGACATATGAAAATCTATATTTTCCTTTATATTTTTGTTAATTAAGCTGAGATTTTTTTGTGGTTTTGGTAAAAAAAACCCTTCGGCCGGGGTTTGACTCTCTTATGGACAGAGTTTAAAGAGGGCAGGTGGCGGCCTTCGGCCGGGGTTTGGGACTTTTTCCTATAGACAGAGTCCAAAGTGGGCTAACGGGAATCCAGGGCCTCTCCGGGTCCATATTATTCTAAATATATTACTTTTAGGATGATTATGTGTGATGGATACTAAATCCAATATACGTGATAATGAAAACTTTAGGGGCCCGTAACTGCGAAAATAGGACTTTCCGACAAAATGTGGTATATTACATTTTGTGTTTAGAATCGAAAAGTCTACACGCTAGCCAAAAATTGGACCAATCGGACCACTTCTACTAAAGTAGATTTAAGCCCATTTGAATTAAATTGTTTTCAACTTTTAATACATTATTGAATTTGTTTTTCCACTGTAGGCCGTCGTGGTGGTTATAATATATTTCGTAACATTCCTATTTGCAATGTTAGAATAATTTCCAAAAGTGTTTCGATGTGTGACATCCCTATTGCAAACCTCAATTGGAAATATCTGCATTGGCATTTAAAATACCAGAGTGGCAACTCCCATGACAAATTTCTCCGACCACTTTGCTTCAAAAGTAGTCGAATACCAAATTAAAATTAGTCATGTATCAATCAGTGAAGTTAGCTTTTGTGCAAAAACGAATAAATTAAAGGAAATACGGAAATATATGAGAAAAGAAAAAAACATTTAAAAAAACTAACAAAATACCGCGTCGATCAGTGATAAATGTGAGTAGTATGAATAAAAATAAACAGAAAATAAAGAACCTGAAAACCAAATTATTATAACCCAGAAAAAGTGATGGAAAAAGCAACAGAGCAGCTAGTACAAAAATCGAATAAGAAGGGGGTAAAACCCTCTTAGTGGTGGAGCAAGCAGCAGGACAAAAAATTGATTATGAAAGTCAAACTTGCTGCTTGCTTCGTATTTGCTGCTTCTGTCGCTCGTGTTTGGAGCAGCAGGATAAAAAGAGAAGAGATTATGAAATTTCGAACTTCTTTTGAACGAAGACAAAAAATAACGACACACTAACCAAAGGCGACGAGCAGGACTAACAAATAAACATACCTACTTGACCGAATGTATAGCGTGCACACAAAACACCCAACAAAAACACGACGACCAACAGGGACGGACAGACCGATTATACAGAAGTGTAACAAGGAGAAAATCAAGTGTGTTTGGTGAATTGCTAATTGGAAAATATTTACACTAGAATTTGATGGATTTTGTGCTGCTAAACATTAATTAATTACAAACAAAAACATTGCTTATTTTTTTTACATTCCCAAATTGAACATACAGTGAGAGGGTTTATTCGCATGATAGTATGTATGTATGTAGCAGTTTTCTACTGGTCTCGTTGGTATTGTGGTTTGTTAAAGTCTAAAAAAAAAAGAAAAACAACTAATTGCAAAAAATAAACAACAAGTGCATTTCATTTTATCGACAAAGTCTATGTGTGTTTTCGCATTTTAACCCTGTCTACATGCAATCCGAAGAATATGGAATGGTTGGCAAAAAGTTTTGGTGTGTGTACTATTCATTGAAATAGAATTTTAATGTGCAATAAACGAAGAATAATTAGAAAACAATCTTTTGATATTTTCTGGTACATTGTTTTGGTTTAAGACTTTTGCTAGAAGTCATTGCGCTCTCGCGCTTTCATTCGCAGACGTGAGAGAGTTTGTGAGTGAGTATGGGCGAGTGTGAGTGGTGCGTGTAACTGAGTGCTTGATGTGAGAATCTATAATAGAGTTGCCAGATGATTGTAGACTGCAGTTTATCTGTATGCCATTCGTTTAGTTTTTATTGAAAAATCAATGAACATTTTTATGAAATACAGAATTTTGGTATATTGGAATGCTATATATTAGTAAATAGCTTAAATTGACTCAAACTCTAGAACTGAAAATAATTGGAAAAACTGAAGAGTTATGTTTAATTCTTTGCACTCATATGGTAGAATAGTACACTCTAAAAAATTTCTAATATTTTGTCTGAATTCCGAAAAGGGCTATTTGCTTAATTATGTGAAACGAACGAATCACAAGCATCTAAGAAATATTATATATGATATATAAATGAACAAGGTAACAAAGCGTGTAATGAGAATTTTAATACAAAACTTCGTAAAAGTGAACCCGGATAGGTAATGGGTCCTACAAAAATTTTATGCCTTCCCACATAAACAATATGGTATTCATACCTTAGACCAGGAATGGGTAGAATAAAAAATGTGTGTGTGTGAAACAGACAATTACACAAAAAAAAAAAAAAACAAACTGTAGCATTCAGATGTAGATCAGGCACCGCACTTTGAACATGTGGAAGGTGGTGTCACATACAACAAGTAGTTTTGTTAAAAAAAAATATTTCAAAACATGCAAATAAAATTTGCCAAAAACTTCTCGTATTCGAAATGCATAGTGTAAACTTCGAATTGATATATTAAATTAACATACAAATTTTATAGAAAAGGATATTATTTTTGAAAAAAAAATCCAATATTAATGTTTTCACACTCTTAAAAATCAAGTTTAATTGGATCCAAAGAATTTGACTTTACTTAAGGTTTGTGGTAGTGATTACAAGCAAAAGATGCGGCCTCTTCAAAATAAAAACATTTTTAGGATTAGGTTAAAAGTATGTTCTATAAAACTTAAATTAGAATGCACACATTCACATTTTTAGAAATTTCTATTTGCGATATATTAATGTACTATCGATTATACACTAAAAAGAAGTGAACATATTACTATTTGTCAACATTGTACAATTTTTTATCAAATTTGTTTAAAATATATATATATTTTGAAAGGAATAAGATTTAGAAAATTTAATGTAGATGTCTTTGCACGCAAAGAAAAAAAAAGTTTGGAAAACGTGTACCGAAAACGTTTTTCTTTTGTTAGAGTTTTTTGAATTTCTTCGAAAATTTTAAACTTTTATCACCAAAAAAAATTCGTTTGTTACAAAATTTTTATTTTTTCAATAAAAAATATTTTTGAACCAACAACACAGTCCATTTCGTTTATATCAAGCACTGTTCTTTTCTGACTTTAAGTCTTTAATAAGACACATTCTACAGTTCATAGTAAAAATTTAATATAGTAGTATGTAATGCTGAACATCTTTTCGGAATCTTTCGAACATATCTGGAATATATGTAAAAAAAAAACAAAAAAAAACTTTGGAGTTCGGTCGAAGCAGGGCTCGAACCCACGACCCTTGGCATGCAAGGCGGACGTAGCAACCACTACTCGACGGTGCCCAACTAAATGTTTGTTTCTGTTAAATAAAGTTTGTTTAATCGGCTCGTGGGCGCCGCAAGCTATGCTATATTAATATAACTTATATGGATAGTTAGCTATTGATGACAATAACAGCTACGTAGCTCAGTGGATAGTGTGCTGGCTTACAAATTGCATGGTCCTCGGTTCGATTCTCCGTCCAAGCGAAAGGCCAACGGCTAAGAACTAAAAAACCTCGTGGAAGTGAGAAAGATGTGAGGGAAAATGCAATTAGCCAGAAAAGATTGTTTTTTGAGTTAGTCTTTATGAAATTGTTTTTACATCCTGGAAAAGAGTAAATGTTTATCACAAACAGTATATACTTTTCTTCCAAATAAACTTTTTTTACAGCGAAAAGCAAATTAGAAACGAACTTTGTTTGTCTAAAATTTCGTTTGGGAGGAAAGAATTATTTTTTTTGCGTGTGGCGAAAGACACAATTTAAGTAAAATGTATTCTTTTAAGAAACTTATGAGCGCAAACTAACTAGGATTCACTGATTTTAGAAACAGATGAGCTATGTTGTGCAAATATTGTGAAATTTTGTACTTCATACACAGAAAAAATTTTCACCAAAATATTTTCAATTAAAATTTTAATTGAATTTAATAAAAATGTTCAATTAAAAATGTAATTGATTCAACAAATTTTTTAATTAAAACAAAAATTAATCACAAAAATTAATAGTATCAATTAAGTTTTTCATTAGATCAATTAAATTTTTATTTGACTTCGGTGATTGATACTATAGGTGATTGAATCCAAAAATTATTTCTTTGTGTGTATGCATAAAACTGTTTTCATTCTAAAATAAGTAACATTTTTTTTACATTTGGCACAATTTAATTAAAATCAATTAATTTTCATGAACTTGAATAAAGTTACTTTTTTCTAAAATTTTATTGAAAAATTAATTGATACAATTAACTTTTTAATCAAACTCTGAAGACTCACTTAAAAAAAGTGATGGATTTTTTTTTTAATTTTTAACTAAAAACTAAAAATTTCAAACAATCAAAAACAATGAAAGTAAAGGGTGATTCTTTTGAGGTTAGGATTTTCATGCATTAGTATTTGACAGATCACGTGGGATTTCAGACATGGTGTCAAAGAGAAAGATGCTCAGTATGCTTTGACATTTCATCATGAATAGACTTACTAACGAGCCACAACGTCGAATTTTCAGTGAATGGGCCCTAGAAAAGTTGGCAGAAAATCCGCTTTTTTATCGACAAATTTTGTTCAGCGATGAGGCTCATTTCTGGTTGAATGGCTACGTAAATAAGCAAAATTGCCGCATTTGGAGTGAAGAGCAACCAGAAGCCGTTCAAGAACTGCCCATGCATCCCGAAAAATGCACTGTTTGGTGTGGTTTGTACGCTGGTGGAATCATTGGACCGTATTTTTTCAAAGATGCTGTTGGACGCAACGTTACGGTGAATGGCGATCGCTATCGTTCGATGCTAACAAACTTTTTGTTGCCAAAAATGGAAGAACTGAACTTGGTTGACATGTGGTTTCAACAAGATGGCGCTACATGCCACACAGCTCGCGATTCTATGGCCATTTTGAGGGAAAACTTCGGAGAACAATTCATCTCAAGAAATGGACCGGTAAGTTGGCCACCAAGATCATGCGATTTGACGCCTTTAGACTATTTTTTGTGGGGCTACGTCAAGTCTAAAGTCTACAGAAATAAGCCAGCAACTATTCCAGCTTTGGAAGACAACATTTCCGAAGAAATTCGGGCTATTCCGGCCGAAATGCTCGAAAAAGTTGCCCAAAATTGGATTTTCCGAATGGACCACCTAAGACGCAACCGCGGTCAACATTTAAATGAAATTATCTTCAAAAAGTAAATGTCATGGACCAATCTAACGTTTCAAATAAAGAACCGATGAGATTTTGCAAATTTTATGCGTTTTTTTTTAAAAAAAAGTTATCAAGCTCTTAACAAATCACCCTTTAGTTACGTTTACAATGAAAAAAAAAAAATAATTGAGTTTTGCAATCAACATCAATTACATTTTTAATTTAATCAATTAAACAATTAATTGTAATTTGCTAATGAAATCAATTAATTAAAAAATAAAATACAACTGTGATTGATACTATCATTTTCTATCATTAAAACAGAAAAAAATGGTTGTGTGTAGTTATGTCCTTTCATCAAATTACAATGCTCAGCAAAGTATAGATGTTTCAGAAATTAATAATATTTCCGCCGATCATTATACTTTTGTACTCGTTGACGCTTTGTTACTTCTTTCATACCACTCTGAAAAAAATATTTACGTAATATTAAAGATTGCGCAACCTAAATTTTAGGATGCGCAATTTACAAATTACTAAGGAAAAATTTCTCTAAAATAATGAAATTTTCATTAAGATAAAGTTTATAATCTTTGCTTCAAAAATTTTTTTATTAAATTTAGGACATAAGTTTTGGAAATTTGCTTCCCTCCGTTAAAGTCGTATATTTTTAAAGTAAGGCCAATTTTCCTTAAAGTAAAGAAACACATTTTTTTATTTAAAGAAATCGTCCTTAAATTAACTGAAATATCGAATCTTTATATTTAAGATAAAACCGCTTCAAATATAGACTTGTTTTGAGGATTTAGCATCTTTGGTTTAAAGTTTTTTTTTTCTTTTGGGAATTAAGAAAACATTTTACACGTTGTATCTGTTAAAATTTGTATTTTTAAAGTGTCATTTGTTTGTACGTGAATAGCTCTATGAATATACCTCGAAAAGAGAATGAAAATTCAATAAATGGAATCTCTATCTTAATTTTAATTTTATTGATCCTAGATTTAAAGCAACATAGGTCGCTAAAATTGTTATTTTAAAGAAGCCGCATCTTTGGCTCAGAATCAATACAAAAATCCTTAAGGGAAGGTCAAAATCTTTGGATCCAAGTAAACTTTTTTTGAGTGCATTTGAGTAAAATGGTATCTCTGTCGTTTTCTATTCTTTTATCTCTTGTATTTGTGACATCCAAATTTCTATCTACATGGTAGTACTTATTAAAAAATTGTGTATGAATGTTAATATTTCCATGGTTTGGTATGGCTCTAGGTATTGACCCTACTGCTTCTGGTAACCAGTTTTTCACCTTAACAACTTAGTTTTGACAAATCATGGACTTTTGAGAGTGGTGGAGCAGGTTACGGCAAGATGTTTATAATAAAAAACTTGCGAATAACGCCAGACGACAATATATATCTGTTAAGAAAATTATGAAAAAATGAACTTCCTCGAGTGGAAATTGTACTAAATTGTATACCATTTTTATATATTAACAGAATAACGATAATTTGTTGGTATTTTCAAATTTTTAATTACTATATACGGAATTTTTCATTCTCATAAAAGCAAAAATTAACTAAAAAAATCATTGTCACCAAATCATTACCATATTAACCACGTCTTAGTTCATTCTTAGTATTTTTGAAAAGTGTACGAAAATTTTCTTATGCTTTAGTTAACATTGAACCTATTTGTACGGTCATTAAAAAGTATACTCATGAACCTAATTTCTATGTCCGTTATCCGCTGAATTATATTTGTCTTTCAATCACAGACATATTTTTTTGGTGGTGATATTAATTTATAATATTATCTCAATGCTATCGATTATTAAAATAAATTCCTGAGTGTATTTTTTATCGTTAGTGACAAATATTGATATAGACTATTTGCAAACAAAATAAATCTAAATCTATGAAAGTGAACACTCAACACTACGTATTGTATGTGGATACTTTTCGCACAGGATTGTTAGACAAAAGCATTGCCGAGGCAGAAAATTAAATTTGTTTCTTGCTTAAGAAACCATGACACAAACAACACAACCAACCACAACCTATCTCATCATATCATTCATCATTATTAGCTCGATGCTCAATGAAAACAACACATGGCAAATCATCAGGTTCACGTCATACTTTCAAAGTATCTGTCACATCATGATTGTCATCCTTTTATTAGCTTTCTCAAAAATAGAGTGATCTGGCAACACGTGTAATATCCAGCAAGCAAAGCTACTGGTTACGACTACGACGGCGCTAAAAATAGTCACTGAAAATGTATACTCTCACTCTCTCTCTCTCTTTGATAGCTTGCGGCCATCTCAGGTCGGCCTGCTTGTCAACTGCTGCAAAGTGTATTCGTTGAGTTTGGGGTTTTTCGCTGGCAATATTTTTCTGCCAGTCAGAGTTGTAAAGAAGGAGCATAGAAACGTTAGCGGAACGGTCGATACATTAGAAACATTAAAATAAAAATCCGTGCGGTAGAGACAATTGCGCGAGTTTATAATTTTTAAAAATAATTGTTCCCGATTTTCTTTTATTTTTTGTTGTTTTTTGGTTGTTACTCACCACCGAAACGGAACGAGAAACAAAAGAAAAAAATACAAAATACTTGTATCGCGCGCTGTGATGATTTTCTAAAGCAATTTTTTTTAATACGACAAGAAATACATCATTTAGATCAGAAAAATAACAACAACATACATACATACAAAAAGAAAAACAACACCAGCAACATATTTTAAAATTCTTTTAAAGAAAAAGTAAGTTTTGTATTTCACATTGCTGAGGTAGTACTACTCTTAGGTATCCAACACAAGTGCAGAAGTTTGGGGGACATTATCATCACAAGGAAAACAATGCATAATTGTGTATGTATGTCACTCAAAAATAAGTGTGTGTGTAAAGGAGCTTCTTTTAATAGGTATGTGTCGGTCGGTCGGATGTATGGCTAGTAGAAATTATGCGCAAGTTATTTTTTTCGTGCTGCTTTTTTTTCCTCAACCATTCATCTGGGTTAGTCCCCATTGAAGGTGGTTGTGGGCACCTGTGTTATGGGGGTTCAAAGGTGTTGCAGGTAATTGTAGCCACTGTTGCTCGTTTTGTTGCTGTTGTTTTGTCTAGTGTGTTAATTCGTTATCGAAATTTCACCATCTCCCATCCTTACCAACCATCAGGTCACCCCAAAGTTTCGAGCGAATAGCCAAAATACCGTCACATTAAGTCATAGCTATATGTATGAGATAAAAACCACAACCTCAATGCAGTAGGCTATTCCACTATAGCAAAAAAGAAGAAGGCCAACAATCCACCCTCCTTGAAGGTTTTCCTGTCGGTAGTGGTGTTCTTATATGTCGACCATGCCTATATCTCTCTATTTTTACCGTTTGCCCCAAAATTTGTGTGGCGCGACCCAATAACTGAAGTCAAGTCAGTCGTCAACCTGTTTGCAACTTTGCCAAGAACCTGCTAACTTAACAAGCAATCAACCAGCCTTGCTGCCAGTGAGTGGGCTCGTTTTTTCTCTTCTTCGTCCATTTTCGTCGGTAGGTCACCACCATCTCTAACCAATATCCTTATATGTAATACCAACGGCAGTTATTCTTCGGTTGATTCTCCTTTTTTTTGGTGCGTTTAGTTGTCGTTCCCATTTCTGGTCGTTATTTCTCTGTGTTGTTGCCGTCGTCGCCGCTGCCGTTTACGTCGTCATTGTGTGGAGTTGATGTTGTTCGATAACGCGTAATAGAAAAAGAAATATTTACCGTTATTTGTGCTCTCCAAGTGTTTGAACTACATCGATGTGTTAAAAAAATTGACACAAGAAAAGCTAACAAACACTTGTTTAATTGCCACTTTATATAATCATAATATTTGAACAAGTGGTGCCTATAGAACGCGCGCGATGGTATTTTCTGCGGGAGCATTCGGTCTATGTTTTAATCTGTGTATGTTTGTGTGTGTGTGTGTATATGAGTTCGTTTAGTGATTTGAGTGTGAATCGAATATAAATTATTTCACATCCAATATTAGCAATATGTTTCTTTGATGGTAATTGAAAGGGCGAGGAGGGCGAATATAAGCTTATATGGGATTTAATTAGTACAAAAATAAATATACTACTAAAATCAAAGTAGAAACAACATTAGCAAAATCGACATCAGTTAAAACAAGAAGAAGAAGAAGAAGAACAACAACAACAACAAAAACAACAACCAGCTCATCAACACCCAAGGGTTCAACAAAGATGATGGTTAAATGGCTGTGACACAATTTTCAAAGCACCGTATTAAATTAGTGTAGTGTTGCCACACTATCAGATTACTTGTGCTGTTGATGCCACTCACACGCTCTCTCTCACTCTCAGGTTCTCTGAAAAGATTTCGCCCTCGAATGTTTTTCTGTGATAAAGAATTTCTTTTGTGTACTCTTTGTCATGTTATCATCACCATCTCTGAATATTTCATAAAAAAATTGTTTCACGGTTTGATTAAAAATTAAAAGCAAAATATAATAAAACCTTAAAACCCAAAGGATATATAAATTTTATACCAAAATAAAAGCGTGAAGAGAATTTCTAAACGGATTTATACTCACCATATTCGTATAGGTACATATGCGGATTTGTTTTATGACATGCAGAAAAATGTTAACATGTGTGTATCGGTGTGTGCGTTTGTTATGCTTCTTTAATCTCCAAATCATTTGCTCAATGAAATTAAGTCAATGGTAGTGTTTTCCTTTTTTATACTAAACTGTGTTTTGAGGGAAACATCAAACTGGATCTCTTTTTTATGTGTGACCTTAATTTGTGCATGCTGAGATGATGACAGGTCTACCAACAACAACTAGTTTATCTAAGAGATAATTTTAATCATTTTGAACTGTATGGAGACGACTTTCTGGAACAACGTCGAAGGGGTATTTTTGTTCATGAAATATTTAAAGTGTATAGTCTACGCTGATGATAAATCACTGGTAATTAGTAAATGAATATATCATAGTGGCAAAGTTAAAATAATTAAGCAATATAAATATTTCAGTTTAAATCCATGTGTTGACAAAACTACCAGAGTAGCTTAAACATCAGAGGAAAATTATTTTTATTGTAATTTGTAGTTATTATAAATGAATAAAATAATGTTTTCTTTGCCAAGTGGCGACTTTTCAATTCAATTAAACGTCGCATCATTCCAGTAATTGGACATAGTGCAGTTCTGCGAGCCTAATGCACTAATCGTTTATCGATGCCCGCAATTGAGAGCAGGATCTGATCCAGGCGTACTGTATCAATACCTACTGTCTCAACTAACTCTCCAGTCTCTAATCTGTGACATCTGTCAATATGAGACATAGTAGGTTTTTTTTCGGGTCAAAATTGACTTCGAAAAAAATTATTTTGCTTTATTTTGTATAATTTTATTTGAAATTTTCCACATCCCAAAGGAAAATTTCCTTACCCAAAAAGTATGTCTGAAATATGGGTATAAATAACCGTCGTACATTTTCTTAACATATTAAGAATGAACTACAGCAAGGTTAATATGGTCATGATTTGGCACCAATGATTTTTTTCTTTTGTGAAAAGGTATAATCCCATAAATGGTAGCTAATAGAATAAAAGGCCATTGAGTTTTCCTTGTTTTAACAACGCATTGTAGATATATCAAAAAATGAACTACAATTTAGTTAACTTTTCTCACGGGGTAGTTAGTTCACTTTTCACAGAATAAAAATTATGTTTCAATCACGAATTTAATTAATTTTGGTCAAAACTCAATAAATTAAAAATGATTTGCAAAAAATTTCTTAATTTGTTGAATATCTATCTATAGAACATTTTGTCAATATTTTATTTCTATAGAAAATTTTGTCAACATTTTATTTCTATAGAAAATTTTGTCAACATTTTATTGCTATAGAAAAATTGTGAAGTACCTCTTAGTAGGAGAGGAATATTTTGTAAAATCTACCAAAATATCAAGAATTCTACAAATCTACTAAACAGTAACAAATCTACCATTCTACCAACTGTGGCAATCGTGCTCTCAACACAAACAAAAAAAAAATAATTTTTTTGTATATGAAGTTATAGGTTCAATTAAAGTTAGATAAAAATAAATAAAAAATCTGACTTCAGCTTAACTAGACAATTAATTTATAATAAAGCAACTACGAGGGCAGTTCGGAAAATTCTTAGCCTAGCACAAAAAGCGCGGTATAAACAGAAAAAGTTAAGTGTTTTGGAAACTTCCATCTCTGTTATGAACACATGTTAAATTTTGTTTCGATCTGGCAACTCGTTCATATAGAAACTCAAAGATAATTGAGAAGAAGATGCAGTCTTGTCATAGCAAAACTGAAGCACCAGAGGACTCTGCCAACAAAATATCATAAAGTTTGCGTCGACGTGTCTCTCAAATGTACTGCCGTTTGCGTCGGAAAATATCATAACATTTTTGTTTTTCATAAATTTCTGAATAAAAACCCACAAAAGCAATACCAAAACAATTGTAGAAAATTAAAATAAAACGTATGTGTATTTTAAAGCGAATATTCATTATGGTTTTATGTGAATATTGCCGTTTTAAATTTATTCCTGGGCAGAGCTGCTTTGGAAAAAATTGACAAATAAAACAATTTTTTTCTCATAGCCCTCTACACCTTGACATTTGTTTTCTCTTTACAAGAGCACAATGCTTAATCTTGTTATACTCAATTATCTTTGGAAACTGGTGTTCAAAAAAGACGCATCCGCAATTTTTTTTACAATGGAAAAATTAGAAATGCGTGCTGTCATTAAATATTTACATAAAAAAGGTTTAACGGGACAAGAAATTCATAATGATATGGTGAATGTGTTAGGTGAAAGCGCTCCTTCATATGCAACAGTAAAAAATTGGGTTGCTGAATTTAAACGTGGTCGCACAAGCATTGAAGATGAACCACGTAGTGGACGTCCAAAAACAGCAACAACAACAGAAATTGTAGCCAAAGTGCATGTTATGGTATTAAATAATCGACGAATAAAAGTGCATGAAATTGCTAATATCATGGGAATCTAAAATGATCGAGTCCATTTAATTTTGCATGAAGAACTACAGATGAAAAAGCTTTCTGCAAGACGGGTGCCGGTCAAAAACGCATAAGAATGGACATATCTAAAGCTTGTTTGGATCGTTTTAAGCGAAATAAAATGGATTTTAAGCGTCGTTTCATAACTGTTGATGAGACATGGATCCACCACTATACTCCAGAGACAAAAGAACAATCCAAACAATGGACTGAAGCTGGAGGAAGTGCCCCAAATAAGGCAAAAACAATTCAATCGGCTGGTAAGGTTATGGCAACGGTTTTTTGGGACTTCAAAGGTATTTTATTGATTGACTATCTGCAAAAGGGTAAAACAAAAAATTCAGAGTGCTATTGTAACCTTTTGGGTCAATTAAATGTACCAATTCGAGAAAAACGTCCTGGCTTACAACACAAAAAAATAATTTTTCATCAAGACAACGCACCAGCGCACAAGAGTGTTTTAACAATGGCTAAAATCAACGAATTAAAGTACGAGTTGCTTGACCACCCACCTTACTCTCCTGATTTAGCTCCCAGTGACTTTTACTTGTTCCCAAATCAAAAAAAAAAATCCTTGCTGGCAAGCGTTTTACCTCAAATGAAGATACAATTACAGTTGCAAACCACTATTTTGAAGACCTCGAGGAAAACTATTTTAATCAAAGGATAGAATTGCTAGAAAAGCATTGGACTAAGTGTATTGAAAAGTTTCAGGAGATTATATTGAAAAATAAAAATATTTTTGAAAAACTAACTATTCTCTTTCATTGATAGGCTATGAAGGTTCCGAATCGCCCTCGTAGAAGTAGTTCCACACTTTTTCCCAGCAAAAAAATTGGGAGTTGTTATAAAGGCTACCCTTTATAACAACTCCCTACCGTCTTTGGAACTCATTACCTCCATCAATCCAATTCATTGGCGACGCTAATACCTTTAAAAAATCAATTTTTAACTATTTTTCAAACTTATCGTAGCTTTTTATTGTCTTTTTTGAGTTTTTAAATTTAACTTTGTTTTTTTAATTTATTCTTATTTAATTTTTAATTTTAAATTCTTGTTTTTATTATTATAAATATTTTTTTTTCTTGTTTTTACTTTCATTTATTTACTTTTTTGGTTTTTGTCCATAAATTTTGTATCAATTGTTTTTTATTTTAATTAAATATTTATTTTGTCTATTATTATTATTTTTATAATTATTTTTTTATCAACTTGACTCACTGTAATTATAAGATTATTAATATCTTGTTGTATGTGAAACTTGAAAAATCAATAAAATTCAAAATTCAATAAGGCACAACTTTAAAAGCACTTCCAAAAATGTCCTCACAAAGAAGTTAATTATTTTAACTACACAGGAAGTGTTTTAATTCAATCTTTATAACTCGTTTTTCTAGAAAATTCCAGAAAAATTGCGAATTTTTGAAAATATTTTAGGTCAAACGTTCCCATTTCCCATTATTTATTTGGGAAAATAGCACAAATTTTAATTCACACTTAATTCGGATCACACCTTAAGAAGTGATGCAAATTCAGTGCAACGGTTGTTGAAATGGTGGGCATCCGTCCTATGAGATGCCTATCTTAAATTCATCGCTTATGCGTCAATTTTGCACCACTTCCGAACACAAAATGAACAGTTTCACTACACAGAAAAAAATGTCACCAAAATATTTCCAATTAAAAAGTTAATTGAAGTTGAACATTTTTTCAATTAATAAATTAATTGATACAATTAATTTTTTAATCATGATAGAAACATTAAGTTAATTAAGTCAATGATAGAAAATTTAAAAATTTTTAATTAAAAAATTAATTGATACAATTAACTTTTTAATCAAATTCGGAAGACTAATTCAGTTAAAAAAAAGTGATGAAACTTTTTTTTAAATTTTTTCAATTCAAATTTTTCAGAAAGTAATTGAAAATAGTTACCTTTTTTAATTACTAAATTAATTGAGTTTTGCAATCAACATCAATTAAATTTTTAATTGAATCAATTAAAAATTTAGTTGAAATTTGCTAAAGAAATCAATTAATTTTTTAATCAAGAATTTTTTCTATGCCCAATTAAAACTGTGATTGATACTTTCATTTTCGTGATTGAAGACATTTCAATTAAAAAATTAATTGGATCCATTAATTTCGTGATTGAATCAGAAAAAAATGTTTTTGTGTGTACTTTTTTGGAGATTCTTTTTTGCAGCGCTATTAAGATATTCATTTATGAAAAAACAGTTTTAATATCAATTACTATTTTTTCAGGGGGGAGACTAAAATTTGTCCGGTGCGGTCTAAGCCCCCTCCCCAGAGGCCTTCCTACGCTTATGACCGTAATACCCCCCCCCCCCCCCCCCTTGATTTAGTCCCTTTTGTGTAGACATTTTTGAGCCGATATCAGATTTATGGTACAATAGTTTTGACAATATATTTTATTATTTTGAGAAAGTCTTTAACAAACTGTTTTTACTAATAGCCTATTACAAATTTTGCAAAACAAACAAGTTCACGATTTGCTTGAATTTCAACAATTTCAAGTCGAAAAAAGCATGTGATCCTAGTTTACGCTTACACACGAACACTTTCTTGATAAGAAGATATCGATCGCGTACTTAAATAATGCGAATCATTAGTCACGGTCGAAAAAATCTTACCAAAAATATATTATTTTGCAAAAATTTATTCCTTCAGAAAGTTTTGTCAAAATCGTATTTCTGTTGAAAATGTAAAAATTTTATTTCTATAGAAAATTTTATCAAAATTTTATTTCTATAGAAAAATTTTGTCAAAATTTTATTTCTATAGAAAATTTTTCAAAATTTTATTTCTATAGAAAATTTTTCAAAATTTTATTTCATTCGTTTTGTTTTGTTATTGTTGGTTTTGTTCTTTAAGCATTGTTGTTGTCAATGTATGGTTATACATTGACTAAACCACAAGTGTAGCTTAACCAACAGATGAAAAGAATGTTTGTCAAATTTATTTGGACAAAGCCCTATAGACTGCAAGATGGTTGGATGGACGCACGTTTCGGAATTACCACATTCCTCCTCAGCATCCTCTACTTGCAGCAAAACTATCAACCAATTATCAGAATAAATTCAGGCAGTTCATTAAACTCAACAATGAACCACACTTGAACCTTCCGAAAAAAGGTTTTTGACAGTGGCATAGGAAAAGAGATATGTTTGTTTCGAATTTATTTCGGCATAAGCCGGCTATCATAAAAAATTAGTATGGAAGTTGGCTATAATAAGCAAAAAAGATATTTTATAAAATTCTCTCTAAACAGCAATTAACTTAGTTTTCCTTCCTTCCAGTTTCTGCAGTAATTTGTGAAAGGTTAACTATGAGCGAGTACCGACCGTCGAGTAGTTTATAGTAATTTTGGCTTCGAGTTTCCAATTGAAATAACTAAGTTCTCAAGTTTTTTAAATTTTATGAACATCCCTGAGAATTGAAACTTCTTCGCATATATCATCATCTTGTATATCATTCGCTGCCTACCTGAAGGGTCCGAAGTATTCGGAGTTTGCGACGTTTGATACTTTTTCTACATTTACGACATGTATGTGACGTTTACGACGTTTACAACTTTGCGACAGTCGCAAACCTTAAAAAGTTTGATACAGACCGTCTCTGATGACAAGGAATCTCCATTTTATAGCCGAGTCGAACGGCGTTCCAGATTGCGGTTAAACCACTTAGAGAAGCACTCAGAAATGTCACCAGCATTACTGGGAGGAGATAAACCACCGTTGAAAAACTTTTTGGTGTTCGGTCGAAACTGGGGTAGAACCCACGAATCATGCTAACAATTTCTCCACGGTGTTTCCCCCTATAACCCTATCTGAAGGGTCCGAAGTATTTGGAGTTTGCGATGTTTGCGACGTTTGCTACTTTTTCTACATTTATGACATGTATGTGACGTTTACGACGTTTACAACTTTGCGACAGTCGCAAACCTTAAAAAGTTTGATACAGACCGTCTCTGGCAATATGATGAGTAACTCTGAGCTAATATTTCAGCCTGAAATCATTACAGTGATTAGGTATTGTTTGCGCGGTGTTAAATTCACGATCTTTTAAGTGGACACCAAAACCTATTTGCCCATTTGCCTTGAAATAATACCCATAGTACACTAATAAGTTCAAATTCTTATTGTACACGTTTATATTTATTATATTTTTTCCAGTACTCCACACTTCAAGACAAGTGCAAATAGTTCCTTAAGGCAAAATATTCTCATTATGCCAAGAGTTTTGAAGTATTTTCCACTGTCATCGGCAAATATATTCCACTTCAATCTAGAACAAATGTTCATAACATCAATTCATGTACTAAGTATATACAAATTTGCCCATGTCTTCATATTTTATTTGAACAGCTGTTGATATATCGTTTATTTTCTTTTTTTCAACATTTCACTCTACCCGTGCAGTGTACTTGAATGTTGTCTTAATTTGCAAAACAACCATTTAACGTATAGAGGACTTTAACAGTTCGAAATTAACTTTGACATGAACAACTTCAATTATTCACTGGACTATGATCCATATATTCCTTTTAAACTGACATTAGTTTTATTATTTACAAACAATTTGCATTTCTAATTTACACAATCTAAAGTGTTGGCAAATTAACGTTTCTTCAAAGATGTCTTGTTTGAGAATTTAATTATCATTTAAATTAATAGCAGTTTGTTGAACATGCAACATAGTAGAAGAAGGATTTGTATACGGAATGATGAAAAGGAGTATACTATGACATATGAATAGTAAATTCAATGTTGCTAAATGCTCCTGTATGAGCCTTTGGGTATAATATATTTATCTTTAAAGAGACAAGATTGCCAAAAAAGAGAAAATTTCTTTGGTTTAAAATTTCGTTTCGGATGAAAGATATTTTTTCTTGTGTGTATATCTCAGCTTATTGGCTTTTAAGGAGGAATTAGATTAATAAAAGGAAATCCTTAGGACCCAAGAGAGAGGAGCAACTTGCAAAAAATGTCATATTTTAAGACATGGCAAATGTTCATCCTAATACTCAACACTATGATTGTTTTTAATTCCACACACTTAACGCTTTTATCCCTTGTAGCCTTTAGCCCCCCTTACTCATTGTGTAGCCTGATGTTGAACTGGCGAGAACAATAATTGTCATTAGGACTTTTATAATTGTCAAAAGTTTTCAAAGTGTTTCGAACTTTTTGCATTAAATTTGCCAAGAGCAACAGCGTTAAAGGGTTACGAAAGCAAAATGGAAATTCAACTATATCTTCAATACGCGTACAAAACAAATATAAGAAAAAGTATGTAATCAAAAGTATTTCAATGTAAATAGCTGCTATGGCAATTGTTTAATATACACTCTCACACACACATACACTTTGGATTTAATTAAAACACTAGCTTCTTGAATAAATAACAATAAATTAGAAAATATGCCATTGAGGATTTGTAAAATGGGCTACTTGAGAGAAAGAGAGGGAAGCATTCCAATAAAAACTAACATTGGAAAAATGACAAAATTCACACATTTCCAATGTAATAGACTAAAATTGAAACCGTGAAATCGCATTGATTTCGTTTTAGTTTTACAGATGCGATGCTATTACGAGGGCGGTTCGGAAACTTTTTTACAACTGGGCCCAATGTGCCAAAATTAAGCCGCGTGCCATATAGAGACCAGGTTCATTGGAAAGGGCTTGAGCTCAGCTTTCATACTCAAAAAAGTTTTCATTAGAAAAGTATTTGTGAAAAACGCAAATTGGGAAATTCTTTTTCAAAAAAATTTTACTACGCGGCCCAATGTGTCAAAACTGAGATGCGTGCGGTACAGAGACTAGGTTCATCTTGGCTTGATCTCAGCTTTCATACCCACAAAAAGTATTTTTCAGTGGGATTTTTTATATGAAAAATACGAATTACACCCAAAGGAAAAATACCCCGGAATGAGATTTTAGACAAAAACTACTTCCCATTTTTTGACAAACGATGCAACGTTTCTAGCCTTTTTTATTTGCTTAAAAAAACACCAACTTTTTAGCTTCAAAGAAAACTTTATTTAAAATTTAGTTCCTCAGAATATAAAGCTCTTCTTGCAGTGCACCTTTTTCGGATATTTTTATGTCCCAGAAAAAAAACATAGCCAATAAAGCAATTACGAAGTGGTGGAAAAAACGGCTCAGAAACAATGAGCCGATTTTCCACCACTTCCGGATGACAATATGACAATGGAAGTCATATTTTTAAGCACGCCACCGAATATATAAATTTAGCCGCCAATTTATCAAAACTATTAATTTAACGGCCATTTTCATGTAGCTCCGTTAGGCTTTAACTAAGGGAGCCACCGTGGTGCAATGGTTAGCATGCCCGCCTTGCATACACAAGGTCGTGGGTTCGATTCCTGCTTCGACCGAACACCAAAAAGTTTTTCAACGGTGGATTATCCCACCTCAGTAATGCTGGTGACATTTCTGAGGGTTTCAAAGCTTCTCTAAGTGGTTTCACAGCAATGGGGAACGCCGTTCGGACTCGGCTATAAAAAGGAGGTCCCTTGTCATTGAGCTTAACATGGAATCGGGCAGCACTCAGTGATAAGAGAGAAGTTCACCAATGTGGTATCACAATGGACTGAATAGTCTAAGTGTGCCTGATACATCGGGCTGCCACCTAACCTTACCTTACCTTTACCTTAGGCTTTAACTGCCAGTTAACAGGAAGAAAAATGGAAATTCTCCGGTTCACTTTAACGAACAAATATGGAATATATACGCAAGATGACAGATATGTACATAGCACGGTTTAAAAGTTCGTTAGCTAACGTAGCACTAACGGAGCTTCATGAAAATGGGGGTACATCAGAAAAATTTATTAATAATTAGACAAAGAAAGTTTGTCTAAAATTTCGTTCCGGAAGAAATTATTTTTTCTTTATATGTATTAGCAAGATTTTTATTGAAAATTCCACGACTGCCGATAAATTGATTTGTATACTTATCAAATAAGTTTTTGGAAATCTTCTATATTTTATTTGTCCTCACTATGTGTCACCCTGACTACAGAAATTCCCCAGGGAACTGCATAGCGGATTATCGAGACTAGAAAGGGTGTATTGAAGTACTGATGTTGCGAACCAATCAGACTAATTAAATATATAACTTTTCGTTAATATTGTATCTCAATGGACTTAATGTGTTATTCATATTATATTGTCTGTCAACAAATTTCTTTAAGGGCCAATAAAAAATGTTGGGCTTATTTGTACCCAACATTTTCTAGAAGCTCGTTATGGAGCAAAGTATTATATTTTGTTTATATATACATATATACAAAGCAAGCAAGACTTTGTATTAGATTTTAATGAGTTTGTTACTATTATAGATTCGTACTAAGTGTGTTTGTTTAACAATAATGCATTAAATTAATTCATATATTTTACCTACTATGTAATTACATGTTTCAATAATTGAAATAGCTATAAAAATTATAAAGTTAATTGTAGCACTGAATGCTATCGATTTTTATTATGATTATTAGGTCATTGGAAAATTACAGAATATATAATATTTGTCATGGTTCCGAGGGTAGCCTATTTACACTGAAAAATTATAGCAGTTAAAACAGATAGTTCTCATTCCTTAATTATGAATGGGATTTTTATACCCTCCACCATAGATCTGAAACTTGGCACAAGTAGTTGTTATTGATGTAGGTCGGATGGTACTGCAAATGGGACATTTCGGTTCACGTTTACGTATAGCCCCTATATAAATCGATCCCAGATTTGGCTTGCGGAGCCTCAAAGAGAAGCAAATTTCATCCGATCTGGCTGAAATTTGGAACATGGTGTTGGTATATAGTCTCTAACAACTATGCAAAAATTGGTGCACATCGGTCCATAATTATATAAAGTCCCCACTTAAACCGATCCCCAGATTTGGCTTGCGGAGCCTCAAAGAGAAGCAAATTTAATTCGATCCGGTTGAAACTTAGTACGTGGTGTTAGTATATGGTCTCTAACAACCATGCAAAAATTGGTGCATATCGGTTCATAATTATATATAGCCCCCATATAAACCGATTCCCACACTCAAAAAAAAGTTTACTTGGATCCAAAGACTTTGACATTCCTTTAAGGATTTTGGAATTGATTCCGAGCCAAAGATGCGGGTTCTTTAAAATAAGGATTTTTTTGCGCCCTATCTGGCTTTAAATCTAGGGTCTATAAAATTAAAATTAGGATACAGATCTTATTTATCGAATTTTCATTCTATTTTTCCGGTATATTAATAAAGCTATTCACGTACAAACAAATGCCAGTTTAAAAATCCAAATTATGACGGATATTTCGAAGTAAAATATATTTTCTTAATTCCAAAAAACTTTAAACCAAATATGCTAAATCCTTAAATTAAGTCTTAGCCTATATTTGAAGCGGTTTTATCTCAAATCTAAAGATTCAATATTTCAGCTAATTTAAGGACGATTTCTTTAAATCAAAAATGTGTTTCTTTACTTTAACGAAAATTTGCCTTAGCTTAAACTCATGCAACTTTAACGAAGGGACGCAAATTTTCAAAATGTGTGTCCTAAATTTAATGAAAAAAATTTTTTGAAGCAAATATTATAAACTTTCTTTTAATTAAAATTGCATTATTTTAAAGAAATTTGTCCTTAATAGTGTGTAAATTGCGCATCCTAAAATTGAGGTTGCGTAATCTTTAATATCACGTAAAAATTTTTTTCAGTGCAGATTTGGCCTCCGGAGCCTCTTGAACGAGAAAAATTCATCCGATCCGGTTGAAATTTGGTACATTTCGCTAGTGTATGGGCGATAACAATCATGCCAAAATTGGTCCGTATCGATCTATATTATACATAAACCGATCCCCAATCAGAAAAATCACGATTGCCACTCGAGCCAAAAATAATCTACTACAATTTTATTTCTATAGAAAGTTTTGTCAACATTTTATGTCTTTAGGAAATTTTGTCAAAATATAATTTCTATACAAAATTTTGTCAAAAATTTATTACTATAGAAAATTTTGTCAAAATTTTATTTCTATAGAAAATTCTGTCAAAATGTTATTTTAACAGACGGACGGACATGCTTAGATCGACTCAGAATTTCACCAGAATATATAAACTTTAAGGGGTCTTAGAGCAAGATTTCGATGTGTTACAAACGGAATGACAAAAATTTAGTTCTACACGCTCACAAAAAATCGCTTCTGTAACATATACTCCCAAAAAAATTTTGTTTCTGCCCAATTGTATATTCCCCCACATCTTTCTCACTTCCACGAGATTTTTTAGTTCTTAGCACCTTTTTCTGTAATACAAACATTGTAGAAGAAATTATTCAATTGTATGATTTTTTTAATTTTACCTTTTGCCGGACGGGGATTCGAACAGCGGACCACACAGTTTGTAAGGATCAAAGAAGTAGCTGATCAATTGCCCAAGGAAAAATAAAATGTTAATTTTGTAATACCAAGCAACAACCACCAACTTAATTCAATATCGCTCCCTGTTAAATAGCGCTCCAAGCTACTAAACACATATATGTTTATAGGCTATTTCTAAATTAATATATGTTTGCATCCAAGCATATTATATTTACAAACATTTTATGTCCCAAACATAATATGTTCTAACATATTAACATATATGTCCCAAACATGTTATGCTAGTTTATGAACATTATATGCTTGCACTCAAACATATTGTGTTTAAAAATTTGTGTTCCAAACATATAATGTTTATAGCCAAACATATGAAAAACAGTCTTTTTCATCCGTGTATATATAGAATATTTTTTTCTATAGAAAAAATTGTCAAAATATAATTTCTATACAAAATTTTGCAAAAATTTATTTCTATAGAAAATTTTGTCAAAATTTTATTTCTATAGAAAATTTATGAAGCATTTCATAGTTGGAGAGAAATATTTCGCAAAATCTTCAAAAGCTTCAAGAATTCTACCAATCTACCAAACAGTAAAAAATCTGCCATTTTTGGTAGTCTCGTGTTCATAATTGTATATAACCCCCATATTCATCTTGGCTTGATCTCAGCTTTCATACCCACAAAAAGTATTTTTCAGTGGGATTTTTTATATGAAAAATACGAATTACACCCAAAGGAAAAATACCCCGGAATGAGATTTTAGACAAAAACTACTTCCCATTTTTTGACAAACGATGCAACGTTTCTAGCCTTTTTTATTTGCTTAAAAAAACACCAACTTTTTAGCTTCAAAGAAAACTTTATTTAAAATTTAGTTCCTCAGAATATAAAGCTCTTCTTGCAGTGCACCTTTTTCGGATATTTTTATGTCCCAGAAAAAAAACATAGCCAATAAAGCAATTACGAAGTGGTGGAAAAAACGGCTCAGAAACAATGAGCCGATTTTCCACCACTTCCGGATGACAATATGACAATGGAAGTCATATTTTTAAGCACGCCACCGAATATATAAATTTAGCCGCCAATTTATCAAAACTATTAATTTAACGGCCATTTTCATGTAGCTCCGTTAGGCTTTAACTAAGGGAGCCACCGTGGTGCAATGGTTAGCATGCCCGCCTTGCATACACAAGGTCGTGGGTTCGATTCCTGCTTCGACCGAACACCAAAAAGTTTTTCAACGGTGGATTATCCCACCTCAGTAATGCTGGTGACATTTCTGAGGGTTTCAAAGCTTCTCTAAGTGGTTTCACAGCAATGGGGAACGCCGTTCGGACTCGGCTATAAAAAGGAGGTCCCTTGTCATTGAGCTTAACATGGAATCGGGCAGCACTCAGTGATAAGAGAGAAGTTCACCAATGTGGTATCACAATGGACTGAATAGTCTAAGTGTGCCTGATACATCGGGCTGCCACCTAACCTTACCTTACCTTTACCTTAGGCTTTAACTGCCAGTTAACAGGAAGAAAAATGGAAATTCTCCGGTTCACTTTAACGAACAAATATGGAATATATACGCAAGATGACAGATATGTACATAGCACGGTTTAAAAGTTCGTTAGCTAACGTAGCACTAACGGAGCTTCATGAAAATGGGGGTACATCAGAAAAATTTATTAATAATTAGACAAAGAAAGTTTGTCTAAAATTTCGTTCCGGAAGAAATTATTTTTTCTTTATATGTATTAGCAAGATTTTTATTGAAAATTCCACGACTGCCGATAAATTGATTTGTATACTTATCAAATAAGTTTTTGGAAATCTTCTATATTTTATTTGTCCTCACTATGTGTCACCCTGACTACAGAAATTCCCCAGGGAACTGCATAGCGGATTATCGAGACTAGAAAGGGTGTATTGAAGTACTGATGTTGCGAACCAATCAGACTAATTAAATATATAACTTTTCGTTAATATTGTATCTCAATGGACTTAATGTGTTATTCATATTATATTGTCTGTCAACAAATTTCTTTAAGGGCCAATAAAAAATGTTGGGCTTATTTGTACCCAACATTTTCTAGAAGCTCGTTATGGAGCAAAGTATTATATTTTGTTTATATATACATATATACAAAGCAAGCAAGACTTTGTATTAGATTTTAATGAGTTTGTTACTATTATAGATTCGTACTAAGTGTGTTTGTTTAACAATAATGCATTAAATTAATTCATATATTTTACCTACTATGTAATTACATGTTTCAATAATTGAAATAGCTATAAAAATTATAAAGTTAATTGTAGCACTGAATGCTATCGATTTTTATTATGATTATTAGGTCATTGGAAAATTACAGAATATATAATATTTGTCATGGTTCCGAGGGTAGCCTATTTACACTGAAAAATTATAGCAGTTAAAACAGATAGTTCTCATTCCTTAATTATGAATGGGATTTTTATACCCTCCACCATAGATCTGAAACTTGGCACAAGTAGTTGTTATTGATGTAGGTCGGATGGTACTGCAAATGGGACATTTCGGTTCACGTTTACGTATAGCCCCTATATAAATCGATCCCAGATTTGGCTTGCGGAGCCTCAAAGAGAAGCAAATTTCATCCGATCTGGCTGAAATTTGGAACATGGTGTTGGTATATAGTCTCTAACAACTATGCAAAAATTGGTGCACATCGGTCCATAATTATATAAAGTCCCCACTTAAACCGATCCCCAGATTTGGCTTGCGGAGCCTCAAAGAGAAGCAAATTTAATTCGATCCGGTTGAAACTTAGTACGTGGTGTTAGTATATGGTCTCTAACAACCATGCAAAAATTGGTGCATATCGGTTCATAATTATATATAGCCCCCATATAAACCGATTCCCACACTCAAAAAAAAGTTTACTTGGATCCAAAGACTTTGACATTCCTTTAAGGATTTTGGAATTGATTCCGAGCCAAAGATGCGGGTTCTTTAAAATAAGGATTTTTTTGCGCCCTATCTGGCTTTAAATCTAGGGTCTATAAAATTAAAATTAGGATACAGATCTTATTTATCGAATTTTCATTCTATTTTTCCGGTATATTAATAAAGCTATTCACGTACAAACAAATGCCAGTTTAAAAATCCAAATTATGACGGATATTTCGAAGTAAAATATATTTTCTTAATTCCAAAAAACTTTAAACCAAATATGCTAAATCCTTAAATTAAGTCTTAGCCTATATTTGAAGCGGTTTTATCTCAAATCTAAAGATTCAATATTTCAGCTAATTTAAGGACGATTTCTTTAAATCAAAAATGTGTTTCTTTACTTTAACGAAAATTTGCCTTAGCTTAAACTCATGCAACTTTAACGAAGGGACGCAAATTTTCAAAATGTGTGTCCTAAATTTAATGAAAAAAATTTTTTGAAGCAAATATTATAAACTTTCTTTTAATTAAAATTGCATTATTTTAAAGAAATTTGTCCTTAATAGTGTGTAAATTGCGCATCCTAAAATTGAGGTTGCGTAATCTTTAATATCACGTAAAAATTTTTTTCAGTGCAGATTTGGCCTCCGGAGCCTCTTGAACGAGAAAAATTCATCCGATCCGGTTGAAATTTGGTACATTTCGCTAGTGTATGGGCGATAACAATCATGCCAAAATTGGTCCGTATCGATCTATATTATACATAAACCGATCCCCAATCAGAAAAATCACGATTGCCACTCGAGCCAAAAATAATCTACTACAATTTTATTTCTATAGAAAGTTTTGTCAACATTTTATGTCTTTAGGAAATTTTGTCAAAATATAATTTCTATACAAAATTTTGTCAAAAATTTATTACTATAGAAAATTTTGTCAAAATTTTATTTCTATAGAAAATTCTGTCAAAATGTTATTTTAACAGACGGACGGACATGCTTAGATCGACTCAGAATTTCACCAGAATATATAAACTTTAAGGGGTCTTAGAGCAAGATTTCGATGTGTTACAAACGGAATGACAAAAATTTAGTTCTACACGCTCACAAAAAATCGCTTCTGTAACATATACTCCCAAAAAAATTTTGTTTCTGCCCAATTGTATATTCCCCCACATCTTTCTCACTTCCACGAGATTTTTTAGTTCTTAGCACCTTTTTCTGTAATACAAACATTGTAGAAGAAATTATTCAATTGTATGATTTTTTTAATTTTACCTTTTGCCGGACGGGGATTCGAACAGCGGACCACACAGTTTGTAAGGATCAAAGAAGTAGCTGATCAATTGCCCAAGGAAAAATAAAATGTTAATTTTGTAATACCAAGCAACAACCACCAACTTAATTCAATATCGCTCCCTGTTAAATAGCGCTCCAAGCTACTAAACACATATATGTTTATAGGCTATTTCTAAATTAATATATGTTTGCATCCAAGCATATTATATTTACAAACATTTTATGTCCCAAACATAATATGTTCTAACATATTAACATATATGTCCCAAACATGTTATGCTAGTTTATGAACATTATATGCTTGCACTCAAACATATTGTGTTTAAAAATTTGTGTTCCAAACATATAATGTTTATAGCCAAACATATGAAAAACAGTCTTTTTCATCCGTGTATATATAGAATATTTTTTTCTATAGAAAAAATTGTCAAAATATAATTTCTATACAAAATTTTGCAAAAATTTATTTCTATAGAAAATTTTGTCAAAATTTTATTTCTATAGAAAATTTATGAAGCATTTCATAGTTGGAGAGAAATATTTCGCAAAATCTTCAAAAGCTTCAAGAATTCTACCAATCTACCAAACAGTAAAAAATCTGCCATTTTTGGTAGTCTCGTGTTCATAATTGTATATAACCCCCATATAAAGCGACCCCTATATTTCAATTCTGGCTCTATAATTACCGCACAAAAGTTCATATCGGTTCGTAATTATTTCTTCCCATATATATAACGGTCAAGAACTGAATATATACGTATTTAATCGACCTTTCTTTTGTCTACTATATATCCCGCATGGACTAACTTACAATTTAGAAGATGATGTTAAGAAGTTTTAAGATATCTTGCCATCGGCCGCAACCAGGGCTTTCAAGAAAAATCGTCACTTTTTTCGATAAAAAATCGTCATAATCGGCACTTGAATTTTAAAAATCGTCAAAAAAATCGGCAATATAAATAATATTAGAATTAAACATATTTTTTGGGTACACACAAAACAAAAGTATTTTATTTACAAAACAGAAAATTAATGTACACAACTATGCATTTCGATAAAAAATATATAAAGAAATCAGTTTTGTTTACAAATAACATTACCATAAAAATCGTAAGGTTAAACATTAATATTTCGTAATTTTTCTATAAAAAATCTATTTTTCTAAAATATTGTTATTAATTGAGTAAAATTTTTATTTAAAAATTAAATATTTTGAAACTAAAGAAAAGCCCCGTGTTTTCCAAAACAGGTGATTTTTTATGGTGTTTCTTATACATATGTCTATATGTGGTTATTTTTTATACTGTACTAGAATTTTATCATAATTAGTAAAAGGTTTCTTTTGCACATTCTGAGTAAATCATTATCAATTTTGGTATTAAAACAACTTGAGTTATTTCATTTTAGGTTAGTTTTTGAACAGAATATTCCATCCAATGAATTATTCTCCAGCTATCATCTGATTTTAGTTTTTTGCTTAAAAATTTCTACGTTTGCTGTGGAGTTTGGAAGAATCATAATTATTTGTACGAATTTTGACAAAACTCGAAAAGCCAAAGTACTCCACAAATTTCCTAAAATTCCAAAAATTTCTTCAAAATGTAAAAACTTTAACTCCCTAAACTATGTGTCTAAAGAACGTAATATCGTTAAAATCAGGGAAAAATCGGAATTGTCCATTTTGCGAGTAAAAAATCGTCAAAATGCCGATAAATCGGCAAAATTGGCAGCCCTGGGCGCAACCCAAGTAATTTAATTGTTGATGACCGTCTTTAGTAGAAGTTTCTACGCAATCCATTGTGGAGGGTACATACTATTCGGCCTGGCCGAACTTACGGCCGTATATACTTGTTTTTATTATTATACCTCATTCACATTATACTTCAAATATCCACTTTACTCAGATTTCAAATGTCATTTGCCTCATAAAAAGGGGATTTCAAATCTACTTTTAGTAGATTTTGAGCCTAATGTGCACGCAAAGAAAAAAAACGTTTGGAAAACGTGTACCGAAAACGTTTTTCTTTTGTTAGAGTTTTTTGAATTGCTTCGAAAATTTTAAACTTTCATCACCAAAAAAATTCGTTTGTTACAAAATTTTTATTTTTTCAATAAAAAAAGTGTTTTTTGAAATAACAACACAGTCCATTTCGTTTATATCAAACACTGTTCTTTTCTGACTTTAGGTCTTTAATAAGACACATTTTACAGTTCAAAATTTAATATAGTACAATGTAATGTTGAACATTTTTTCGGAATCTTCCGAATATATCTGGAATATATGTAAAAAAAACAAAAGCAAAAAAAAAAAACTTTGGCCGAAGCAGGGATCGAACCCACGACCCTTGGCATGAGAGTCGGACGTAGCTACCACTGCTCCACGGTGCCAAACTAAATGTTTGTTTCTGTTAAATAAACTTTGTTTATTCGGTTCGTGGGCGCCGCAAGCTATGCTATATAAATATAACTTATATGGATATTTATCTATTGATGACCATAACAGGTACATAGCTCAGTGGTTAGTGTGTTGGCTTACAATGTGCATGGTCCGCGGTTCGATTCTCCGTCCAGGCGAAAGGTAAAAAAAATTTTAAAAATTTATAAAATCGTATAATTTCTTCTACATTGTTGGTATTACAGGAAAAGGTGTTAAGAACTAAAAATCCTCGTGGATGTGAGAAAGATGTGAGGGACAATGCAATTAGCAAGAAAATAATGTTTTTTTTTTTTGAGCTAGTCTTTATGAAATTGTTTTTACATCCTGGAAAAGAATAAACGTTTACCACAAAAAGTATATACTTTTCTTCCAAATACACTTCCTTACAGCGAAAAGCAAATGAGAAACGAACTTTGTTTGTCTAAAATTTCGTTTGGGAGGAAAGAATTATTTTTTTGCGTGTGTATGAGCTATTATGTGAGTAAAACAAAATCGATTGTTTGAATAAGGATTTTCAACCAATATATATATCAGGTATGTATTAGTTGGTGCACTTGTACTAAATTTGGTACATCCCAATTCCCAAAAGTATAATTGTGCTATAATGACTTATTTGGTACAATTTGAAATATTGAGTTCGTCTTCCAAATGCTCTAGAAGTCCCACAGGCAATTTATAACAATAACAATTTTGTCCAATATAAATTATCTTGTTCACATATTTTAGATACTCACCAAATTACAGTCAAATGGGATAAAAATTTTCCATTTAAAATCTGGAGTTCGGTGTAAAAGTACAACATTTCGGAATTTTAAATACAAAATCAATATTCAATATATTCATGACATCAAATATGGAATCCACATAAACCATTTTTTTATGTATCCTGAAATGGATCAAAAGAAAATATATGTAGCATTTTATGAAGCATTTCCATTGAATTTTAGTCTTGATACTGAGGACATGTCGAAACTTCTGCCAGATCATTGGCAAATTTTGAGTGAATAATTGTTTTCACTAAATTAAAAAGGTAAATATTTCCAATATCGAATGCCTTATTGCCAATTTAAAATCCCCAATTTGATTAGGCTTTGACAACAAACACATTGGAAGGAAACAGATTTAGAATTTCGACCCGCTATGATAAAGAATGAATTTACCCAATTCCCACGATTATCGAGGGACAGTGGGAACGTCTCGCATGTCAAGCCATATTATAACCAAATATGAGCGAGGTGTCAGCCAGTGCGATTGTGAAGTTTTCAAACTGAAATATTCAAAAATATTTGCAGAATTCCAGGACTGACATTTGGTTTCATTTGGGAACAAAACCTTTACAAATGTTATGAACAGCTAGAAACAAATGTTTAAAAACAGCTAGAAACATAGTGATGGGGCCCTCTACGAATACGGTTTTTGTTACCAATAAAATTATAAAAAGCACCATCTAACTGGTTGGCTGATAAGTCCCCGGTCTGACACATAGATGGCGTCGCTAGTATTAAATGCATATTATTTTTATATAGTACCAACCTTCAAATGATTCGTGTCAAAATTTGACATCTGTAAGTCAATTAGTTTGTGAGATAGAGCGTCTTTTGTGAAGCAACTTTTGTTATTGTGAAAAAAATGGGAAAAAAGGAATTTCGTGTTTTGATAAAATACTGTTTTCTGAAGGGGAAAAAACGGTGGAAGCAAAAACTTGGTTTGATAATGACTTTCCGGACTCTGCCCCAGGGAAATCAACAACAATTGATTGGTATGCAAAATTCAAGCGTGGCAAAATGAGCACGGAGGACGGTGGACGCCCGAAAGAGGTGGTTACCGACGAAAACATCAAAAACATCCACAAAATGATTTTGAATGACCGTAAAATGAAGTTGATCGAGATAGCAGAGGCCTTAAAGATATCAAAGGAACGTGTTTGTCATATCATTCATCAATATTTGGATATGCGGAAGCTCTGTGCAAAATGAGTGCCGCGCGAGCTCACATTTGACCAAAAACAACAACGTGTTGATGATTCTGAGCGGTGTTTGCAGCTGTTAACTCGTAATACACCCGAGTTTTTCCGTCGATATGTGACAATGGATGAAACATGGCTCCATCACTACACTCCTGAGTCCAATCGACAGTCGGTTGAGTAGACAGCGACCGGTGAACATTCTCCGAAGCGTGGAAAGACTCAAAAGTCCGCTGGCAAAGTAATGGCCTCTGTTTTTTGGGATGAGCATCGAATAATTTTTATCGATTATCTTGAGAAGGGAAAAACCATCAACAGTGACTATAATATGGAGTTATTGGAGCGTTTGAAGGTCGAAATCGCGGCAAAACGGCCCCATATGAAGAAGAAAAAAGTGTTGTTCCACCGAGACAACGCACCGTGCCACAAGTCATTGAGAACGATAGCAAAAAATTCATGAATTGGGCTTCGAATTGCTTCCCCACCCACCGTATTCTCCAGATCTGGCCCCCAGCGACTTTTTCCTGTTACAGAGTAATTCAAGAAGCAGGTTGCCATATTTTTGTATCATTTTTATTTTTTATACTGTACGAAATATAATCTCAAAATTACGTATTCAACTTTTTTCTCAAAACAAATTTGCCAATTTTTATGACCAATGATACTTTTTGTGATTTGTGTTTTTAATTTTCAACGGTAATGTTGGCTACATGTCACAATGCTATTAGTTTAATGTCAAATCACCAATCAAAATTGTACGATAAATTCAATTGCCATCCATCAACAAGAAAACAACCTATTAACGAACATTGTTATCTGTTTTATCCTAATAACTATTCAATAAAACACATTTTAAACGTAGTCAATGTTTCTTGTTTTCGTTGTGTCCTTTGGCAATTTTTCTTGACTTAACAGAGAGAGAGAGAGAGAAAGGAAGAAAAAAGTAAAAACTTGTATCCGTCTTTTCGAAATTGTTGTAATCGTATCGATTAGTTAACATACAAATAATGGACAAAGTTTCAAATTGTCATAAAGGCGGAAATGAAACAAACATTTCTACAGTAAATTAAAATAAAGATTTCAATGTAACTTGTACCCAAAGATTTTAGTCTTTCCTTAAGGACTTTCGGATTGCTATAGATTTCATTTAACGAATTTTCGTTCTCTTTGTGTGAAATATTAACAAAGCTATTTTTATGCAATTAACTCCAATTTTTATGTGGTTTCATTAATGCTTCGTTAAATAACGAATTTCTAAACAGGCATGCACTGAAAAAAAAAAATTACGTGATATTAAAGATTACGCAACCTAAATTTTAGGATGCGAAATTTACAAAATATGAAGGACAAATTTCTTTAAAATAATGCAATTTTAATTAAACTAAAGTTTATAATCTTTGCTTCAATTTTTTTTCATTAAATTTAGGACACAAATTTTGTAAATTTTCGTCCCTCCGTTAAAGTTGCATGTCTTTGAACTAAGTCTAATTTTTCTTAAAGTAAAGAAACACATGTTTGATTTAAAGAAATTGTCCTTAAATTAACGGACATATTAGGTTAGGTTAGGTGGCAGCCCGATGTATTAGGCTCACTTAGACTATTCAGTCCATTGTGATACAACATTGGTGAACTTCTCTCTTATCACTGAGTGCTGCCCGATTCCATGTTAAGCTCAATGACAAGGGACCTCCTCTTTATAGCCGGGTCCGAACGGCGTTCCACATTGCAGTAAAACCACTTAGAGAAGCTTTGAAACCCTCAGAAATGTCACCAACATTACTGAGGTGGGATAATCCACCGCTGAAAAACGGTCGAAGCAGGAATCGAACCCACGACCTTGTGTATGCAAGGCGGGCATGCTAACCATAGCACCACGGTGGCTCGAAACTGACATATTGAAACTTTAGACTTAAGATAAAAACGCTTCAAATATAGGCTAAGACTTGTTTTGAGGATTTAGCGTCTTTGGCTTAAAGTTTTTTTGGAATTAAGAAAACATTTTTTACTTAGAAGTATCCGTTATAATTTAGATTTTTAAACTGAAATTGGTTTGTACGGGAGTACCTTTATTAATAAACCGCGAAAAGAGAATGATCTGTATCCCAATTTTAAAGCCAGATAGGTCGCTAAAAAAAAGAAAAATAAAAGAAGCCGCATCTTTGGCTCGGAATCAATAACAAAATCCTTAATGGAAGGTCAAAATCTTTGGATCCAAGTAAACTTTTTTTTTTGAGTGTGTGTATGGACATGTCTGTCATTCTGCCGATATATTCATATGCCTGTAAGGAACTAATCTGCTGAACATTTTATATTTAAATTTAACCGGAGAGAAGGTATTTACTTTCTGCTAGCTGGTACTTAAAGACTAACTGACCTACCCGAAAATAGCCGTAAATGTCCATTTTAAAATCCATATTATAACAGACACTTAAAGTAAAAAATGTTTTCTTAATTTCAAAAAGAAAAGCAAAACCAAAAATGGAAAATCCAACATAGAAAAATATTTTACGAAAAAATTTCCAATTAAAGCCTTAGTTTTAAAAAATATTCAATTAAAAATTTTATTGATTCAACATTTTGTTTTTAATTGAAACAAAAATCAATCACAAACATAATAGTATCAATTAATGTTTTAATTGGATCAATTAATTTTTTAATTGAATTTCATTTAATTTTAAATTGCTGCTATCATTTCTGCGATTTTAAAAAATATTCAATTAAAAATTTTATTGATTCAACATTTTGTTTTTAATTGAAACAAAAATCAATCACAAACATAATAGTATCAATTAATGTTTTAATTGGATCAATTAATTTTTTAATTGAATTTCATTTAATTTTAAATTGCTGCTATCATTTCTGCGATTGAAGACATTTCAATTAAAAAATTTATTGGATCAATTAATTTCGTGATTGAATCAGAATTTTTTTGTGTGTAATAAGTCGTATACCCTGTTACTGTAATTCGAACGAAAATCCATTCGAAAGAGAAGCCTTGTCACTCGTATAAATTTGGGTTATTATATTTTTGAAAATTCGTTTCGTTTGCACGAGCATACATTGACACCCGCTAGATCTTTACTAAAGGCTATGGAAAATCAGGCTAATGAAGATTAGTATCTGGCATTTTTTTACAATGAGCTTTATGTTCCATATATATGTACGTCTAATTTGGAGAAATATTGTGAGATATTTCATATTTTATACCCATTTTCAACGGGATTTTATTCCGATTGAATTGATACTTTACACAGAGAATAGATTTAAAATTCTGCTTAAGCGTGTCGAATTCAATCCAATCGGTTCAGATTTAGATAAAAACCTCCATATATAACAATTTTGCTGATAAGTTCCCGGTCTGACACATAGATTGCGCTAGTATTAAATGCATATTATTTTTATATAGTACCAACCTTCAAATGATTCGTGTCAAAATTTGACGTCTGTAAGTCAATTAGTTTGAGATAGAGCGTCTTTTGTGAAGCAACTATTATTATGAAAAAAAAAATGAAAAAAAAGGAATTTCGTGTTTTGATAAAATACTGTTTTCTGAAGGGAAAAAATACGGTGGAAGCAAAAATTTGGCTTGATAATGAGTTTCCGGACTCTGCCCCAGGAAAATAAACAATAATTGATTGGTATGCAAAATTCAAGCATGGTGAAATGAGCACGGAGGACGGTGAACCCAGTGGACGCCCGAAAGAGGTGGTCACCGACGAAAACATCAAAAGAATCCACAAAATGATTTTGAATGGCCGTAAAATGAAGTTGATCGAGATAGCAGAGGCCTTAAAGATATCAAAGGAACGTGTTGGTCATATCATTCATCAATATTTGGATATGCGGAAGCTCTGTGCAAAATAGGTGCCGCGCGAGCTCACATTTGACCAAAAACAATAACGTTTTGATGATTCTGAGCGGTGTTTGCAGCTGTTAACTCGTAATACACCCTAGTTTTTCCGTCGATATGTGACAATGGATGAAACATGGCTCCATCACTACACTCTCCATGGATGAAACATGGCTCCATCACTACAGTCCAATCGACAGTCGGCTGAGTGGACAGCGACCGGTGAACCGTCTCCGAAGCGTGGGAAGACTCAAAAGTCCGCTGGCAAAGTAATGGCCTCTGTTTTTTTTGGGATGCGCATGGAATAATTTTATCGATTATCTTGAGAACAGTGACTATTATATGTGACTACAGTGACTATTATATGGCGTTATTGGAGCGTTTGAAGATCGAAATCGCGGCAAAACGGCCCCATATGAAGAAGAAAAAGTGTTGTTCCACCAAGACAACGCATCGTGCCACAAGTCATTGAGAACGATGGCAAAAATTCAAGAATTGGGCTTCGAATTGCTTCCCCACCCACCGTATTCTCCAGATCTGGCCCCAGCGACTTTTTCTTGTTCTCAGACCTCAAAAGGATGCTCGCAGGGAAAAAATTTGGCTGCAATGAAGAGGTGATCGCCGAAACTTTGAGGCAAAACCGAAGAAGTACTACCAAAATTATATCAAAAAATTGGAAGGTCGTTATAATCGTTGTATCGCTCTTGAAGGGAACTATGTTGAATAATAAAAACGATTTTGACAAAAAAATGTGTTTTTCTTTGTTAGACCGGGGACTTACCAGCCAATCTGTTATTGTAAGATATTTCATATTTTATACCCATTTTCAAGGGGATTTTATTTCGATTGAATTGATAATTTACACAGAGAATAGATTTAACATTCTGCTTAAGCGTGTCGAATTCGATCCAAATCAGTTCAGATTTAGATAAAACCTCCATATATATGTTCCTCCGATTTAGGCAAATGTGGCCAAAATACCTAAATTTTACACAAAATTCTGTGATGATTTCGAAAAATCCTACACATTGCAATTACTCGTACAGGCTTTCCACAGAACGGTGATGATTTAGGTAAGGCTCCGACTTGAATAAATGTCGCTCAATTAGGCCAAATATTAGCACAAACATCACAACAATTGACAACATATCATGGCGAGAATTAATCCATATCACTTTTAATTACGAAAATTTGCCTTGCTTCTAAGACATGCGACTTTAAGGAAGAGATGCAAAGATTCGTGTCCTAAATTTGATTAAACAATTTTTTAATGGAAAGACTATGCCCCATGTTCTGGTTTACGAATTCGCAAAACGCAAAATTTTACATTTTCAATGACTTTTGAACCATTCCATGTTTTGTCATGAAATTTGTTCCAATTAAATATCTTATCAATAAGAACTATTTATACAAATTTCGTATTATATGGTTCACATGGTTCAGAAAATAGAGGTTGCGAATTCATAAACCAGAACAGGGGGTATGAAATCTATTTTATTAAAAAAAATGTAAATTACACATCCAAAAATTTAGATTTAGGTCAACATTTTTTTAGTGTACTCAGCTAAAGCTATAAATGCAAAAATATATTTTATCAGTAAATTTCGCCCAGAGACCATTTCCTGTTGCATGCTTGTTGGGAAAAATATTTCGTAGAAAGAAGTGGTCAACACCTAAACTGAAATTGAACGCAATATTTTTTGTAAACTCAATTTTAATTGAATAAGAGAGAAGTTCACCAATGTGGTATCACAATGGACTGAATGGTCTAAGTGAGCCTGATGCATCGGGCTGCCACCTAACCTAACCTAACCTAATTGAAATAATATGTACGATATTTTTTCCAGTCTACTCTTGTTATTTTACACAATTGTTTGTATTTGTTTGTATCAATTTTATGCATAACTATAAAATGATTAAACTTATATTCAGTATGCTGTGATTAAAAGTCGATAATACTGTCATATAGGTAATAACCGTTAAAAAAAGTTCTGTTTTTTTTGCTTTACCTTCATAATAATGAATTTATTGAATTAGAGCAATTGCTTGGACAACGATAAATATGAAGGTCGTCATAATGTCAGAACAAATATAAATTGATTGATTATTTCCGCCACTGGATAGAAATCTATAATTATTGAATGGTGAACCCTTAATGTACTACGTCTAACGACCAGTTATAAGCGCCAAATAATAAATGGCCAAACCATTTGTTTGCAAGGCTACGTTCGTTCATTTGCTTATGAGCTAAGTTGCTGTCGTATGAAATTACCAAAATTCGACCTATTTGCCTGAATTCCCGATCAGTTAGTTGCCAATAAAGACAAAGACCAAAAATAAAATAACGAAAAAATGAGTACGGATTTGTACCTACCTAAATTGCTATACGATAACAAAGGTGTTTAATTATTAGCATTTTTGGTTGGTGTGTGTGTGTTTTTTTTTTTTCATTTTCATGCCTTTATCCATGCAGATATCTATATTTTTTGACTTGTTCTGATGTATAATGTAATTTACTATAAACATCTCTTTATGTTTATTGGCCTGCACCACCTATTTTTACACAATTTTATAATCACACTTGGCATAACTATTTTTTTTTTGTATTAACTTAATTGTTAAATCAGGCGAAGTTACCAAAATTGTATACAGAATTATTTCCAAAAGAAGCAATTTGGAACGCATTGCAATTTTCCCTATGTAGAACGACCAACATTTATTGTAGATGTGGCATAAATAAACTAAAACATAGTTAGAAATTATTCGAAAGAAAAACTGTACATAAACTCTCAAATTCGACCCTACCTGTTACACAAGTCCATATGTGAGCGTACGTACACATGAGATATAAATATAAAATATTTAAACAATTTTTGTTTCTCTTGCTATAATTGTGTTTTGTGTACATAAGGTGAATTTTAATTATACATATTTTTTTAATTTTATCGCAAAATTAATTCTATTTTTCACGCCTCACAACACATTACACCGTTTGAGTGGCAAACTTAAAAATTATGGCAGAATAGATGCAAAATGTCTGCACTGACAAAAAAAGTATGTTTTTCATACACTATCTCAAACAATTATCCGTACACTAAATTGTTGAAAATATATTTCATCGTATCTCAGAAACTAGATAATTTAATTTAATTCGATCTTTTTTGATATCAAATAGAAATAATTATTAAAATACAATTTGCTTGAAACGAATCGGTTTCTGTGATACAATGAAAAATAGCTTTAACAGTTTGGTGTATGTTCAGGTGTAAAAAAATTGTTTTTGGGACAAATTTTTTAACACAATATATTTACAAGCATATGATGTTTATATACAAATTTAAAAAATCGTAGAAAATTTTTATTTCCAAAACTTTTTCTCGGGAAATAAATATGCTGGAAGAGAAATTATAATCAAAAAAAGTGAACCCTCTATTTCACTAAAGCCAATTTAACTATATTTTAGTTCATGGAATTATTATGTTTGGAGAAAGTTTCCTTTACTCCAATAATTTTTTGCGAACGTTAGTTAAATGAACTATACACAAATGGAGCAATAAAATTTACTAAATTCGTACTTCTCACAAAATTTATTTATTATTATTATTTCTTTAAATTTACTACAAATAGGCCCGCCTTGAACTTCGTATGGCACTAAAGACATTCTTGCAATTTTGAAATCTAATTTTTTCCTTCAGGCTGCAAAATGTTCTTTAACAAGTGAAAAAAAATAATTATGTCTAATAAATGTTCTTGAATTTGTCGAAAAATATTTACTTTGTTTGTTATACGTTTGTAATACTGTTTAGTTAACATTTTCTAAAAATAATCTAAATTTTGTAAAAATAAACCAAATTTTTTCTTCCTGGTGGGTTCACTGTTTTGTCAGTGTACGTTGTTCGTCCTTCCTGATATTATATTTTCAAATGAAAATTTTCAATGATAAAATAAATTTCTTGTTGTTTCAATACTGCAGTAACAAAACGAAATAAAATATAAGATAAAGGGATTTGTAGTTGTATGAAGAAGATGATGCACAGTGGAGGAGTGGAGTAGGGTTCAATTTGTAAGAAAATAATTCCTATATGTTTCTCCCATTAGAAATTAGCATATAGGACCCAAAATCGAGATATCTATGCCAGCCAGATCTATACTAAAGGCTGTGGAGATGTTCATTCGCCCGCACGGAAACATGTACAGTCAGGCGTGTATAGATTTGTATCGGGCGTTTGCTTATCAATGACTCTATTGATCAAGTTCCTTAATCTTCTTTGTCCATAAAGCTGGAATCACGGATGCAACATCCTTAAAATAAATCTTAGGTTCACCTTGAAACATATTTAATCGAATAATTGAAAATTCCAATTAATTTGAATATTATTATTTATACCCTTCAACATTATTACTGTGGTACAGGGTATAATAAGTTTGTGCATTTGTATGTAACGCCAAGAAGGAAAAGTCTGAGACCCATCGTTTAATATTAATATATGGGAGCCACCGTTGTGCAATGGTTAGCATGGCCGCCTTGCATACACAAGGTCGTGGGTTCGATTCCTGCTACGACCGAACACCAAAAAGTTTTTCAGCGGTGGATTATCCCACCTCAGTAATGCTGGCGACATTTCTGAGTGTTTCAAAGCTTCTCTAAGTGGTTTTACTGCAATGTGGAACGCCGTTCGGACTCGGCTATAAAAAGGAGGTCCCTTGTCATTGAGCTTAACATGGAATCGGGCAGCACTCAGTGATAAGAGAGAAGTTCACCACTGTGGTATCACAATGGACTGAATAGTCTAAGTGAGCCTGATACACCGGTCTGCCACATAACCTAACCTAACCTAACCTATCGTTTAATATACCGATCGTCTTATGCTATGGTCACACTGGGCAAATATTTGACAGAAATCAAAAAAGAATCAGTCGCCACAGCCAAACCAGCGGACATTTTTAGCTCATATTGGATATATAACATCATGGTAGGATTCCAGATATTTGGAAAATGGTTCTGGAAAAATGTTTGACACTCATTTTGGTCAAATATTTGCCTAGTGTGACCATAGCCTTAGAATTAAATTCTGAGTCAAAATAATCTGTCTGTATATGTAATTTTGTGTGCAAAGCACAGCTCGCAGTTTAAGTCCGATCGTCCTCAAATTTGGCACAGAGTTTTACTTTGGCTCAAAGACAACCGCTATTGATCGGTTAAGATTTAGATATAATTCCATATATATTTGTCACCGATCTGGGCATAATTGACGTATTTATCAACTTCGCACAGCCAAACATTTTGCGGCTCTCGTAAAATACCTCCCATATACACTGATAAAAAAGCATGCCCGGTTCCAAAGATTTTGTCTTTACTTTAACAATTTTGGTATTGATTCCGAGCCAAAGAAGCGAAGAATACAAGTAAGGCTACTTTTAAGACACAATTCTCTTTTAAATTTGGGTTTCGTGTACTTGCTTCTAGGAAGTAAATTTTAATTTTTCGCTTTTTCAGCTTTGTTTCTTCATATGCTATCAAAGTCCTTTAAAAACGAGTTAACGACAACTTTATTTTCCAAATTAAGACTCGACTTCCAGTAAAAATTATGCTATGTTTCAAGTAAAAACGTCTTTAAAATAAAGTGTTGAAAAAAATGTCCTATATTTAAACGATTTTTTGCTTTGCAGTCAAGATGCAAAAAGACAAAAAATTTGAAGACAATTTCATTAAATTTAAGGAATTTTTCTGACTAATTAAAGTCAAGTTGACCTTAGCCCAAACATTTTTTCTTTCATGTTATGATACCCATTTTTAAGTGAAATCACTTAATTATAAGGACAATACGACTTCATTGAAAAGTTTATTGACTTTTGGACAAGGAAAAAAGCTTTATATTAGAGAAATGCGTCTTCTATGCTAAGCAAAATTTGCATTCGTATTTTAAAGACATGAAATCTTTGACCTCACGACAATATTTTTTTCAGTGTATATTTTCCTTCCGATTTGGACTTATATGACCTCAAAAGCCAGAGTTTCGCCCTGATTTGCTTAACATTTTGCACAAGGAGTACGTTTAATAGTATTATTAAGTGTTCCAAATTTGGTTGAAATCGGTTCAGAGTTAGATACAGCTCCCATATATATCTTTCGCCCGATTTACACACATATGACCACAGGGACCATAGTTTTACTCCGCTTTAGACTTGTGCTTAAATAGTGACTTTGCACAGGGAGTAGAATTAACATTTTTACTATGCATGCCGAATTTGTTTGAAATCGGTTCAGATTTAGATATAGCTCCCGTACACTCAAAAAAAGTTTACTTCCCTTAAGGTATTGATTCCGAGCCAAAGATGCGGCTTCTTTAAAATAAAGACATCTTTGACGGACCTCCCTGGCTTTAAATCTAGGATAAATAAAATTAAAATTGGATACAGATCTCATTCATCGAATTTTTATCCTCTTTTTGCGATATATTAATAAAGGTATTTATGTACAAACAAATTCCAATTTAAAATCCAAATTATGACAGGTACTTCAAAGTAAAAACAGTTTTCTTAATGCTAAAAAAAAAAATTTAAACCAACGATGGAAATACTTAAAATAAGTCTTAGCATATATTTGAAGCATTTTTATCTTAAATTTAAAAATTCAATATGTCAGTTGAGTTAGAGACGATTTCTTTAAATTAAAAATGTTTTTCTTTATTTTAAGGAAAATTTGCCTTACTTCAAAGATCTACAACTTCAGCAGAGAGACGCAAATATTCATAATTTGTGTCCTAAATTTAATGAAAAACATTTTTGAAGCACGGATTATAAATTTTCTTTTAATTAAAATGTCATTATTTTAAAGTTGCATAATCTTCCATATTAGGTCAATATTTTTTTCAGTGTATATATGTACGCCAGAGTTGGGGAAATATGGTAGAATGTTTAATATTTTACCCATTTTTAATGTGATTTTCCTCCAATTGACTCGATAGTTACCACAGGAAATATATTTACTATGCTATTTAAGTGTGTCAAGTTTGATCTAATTTGGTTCAGCTTGAGATAAAGCTTCCATACATTTGTGCTTCCGGTTTATACAAATATGGCCAAAATACCCACATTTTACACAAAATTCTGTGATGATTTTCCCATTTTGTAGTTATATACTACACACTATAAGCTAGACATTCCACAGAACGGTTGAGTTTTAAATAAATCTCCGACTTATGGAAATATCGCCCGACTTGGCCAAATAATATATCACAACCCACAATTGACCACATATATTGGTGAAATCTAACCAATATCCTTGTAAAATCGCCACTGCTAAGTAGCAAAAATTGTAAATATTACTCAAATTGTCCTATATCTCGAATACATATGTATCGTCCAATAAATCATAAATGCTCTTTTGTACAATTGTATTGCAATTGCTCTACCGTTATATTTCCCATATTTATACCCTAAACCACATACTCGTAGTGGTCAGGGTATAATAACTTTGATCGGCCAAAAAATGTGCCTACCATAAATATTGATTTTAGACCCCATAAAATATATACCGATCGACTCGGAATCACCTCCTGAGTCGATCTAGCGCTTGGTGTCCGTCTGTCCATGTATTTGTTGTTCACAGGATTCCGGTCGCAATTATTAACCGATTTGGATGAAATTTGGTACAGAGTGTTTTTGAATTTGGAAGAAATCGGATCAAATTTATATATAGCTCTCACACCCAGAAAAAAGTGCCTTCGAAACTAAAGGAAAAATTTTTCATCAACATAGTTTATCCATTTTATTTCCATTAAGGTAAATTTTTGTGAGAAATAATAAAATTTACTCGTTTCAGTAAAAAAATCCTAAACTGTAAGCAGTTAGGAATAGTTCATTAACTAGAATAAGGCATGGAATTTTACTCATACTGTTTTCTTCGCTGGGTATAAGAATTTCCTACTGAACAAGAAAATTTTATTCACCGATAACAAAGCATTCGTAAAAATAAACAAAAACCGAACTAAAACCAAGTTTCCTCAAAATTAGTAAAATTTCTTATAAAATGATAATTGCAACTTCCTTTATAATAGAAACTTTTCATATATACGAACAACACTTGGCTTAGAAAAATATTTTAGTTCATTCGTACTAAGAAGTTTGCAATCCTTTCAAAACGTAAGGAAAAAAACTTGTTAGAATATAGGAAATTTTCCTATATTTCTATTGTCTACCTGTAATCGATACCTGTCATCGTAATCGATGTGTTTGCGCGTGGGTGTAATCGATATGTTTGCGCGTGGTTTGTTTTTTTAGTTGGAATCGCGTTGTTGTGGTATACGGAGAGATTGTTAAAAAATAATATGGTAAAATAATATAATAAATAGCAATTAAAATATATACAATATTTTTTATTTTAAATTAGTGAGAAAATTTTTCGTTTTTTGAAAATAAATCTATCAATGTCGTGATGGTGTATAAAGGAAGAAAACACCAGCAGAATAATTACCCTTTCATTTGTCTTCATTTTTGAATCTTCAAATATCAGGTAATATTCAGTGACGCTAACCTTTTGTAACAAAAATGTTTTATCATTTTTTATATTTGTAGGTATTGAAATTGTAAAAGGAGGACAAAATCGTTAGGAAGCAACTTATTAAAAGTGAAAAGTACAAGAAGATGAAAAAGTGCGTTTTACAGTTGATAATATCACATGGAAATTGGAAATAGTGGAATAATAAACTAATATTTCAAGGACAGTCGATGCTGTTGATTCTTAATAAATATATTCAATATATTAATAAAACATGTCTTTTATTGAAGATAAAATTGCTTATATAAATAAATAAAATTGTATTTAAAAACGAAGGTAAGCAGTTCTAATTATGAAGTAAAAGTTTTACCACAAATATGTAAGATTTGTCCAAATGAATGAAAAAAATTCAATAAAATCATTCCATATATGAATTCAAATCAGTTAAATTTTTTCATTCTGTAGTATAGTGGCACATAAATATAGGAAAATGTTAACTAATATATGGAATGCATTATACCTAATTTCTACGAAAATCACATCGTTCAAACAAATAAAAATGTCTTTGGCGCTATACGAAGTTCAACTTTCTTTACAATGAGTTCATTTTAACTTAAAGAAGTGGTCACTTTTTTTGGGTGCATGTATATGTATCGCCCGATTTCGACAAATGGAGTCACGTTGCGCTTTTTTTACAAACCGATCGTCATCAAATTTTGTACATAGTAAACTTTTTCATCACTCTTTAAGCCTGCGAAATCGGTTCAGATTTAGATATAGCTCCCATATATATGTATCGCCCGATTTTCCCAAATTTGACCATGAAACCCTTATTTATCAACCGATCGTTACCAAAGTTGGCTAAATGTCATCTTCTATAGCACTAACTACATGTGCAAAATTTCATCGAAATCGGTTCAAACTTAGATATAGCTCCCATATATATGTATCGCCCGATTTTGAAAAATTTGCCCCTAATAACCTTATTTTATCATTTATTAACTGATCGTACTCAAATTTTGCACAAGGTAATCTTCTGCGGTATCAATCATACCTGCAAAATATTATACAAATTGGTTCAGATTTAGATATAGGTCCCATATATACATCGCTCGATTTTGCCATATTTGGCCATAATACTCTTATTTATTAACCTATGTTATTCAAATTTCAAATTTTGATGTACCAGCTGATCGTATTTAGACTTAACATATTAGGCTTATAAGGACGTAAGAACGTAAACTCCAAATGCGAGTTTCCCCATGTTTAATAAAAATAATTTTAAATTATTTCGTTCCCCCATATTCGAAGATGGGCAACGTAATATCCTTACTTGTAACATACAAATTCCTTCAGTAAACTGAGAGTACATTGCTTAAAATATGGGCATAAAATTCAGACCTCAATATTGTGTACACTTTATGTGCCGAAATGTAGGTTTTAAGTACATTTTTGTTTCAGTGTGGTAATTCCAATAATACCTTCTGTAGAACAACGTATCTACAATACATATAATAATCCCGGCATATTAATCATGTGTATCTTAAGAATTGTTGTTAATTTGTTTTTCGTATTTCTTAAATATTGCTTTCAGTATGTTTTTCTTTTTTTTTTGAATAGGGGCCAATTGGCTTTTTCAAGCCAAATAAATCTACCACCACCTGTAATGTGGCGTCCTAAACAATTGTCGGTCGGTTGGTTGTTCTGTTGGTGTGTTTTTGTTTGCTTTTGTTGTTGTTTTGTTTGTACTGCTGTCATTTTATTTTAGCTATGCCTGACGTTTGCTATGTTGAGTGTGTTTGTGTGTGGAGAGGGGTTTTGTTTTTGCCTCATAAAGTGTGTGTATTTCTCCCCCACTCTCACACACCTACACCTACATCTACATCAGTTTTGGATATGTGTTCATTTCAATTTCCCCACTTTTTTCACCATATTGCTAAGCCTTTTTCGCACCCGAAATACCCAACAGTGACATCAAACGAATAGGGGTGGCAATCAAAAGGTTTTTGACTTTATGCACTCAGTTTTTAATTAAAATATTTTCGTTCCGTTGTGAAGAATAAAAGAAGTATGATTAATTGAAAATTTAAAGAAGTTTTTATGGTTAGTTGAAGATGTAAGGAAAAAAACAAAGTCTTTTTTAGAAAAGCGAATATCGATTTAATTTTCCTTTTTTGTTTACCCATTTCTAATGCGTTTATCATAGACGAAGAGGAATATGCTAACTTTTTAGCTAATACACCCAGAAAAAAGTGCCTTTGAAACTAAAGGAAAAAATTTTCATCAATATAGTTTATCCATTTTATTTCCATTAAGGTAAATTTTTGTGAAAAATAATAAAATTTACTCGTTTCAGTAAAAAAATCCTAAACTGTAAGCAGTTAGGAATAGTTCATTAACTAGAATAAGGCATGGAATTTTACTCATACTATTTTCTTCGCTGGGTATAAGAATTTACTACTGAAAAAGAAAATTTTATTCACCGATAACAAAGCATTCGTAAAAATAAACAAAAACCGAACTAAACCCAAGTTTCCTCAAAATTAGTACAATTTCTTATAAAATGATAATTGCGACTTCCTTTATAATAGAAAGTTTTTCATACATACGAACAACACTTGGCATAGAAAAATATTTTAGTTCATTCGTACTAAGAAGTATGCAATCCTTTCAAAACTTAAGGAAACACACTTGTTAGAATATAGGAAATTTTTTCTATTGTCTACCTGTAATCGATACCTGTCATCGTAATCGATGTGTTTGCGCGTGGGTGTAATCGATATATTTGCGCGTCGGTTGTTTTTTTTAGTTGGAATCGCGTTGTTTCGGAGAGATTGTTAAAAAATAATATGGTAAAATAATATAATAAATAACAAATAAAATATGTAAAATATTTGTTATTTTAAATTAGTGAGAAAATTTTCGTTTTTTTAAATAAATCTATCAATGTTCGTGATAGTGTATAAAGGAAGAAAACACCAGCAGAATAACAACCCTTTCATTTGTCTTCATTTTGGAATCTTCAATTACCAGGTAATATTCAGTGACGCTAACCTTTTGCAACAAAAATGTTTTATGATTTTTTATATTTGTAGGTATTGAAATTGTAAAAGGAGGACAAAATCGTTAGGCAGCAACTTATTAAAAGTGAAAAGTACAAGAAGAAGAAAAAGTGCGTTTTACAGTTGATAATATCACACGGAAATTGGAAATAGTGGAATAATAAACTAATATTTCAAAGAGATTCGATGCTGTTGATTCTTAATAAATATATTCAATATATTAATAAAACATGTCTTTTATTGAAGATAAAATTTCTTATAGAAATAAATAAAATTGTATTTAAAAACGAAAGTAAGCAGTTCTAATTATGAAGTAAAAGTTTTACCACAAATGTGTAAGATTTGTCGAAATGAATGAAAAAATTTCAATACAATCATTCCATATATGAATTCAAATTAAATTTTTTCATTCTGTAGTATAGTGGTATATAAATATAGGAAAATGTTAACTAATATATGGAATGCATTATTCCTAATTTCTACGAAAATCACATCGTTCAAACAAATAAAAATGTCTTTGGCGCTATACGAAGTTCAACTTTCTTCACAATGAGTTCATTTTAACTTAAAGAAGGGGTCACTTTTCTGGGTGTAACAGGTTAGCGGATAAGTCCCAGGTCTAACAAAGAAAAACACATTTTTTTGTCAAAATTCGTTTTTATTATTCAACATAGTTCCCTTCAAGAGCGATACAACGATTATAACGAACTTCCAATTTTTTGATACCATTTTGGTAGTACCCCTTCGGTTTTGCCTCAAAATATGCCTCAGTTTCGGCGATCACCTCTTCATTGCAGCCAAATTTTTTCCTGCGAGCATCCTTTTGAGGTCTGAGAACAAGAAAAAGTCGCTGGAGCCAGATCTGGAGAATACCGTGGGTGGGGAAGCAATACACAAATTCATAAATTTTTGCCATCGTTCTGAATGACATGTGGCACGGTGCGTTGTCTTGGTGGAACAACACTTTTTCTTCTTCATATGGGGCTGTTTTGCCGCGATTTCGACCTTCAAACGCTCCAATAACTCCATATAATAGTCACTGTTGATGGTTTTTCCCTTCTCAAGATAATCGATACAAATTATTCCATGCGCATCCCAAAAAACAGAGGCCATTACTTTGCCAGCGGACTTTTGAGTCTTTCCACGCTTCGGAGACGGTTCACCGGTCGCTGTCCACTCAGCCGACTGTCGATCGGACTCGGGAGTGTAGTGATGGAGCCATGTTTCATCCATTGTCACATATCGACGGCTGTTACGAGTTAACAGCTGCAAACACCGCTCAGAATCATCAACACGTTGTTGTTTTTGGTCAAATGTGAGCTCGCTCGGCACCTATTTTGCACAGAGCTTCCGCATATCCAAATATTGATGAATGATATGACCAACACGTTCCTTTGATATCTTTAAGGCCTCTGCTATCTCGATCAACTTCATTTTACGGTCATTCAAAATCATTTTATGGATTTTTTTGATGTTTCCGTCGGTAACCACCGGCGTCCACTGCGTTCACCGTCCTCCACGCTTGAATTTTGCATACCAATCAATTATTGTTGATTTCCCTGGGGCAGAGTCCGGAAAGTGATTATCAAGCCAAGTTTTTGCTCCCACCGTATTCTTTCCCTTCAGAAAACAGTATTTTATCAAAACACGAAATTCCTTTTTTTCCATTTTTTCACAATAACAAAAGTTGCTTCACAAAAGACGCTCTATCTCACAAACTAATTGACTTACAGACGTCAAATTTTGAAACGAATCATTTGAAGGTTGGTACTAAATAAAACCAGTATGCATTTAATACTAGCGACGCCATCTATGTGTCAGACCGGGGACTTATCAGCCAACCTGTTAAGGCATTGGCTAGAGTATCCTGATTCGTCTTGGTCGATTTGGGAAATTTTGTTTTTTATATTTTCAAACTTAACAAACACACAATGATTCAATTACGAAATTAATTGATTCAATTATTTTTTTAATTTAAATACCTTCAATTACAGAAATAATAGTATCAATTAGAAAATTAATTGATACTGTTAATTTTTGTGATTGATTTTTGTTTCAATTAAAAAATTTGTTGAATCAATTAAATTTATAATTGAATATTTTTTAACACTCAATTAAGACTCTAATTGGAAAAATGCTCGTGAATTTTTTATCTGTGAAGTCGTCCAGTTATCAGCCAAATGAGGTCATCATCACCATAGGGTATATTAACTTTGTCATTCCGTTTGTACCACATCGAAATATTGCTCTAAGACCCCATAAAGTATATATATTCTGGGTCGTGGTGAAATTCTGAGTCGATCTAAGCATGACCGTCCGTCTGTTGAAATCACGCTAACTTCCGAACGAAACAAGCTATCGACTTGAAGCTTGGCACAAGTAGTTGTTATTGATGTAGGTCGAATGGTATTGCAAATGGACGGTCCACTTTTACGTATAGCCCCCATATAAACGGACCCTCAGATTTGGCTTGCGGAGCCTCTAAGAGAAGCATATTTCATTCGATCCGGCTGAAATTTGGTACATGGTGTTGGTATATGGTCTCTAACAACCATGCAAAAATTGGTTCACATCGGTCCGATCCGGCTGAAATTTGGTACATGGTTTTGGTATATGGTCTCTAACAACCATGCAAAAGTTGGTCCACATCGGTCCATAATTATATATAGCCCCCATATAAACCGATCCCCAGATTTGGCTTACGGAGGCTCAAAGAGAAGCAAATTTCATCCGATCCGGCGGAAATTTGGTACGTGGTTTTGGTATATGGTCTCTAACAACCATGCAAAAATTGGTCTCCATCGGTCCATAACTATATATAGCCCCCATATAAACCGATCCCCAGATTTGGCTTGCGGAGCCTCAAAGAGAAACAAATTTCAACGGATCCGGCTAAAATTTGGCACATTGTTTTGGTATATGGTCTCTAACAACCATGCAAAAGTTGGTCCATATCGGTCTATAGTTATATATAGCCCTCATATAAGCCGTTCACCAGATTTGATATCCAGAGCCTCTTGGAGGAGCAAAATTCACCCGATCCGGTTCAAATTTGGAACATGGTGGTAGTATATGGCCGCTAACAACCATAGCAAAATTGGTCCATATCGGTCCATAGTTATATATAGCCGATCTCCAATCACACAAAAATTGGTCTATATCGGTTAATAATCATGGTTGCCACTCGAGCCAAAAATAATCTTTTTATTTTATTTCTATAGAAAATTTTGTTAAAATTTTATTTCTATAGAAAATTTTGTTAAAATTTCTTTTCTATAGAAAATTTTGTTAAAATTTTATTTCTATAGAAAATTTTGTCAATCTGAATTATATACGTATTTAATCGGTCTTTTTTTATTTAATATACACCACGTATGGACTTAGTTACAATTTAGAAGACGGTGTTAGGAGGTTTTAAGATACCTTGCCATCGGCAAGCGTTACCGCAACTCAAGTAATTCGATTGTGGATGGCAGTGTTTAGAAGAAGTTTCTACACTCTTAGAAAAATATGTTTTTCATATGTTCCGATATATACAAAATGTGTTTCGGGCACAATTTTAAAACACAATATATTTAAGTGCAAACATGTAATGTTCCTAAACTAACACTAAATGTTTGGGACGTCTATGTTAATATGTTAGAATATATTTGGGGCATGAATGTTTCATACAAAATCATATGTGTGAATGCAAACATATATAAATTTACAAATTTCGACTAAACATACATATGTTGTGATATTTTATTCAAAGCGACAGAGAGAGTATAGAGAAAGAAATAGAGATGGAAACCGGGAGAGTTGACGAAAGATATCAAGATAACACAGCGAAAGAATCAAAAGAGAACAATTTCTGTGAAACCGCTTGTATGTTGTTTCGGAAAACTGTTTTATGATAAGGCCAAAAATTGTATATGCTTAAGTCTAAATATTTTAATTTGAATAAAGAGAATATACATTCGGAACCAAGAGAATAGACATTTGAAAAACAAACAGCATATGTTTTCGCCTTGAGACAGTGATGCCATGCGTAGGGAAAAATCCTTTTTTGTAGGGATTTTTTCCTAGAATTACATCGGTAGGGAAAAAAGGACAGATTTTTAATTTTTTCTACAAATGTAGGGAATTTTTCCAATTTTCATAGTTTACTACATTTTGCAACAAGAAGAGTACTTTTCCTTAATATTCCAGATATTTGAAGATCCAAAATATATGGTAGTCAAAGCTTCAACTAATGGAATACGTATTCACCGTTAACGATGTTATTTTAATGATTTTATTTAGAAAAGTTCAAAAGATGTTTTTGCATTGGTATTTAATTACAAATGTGTAAATAGATTTCATTTGCAGGAATAAACGCTTCCATTAAGGTTCATAAACAGGTGATGGCTTCGTCAACTTGGTGCCTCTCAATATTTTCTAACACAAAGATCACTTGCAGTGCATACGCGGATTCGTGTAAAGGGTGATTCTTTTGAGGTTAGGATTTTCATGCATTAGTATTTGACAGATCACGTGGGATTTCAGACATGGTGTCAAAGAGTAAGATGCTCAGTATGCTTTGACATTTCATCATGAATAGACTTACTAACGAGCAACGCTTGCAAATCATTGAATTTTATTACCAAAATCAGTGTTCGGTTCGAAATGTGTTTATCGACAAATTTTGTTCAGCGATGAGGCTCATTTCTGGTTGAATGGCTACGTAAATAAGCAAAATTGCCGCATTTGGAGTGAAGAGCAACCAGAAGCCGTTCAAGAACTGCCCATGCATCCCGAAAAATGCACTGTTTGGTGTGGTTTGTACGCTGGTGGAATCATTGGACCGTATTTTTTCAAAGATGCTGTTGGACGCAACGTTACGGTGAATGGCGATCGCTATCGTTCGATGCTAACAAACTTTTTGTTGCCAAAAATGGAAGAACTGAACTTGGTTGACATGTGGTTTCAACAAGATGGCGCTACATGCCACACAGCTCGCGATTCTATGGCCATTTTGAGGGAAAACTTCGGAGAACAATTCATCTCAAGAAATGGACCGGTAAGTTGGCCACCAAGATCATGCGATTTGACGCCTTTAGACTATTTTTTGTGGGGCTACGTCAAGTCTAAAGTCTACAGAAATAAGCCAGCAACTATTCCAGCTTTGGAAGACAACATTTCCGAAGAAATTCGGGCTATTCCGGCCGAAATGCTCGAAAAAGTTGCCCAAAATTGGACTTTCCGAATGGACCACCTAAGACGCAGCCGCGGTCAACATTTAAATGAAATTATCTTCAAAAAGTAAATGTCATGGACCAATCTAACGTTTCAAATAAAGAACCGATGAGATTTTGCAAATTTTATGCGTTTTTTTTTAAAAAAAAGTTATCAAGCTCTTAACAAATCACCCTTTATATAAATGTAGGATTACATATTATTACACGCAAAAAAATAATTCTTTCCTCCCAAACGAAATTTTAGACAAACAAAGTTCGTTTCTCATTTGCTTTTCGCTGTAAGGAAGTGTATTTGGAAGAAAAGTATATACTTTTTGTGGTAAACGTTTATTCTTTTCCAGGATGTAAAAACAATTTCATAAAGACTAGCTCAAAAAAAAAAACATTATTTTCTTGCTAATTGCATTGTCCCTCACATCTTTCTCACATCCACGAGGATTTTTAGTTCTTAACACCTTTTCCTGTAATACCAACAATGTAGAAGAAATTATACGATTTTATAAATTTTTAAAATTTTTTTTACCTTTCGCCTGGACGGAGAATCGAACCGCGGACCATGCACATTGTAAGCCAACACACTAACCACTGAGCTATGTACCTGTTATGGTCATCAATAGATAAATATCCATATAAGTTATATTTATATAGCATAGCTTGCGGCGCCCACGAACCGAATAAACAAAGTTTATTTAACAGAAACAAACATTTAGTTTGGCACCGTGGAGCAGTGGTAGCTACGTCCGACTCTCATGCCAAGGGTCGTGGGTTCGATCCCTGCTTCGGCCAAAGTTTTTTTTTTTTTGCTTTTGTTTTTTTTACATATATTCCAGATATATTCGGAAGATTCCGAAAAAATGTTCAACATTACATTGTACTATATTAAATTTTGAACTGTAAAATGTGTCTTATTAAAGACCTAAAGTCAGAAAAGAACAGTGTTTGATATAAACGAAATGGACTGTGTTGTTATTTCAAAAAACACTTTTTTTATTGAAAAAATAAAAATTTTGTAACAAACGAATTTTTTTGGTGATGAAAGTTTAAAATTTTCGAAGCAATTCAAAAAACTCTAACAAAAGAAAAACGTTTTCGGTACACGTTTTCCAAACGTTTTTTTTCTTTGCGTGTACAATACTTATAGCCTATTGGACAAGAAGATTAAGGAAATTAGTACTATTAAGTTACTGAAAAGAACTTGTTCAATAAGCTCGAATAAGTATAGTAATAATATGTAGTTTAAATGACTTGGACATTAAACAGTCCTGCATTGGTGTCAAGCTAACATAAAAATAGTAAATGTAGGGTTTTTATTCAACATTTACAACTGTTACATTCACAACAGTTTTTAATGCTTTAGGAAAATGTCGTCTAGTGAAGAAAATAACATAAAACCATTCCAACAAAATTTCGAAAATAGCCTTTTTGACCAAATTGGCTCACTGTTGACTTAAAGGGTTGGCTAGAGGCGGTCGAAAATGACGATTTTAAATACCAATACTTGTGGAAAGTTCGTAATTTGCAGAAATCTGACCTGAAGAAACACGCGGCCATTAAAGTCCACAAGAAAAATGTTGGTTGTGTTAAAAATGAGCAATGATGTTGCAATGTTCGAAATCCGAATAAAAATGTCATATTATTGAACATTTGGTCCCTTTATTGACGGATATAATCCCTGACTATTAATTTTAAAGAAATTGAATTCAATATAAAATATTTGTTGTTTTCTTGCCAAATTTGTTTGAATTTAGTACCGTAGGCAAAAATGTAGGGAAAAAATTTTGGGCGTAGGGAAACAAAGGAAATTTTTAGGAGCCACGTAGGGAATTTTCAAAAAACTTCCTGGCATCACTGCCTTGAGATCAGCATTTTATATACGTGTGGACATGTATTTTGTTTATCTTTTTGGCATTATGGGCACAATTGTTTTCTTGGTTCGTTAAAAGAAATCAGGGATCTTCATAAAAATAACGAAAGGGCACTATACTCTTTTTAGAGTTGGGACAGTAAAATTAAATAAGAAGGAAATAGTGAAAAATTACACAGTAAAATGTATAAAAACAAAGTTTAGCCCCTCTTTATTAATAAGTAGTCCACGAGGCGTTGACGGACACCTTCAAATATAAAAGCGGGCATTTAGTTCGAGTTTTGCAGCTAAAACAATTTAAAAAGTTTATTTTCTTTAAAACGAATTATAAAAGAAAAATAAAAGGCATTTTAGAGCGATGGTGTTAAATGCTAGTAAAAACTGTTCACGCCTAAATAAATTTATGTTTATATTATGAAATTATTTATGTATGTTTATACTCGACTCCACGTTCTTCTTTTGTTAGAGTTTTTGAATTCCTTCCAAATTTTAAAGTTTTGTACCAAAAACAGTTTTTTGTTACAAAATTGTTATTTTTGCAATAAACAAATAAAATTAGTCAATTTCGTTTATATCAAGCACTGTTACTGACTATAAATCTTTAATAACCCACATTTCGAAGTTTCATTATAAAAATTTAATATAGTGTAAATATAAATGTGTAACTTAAAAAAAAAAGTGTTCGGTCGGAACAGGGATTGAACCCACGACCCTTTGCATGCAAGGCAGACATGCTAACCACTGCTCCACGTGGTAAACAAATGTATGTTTCTGTTAAATAATGTTATGTTTGCATGGGCTCGTGGGCGCTGCAAACTATGCTATATAAATGTAACTTATAACGATAATTATCTACTAGTGACTATAACAGCTACGTAGCCCAGTGGATAGTGTGTTGACTTACAAACTGTATGGTCCTCGGTTCGATTCTCCGTGCAGGCGAAAGGTAAAATTTAAAAAATGTATAAAAGTGAATACCTTCTTCAACATTATTTGTATTACAGAAAAAGGTGCCAAGAACTAAAATATTTCGTGGAAGTGAAAATTACGAGTATGTTAGGGAATGAGGACAATCGTCTTTGGGAAAAATTCTTCCAACCATATAATATTTTTGGGCTTAAAATGCTTCCAAACATATAATATGTTCACATAAAACAAACATATTAATGTTTCGGCAGTATCCAATAATATATGAGCTTCCTGCAAAATATGTTTGGAACATATGTTAAAGAAGCGATTTTTTTAGGGTGTACGCAATCCATGGCGGAGGGTACATAAGCTTCGGCCTGGCCGAACTTATGGCCGTATGTACTTGTTTTTTTTTATTTAAATCGGAAAATTTATTTTTGTTAGTTATTAAGTTTGTAAGCTTGTAGTTGAAATTACTTCAATCACGGAAGTGATAATATCAATAACCATTAATTACTCCAATTAAAAACTTATTTTATTTAACAAAGTATTGAATAATAATTAAATCAATTAACTGTTTATTTATTATTAAATTTTAATTCAATTGAGATAAAATCTTGAAAAAATATTGGTGATATTTTTTCGGTTTATTTATATAACATATATGATATGTTTTGTTGTTATTATTCATGTACTTTACTTACTTTGAAATTTTCTGTAGAAATAATGTATTCTACTTGAAAATCACTATGCATATTTTTATAATTAAATGTATTATCTTATATATTTATGAACGTATAAAATCTGCGAAATAACAAAACAGAAAAAGAAGGTGGTGTGGAGAATGTTTTCACACAACATATATGCAGACATACATACGAATGAATACTCGGGCCGGATTATTATTACTTAAAAATTCTCTAGCAATTATTCATTATAATGAAATTATTATTATTTTTTTTTGCCATACAAAATGTGTTTTTTTTTGTATTGTTTCTTGAACATGGTAGTAGACGTTGGCGGTATACTTTTTCTTTGGTATTGCCTTTGTATATTTTTATTTTTTGTTTAATGTCTGGCTGTTGTTTTTGTTTTCGTATACTATATTTAAATAATTTCAATTATTTTTAGTAGCCCAGCACCAAGAATGTCAACAATTGATATTTTTGTATAGTTAGTCTTCATTTGTAATTCACCAAGTGCGTTCTTTGTGTTGTAAAGAAAACCACAAAAAAAAGAAAAGTAGTCTGTCTAGCTCATGATTGCGTCCAAAATGAAGAGAATTTGTTAAAAAAAAATTAAAACTTTATTTTGGGGGGTGGCCGAAAGTGTTGCTGTGAGCCTATACAAACAATTCAATTTTACTTAATTGATTTTTTAGTGGGTCTTTTGTGATGCTATTACGGTAATTTGTATACTTAATTAATAGTATGCACGATTGTGTTTCTCACAAACCAAACAACCATCCAGCCAGTCAACCAGCCAGCCAGCATCTAATCCTGACGGTTTTTTAATTAATTATCCTTGTGAACCCGATTTCATTGACGTTATATGCTGGGCAAAATGGGGTATTAGTGGGTTTGAGAAACATCATCTTTGTATAGACTGCGAATAACAATTCGCTCTCACCGCCATCTCCACCTCTCCCTTAGCATCTGCAACTGAAACAGCTACCTAAGCATCTGCATTGAAAGGATGCTTCCAATGAATCGTTAATTACAATTTAAATTTATTATAACGTCCGTTAAAAGCATTATGACGGCGTTCCTCATTCGCTTTGAGCATCGTTATCCTTAAGCCCATAAAGCAAACTCCATAGAGTAAAATTAACTGCTTTGTCGTCATATTAATCTTACAGGAAATACAAATCATTTACATATTTTCCATAATCGGAGATAATTAAACTTTTTCGTGTTTTTTTTTTTTAATTTAAAAGTACAATGATGAATACACACTGAAAAAAAAGCATGCCCGGTTCCAAAGATTTTGTCTTTACTTTAAAAATTTTGGTATTGATTCCGAGCCAAAGAAGCGGAGAAAACAAGTACGGATACTACTTTTAAGACACAATTCTCTTTTAAATTTGGGTTTTATGTACTTGCTTCTAGGAAGCAAATTTTAATTTTTCGCTTTTCAGCTTTTTTCTTCACATGCTATCGAAGTCCTTTAAATACGAGTTAACGACAACCTTATTTTCCAAATTAAGGCTCGACTTCCAGTAGAAAGTATGCTATAATTCAAGTAAAAAACGTCTTTAAAATAAAGTGTTGATAAACATGTCCTACACTCAAAAAAAAGTGAACTCTCTATTTCACTAAAGCCAATTTAACTTTATTTTAGTTCATGGAATTATTATGTTTGGAGAAAGTTACCTTTACTCTAATATTTTTTTGTGTACGTTAGTTAAATTAATTAAAACCGAGGAAAAAAATATACTCAACTGAAGCATAAAGATTAACTAAATTCATGTCTTCCACAAAATAGTTCAGAATTTCTTTAAATTTGTAAATTTTACCAAAAATGCGTCCATCATGAACTTCGTATGTCACTAAAGACATTCTTGCAATTTGAACTCCAAGTTTTTCCTTCAAACTACAAAATTTTCTTTAACAAGTGAAAAAACTTAGTTATGTCTAATAAATTTTCTTGAATTTGTCGAAAAATATTTACTCATTTTTACTACATCGGCGTGATGCCAACGTTTGTAATACTGTTTAGTTAAAATTTTCTACAAATATTAAAAATTTTCTAAAATTAACAGAAAGTTTTCTTCCTGGTTGTTTCACTGTTTTTTCAGTGTATATTTCAACGATTTTTTGCTTTGTAGTAAAGATGCAAAAACAACAAAAATTTAAAGACAATTTCATAAAATTTAAAGAATTTTTCTGAATTATTAAAGTCAAGTTGACCTTAGCCCAAGCATTTTTTTCTTTCATGTTATGATACGCACTTTTAAGTCAAATCACTTAATTATAAGGACAATACGACTTCATTGAAAATTTTATCGACTTTTGGACAAGGAAAAAAACTTTATATTAGAGAAATGCGTCTTCTATGCTAAGCAAAATTTGCATTCGTATTTTAAAGACATGAAATCTTTAACCTCACGACATTTTTTTTTTTCAGTGCATATTAAGCTCTATAGCCGAGTTCGAACGGGTTTTCACCATAATCAAAGTCAACTTGACTTTAATAATTCAGAAAAATTCTTTAGATTTAATGAAATTGTCTTCAAATTTGTTGTCTTTTTGCATCTTGACTACAAAGCAAAAAATCGTTCAAATAGAGACATGTTTTTTAACACTTTATTTTAAAGACGTTTTTTACTTTAAAAATAGCATAAATTCTACTGGAAGTCGAGTCTTAATTTGTAAAATAAAGTTGTCGTTAACTCGTTTTTAAAGGACTTTGATAGCATATGAAGAAAAAATGCTGAAAAAGCGAACAATTAAAATTTGCTTCCTAAAAGCAAGCACACAAATTTAAAAGAGAATTGTGTCTTAAAAATATCCTTTCTTGTATTCTCCGCTTCTTTGGCTCGGAATCAATACCAAAATTTTTACAGTAAAGACAAAATCTTTGGAACCGGGCATGCTTTTTTTTCAGTGTGGAATCGAACTGCACTCAGTGATAAACAGAAGGTCAATATTGTGGTATCATAATTAACTGAAAAGTCGAAGTGAAAATGAAGTTTTGGGTCGCCATTATAACTAACCTAAGTAAAAAAGAGGGTCCAGGTTTCCGTATATCATATAAGCTGACATATACCAAAACCAATATGTGGTACGCTCCAACTTCTTTATTCCATCAAACCGAATCATATAAGATATGGCGGTTTCTATATTTTGTAAAAGCTTAGCATTTGACATAAACAGATTTCCAAAGTCTCTTTTTCGTCAAAATACGGCTGCATACACAATCATCCGCTTCTCTTACTCGGCACAAATGTAACTCTAGGTGTACGGTAATGATTCCTATGACGTTTCTGTTCGTCATCCTCTTTTCTTCAAGCATGATAGTTCTCCAGTCTTTTTTGGGTCACCCCCTAGTAGTTTCGTCGCCCTTCCGACCGTTGCACTGTTCCACGTGGAACAGTTTGGCGAAGCCCGCCGAACGGTCCCGCCTCTATGGGATTGTGTTCCCCAATTTCACTTCCCTTTGTGCTAAATGCAAAAATGCGGAACTAGCTGTGCATCAAAAAAGGCAAAAATTATTTAGAATACCAAAAGTTTGACTTTTAACATTGCACCCCGAGAAGGAGTATGACCACCTCAAACATGTTTCTGAAATAAAATTTTATTTTTTGATGGGGAACATGTAACATGTTTGACGCAACCATGCTATTTTCTCAGAAATTATGTATCTGATTTTGGCAATCATTTTATGTTTGGCGAAAAAACAAATTTTTTTTAGTAAAAATGTTTCATTTTCCCCATCCAGCAATAAAATTTTTCACTTAAAACATGTTTGATCTGATAACATTCATCCTGATACAGGGGTATAGAGATAACAACATGCACTAAAGAAATTTACGGTATCATAACTCCATATACAACAATTCTAACATACCAAAAAATTTGTATCCTTGCTCAAATTAAATCATGCAACGAAGGATTAAGGAAAGCTATTCACGAGCAGAAAATTATCAGTTTAAAACCCAAAAAAAAAAATTATAAATAAATATATAAAATAAAATATAAAAATAAATTTAAATCATAATTACAACGTCTCAATAATAATTCTTGGCTTACTTCCGCCATATAAATTCCTTCGAAGAACTGTTTGCAATTTGTGATTTTTTCTGTATTTAAGTACATATTCGCTTCGTGTCTTTGCCAAGACTTACGATTTTAACGGAAGAACTCCAATTTGAAATTTGGGTAGGCTAATTTTAATCAAATAAATAACGATTATATTTTTTTTCTTTTAATGGAAATTTATCTATTTTAAAGAATTTTTCCTTAATATTGTTAAAATTTCATCATTTGTATCGGGTCACTGCTCGATTTTTAGTCCCCAGTTTTTAGTTGTTGTTTTATAACACCACTGTGGCTATGATATTCAAATAAATAGCCTCTGCTTTAGGTGTTATCGCTTGGCTACTTAGAAAATAAAATATTTAGGTGATGGTTAACAAATGCAACCAAATCGAATGGATTTTGACTAAAAATTAATTAACTATATAGAAAATTTCTTCCATGAATACACCACACAATTCCGTACTCCATAGATTAACTGAATTGTAATAGAGTATCCTCGCACAGAATCGTAACAATGTAATGATAATTAGTGGACAAATGTTTATTGTTAGTAGTCAAATAAAAGTTAAACAATAATGACTTTCTTCCCAGATTTTACCAATTAATTAATGATAATGACTTGGCAGTAAAGCCAATTATACAGTCTGTCAGATTGACGGACATAATCTATTTTGCTTTGTGTGTATATCGTCTCCTGACAAGTACCCCTACATTGTCCCTTATGACCATTTGAAAAGTATGTACTTCAAATATTATATGTATGTGTCCGTAATTACATAATATATATGTATATACATAAATTATAGAAATATTTTTATGTTTATGTAATAATACACCAATTTGTAGATGTAATCGCATAGGTTACAATATCCCGTATTTACACTCAAAATAAAAAGTTTTCACCATAAATATTGACCTTCAATTCAAACTTCGCAACAAATAGTTTACATCAGTACATATATTTTATTCAAAATTTTCTAAAATGAATAAAATTATTTATATTCTCTCAGTCGTATAGAGCTAAAGATATTCTAACAATTTTTAACTCCATTTTTCACAGAAAATTTTGTCAAAATTTTATTTCTATAGAAAATTTTGTCAAAATTTTTATTGAAAATTTTGTCAAAATTTTATTTCTATAGAAAATTTTGTCAAAATTTTATTTTTATAGAAAAGTTTGTCAAAATTTTATTTCTATAGAAAATTTTGTCAAAATTTTATTTCTATAGAAAATTTTGTCAAACTTTTATTTCTATAGAAAATTTTGTCACAATTGTATTTCTATAGAAAATGTTGTCACAATTTTATTCCTATAGAAAATTTTGTCAAAATTTTATTTCTATAGAAAATTTTGTCAAAATGTTATTTCTATAGAATTTTGTTTTCAAAATTTTATTTCTATAGAATTTTTTTTTTTCAAAATTTTATTTTTAGAAAATTTTGTCAAAATTTTATTTCTACTAAAAATTTTGTCAAAATTTTATTTCTATAGAAAATTTTGTCAAAATTTTATTTCTATAGAAAATTTTGTCAAAATTTCTATAGAAAATTTTGTGAAAATTTTATTTCTATAGAAAATTTTGTCAAAATTTTATTTCTATAGAAAATTTTGTCAAAATTTTATTTCTATAGAAAATTTTGTCAAAATTTTATTTCTATAGAAAATTTTGTGAAAATTCTATTTCTATAGAAAATTTTGTCAAAATTTTATTTCTATAGAAAATTTTGTCACAATTTTATTTCTATAGAAAATGTTGTCACAATTTTATTCCTATAGAAAATTTTATCAAAATTTTATTTCTATAGAAAATTTTGTCAAAATGTTATTTCTATAGAATTTTGTTTTCAAAATTTTATTTCTATAGAATTTTTTTTTTCAAAATTTTATTTTTAGAAAATTTTGTCAAAATTTTATTTCTACTAAAAATTTTGTCAAAATTGTATTTCTATAGGAAAATTTTGTCAAAATTTTATTTCTACAGAAAATTTTGTCAAAATCTTATTTCTGTAAAAAAATTTATCAAAATTTTATTTCTATAGAAAATTTTGTCAAAATTTTATTTCTATAGAAAATTTTGTCATAGACAATTTATGAAGTACCCTTAGTTGGGAGAGGAATATTCTGCGAAATCTACCAAACAGTAAAATAAATACCTACCATTTTGGGTAGAATACTAGTAAGTGTGGCAATCGTGGCCCATGAACAAGTTCTGATCAACCACTTAAGAATCTGTTTCAATTTTGAGTCATGGTTAGGTTAGGCATAGTGGCTGCCCGATATTTCAGGCTCACTTAGACTATTTATTGTGACACCACAGTGGTGAAAGTTCTCTCTTATCACTGAGTGCTGCCCGATTCTATGTTAAGCTCAGTAACAAGGGGCCTCCTTTTTATAACTAAATCCGAACGGCGTTCCACACTGCAGTAAAACCACTTAGAGAGGCTTTGAAACACTCAAAAATGGCACTAGCATTACTGAGGTGGGATATTCCATCACCGCACAGAAAAAAATTTTACCAAAATATTTCCAATTAAAAAGTTAATTGAAGTTGAAAATTTTTTCAATTATTAAATTAATTTATACAATTAACTTTTTAATCATGATAGAAACATTAAGTTAATAAGTCAATGATTGAAAAATTTAAAATTTTTAATTAAAAAATTAATTGATACAATTAACTTTTTAATCAAATTCGGAAGACAAATTCAGTTAAAAAAGTGCTGTTTTTTTTAATTTTTAATTAAAAATGTATTTCAAACAATCATTTGTTAATCCAAATAAAAACTCTAAGCCAATTCAGAAAGTAATTAAAAATAGTTACCTTTTTTAATTAATAAATTAATTGAGTTTTGCAATCAACATCAATTAAATTTTAATTGAATCAATTAAAAAATTAATTGAAATTTGCTGAAAAAATCAATTAATTTTTTAATCAAGAATTTTTTCTATGCCCAATTAAAACTGTGATTGATACTATCATTTTCGCGATTGAAGAGATTTCAATTAAAAAATTAATTGGATCAATTAATTTGGTGATTGAATCAGAAAAAAATTTTTTTGTGTGCGAAAAACTGTTTGGTGGTTAGTCGAAACTGAGTTTGAACCCACCACCCGATGTATGCAAGAGGGGCATGGTAACCATTGCACCACGGTGGCTTGAGTCATAATGGCTATCATAAATATAAAATAAAAATTTTCTGTGTCTATTTTAAATGGAGTTAACTATAGTACAGATTTATTGGCTACGCAAAATCAGATTAGGATCTGTCGTGCACACTCTTGTTTTTCCATAGAAATTGGTAACATTTAAAAAGGATGTAAAATTCAGAAGTTGGCTATATTTTGTCATCTAAATGAAAGAACATAGAAAACAGTAGTTGTGGAAATGAATTTTAAAACAAATTGCGATTTCTTTTAGTGCAGTAAATTTATTTTTAATTAAATTTTCCTCTATTTTCGTCTATTTCGTTTTAGGTCACTGTGACGTCGTTTTTGTAGAAGAGTAGACCTTTCCAAAAAGGAACAACAACTACAAGAATAATACACACCATAGCTTCCTTTTAAGCAGTGAACTTTGCTACATCCAAAGCATATTGGAATCCTAAACAAGAAGATCCATCATCAGCTGCATTGGCAGCAACAACAATAACCACAGAGAATTGAAAAAAAGAAGAAGAAAAACAAACAACAAAAACAATAGAGGAAATAGAAAGCAACAAAAGCCTTGAGGCAGACTAAAGTTAAAACGTATCAAATAGAAGTACTTTAAATAGAGGAAACAAAGCTTTAAAACGAAACCCCATACAACATTCATTCATACCCCCAATATTCATTTATAGGCACTTACACATACACACTCGCAAATCTTAGACTAACTCTCACACTCGAAAAGCTTGTTTGCTGCTTGGTCGTTTCATATACCTTCAAACCGACCGAAACCGACCCAAAGCAAAATCCCCACAAACCAATAAACAACAAGAACATAGTGATAAAAAGGGAAGGAGAAGAAGAGAAAGCAAGAAATGTCTTCACCAGCCACACAGCATCCACCAACGCAGCAGCAGAAAACAGCCACAGCAGCCTCCGCAAGTACCAACAACAACATACATGAGAAATCAGCAGCTGCAAATACAAATAAAGGATCCGCATCGGCGGCGGCTGCAGCCGGAGGCGGTGGCGGTGGTGGTGGAGGTGGTAACACTGGCAACAATGTTCCCGATAGTCCGGTAAAGAAGCCTCCATTAAACACTAAAGATCGTGTGGTCGACAGTGTTCCTTTTCCACCCAGTCGAAAGCTAACTTCTATGGATATATTCGATCCACGCACTGGAAAGCCACAGCATGATGTACTTAAACAACATTTCATTTTGGAAGGCCGCATCGAAGAGGATGCCGCCCTAAGAATCATACGCGATGGGGCAGCCTTACTGCGCCAAGAGAAGACTATGATCGATATTGAGGCACCGGTCACAGTATGTGGTGATATTCATGGCCAGTTCTATGATCTAATGAAGCTCTTCGAAATTGGCGGTTCTCCGGCTACCACAAAGTATTTGTTTTTGGGTGATTATGTGGATCGGGGTTACTTTAGCATTGAGTGTGTTCTATATCTCTGGTCATTGAAGATCACCTATCCCACAACCCTGTTTCTACTGCGTGGCAATCATGAGTGTCGTCATTTGACAGAATATTTCACATTTAAACAAGAGTGCAAAATGAAGTACTCGGAACGAGTATATGATGCATGTATGGAAGCATTTGATTGTTTGCCGCTGGCGGCTTTAATGAATCAACAGTTCCTTTGTGTCCATGGAGGTCTGTCGCCAGAAATCCACGAACTTGAGGACATACGCCGGCTTGATCGTTTCAAAGAGCCACCTGCCTTTGGGCCCATGTGTGATCTCTTATGGTCCGATCCGTTGGAAGATTTTGGCAACGAGAAGAATTCCGACTTCTATACGCACAACTCGGTTAGAGGCTGTTCATATTTCTATAGTTATGCAGCATGTTGTGATTTTCTGCAGAACAACAATCTGCTGTCGATTATACGAGCCCATGAGGCGCAGGACGCCGGCTATCGTATGTATCGCAAATCACAAACTACCGGCTTTCCATCGCTCATCACAATCTTTTCGGCGCCCAATTATTTGGATGTGTACAACAACAAGGCTGCTGTTTTGAAATATGAAAATAATGTCATGAACATCCGCCAATTCAATTGTTCACCTCATCCCTATTGGCTTCCAAATTTCATGGATGTTTTCACCTGGTCTCTGCCATTTGTGGGCGAGAAGGTTACCGAAATGTTGATGAATGTCTTGAACATATGCTCGGATGATGAACTTATGACGGAACAAGAAGAGCCCTGTTCGGACGATGAAGCAGCGGCCCGCAAAGAGGTTATACGTAATAAGATTCGAGCTATTGGCAAAATGGCTCGAGTCTTCTCAGTACTACGTGAAGAGTCCGAATCTGTTTTGCAATTGAAGGGCCTAACGCCTACTGGCGCTCTACCCCTGGGAGCTTTATCCGGTGGCAAGAAATCCTTGACAAATGCCATGCAAGGTTTTTCACCAAATCACAAAATCGCCTCGTTTGCGGAAGCCAAAGGTTTGGATGCGGTCAACGAACGTATGCCGCCAAGACGTGATGCCTCACCTTCACCTGCGGAAGAGGGTCAAAAGACATTGTCTCAACAAGCAGCCGAAGCAGCTAATGCTTTAGCCAGTTCCAATGCGAATTCAATCAATGGATAATTCTAAGTCACCCATCACCCACCCTCCTCACACACAACACACGAAAGAAAACTACCTAAGTGAAGTTTAAGGCTTATCTATTATTTAAATCTTCCCTTCTCCTAACTATTACTATTTCTACTTCACCATCACTCTTCTCTCGCCACTTACATTAACTTCTCCTTGGTTTATCAACTACATCTCCAGCGACATTCGACATAGGAAGAAGGTAAGAGTATGCGTCTAATTATATATTATTGCTAATGATTAAAACCCATTTTCTGGCAAAATTTTTCCAATTGCACGTCGATAAAACAGTTACCTAAACCATACAAAGTCATATATTTCTTAAGCCTTTATGTGGTGTATCTGGATGCTACAGTATTCCTCAAAGGATGATATCATGGACTCATGCTCTTATTGGGCATCTTAAAACGTCAACCGGGGGCTATTCTCATTGCGGTATTAAGTACACTTCCGAGGTACAACCACTTTGATAACAGGTTGGCTGATAAGTCCCCGGTCTATCAAAGAAAAACACATTTTTTTTGTCAAAATTCGTTTTTATTATTCAACATAGTTCCCTTCAAGAGCGATACAACGATTATAACGACCTTCCAATTTTTTGATACCATTTTGGTAGTACTCCTTCGGTTTTGCCTCAAAATAGGCCTCAGTTTCGGCGATCACCTCTTCATTGCAGCCAAATTTTTTCCCTGCGAGCATCCTTTTGAGGTCTGAGAACAAGAAAAAGTCGCTGGGGGCCTGATCTGGAGAATACGGTGGGTGGGGAAGCAATTCGAAGCCCAATTCATGAATTTTTGCCATCGTTCTCAATGACTTGTGGCACGGTGCGTTGTGTTGGTGGAACAACACTTTTTTCTTTTTCATATGGGGCCGTTTTGCCGCGATTTCGACCTTCAAACGCTCCAATAACGCCATATAATAGTCACTGTTGATGGTTTTTCCCTTCTCAAGATAATCGGCACCCATTTTGCACAGAGCTTCCGCATATCTTAATATTGATTAATGATATGACCAACACGTTCCTATGATATCTTTAAGGCCTCTGCTATCTCGATCAACTTCATTTTACGGTCATTCAAAATAATTTTGTGGATTTTTTTGATGTTTTCGTCGGTAACCACCTCTTTCGTCGGTAACCACCTCTTTCGGGCAATTATTGTTGATTTCCCTGGGGCAGAGTACGGAAACTCATTACCAATAGTAATGAGTTTCCGTATAGTATTTTATCAAAACACGAAATTCCTTTTTGTCCATTTTTTTCACAATAACAAAAGTTGCTTCACAAAAGACGCTCTATCTCACAAACTAATTGACTTACAGACGTCAAATTTTGACACGAATCATTTGAAGGTTGGTACTATATAAAAATAATATGCATTTAATACTAGTGACGCCATCTATGTGTCAGACCGGGGACTTATCAGCCAACCTGTTATCAATGGTTTCACAAAAACCCTAGCGATTCCTTGTTGGAATTTTTGTTAGAAGAAGATGTGAATTTCCTAAATTCGGAGAGATTCGTGTTTATCTGCCTCTCAAGCTCCCATGGCACGGAAACGATTATGAAGCATGTATTATCACATACAAATTGAATAGCAAAGACAGAACTCCTAAACTTTCAACTCATCTTTTTTGTATCGCTGCTTATGTTGTCAGAATACAAGAAAATGGGAAGAAAAAAAGGTTTTTTTTTTTTTTAATTTGTGCATTATAGAGAGAGCTTCATTGTATGGAAGTTCACTGTAAAGAAACTTGAATGTATCTATATATGTAAATATAGTCTCAGAGTTACCTCTTCAGTAGATCTTGCCCTATTTGCCCATATATTTGCTGTTCGAAAGTTAGATATCTCATTTTCGTCCAATCTTAATGGCAAAAGTGCGAGGTTGATAATTAATACTTTATCAATATAATTCGGAAAACTAATATTCTGAAAGTCTCAAATATGGCGCTATACTAGTTCAGTAGGGTTATTTAGCCCGACATAAGCTCTTTGTTACTAATGAATCCTCCTAATTGTTCAACCAATCAGATTCATTCAGCTATACTTATGTAACGGCAGCCCAAGAAGATCAGGCCCAAAGAATGGATTGCAACTTGTTTTTCTGAGCATATATTTATACCATCATTTGTTGCTATATTACATCTCAATCACATAAACTGCTTAGTCAGTTAAAAAATACACCTAGCCCGTGTACAGTGTTGCCAGTATTTTTATACCCTCCACCATAGGATGGGGGGGTATATTAACTTTGTCATTCCGTTTGTAACACATCGAAATATTGCTCTAAAACCCCATAAAGTATATATATTCGTCCGTCTGTTGAAATCACGCTAACTTCCGAACGAAACAAGCTATCGACTTGAAACTTGGCACAAGTAGTTGTTATTGATGTAGGTCGGATGGTATTGCAAATGGGCCACATCGGTCCATAATTATATATAGCCCCCATATAAACCGATCCCCAGATTTGGGTTGCGGAGCCTCAAAGAGAAGCAAATTTCAACCGATCCGGCTGAAATTTGGTACATGGTGTTGGTATATGGTCTCTAACAACCATGCAAAAATTGGTCCACATCGGTCCATAATTATATATAGCCCCCAATTAAACCGATCCCCAGATTTGGCTTGCGGAGGCTCTAAGAGAAGCTAATTTGATCCGATCCGGTTGAAATTTGGAACATGGTGTTAGTATATGGTCTCTAACAACCATGCTAAAAATGGTTCACATCGGTCCATAATTATATATAGCCCCCAATAAACCGATCCCCAGATTTGACTTGTGGAGCCTCAAAGAGAAACATGATGTTGCTATATGGTCTCTAACAACCATGCAAAAATTGGTCCATATCGGTTCACAATTATATATAGCCCCCATATAAACCGATCCCCAGATTTGGCTTGCGGAGCCTCTAAGAGAAGCTAATTTCACCCGATCCGGTTGAAATTTGGAACATGGTGTTAGTATATGGTCGCTAAGAACCGTGCCATTGGTCCATATATAGTCGATCCCCAATCACGCAAAAATTGGCCCATATCGGTTCATAATCATGGTTGCCACTCGAGCCAAAAATAATCTACCAATATTTAATGTCTATAGAAAATTTTGTCAACATTTTATTTCTATAGAAAATTTTGTCATACTGAATTATATACGTATTTAATCAGTCTTTTTTAATTTAATATATACCAAGTATGGACTTACTTACAATTTGGGAGACGGTGTTAGGAGGTTTTAAGATACCTTGCCACCGGCAAGCGTTACCGCAACTCAAGTAATTCAATTGTGGATGGCAGTGTTTAGAAGAAATTTCTACGCAATCCATGGTGGAGGGTACATAAGCTTCGGCCTGGCCGAACTTACGGGCGTATATACTTGTTCTGGCTCTTGTCCCCAAATCATAATGTTTATGTCCCCAATTTAAATTTAAGATCCTCACAAAAATCCCCAATACCTTTTTTTTTTAAATAAAAAAATGTAGAAAATCAGTAATAATTCAAAAATTTAAATTTTGTCAAATCCAGCAAGCTGCAATAAAATAAAGATTTCGAACCACAACACCGAGAGACAAGTGATCGTCTTCCAAATGCTGGAGATATGAAAATGGGAGTTCGGCCACCTTGTATTTATACGCGAAAATTTACTTCTAAATATTCTAGTAGTAAAATTGGGTGGTAGACACGTTGCCAAAATTGGTAGAATTCTACCAGAAATTGTAGATTTTTTATTGTTTTGTAGATTGGTAGAATTTTTGACGTTTTGGTAAATTTTGTAAAGAGGTACTTCAAAAAATTTCTATAGACATAAACTTCAGACAAAATCTTCTATATAGAAATACAAATTTGAGAAAATGTTCAGAAATTTTAGATTTTTTATTGTTTTGTAGATTGGCAGAATTCTTGGTTGAGAAATAAAATTTTGACAAAATTTTCTGTAGAAATAAAATTTTGACAAAATTTTCTTTAGAAATAAAATTTTGACAAAATTTTCTATAGAAATAAAAGTTTGACAAAATCTTCTATAGAAATAAAATTTTTACAAAATTTTCTATAGAAATAAAATTTTGACAAAATTTTCTATACAAATAACAGTTTTACAAAATTTTCTATAGAAATAAAATTTTGACAAAATTTTCTATAGAAATAAAATTTTGACAAAATTTTCTATAGAAATAAAATTTTGACAAAATTTTCTATAGAAATAAAATTTTGACAAAATTTTCTATAGAAATAAAATTTTGACTAAATTTTCTATAGAAATAAAATTTTGACAAAATTTTCTATATAAATAAAATTTTGTTACAATAGATTAAACCGATTTCTCGAAAAAATCCCCACAAAAAGGGATCTAATGAGGGATATAATCAGATACGATTAGATGTCAAAATTGGTCCCTTTCGATATAAGCAGATATACACCCACATACGATGAAATAGAATTAGATATAAATGTATATAATTCCATATATGACCATATCTAGCATCATATCCAATTATATATAGGGATAAATAGATATAATTACATCTAAGACATCTAAGATCTAATTCCATAGTAATTGGATATGATTAGATCTTACCATTTTTTTGGATCTACTCACATATAATTGTATCAAATTATATCTTTCAATTTTTACTCAGGCTTAGAACCTAGGCGTTGTTTTGTCGCTGCAATGAATCGGCTTTTCGATTCCTTCTTTGTTGTGTAAAGCCATGGAAATGCACTGTGGCTGCACTCGCCGTGTGCTTCATATTTAGCTTAAAGTCCAGATTTATGGTCTCAGTGCTTTATGAAATAAGCAAATTTCCGTGCACTTCAACTTGGGATCTTAACATAAATCTCTCCTTGCAGGACATACTCCTGGATAATTTTCGATGCCATGTGAAGGAGATCTTTAATTGTATCTGGGTATTTTTCTTTGAATATTTTTTGTAGCTTCGTGCACATCAATAAATATATCCTTCCAATTAGCGGATGTTTATGGCATAATTCGAGACTGTTTTGTTTATTTCGTCGTCAGTATAAGTCAACCAGAATGAAACATTCGGGTTTTTAATGGTAAATGTAATTCAGTAGTGAAAGGGTTTTGTATGTTAAATATCCAGTGAATTGGTAATATTTTCTTTTGTTTAGTTTTCTTGTTAAAGTTATGCATTTTATATCATCAAAGTTTGCAGGAAACATTACAACGCAATAATAATAAATAAACTTATACAAAATTCATATCACACTTTGCTTAGTCTGTGCCATTGCTTGTGCATCAGAATTTTGTATCATCATCACAAGGGAGAAATTTACAATTCAGCAAAACAATCACAAACATTTTTAAATCTTATGGTGAAAATCATTTGAAATGAATGATAAGTTAAAATACATTAGGATGGTTTCAATAAAAATCTTTCACAGCTTATATCTTAGATGACTATATAAGGCAATTCTCTATGCTACAAAATTACAAAGACAAGTTATACCAATTTGTGGGCGATATAACATACAAAGTGCACACAAGCACATTCAAAGCAAAGCAAAAAACTTGTATGACGTCGAATTTTCAAAAACAAAACTATGATAAAAACGGAAATAATTTAATTTTACAAATCCTCAAAAATTTTGCATCTGCCGTATGTGGCATTCCAGATCTCTGTATTAATTTGTTCCACGAAACCTCATTGGCGGCATTGGCGATTTATTCTCAGAAAATGAATTTGGTACCGACTTCTACCACTTCTACGAAGTTTTCCGCTTGAGAATTTAGTAGCAAACATCGCAGCACTTTTTAGCTTTTTTTCAAACTGTTTCACTCATTTTTATTGTCGAACTACTCTAATAAAGAATTCGATGGATGTACATGTATGAACATACGTGTATACAATGTTTTACATCTTAATCATAACAAGAATGGAATTCAGGATACGTATGCAATTTTATTTAAAGTTTGATTGACACATTCTCCTTTATGATGGCTATTCGTTTGAGAGATTACACCTTTGAGAACTGTTTTGTTTATCAGAGATGAATTCTTAAATTTTAATTAAAATATAGGGAATATTGTAAATATAAAATACTTGCCTGGTATGTATTTGCTCAGTACTTTAAAACCTATCATATACAATACAAAAATAATTCTTTTCTCTGATACAAAATTTTAGATTTTTTTGATTAGATATTTTCTTCAGGTTCTTTTTAAGGCAAAATATTAAAGAGTCTCGAAAGTAAGATCGTTTGTAGGCAAGGTAAACATTGCACGACGTGGGTTATATCTCACTGAAATCCAACGGCGGTGAATCAAATTTCGGCAGACTGAACAGAACCATGGTGTGGACAATAAGTTTGTCCAACGGTTCAAATCGGTTCGTAAAAACCTTTGGTCTGAGACTGTTTATTACAGCAAAGACGAGTTGATGATTATGAGAATTCACAGAATTAATTCACCGAAAACGTTAGAATTCCCCCAAAAAAGATCAAAAAAAAAGCCAGAAAAATGCTAAATATTTTTTGTTCGAAAAATCACGACGGAAATTGTTAATATTTGGATTGTACCTTGAAATATGCGAAAAACCTTATTCTGACAGAAAGGGTTAAATAAAAACGCTGTTTCGACCATATTTCAATACACGGATGAAAAAGACTGTTTTACATATGTTTGGCTATAAACATTATATGTTTGAAACACAAATTTTTAAACACAATATTTTTGAGTGCAAGCATATAATGTTCATAAACTAGCATAACATGTTTGGGACATATATGTTAATATGTTAGAACATATTATGTTTGGGACATAAAATGTTTGTAAATATAATATGCTTGGATGCAAACATATATTAATTTAGAAATAGCCTATAAACATATATGTGTTTAGTAGCTTGGAGCGCTATTTAACAGGGAGCGATATTGAATTAAGTTGGTGGTTGTTGCTTGTTATTACAAAATTAACATTTTATTTTTCCTTGCACCCTCAAAAAAAATCGCTTCTTTAACATATGTTCCAAACATATTTTGCAGGAAGCACATATATTATTGCATACTGCCGAAACATTAATATGTTTGTTTTATGTGAACATATTATATGTTTGGAAGCATTTTGAGCCCAAAAATATTATATGCTTGGAAGAATTTTTCCCAAACACGATTGTGCTCATTCCCTAACATACTCGTAATTTTCAAATTTTTTAGTTATTGGCACCTTTTTCTGTAATACAAATAATGTTGAAGAAATTATTCACTTTTATAAATTTTTTAAATTTTACCTTTCGCCTGCACGGAGAATCGAACCGAGGACCATACAGTTTGTAAGCCAACACACTATCCACTGGGCTACGTAGCTGTTATAGTCACCAGTAGATAATTATCGTTTTAAGTTACATTTATATAGCATAGTTTGCAGCGCCCACGAGCCCATGCAAACATTACATTATTTAACAGAAACATACATTTGTTTGCCACGTGGAGCAGTGGTTAGCATGTCTGCCTTGCATGCAAAGGGTCGTGGGTTCAATCCCTGCTCCGACCGAACATTTTTTTTTTTTAATTTACACATTTATATTTATACTACATTAAATTTTTATAATGAAACTTCGAAATGTGCGTTATTAAAGATTTATAGTCAGTAACAGTGCTTGATATAAACGAAATTGACTGATTTTTGGATAAAATATTATTTTTTATTGCAAAAATAACAATATTGTAATAAAAAACTGTTTTTGGACAAAACTTTAAAATTTGGAAGGAGTTCAAAAACTAACAAAAGAAGAACGTGGAGTCGAGTATAAACATACATACATAATTTTATAATATAAACATACATTTATTTAGGAGTGAACAGTTTTTTTACTAGCATTTAACACCATCGCTCTAAAATTCCTTTTATTTTTCTTTAATAATTCATTTTAAAGAAAATAAACTTTTTAAATTGTTTTAGCTGTAAAACTCGAACTTAATGCCCGCTTTTATATTTGATGGTGTCCGTCAACTCCTCGTGGACTACTAAAGAGGAACTAAAGTTTGTTTTTTTACATTTTACTGTGTAATTTTTCACTATTTCCTCCTTATTTCATTTTACTGTCCCAACTCTAAAAAGTGTATAATGCCCTTTCGCTATTTTTATGAAGACCCCTGATTTCTTTTAACGAACCAAGAAAAAAATTGTGCCCATAATGCCAAAATGATAAACAAAACACATGTCCACACATACATAAAATGCTGCTCTCAAGGCGAAAACATATGCTGTTTGTTTTTCAAATGTCTATTCTCTTGGTTCCGAATGTCTATTCTCTTTATTCAAATTAAATAATATTTAGACTTAAGCATATCAAAATTTTTAGCCTTATCATAAAACAGTTTTCCGAAACAACATACAAGCGGTTTCACAGAAATTGTTCTCTTTTGACTCTTTTGCTGTGTTATATTGATATCTTTCGTCAACTCTCCCGGTTTCCATCTCTATTTCTCTCTATACTATCTCTGTCGCTTTGAATAAAATATCACAACATATGTATGTTTAGTCGAAATTTGTAAATTTATATATGTTTGTATTCACACATATGATTTTTATGAAACATTGATGCCCCAAACATAATATATTCTAACATATTAACATAGATGTCCCAAACATTTAGTGTTAGTTTAGGAACATTACATGTTCGCACTTAAATATATTGTGGTTTAAAATCGTGCCCGAAACACATTTTGTTTATATCGGAACATATGAAAAACATATTTTTCTAACAGTGTGGGCAATTGATCAGCTACTTCTTTGATCCTTACAAACTGTGTGGTCCGCTGTTCGAATCCCCGTCTGGCAAAAGGTAAAATTAAAATAAAAAAAATCATACAATTGAATAATTTCTTCTACAATGTTTGTATTACAGAAAAAGGTGCTAAGAACTAAAAAATCTCGTGGAAGTGAGAAAGATGTGGGGGAATATACAATTGGGCAGAAACAAAATTTTTAGCATTCAGGTCGAAAACCTATGTTGTTAGCACCTATATTACCTGTTTATTTTCATAATTCATTATGATTGTAAATATATAAATAAATAAAATTTTGAGCACAATATTGTTTGGGAGAATTTTTTTTAAGCATATAATATTTTTGGGTGCAAAATGCTTCCAAACATATTATATGTTCACATAATAACATATTTTTTTTTTGGAAGACAACATTATTGAATTTGGATGCAAAAATACAAAATGTTTGGAACTTAGACTACCCAAACATATATTGTTTAGACCAATATGCTTTCAAACATATTATATATTGGAAGAGATCAAACATATAAATGTTTGGGCAATACCCAAAAATGTATATGCTTGAAGCAAAATATGTTTGGGAGTATATGTTACAGAAGCGATTTTTTGTGAGCGTGTGGATGTTACTAAGATAACGTACACAATTTCAACCTGATCGGATCGAATTTGCTCCTCCAAGACTTCAAAAACCAAATCTAGGGATCGATTTTTATGGGGGCTATATACACTTATGGACCGATATGGACCAATTTTTATACGAATGTTGGAGATCATATATTAACACCGCGACCAAATTTCAACCGGATCGGATGAATTTTGCTACTCCAAGAGGATCCGCAACCAAAATCTGGGGATCGAATTATATGGGGGCTATACGTGAAAGTGGTCCGATATGGCCAATCTGACCTACATCAATAACAACTACTTGTGCCAAGTTTCAAGTCGATAGATTGCTTCTTTCGGAAGTTTGCGTGATTCCAACAGACGGACGGACGGACATCGCTAGATCGACTCAGAATTTCGTATCTATATTTGCAGGGTGCCGTTGCAAAGTTCTCGCACAGTATGAGCTTAACTCTACTGTCATATATATTTTAGTTAAACTAATCAAATAATCCTATATTTTCTTTATGGTGGATTCTCTTTTTGCGGGTGCATTATAAATATAAGCATAATAATATTAATAAATAATATTGTATTCATTACAATTTATTTTTTCTCTCTTTATCTTTTAGGAGTAAGTTACTTAAATACAACAACACACAGCTGTGTAAAGAAACAAAATAATGAAGATGAGGAAACGAGGAGTTAAGAAGAAGACAACAAGAAAACAAAAACCAATTTAATTTAGCATATATCAAAAACAACAACAACAACAAGAATTAAGCAAAAACAAAATAAAAACAAACATTTAACCTATTTTCACATTTTTCGAAAATTTTTAAACAAATCATATTGAAGAAATAAACCACATTTATGAAGTTAAACAAAGTTAAGAAAAAAAAGTCACCTTAAAACAAAACGTTAATGAAACATTGAAAACCAAATTAATGAAACAAAAAAAAAAACAAAAACAACAACAACATCTCTAAATTAATTATAATTATAAAGATCTATCACTCTCCCAACTATCCACTTTCTCTATCTATCTCTCTCTATCTGTCTAACTCTATAAAAACCAAATTTCCAAACATTTTAGATAGCTCTAACTAATCTTTAACCTTTAACTAAATAAAAATAAATAAATAATATACAATTTATATCCCACATAGTCTTATGATTTATCAAACATTCATGTTTCATTTCTTTGGTTTCTTCTACAAATAAAATAACAATATATCATATGAGCCTAAATAATATAGCCAATTTATATATTGTAATGTATCTACAATATACTAGATCAGCTGTTCACCAATAAATGGCGGCATACAGAATCATTGATTAGGTCTAAACTCATTCAACTCGTAGCAAAATTTTGTTGGAAATTTCAAATTTCATAACCAAAAAAAAAAAAAAGCAAAAAACTTACTTCCTTCATATTTATACATATTTTTTAATTTGTCACTCATCATATCTAAATTATTTGTTTTCCCATCTATCATTCTCTCTGTCTATGTAATTTCTCTTATACTACAACTACTAATGATCATAGTGTATGTGGTCTTATACGTGCCATCTTTTTTAAAAACTTTAAACAGTTGTTAGTCATATATATACATATATTTTTTTTTAATAAAAAATAAAATAAATCTAAAATTTGTTAAGGCTCCGAGAAGAAAAACATACAAACATAGAACAACAACAACAACAACATCAATAATGCTATATATTAAGATAAAAAAATTAAAATATTGAAAACCAAATGAAGAAAAACATCCAAACACACATAATTAAAATCGGTCTCCATAAGAATCTCTGTTGGTTTGTTTTCACTTAATTATTTATTGTTTATTTTTATTATACGATATAATGGTAAACTAATTATTTTTTGTTTTAAGTTTTTTTTTTTTTTTTAACATTTATTGTTGAATTTATTTTGTTTTGAATTTACTTGTAACATTTAGTTTATTGTTTAAGGGTAATTTTTAATAATAAAGTTGTTTTTAATTTAATTTAAACGATGTATTATTTTCTTATTTGGACATTATTCTCTCTATAACACCTATTGATCATATCTACATGAAGTATAACTTCATGTACTGCTGTTTTATGGGCAAAGAGCCCGGAGTTGCATGTTAATTGAATTACGGATTTGTTTTTTCAGAGTGTTAATTACTCTCAACGTTCCGTTCATTCTTAGACCAGTTCATACTTCCCAAAATATTCTGGAGATTGATGTGAGCCTACTATAGGTTGATGAACACGTACTTAAACAACAAGATTAAGATTCTGATCGACAGAGAGGTATGCCTGTAATGTATGCATCCAGAGTATTGCCAACGTCAGGATATCGATATACATTTTATTGAAATATGGAATATTATCGTTAGTGTTTCTTGCTCTCAACGTTAAGGAAATAAAGCCAATTCATCCTTAGACTCTCAGGCTGTGACGTGTGCTGTGAAAATCTAGTGTCATCATGCGTCTATTAAACGTTGATGTGGACACCCAGATGAGGCCAATGCCAGGATCGCGGGATACTCTAATCTGACGCAAACGTCCCCACTTTGGGAATCTGGCATAAATTTCTGAATTCAGAATTGAAGGTTGGATATCTTGAGATGACAGATCGGAGCTGAAATAGACCGAAACTATTCTCTGCGACACTTACTTATGGTCGCTCTCCGCTGAATGCAGTGAAGCACTATGAGATGATGATACACCGCATCGTAATGTTAGCGAACGGAGACATGATAAATCGTTGTTGAAAAGTTAATCAAAGCGGGAGAACAGAATCAAAACTGATACTCAAATATATGACACTCAATTTTGGATTAAATCCGATGAGAATTATCAGGAGTGATTGAGGAAGATTTGCGGCAGATTTCGTATACACGAGGATCACGAGAAACATGGCTTGAAGTGTTATATGCCATATGAAACTAAGCTCTTTCAAACTCATGTTTTGGAAAATACCCAATGTTCTGGAATACATAAGCAGGTGGCAGGTGGTCCATATACAAGGCATCCTGGAATTACCCTAGAGCATGTTTTAAGATAAATTAGGGGATAATTTATCCCAAAAAGCTTTAGAGAAGGAATATGTTTTATATCCGCTCAAAACTCTGAATTTGCATGATTGCATTGTGACTGATTATCGAGCCATTTCAAGCGAACGCTACAAAAATCATTGGGAATACTTTCTTACACGTAGTATATTATAGGAAGCTACGGAATGTCCGAATATTTCTTCAATCACCAGAGATATCCTATCGATGAATGAGAAGCACCTGATAGAATTACGCTCCTGATCGAGTCATACTACCTTCTGTCAATATAGGATTTATGATGATTTCGATTCTAACAAAAAGTGCAACGTTTTCGAAATTGGTTCCAAAATATAAATGACATTGTCAAAGCTATTGGATCAATCACCATATTTTGAATTACCATTATCTTTGAAATGACACTATCATTTGGACGGAAGAACACTTAGGCAAAAATAGTGTAGCATCATTTCACACAAACGAAACCGGCCTTAGTTTTCTGACGGAAAGATTTGAATGTACAATACATAAAAGAGAAAGAAACTATTTGTTTAAATTTATTATATGCAAAAACTGCATTATCGGCATTTAAAAAAAATTTTCTCTTTTGATGAACTTTTTTATAATGTACACTCATAGAAAAAAGTCTGCTAAAAACAGCAGTCGATGCCTGCTGTTATATTTTTGTACTTCAGGGCCTAATGAACAACAATTTATAAAATTTTTAGGTTATAAAATTTTCCCCAAAGCATATTTAAGAACCAAAAGTAGTTTTTGGTATATGTTTGCTCTGTAATATACTTACAAGCTCCTAAATACGATCAGCAAACATTTTGTTTGCTGTTATGCCTCAATTCGATAAATATTCAGATTTTTGGTCAAATACTATAGATATTCATTTTGTGATATTATATATTGTGTTAATTCTGTTAGGATCGCTCCTAAGTTTACATTTTTGCCAAAATAAAACATGGTTTAGGGTAACAGAGCTTAAAAAATAGCAGGAAATGTTTGCTATTTCAGCAAACAGTGGCTGCTGTCCCTTTTTCAGCAGACTTTCTGCTGTTTTAGCAGACTTTTCTGCTGTCCCTACTAACAAATTTCTTTGGGTGTATGATTTTTTTACTTACTAACTGATAGTGCAATTCAATTTACAGACAAACCGACGAATACTTTTTTTTGGGTTTCTCACCTTATGCCTTTCCTAAGAAATACATGGCAATTTGATGGCAACGAAATTTTGGAAGGACATTGCTATCCGCTATATACAAATTATTCGATATGAAATATATCCAGAATTCTTGCCCAATTTCGAACATTTTTTTTAACTAATAGTAAACATAAATAACAAAACACCCAAATGTTGACGGTTGTTTTTTTACGATTTCTATTTATTTTATATATTGTAATGTTTACATTTACGTTTCGTATATCCACTAATAGTAACTAAAATTAATCAACAGCAGCAAGTCACCTTTAACTAACATAAACTATAACAAAAATCATAAAACAAAACATTATCTTCTCTAGTTAAAAACAAACCAAAAATTTTTATTAAAAAAAACCATAATTTTTTTCTATAAAGAAAAAGACAACAACAACAAACCAACAAAAAATAAAATATTTAAAACTTGACAAAACAAAAACAAATATTTTTAATCATAAGCAAAATACCTTTCAATGGTGTAAAACTTTAATGCAATCTTTTCTTAAATGCAAAACAAAACCAAAACAAAAAAAGTGAATATTTGCGTAACAAAAAAGATGATATAAACTTTTTATTATCTAATTAAGTCTCTATTTGCTAATTTATAATAATAAAAATAATATTAATAAAACAAACAATACAAAAGCATATGATATTGAGAAAATGACAGACAGACATAAAAAATGGAATACAAAATACAGAAAATGACAGAAATAAAAAAACATGCAAAGAGAATATAAAACAAACAAATGACAAAACTTTAATTAATTAATTAAAATTTAAGTTTAACATTATACAAGTACCTATCCTTAAATTAAATAAAAACAAACAACAAAAAATAAATAAATAAAATAATAAAACAATGCACGTTTATAATCTACGACAATTTTCTTCCCTAAAAAAATATGGTGTTTTATTTTATGAACTTGGTGTTCGTCAGGGAGGGGGGCTTTATGTAGTAAAGAAATTTGGCTTTATGTAATAAAGAAATTCTAGAAATCAGCGAGGTACCTAGGAGTTATTTTGGACTCTAAACTGAACTGGATGGAGAATACTGCCGATCGCATTAAGAGGGCCTATGCGGCACTATACTCATGTCAAAAATTGGTCGGGCAGAGATGGGGAATGAGGCCTTCTCTTTTTAGCTGGCTTTATACCGCGGTTGTAATATCTGTGGCCACATATGGCTCTCATGTTTGGTGGACAATCGCGAGACACCAAAATCATATATCGAGGATAAATAGGGTAAATAGGACTGCACTCATCTATATTGCAGGTGCCATGAGGACCACAGCCACTGCCGCTTTGGAGGTACCGATGGGATTTATCCCACTCGATTTACACGTAAGGAAGACGGCTGAACTGACACTTCTGAGACTTAAGAGCTTGTCCACGATGGAGAGAACAGCCTGCAGGCATACTGAAATTCTGGCCGGGCAGTATAGAGAGATGGATCATATGGCCACGGAGCAGGTTTATCATCACAAACCGACATACATTATACCAAACGACAAAGCAAAGAATTGAATACGCGGGCTCAATAAATTTTAACAATTTGCCGAATGAGATAAAATCATTAACATGTTTCTCTCTTTTCAAATCAAGGGTGAAAACATTTCTTTATAACTCTATTGATGAACTCCTCGTTTAACATATAACATGTAATGAAGATCATTTAATAGCATTGTATTTATTCTTATAATGTTGTATTAAATTTATTTTTTTTCTCTTGTTTCGTTATTATATTTTGTTGCCAACGAGCCTCTAAATAGCCTATAGGCGCTGAGGCCAAATTAAAATATGAATACACGAATTTTATAACGTTTTACGTTCAAATAAATAAATAAAAAAAAGAAAAAATAAAAAAAGTATGCAGGAGTGGGAAGACAGGAGGATACCCTTCGGAACCCTGAACATGTATACGGACGGATCAAAGATGGAGGAAGGAACGGGCAGCGGAATCTATTGTATTGAACTAGGAATAGGGAGTCTTACACGCTGGATAGTGATTGCAGTATTTTTCAGGCTGAGATTTCTGCGATCACAAAGGCTGCTGAGTCGCTGTTGATGAGTCCGTTATTCAGAAGCGATATCAGCTTCTTCATCGACAGTCAGGCATTGTGCAGTGCTGACATAAGGTCTAGGGTAGTCAGCCGCTGTCGTCGAGAACTCAAGGTTCTCACTGAACAGCATAATATAACTCTGTACTGGGTACCTGGACACTATGGGATAATAGGAAATGAGAAAGCGGATGTGCTGGCTAAGGAGGGTGCTCGAGGAACGAACGTCCTAGCGGACGTTTTTCCTCCACTATCTTCTTATCATTATAGGATAGAGGTTAAATATGATGAGCAATGGCGAAGACGCTGGGTCTCTTCGGATGGTTGCGAGCAAACCAAGTGGATATGGGATGAAAAGAAACGTAGGAACTGTGAAATTTTGTTGTCGATGAACAGAGAGGAATTACGGCCATTGATTGGTTTCATAACACATGGTAAGAATAGGACGATGATATCTGTAGATGGTGCCTGGACCCGGAAGTTACGGAGGACTCGTACCACTTCCTGTGTCAGTGCCCAGCTTTATCCTTTAGAAGAAACAAGATACTGGGCTCCTTTTTCTTTCAGGCTCTCACTGATATGCGGGAGTGCAGCTTAAGGAACATACTTGCATTCATCAGGGCCTCTGGTTGGTTATTCTGAGATTTCTTTCAGCAGGTAGAAGTTTCTGGGACAAAGCGGACCGCATCGGAAGGAGAAAGATGGAAAAATCACATCGAGGGATCACAATGGACCTATACTAGTCTAAGTGGGCATCAATTCAAGAAAATTGATCTCCTCCTCTACAACCTAACCGAAAGAAATTTGGAACCAGTGAAACCCTAGAAAGAAGTATATTAACATTTAAAGCTCTGAAAGGTGGACACCTACGGTCGCCTACATTTTGTTCCACATTTGGGAGGTATCCAGTTATGAGAGGTTAATTTTAATGTGTTAATATAGCAAATGTCCCCAGACCACCGTCCACTTTTCGGGTGCGTCCGGTTTTCGGAGTGTAGTTCATATATAATAGGACGATTTTTGCGGTCAAGAAAATTTATGAAATCTATGAATCCATTAAATGAAGGCGACAGCCTTTCATAGAGTTGAAATCAAGATTTTGTAGATTTATGCGCTGGGCGGTTATTGATCGAAATAAAAAAAATCGTCAGTCTAGTATGCCCAAAATAAAACTTGGACATGTCAGGTGAAAATTACAGGAGTCATAGATACAATAAGTCAAATCGGGAAAATGAGCCCATTAGGGGGGCTTCATCAACATTGATCGTCATAAACTATATTTGACTTAGCTTTTTTTTGGATCGAAAATGCATCAAGATTTCAAGCAAATTGGATGGAAATTTTTGAACGCTCATTAGTGATTCGTAATGCTAGACTTTGCAATCATATCCGTGCAAGCATCAAAGACTTTTCTTTGAGTCCTCATGATTTTAATAAAAAAGCTTCTTCAGCATTTCTGTAAGTTAATTATATATACAAACAAAAAAAATCAGATTCAATCACGAAATTAATTCATGCAATTAATTTTTTAATTGAAATGTCTTCAATCACAGAAATGATAGTATCAATTAAAAAATTAATTGAAAGTTAATTAAAAAATTAATTGACCCAATTAAAAAATCAATTGACCCAATTAAAAAATTTATTGAACCACTTAAAAAAATAATTGATCCAATTAATTGATATTATCAATTTTTGTGATTGATATTTATTTCAATTTAAAAAATTTTTTGAATCAATTAAATTTATAATTTAAAAAATTTAACTCAATTAAGACCTTAAGGTGAGTACTATGTTCGGGTTTTTCATCAAAACACTAAATTAAAAGTACAAAAATATATATATGAAGACTATTATATTTTTATCAAGTCTTATCAAATAATGGATGGAAAAGATCCAATGAATTGATTGATAATCATTTTATATTTCTAAATTAATTAGTAACCGTGAAAAAAAGCTGGTTTTCAGCTTGAAAACTAAACATAATACTCAGCTTTAATTGGTAAATTTTTGTGAAACTTTTTACTGTGTACCATAACAGTTGTCGCTTACAATTTTAGCTTTATTGCATTTCAATTTTCAATAATTATTTTTATTAGGGAAAGTGCGTTTTGAAATTTTAGTTTAGGATATCTACCTATATATGTATATGTCGCATGAATTGTATTTCTATCAATATTTAGTCCTAAATGGGCGTGAATTGATAAATAACAAGTAAGTAAAGTAGAAAGTCGGGCGGGGCCGACTATATTATACCCTTCACCACAATGTAAACCAAAATTTGTGTTACCATCTCAACTCCTTCAAATCTGTTAGGAGTTATTATGAAGGTTTATATTAGCATATACAAATCGGGCGAATGATATATATGGGTCAATATAAACTTGACGTATTTTGGTCAATATAAACTTGACGTATTTCTTTCAATTTTGCATTTAAAAAACCTGAACACCCCTCATTTTGAAGGTGTGTGTGTGTAGAACGTTGCTCCTATATTGATTTTGGAATTCACTCTTCAGTTGTCAAAATGCCGTCCAAGCAAGAAGAGCAGCGTATCAAAATTTTGCTCGCGCACCGCGAAAATCCGAGCTACTCGCACGCAAAGCTGGCAAAATCACTAAAAGTTGCCAAATCAACCGTTACAAATGTAATTAAAGTGTTTGGGGAACGTTTGTCGACAGCCTGGAAGTCTGGATCGGGGGGAAATCGAAAACCGGAAGCCGCTGAGACGACAAAGAGAGTTGCCGGTAGTTTCAAGCGAAACCCTAACCTCTCTCTCCGAGATGCCGCAAATAAGCTGGGTGTATCGTCTACAACCGTGCATCGAGCCAAAAAAAAAACGAGCCGGACTATCGACTTACAAGAAGGTAGTGACTCCAAATCGCGATGATAAACAAAATACGACGGCCAAAGCGCGATCCCGGAGGCTGTACACGACGATGCTGACGAAGTTTGACTGCGTGGTAATGGACGACGAAACCTACGTCAAAGCCGACTACAAGCAGCTTCCGGGACAGGAGTTTTATACGGCAAAAGGAAGGGGAAAGGTAGCAGATATTTTCAAGCACATAAAACTGTCAAAGTTCGCAAAGAAATATCTGGTTTGGCAAGCCATCTGTACCTGTGGCTTGAAAAGCAGCATTTTCATAGCTTCCGGGACTGTCAACCAAGAAATTTACGTGAAAGAGTGTTTGAATAAACGTCTGCTGCCTTTCCTGAAGAAACACGGTTGTTCCGTACTGTTTTGGCCGGATTTGGCATCTTGCCATTACGGTAAAAAGGCCATGGAGTGGTACGCCGCCAACAACGTGCAGGTGGTTCCCAAGGACAAGAACCCTCCCAACACGCCAGAGCTCCGCCCAATTGAGAAATACTGGGCTATTGTCAAGCGAAACCTAAAGACCAAAAAAACTGCTAAGGACGAGCAGCAGTTCAAGGCAAACTGGCTTTCTGCGGCGAAGAAGGTGGACAAGGTGGCTGTACAAAATCTGATGGCAGGTCTCAAGCGTGAGGCCCGGCAATTCGGATTTGGAAAAGCGAAATCCTAAGTGAATATTTTTCCTGAATTTTATACTAATTGAACTTGAAAAAGAAATTTAATTTGATTTTTTAAATAAACGATTTCACCGATTTACACGCGTTTTCCCTTGACCAAATTTTGACCGTATCACCCTTTAAATCTGAGCCGATTTTAACCAAACTGGGCACACTTAATGATACTATTAAATGTACTCCTTGTGCAAAAATCTGAACCTATTTGGCTGATATTTTGCACATTTTACGAGAGCCCCAAAACATTTGGCTGTGCGAAATTTTAAGAAGATGCGTTGATAAATACGTCAATTATGACCAGATCGGTGATAGATATATATGGCAGCTATATCTTAATCTGAATATCAATAGCGATTGTCTTTGAGCCAAATTAAACCCCTATGCCAAATTTGAGGACGATCGGACTTAAACTGCGAGCTGTACTTTGCACACAAAATTAGATATACACATAGACGGACATCGCTAAATCGACTCAGAATTTAATTCTAAGACCATCGGTATACTAAACGATGAGTCTCAGACTTTTCCTTCTAGGTGTTACATATAAATGCACAAACTTATTATACCCTGTACCACACTAGTGGTGAAGGGTATAAAAATTGAATTGAAAAAAAAATCAAGGCGGAAAATATGACCGATACATACCACACTGAAGCACAGCTGTTTACTCACTTAGGATACCCCTAGATTTCAAATTTCAAGCAAACAGCATGAAAATTGCGGCTTCCTTAGGAAATAAAATTCGGAAATCGTTCTATATATAACATATATCAAAACACAGATCTTTATATACCAAATTTTTATATGAAATACTTATTTTGCTCATATCTCCTAAACTAAGCGTACTAGTGACCACCCCCAAAAAAATTGAAAAATCCACCCAAATTCTTAAAAAATTTAAAATTTCTATATGAAAAACTTCTTTTGGTCATATCTCCTTAAATATGCGTCCTAGAGCGAAAAGCACTTTAATTCGTGACTACCCCCAAAAAATTGTAAAATCCACCCAAATCCTAAAAAAAAGTTGAAATTTTCGTTTGGCCTAAACTCCCAAAGCGCCCTAGAGCGAAAAGGACTTTAATTCGGCGAGGGACCCATAAACTGCAGTTTCTACTAAAATCGAAAAGTCGATCCAAAATCCTGAAAGACACGAAATTTTTATATGAAAAGCACCTTTTGCTTTCTAAACAAAGCGTCGTAGAGCGAAAATCTAAATTTTTATAAGGAAGAACTTATGTTGCTCATTTCTCCTATGCGTTATTAAGCCAAAAGGACCTTATTTCGTGATAACCAAAAAAATAGAAAAGTCCATCAAAATCCTAAATAAATTTAATATTTTATATGAAAATCTAAAAAATCCTAAACTAAGCGACCTAAATTCAAAAATTCCATGCAAATCCCGAAAGATTCTCAATTTTTTTATGAAAAATTACATTTTCTCATATCTCCTAAACGAAGCTTCCTAAAGCGAAAAGAAGATTAATTCGTGATCACCCCCAAAAAAATCAAAAGTTCAAATCCTGATAGAATCTAAATTTTTGTAAGAAAAACTACTTTTTCTCATACATATCTCCTAAACTACGAGCCCTATAGCGAAAAGAAGCATAATTCGTGATCACCTAAACTAACAGTCCCAGAGCAAAGAGAAGGTTAATTCGTGATCACCCAAAAAATCGAAAACTGCATCCAAAACCTGAAAAAAAAATCCATCCATCCAAATCAATTTTCAAGCAAATTAAATGGTTGCTTACATGTCCTGAAGAAATTTGATCGAGACATCGGTATATATGAGGGCTAGATATGAAATCATGGACCGATGCATACAAAATATATATATGTCCAATTCCAATTTCAGGTATATCGGATAAAAGTAGCGGCATCAAACGACGAGAAGTCAAATCGGCTGATCAGTTAACGTGGATAAATAGGAAAGGTTATAGCACACCTTCGAATTTACCCTCCCTACCTTCAGGTAAAAAAGGGATTGAGCAAAGTTTAATCACGATAGCATCTCTATTAATGTATTTAACCTGCGAAAGTTCTTGTTGCATGCCAATAAGTTAGTTTTGGCATGAGTTTCTTATTGGAGCAAAATTTAAAGAAACAATAATAGCAATAATGAAAACTCCGCGATGGTTTTCATTAGCAAAAAATGCTATGCATATGTTACGGAACTAATGAGGGGTACATACCTGGATTTAAGCCTGCAACTCCAGCAGAATTTTCATTAAGGTGCTAATAATAATGTGTAGCCATGAATTTCTGATTAGAGCAAAATGTAAACACTCGAAACGAAAATTGATATTCCTATGGGAAGCGGGAATTTTTCTAAAAATTCTAAAAGCTTTTATAGGGTAAAGAGGACCTTACACGGTCGTATAAAACTGCGACACAACACGTTGCGGCGACAAATCCAAATGTCATGTTCGCATGTTGCTAGGACGTGTTGGAACAAAATCAAAAAAACTTTGAATTTTTTTTTTCGTTGGGGTGCTCAAATCCTTTGGTGTAAGGGGATATTCACCAAACATTATCAAAACCAAATCTAGTTTGATTATGAAACAAATATTTCTACAGTGAAATTAACGATAGTTAGAATTTGTAGAAATATATGAATCTAAAACAGAATTGTGGAAAAAACGTCCAAAAATTCTTCTTCTATTCAATGTAAAACTAGTCGAGAAGTTTTTTTGTTAAACAAACGGCTTCACCAATAAGTTTTCGTCCTTCTTCGTTGTTTATCAGCCAATTTCTCATATCCGAAACGAACGTTCGACTGAAATGCCACAGCTGATTTTCCTTTATAAAATCAGCTGTTTTGGGCATTCTAGTCAAACGAAAGCATTCGTTTGGGATATGAGAAATTGGCTGTATGTTTATGCTTCTTCTTATTTTTCATATTGTTATCATAGTTGTTCGTGCAGTGTTATGCTTAGTACTAACTTCGTTTCTGCGAAAAACGAATATTTTCATTTATCTCCGTAAATAGGGTCTCAAGTGCAGAAATAATATGACTGCCTATTATTTCGTGCGAAAAATCCAGAGTTGTACAAATATGTGTTTGATAATGCTCAAAACATAGATTTCGCATTTTATTTTATTTATTTATTTATTTATTTATTTAATCAACCAACGCCCTTCTGGACAACATGTTGATAGAAATTCAATCAATAGAGCTCTAGTATTCCAAATAAAAACTTAACCTTATAATTAAAACGAAACTAAAAAAAACTTAAAATTAAAATCCTAACGCACAACCCTTTATACATAGCAAACAAGAAATTAAAACGCATTGAGTTTGAAATTGTCAGTGAGATGATAAATATTTGCATTATAGAGTAGATAAATAATTTAACAAATTCTTTTTAAATGTAAAAGGAGTAATAGAGAAATTTTTAAGGTGGTGAGGTAGCGAGTTCCATAACCTGGCTACACGTACAGAAAACGATCTCTCAAAGACAAGATGGTGAAAATGATCCAACAGCACCTGTGTATTTCTAGTCGTATTCAAAAACGTTATTGACTCCATCAAATACCGTGGTGAACCAAATTTCACCACACAGAAGAAAAAATACAAGCATCTCAAGTTTAAAAAGTTGTCAAATGAACAACCCAAAAACTGAAAAGAGTAGAAGTCGTAGTTATCACGCGCATGTGAGCCATAAACGTATCTTAAAATACCATGAAAACAAGAATGTAATTTGCGTAAGTTCGATGCATTAGTACCTGAATAAACCTCCAGTCCATACACAATATTCGGCATGAGTAGGGCCTGAGCTAGTCTGTGTCGTACATGAATCGGTAGAATTACATCAATACTATATAATTTCCTTAGAGTCAGATTCACTTTTGAGCAGACAGAGGAAATATGACCCGTGAAACTCAGTCCGGAATCAATCTCAAATCCTAAACAGGAAACGGAAGTGGAACAAGGTACAACAGAATTCTGTACCGTAATACTTGCAGAGTGATCGCGCGCCCCATGAAACAAAACAAAATTAGTTTTCCGCACATTTAAGCAGATATTATTCTCGTAACACCACACAGAAATACGCCCAATATCGTCGTCAAGTTCCCGAATGCAATTACCCAAAGAATAATCCGAAGAATTATATAATTGGATGTCATCCGCATAGATCCCAAGCTCAGAAAAATGAACACATTCACAAATGTCATTGACATATAACATAAAAAGCAACGGACCTAGAATGGAACCTTGCGGGACACCATAGTGTATTGCACGAGTCCCAGATGATCGACCGTTAGATATGACAAACTGCGATCGATCCGACAAGAAAGAACGAATTAACACACATGAATAGTGCGAAAAACGGAACAGAGAAAAAAGCTTATTTAAGAGAATAGTGTGGTCAACAGAATTAAACGCCTTACTTAGGTCTAATATTGCAAGTATACCCGGATTCCTACGGTCTAAAGATCGTCTTATATTGTCCGTGACATGAATCATTAATGAAGTTGTGCTATGGTGGCTCCTAAAGCCAGATTGGCAGCTGTCCACCAAGGAATGTGATTCAAGATATGCACACATCTGATCCTTAAGAATTATCTCAAACGCCTTAGACAAAGCAGGTAGGACACAAATCGGTCTAAAGTCTGAGCATTCCTTGCCAGAAGTACCCTTTTTTCGTAGAGGAAATACCTTAGCCAACTTCCAATTCGCAGGGAATATTCCAGTCATAATAATCGTATTGAAAAAATGTAGAAGATGTCGGGAAATAAATGGATAAATCAATTTAATAAATTTCACCGGAATAGAATCATGACCTGTCGCATTCGACTTAATACTAGATATTGCACAAAAAATCTCATATTCATCGACACATCGAAAATTAAAGTCATCATCACGGTCAGGATAATTAGGGCTACTGAAACTAGAAGAAGAAGAAGACGACACGGAAGTAAAACATATATTCAAATCGTCAGGATCAATATCACAGCTATAAGAGTCCGATTTGGAAGCCCCAGCATTCCTCATACGAGACCAAAAGTCTCGAGGACTGTTAATGCCACCAAAAAGGCGCGCGCCATACTCCCTTTTCGCACGTCTAATCATTCTTCGAGCCTCAGCTCTGTATCCATTGTATATATCCTTATTTCTAGCAGTCTTATTCTCCATATATGCCCTATAAGCCAAATCCCTATTGGCAATAGCAGCCCTAATCTCAGGCGTGAACCAGGCGCGTCTGCTCCGACTAACTTCTCTAGCTCTTTCAGGTACATGTGTGTTGAATAATTCATAAAATATTGTATTCAAAACCGACAATTGCACATTAGTGTCGTTCGTACTGTACAAACTGACAAAATCCGCATTAACAACATCCTCCACCAAGTTATTCATATCAATTGCACTATAGTTTCTAAATGTAGTGTAACAAGAAGCGGTATTGTTAGGTAATTCGTACTGGATTAATAGAAAAGCGTGATATGAATTCACCGCCGGGAAGTAAAATTGATTGCTTCTCAAGACTGAACTGGTACAAGAAACTAGAGAATAATCGATTAACGACACAGAGTCACTACTACAGTTATAGTGAGTTGGCTTGTCATTATGAAAAACTGTGAGATTACACCTGGTAAGAAAATGCCTAAAATTAGAAAAATTACACGAACGACAAATGTCAAAGTTAAAGTCGCCCACAATCAATACATGTTCATACCTCGTTACGATGTCTGAAATGGATCTCTCCAAGGCATCCACATCGCCACGAGGGAGATAAACAATACCAACAATAAACATTGCCACAGAAGTCCGAATTTGAAGAAAAATTGCTTCACAACCCGGCTCTGAAATAGATGTCAGAATTTTCGCATTTAAACCAGAAGAAATATAACAAGCTACCCCACCACCCCTTATACCGCATCTGTCACTCCGGAATAGATTATAACCCGGAATATTAATACTTTTGCTAGATACATACGGTTTTAGCCACGTCTCAGCGAATCCAATAATGTCGAGATGACCACTGCACAGAATATTCTTTAATTCGTCAAATTTAGTTGACCTGGTTCCAGGTTTAATAGATTGGACATTGCAAAAGCCAATATTCATATTTGAGCTACCAGCGCAAAAACGTCGAATAAATGACCCGTCACTGACAATTTCACCTAAAGGTGGGTACTATGTTTGTTGGCACGAAAAAAACTTCACTTAACCATTCTTTCGCGTTGAAAAATGAGAGTGTTGACAATACATTTCGAATGAAGAAAACAGCTATTTTGGAGCTATTCCACGTTTATTTCTCCGCAATTTAATTGACAACATCGCCAAATGTCATACTATTTTTACTTATACATACGCAGCAGCTGATTGTTTACATACACGCATTCATGATAATTGTTTTGAAAAGTGTTTTTCTACCAGTTTTTGGATTGTTTTGCAAAAAAATCTCATACAGCACTGGACACTAATAATTATTAAGAATAAAGCTCCAGCCGCTCTACCCCTGGTGTCTTACCACATTCTGCAACAGCTTTTACAACATGTGGTACATTGTCTTCTTCAGCTTTTCCAAATGGATACCGTCAATTTGTAACGCACATCAAAAAAACATATAATTCCGGTGTTATGCTAACTTTTACATCATGAGCAGCAATGGACTCATTCATCAACAAACTTAATTCGTTGGTGTCCACAATATCTACACAATCGCATTGCAATACCATGCTGTTGCCGCCTCACTAGCAATTTCAAATCCAGTGGTCACCACCACGGTTCCCACAAAGGATAATAATGCCATTTCATTTGCCAATGTTGTTACATCGGGGGGGAACAACCAACTTAAGCCCATAACTCAAGTTCAAGGGTAGTTCAAGGTAAATTATTTAATTATTTGCTATAAACATTTATTTTGGATATAACTTTGTTCAGAAAAATTTACTAATTTTATATTAAAAAGTATAAAACGTATAAGACCACCCAATTACCTATACCCCGGTATATAAAAATAAAACAAGTTCGATTATAATTTTATTATTATTTTTTTTTTAATTTGTACATTTATACACTAATTAAAGACACTAGAACACAATGTTTTCTTTTCTGGATTATCAGCTTTCTTTCATTAATATTGTTATATTTAAAAATTTTTAATTATCATTTCTCATATTTAGCTTTCATGTTGTTTCCATTAAAAATTAAAATTGCATTAACATTTCTTTTATTCAGTTCTCATTCATTTACGCCTCTTACACACAAAAAACGAGCTCGCTTAACAAATGGAAAAGGGAGCAATTACGAGGAGCGGTAAAATAATAAAAAAAAAAATACAATTCATTTCTTTGTAAAAAATGGGCGTTGAATGTAGAAGCACTGGGTTTACAGAGATAAGACGAAATCGTTTTTAAGCATATTTTAAAAAAGAAATCTTCATCGATTACATCTGCAGTATTATGACAATTAGCTTCTTCTACTTCTTCGTGTTCTGTGCAAACATTATGTTGCATAACATTAGTCAATTCTAAATTAGCAGGGGATGATGATAAATGGTGGCCTGGTTGTATCTCTACAATATGACGCTGATGGAATGCTATTGTTGCTGATGGCTGAAGCGATGATGGTACTGTTGTAATAGGCGGAGTTTCCAACGGGCACCGGTCGCCGATTGGAAACTCCTAGAAGACATTCCTTAGGGGTAAAATTTCACCCAGCCACTTCTTCGCCAGCAAAATCCAATTTAACAACATCACCTGGTAAACATTCCTCCACATCAACTTCATTCTCTGCCGTATTTATACGGTTCAATGTCATTGTAATATCTGGACCAGACTTAAGTCCCACGGTAGCTCCTGCTAAAGCCATTGTAGTGGTGGGAACAACAACATTCGATCCAGCTGCTGGTGATACTATTGTGGATGATTGTGAAACCTCCATTGCATTAGTATTGCATTTGTATTACTAACGGCAGCAACAGTCGATATTGCATTTGAAGAATTAGTAATAGTGGCTAATGTTGGAGTAGTATTTGCTGCCACCCCAATGGGACCACTCACTACTTGGGCGGCCGTTGTATTTGGTTGTTGCAATACAATATTTGCGGTCACAGCCACTGTGGTCGTGGCAGGTGTTGAGGGTGCTATGTTGGAGTTGTTCACTGTAGCTGATGTAGTGGCTGCAATTGTGGGTGTCAGGGATGTGAGGGCAGATGCTACTGTGGCAGAAACGGCTAAAGAACCAGATGCTGTTATATATGTTATATACATATAGCACGCCGTTATTTTTATTTCGTCAATCGAATTGCATTTTTAAATAACAACGCGAACCACTTTTGTATTCTAATTTAACACAAATCATTTGAATAAATCAATTATTTCTTAATTCACATTACAAATGGCGCCATGTTTTGAAACTAACTAATCTCAACATATGGAAGGATTTAAAGCCGACCTAATTAGGGACTATGCACTTTATGTCAGTTTTTCAACTCGAAAAAAAAAACAAAGTACCACAAATGAAAAAATATTTCGGTAGTTTTTCGCATTTTTGGTTTTGTATGGGATTTCGCTTCGGAAACCGAACATAGTACCTACCTTAAAGTGTCAAGTGAATACAAAGAAAAGAGGAGTTAAAAGAATGTGCATTAGGATTGGCCTTAAATCTAGAATTTTCCATTTTTTATAAAAATCCATTAATTCATATGAAAAAAGCTCTAAACATTTATTCAAAAAGAAAAAAAATTCAAAAATTCATTAAAAGAAAAAAAAAAAATAACATTAACTATATAATGAAAGCAAGGAGTTGCAAATTATTGACTCTCCTCTTCAGTCTTACGAAAGGGTTAAAAAGAAAAGAATAGGATAGACATTAAACATCATCGACCTGCACAGAAGTAGGAGTACCGAAAGTGGGAGTGTCACTTCCATTAATTCTTGTTCTTTGATCTATACGTCGACCACCACGTTGGTTTATAATAAAATTCTCCTCAGCAACTTCTTCAAAAGCCATAAGCTCATCAAAGGAATACATTTTTTTTCCACCATTTAGATCAAATATAACAGCCTTAGCAGATGAAGGGATGAGCTCATATCGTTTAATTTTCTTCTCCTTTAGAAGTGAACGGCAAAGAGATTTCATTTTTACAACCGCAGGTGGTAAGTTATCGTTGAGGTAAATACGGGCGTCAATGTTAGTTGACATCACAGATGAAAGTCGTAGATTCTTACAAGACAGATATTTCCTCATAACTTCATCTCTCTTGGATGTGAAGCAAAATTTTATAAGCATCGTCCGTTTTTGTTTGCCCAGCCAAAATGAAGAAATAATGTTATGGTTTCCTATCCTGACACCTAAGGCATCAGGTATTTTTAAAGCCATTTGGCCTGGTTTTACACTCGAAGGCAATCCAGAAACTAGAATATCATTTCTTGTAAGCTGGTAACGCATCAAATTGTTTTCAGCTTTTAACCAAGACAAGCTTTCATTAACAACAGTATTTCGTTCATCGCATTTCTTCATATTTGTGTCGACAGCTTTGAGAATTGGAGAAACTGCATTATCAACTTCAGTACGAATTGTGCCTGGCATTGCCGCCATAAAATCATCCATCTTTTTGCTGAGTTTTTCAATACCATCATTCTTGCTTGCCATGATAAAAGATGAGCACCCGTTGCACTTCCAACTAACAGCTCCGTTTCTCTTTTTCAATATTTCATATGAAGAATCAGCAAGACCAGAGCATTTCTTTATATGGAACCATTGCTCACATATACAACAACCAACACCACCCGTTGATTTGGTGACATGTTTGTCACAAACAGGGCAATTGATAGGCGGCACCATTTTATATACAAAGAAACGGCACAAAGCAAAACACGAAAAAATTGATCAGCTACCAAAGTTTAGCCAGAAATGATGTTTTTTATTATTTTATAAAACAGTGTTGAAATCAGTAGCACTCGATTATCCCCAGCATTTAGAGGTTGCAGACATCCGATCGATATCAAGATTACTTCAATATTTTAATGTTATTTATTAAAAAAAACAGAATGTTTGAGCAGCGACTTAAACTTTCACACCTGCATGGCGTAGGGTTTATTCCGCGCTAACGTTTTTTATATAGAGTATAACAGTTTTTCGTGCGAAAACGCGATCTTAGTACTAGGCTTTAGAGCAAAACTTGAACCTATACACAACAAATAGTCGAAACTCTGTCGTGGTGTTATCCGGTCGTGTAAGGTCCCCTTAACAAAACTTTCGATAACAAATATTCTATCGAACTGAGGTGAAAATTTAGCGCCATCTACAATTTTGGCATCCATTCCCAAATGCAAGAGAGTAAATTCGCCTCTTATTCATTTTCTCTGTGTGCAGCCGGCTTTTGATATTTATGCTATTCCCAATTATTTCTCAGTTTTGTAAACAAATTTCACAACACAAATAACTTTATTCCAGTTATTTTATTTGTTAGTTTTGTGCCAAATGTCTTTTATATAAAAATGAAATTGTGTTTTCTTCTAATTTTAACGCTTTTCCTCTCACTTGCAAAATCAGCTGAGATTGTTAAATCTTCGCCAGCTACGAACACCAAGAAAGGTAAGATGGCATAAGCATAAATCCCTCGTGTTTCTAATGTTCATATATTTTCTTTGATAGTTAAATATCTTGAAGCTGGAGAAATTCACAATTATGAACCACTTCGAAGACATCGCGGATTCTTCGAAAGAGATTTGCGTATATATTGCTACAAAGGAGAAGATAAAACTCTTGGTCGTCTCTTTGAGACTGTGGAATTAATTTTGGAAATAGAGGGAGATGATTATACGCAATATGATGGAGTCACACCTGAGGATGTACAGCAACACTACGATGACCACCGTTCTTTATTCAGTTTCAGTCTATTTAACCAAAAGCGCAGCCGTTTACCATTATCACCATTTGCTTCCAATTGTTTGGGTATTGAGACAATTGAACCTTATCGTATACGTTTACATAAAGTGCGAGTGGATTTTTGGCGTGTAATACAATTGCTAATTGGCCTGATAGCATTCCAATATGCGGGAAGATTATCACATAATTCCTTATTCTATTACATCACTGGTGTTGCCTTGGGTATATGTTCGTCATTCATGCTATTAATATGGCTGTCAAGCAAATTAGTACCAAGGTAAGATGACAAAGTGTATTTATTTATATTAAGAGTAAAAAAATTTGTATGTGGTTGTACTTGAGGTCCGTCGGGGCACCATAAAATATCATAGGATTTTAGGTTGTTTCCTCTTCCATGGATGGTTAGATTAGGTTTGGCTGTGAGAGTACAAGGATTGTAATGCCTAACTTACACAGGTTGATTTGTGTGGGTTTGATCCCACATAAATCAACCTGCAAACATGTATTCATTATATCCACTTAGCGCCAGATGATCCTTTTTACGAGTTAGGATGGAGGGATACTCTGATAATGGATCAATAATTCAGTGGCTGTGTAAAACCTGCAGGATACACGCTTATAATTGTTATAATGTGAGAGCCACTGTAATACAAAGGGTCCAATACCATTTTCGTTGTAACAATATTTTTTAGCAATAGTTTATCTTCTCTTCTCAGGGTTATTTCGCTCGTAATGTGAAACTCAGTGAAGTGGTATTAAAATGCATAAATGGTAAAAGTGAATCTCGAATATAAGCCTACCACTTCAACCTTATCTAACGATAATGTGTTATGGAAAAAATGTCACAAGAAATTTACTGATATTTTAGTTTCCACGCCTTATACACCATACTCGTTTAGGAGAAAACTAGGGCGTTTCCAATAAAAGAATTACATGGTTATATTATTTGAAGCTTGCCCGTTTGTATATGGCCTACTAACTCATGTCGATTTCCCTTCGTAGGAAGCGGAACTCACAGGTAAACATGTAATGCTAGACAGTTTTTGAATACAGGGTTGGTCGCTTTAGAAGAATGTTGCGATACATACACACAAACAAAATTTCTGATTCAATCACGAAATTAATTAAGCCAAATATTAAGCCAAATTGAAATATCTTCAATCCCGAATATGATAGTATTAATCACAGTCTTAATTAGGAATAGAAAAAAATTCTTGATTAAAAAATTAATTGATTTCGTTAGCAAACTTCAATTATTTTTTAATTGATTCAATTAAAAATTTAATTGATTTTGATTGCAAACCTCAATTAATTTTTTAATTAAAAAAGGTAACCATTTTCAATTGCATTGGCTTTTTTGTTTGTTTTTATTTGGAATAACAATTGATTGTATATATTTCAACATTTTTAATTAAAAATTAAAAAAATCATCACTTTATTTAACTGGCTTAGTCTTCCGAATTTGATTAAAAAGTTAATGGTATCAATTAATTTTTTAATTAAAAATGTTAAAACATTCAATAATTTACTTAATTAACATAATGTTTCTATCTTGATTAAAAAGTCAATTGTATCAATTAATTTATTAAAAAAATTTTTCAACATCAATTAAATTTTTAATTGGAAATATTTTGGTGATATTTTTTTTTCTGTGTAATTTGACTATCATCGTACGAATTTCTAATAGTTATATTGGTTCAACAAGGTACCACTCAAATATAGTCGAAATCAGACACGCACAATTTTTTTTCAGATTCAATCACGAAATTAATTGATCCAATTAATTTTTAATTGAAATGTTTTCAATAACATAAATGATAGTATCAATTAAAAATTAATTGAAAGCCAATTAAAAAATTAATTGATAGTATTAATTTTTGTGATTGATTTATGTTTCAATTAAAAAATTTGAGGAAATTTTGGTTTTGCGATACCAACTGTTTTGCACATGAAAGTATACCTACAAAATTAAAAAAAAAAGTAAGGAAAGTCTACACCCTGCACCACTTTGTAGATCTAAATTTTCGATACCATATCACATCCGTCAAATGTGTTGGGTGCTATATATAAAGGTTTATCCCAAATACATACATTTAAATATCACCCGATATGGACAGAATTTGATAGACTTTTACAATATATATAGACTCAAAATTTAAGTTGGCTAATGCACTAGAGTGGAACACAATTTTAGTAAAAAAAAAATGGGAAACATTTAAATCTCAAACAATTTTAAGGAAACTTCGCAAAAGTTTATTTATGGTTTATCGCTCGATATATATGTATTAGAAGTTTAGGATAATTAGAGTATTTTGACAATTTTTGTCGAAATCAGAAAAACATATATATGGGAGCTATATCTAAATCTGAACCGATTTCTTCCAAATCAATAGGGTTCTATTCTGACCCAAATTAGGAACATGTGCCAAATTTGAAGGCGATTGGACTTAAATTGCGACCTAAACTTTGATCACAAAAATGTGTTCACAGACAGACGGACGGACATGGTTATATCGACTCAGGGACCCACCCTGAGCATTATTGCAAAAGAAACCATGTGTCTATCTCGTCTCCTTCTGGGTGTTACAAACATATGCACTAACTTATAATACCCTGTTCCACAGTGTGGCGCAGGGTATAAACAACTTATTTTGATTTTTTTTTAATCAAATTTGTGGTTAGTATGAAAAAATGTTTTTTCTGTTTCGCTATATTATGATCTCTCATATTAGCGACAAATTTTTGTATGTATCCCTTAATTTATAAATGGTTCGAATTTTAAAGGTTTTAATGATTTTACATTGCAACAACAATAGAGAACATACTCACAATGGACTTTATGGAAAATTTGTCAAAATTTTATTTCTATAGAAAATTTTCTCAAAATTTCATTTCTATAGAAAATTTACCAAAATATTATTTCTATAGAATTTTTTCTCAAAATCTTATTTCTATAGAAAATTGAGATGCCCTTAGTTGGAGAGGAATGTTTTGCAAAACCTATCAAAACGTCAAGAATTCTACCAAACAGTAAAAAATCTACCATATTTGGTAAAATTCCACCAATTGTGCCAACCATGTTTGTGATCCCTAATCAAAATGACGCAGATAAAGGAATGCTACCGAATACTTAGAACTACTGACAGGAATGCTGGTCGACGGCGTGTAAAATCAAGATGGTATCTGCTGTTTACACTGAGCACTTAGTCATTGTCACAGCTAACTAGATCTCATATCCTTGTGAGTTATGGCTAAATAGATATCCATACGAAGAGAAATATTTTGAAAGCAAAAATTCATAAAATTTCAGCTTTCTGGTGGCACGCCACCATATCAGGTTGAAAATCTTATAATACAGACTTCAATAATTAAACTATAGAGCTTAAATTCGATTGTTTCGACTTATGTCTGACGAAATCCGTTTAGAACTGCCGCCTATTCTTTGATAGAGCCACTATATAAATCAATTTCCCAGTTTTCCATGTCTTAAGCAACTAGAAGTCCATTTAAAACAAGTTTTAAATTTATGCAATTTTTAGATTAGTAATGATTTTCGCTAAGAGACTCAAATGATTTGATTGCCATCCCTTCTTATGTTACTGATTTTATTATTATTTTCATTTATTTTTTATAGACGTACAATGATGTATGGTGTTCTGATTGGTGGCTGGACCATTGGTTTATATGTCATACAAATGTTGTGGGAAAATCTTCAAGTGATAATTGTTACATATCGCACCTATGTTTTTTGGTATATTTTAATTACCGGCATGATATCATTCTTTTTCTGCTATCGATGGGGTCCACCAACTAATAAACGATCGAAAAACATTGTCAAATGGTTGCTTCAATTGATGTCTCTGATACTCATCTATTTATCAAGCCATTATGAGGAGGCAACGGCTGCATTCATTATAATTGCTATAATTATACATTATTTCCCACGGACTCTTTGGTACAGAGCGCGGGCTCTTTGGTTGAGTAAATTTCCGCCAAAACGTCGTCTACTCACTAATGAAGAATATTACGAACAAGGAGTACGTGAGACCACAAAAGGATTGGAGGAATTGCGTAAATTTGCCAACAGTCCAGATTGTAATCAATGGAGGGTAAGTTTACATATAACTATTACTTTTCCAAATACTTTATAGTATATGCTTTCCGCCCGTAGCTTATGAGCAAACTCCGTGACCCAATGCGTTTTGCAGCATTTGTTGAGGGAGCATCACATTTACGTGATGAGGAAATTCTACATTATGAATCATCCCGAAATGATGATGATGATTCAGACAATAGCATTAGTGATAGCGAACCGGAATTAAACCCAGATTACAGCAAGGGTCAAAGGACACGATCACGTCGTCTTACTCACGATGACATAAGCGAAGACGAAGATTATAATGAAATCAATGAAGATAATGGTCATAATTCGTACAGAAGAGGATCCTCTATGATTCGTAATAACACAACGAGATACAGCTATGGCGAGGTTTCAACGTCATCGGCATCAAAACCGCCCAAGCTTCGAAATCTAACTCCAACCAATTATCGTTCGTCGAGCCGTATGAGCGTTACACGTTCTGTGAATAGAACAACAACAATGCATCAAGAAGGAAGTGATGAATTTAGTGATGAGGCCTAAATGTTCTTATGTGTTAGTGTTGTTTTCAATGTTCTTTGATTGATGACTGACCATCTCACTCAACTTTTTTAAATATGAATTTTTTTGATATACACACAGATTGTATCTGACATTTCTTTATCGTTGTAAACTTAAATACTTAATTTTATGTGAGTTTTATAGATGTGTGTGAACTAAATAGGATCGAAATTAACCCCTAAATGCCTCAAATACCGACGTTTATGAAGTTTTTATTTTCATTAATTTTTTCTATTCACCTTTTTCAAACAGAGCATACATTTTATGGTCTCTTATGTTCTAAACGATATACAATTAATTAAAAAATATTGAACTAAAACTTTGGCTGTAGGAATTTGTGTATTCAAAATTAATGGTTGTACCTTCAGGGGGTATTCAGGGGTTAAACAACAAAATCTTCTTGTGAAAACATTTTTTTATCGAAATTGATTCACAATATTTTCTAAGGATGTCAATACCATGACTTATAGATGTAAATTAATGTATTTTTTGTTTCTTATTTGTTTTTAGTTTGTACTTTATAATTTAAAAAATAATATAAATATAAGAATTTAATAACTACATTATCTAAAAACTCGGAAATTTAATTCTCATATTTTATTTATGTCACCATTCATTATTTCAAAATACAAACATTCAAACAAATACATAATATTTGTTTCCTTATTTCCTCCATCAAGGGTAACAATCTTGACGCGATGTGGAGGCTTAAGTATTTCCATTTGCTATGATACACACAGATATAAATCGGAAGCTACTCTTACGATTTAATATCTGCGCCAAGTCATTGCTGCAAATGGTAATACGACTAAAGGTTACCCAAACCTCTAATCTGGAGTGTTAAGTGATCCGTGCTCATCAGATATTTGCAGTCAGAGGTACCAAAATGGACTGTATTCGAACGGAGCCACACTGATAACTGGGCGCCTCAGTGTGTAAGAGGCTTAAATGTCAAGTCCTTGTCGCATTAAAGGGGGCTATGTTGCGATGGACCTATAATACCCCTATACTCGTGGGACCAAAAATGAATAATGATTATAAACAAAATGAAAATGATGATGAAAATGAAGATAAAGATATTCAAGAACATTGTTCTTTGATAAAGAAAAGGAGAATAGAGGAAATACCAATGCTTACAGAAAATTTAGAAACATTCGACTATGACGACAGTTCCAAAGAGTCTGAATTCATGCACAAGCCAAAAATAGGTAACATTTTTGATAAACTAAGTAATGGTGAAATTACTTTGATACCCTTAAATACACTTGACCAGGAAATTGGCAACTGGAGCCCGGACAAGATTTCACGAACTCGACTGCTGGTCCATCAAATTATAGAAGAATTCGATGAAATGGACCAAAGAGCGGTTGATGCAAAAAACTTGTCTTATTTTAATTGGGCCAAAGAGACGTTACTTAAACTCAATGAACTCCAGCCAGAGGATGACAATAATATGGTGAATATGAATGATGGGGAATTCGATAATACCTATTCTTTTGATGACATTAAGGACTGGTCTGCAAGAAAAATGCGCAACACCAGACGCATGGCCTTGAGAATTATGAAAAAATTAAAAAATATCGATCCTAAAAAGATTACGGATAGACAACAATCGTCTCTAAATTGGGCCAGGGATATAATAGAAAGACTTAATCAACATGACATAAAATACACAAGCCCAACAGAGCAAACATCATCCTGCAGTGTAAAAACTCTCAGTGATTCATGTGAAAAAATACATCATACCCCAGATAACAATGAGGTACAAAAACTGTCTGTCCGCAAGAAACGTGATATGAAAAGATTAGCAATGAGGATTATTGAGAGGTTCGATGGCAAAGATTCAACCAAGTGCACTGATGACGAATTATCCACTCTAAAATGGGCCAAGGATACAATGATTGAAATATCGAAACAAGAAATGGATACTCAAAACGAAAGTAACACAATTTCCATGGATGAAAATGAGGATATAGATGCTATAGGGGAGAAGAACTCTGATTGCGGCATAGAAGATAATGGCAACAACGATTTGGAAAATGTACTTCAAGACGATCAGAATTGGACGGCAAGAAAGATACGCAATGCAAAGCGATTGGCTATGAGAATTGTTAAAAGATTTCAGAAAACCAAGCCATCAAAAATGTCTGAAAAACAAAAATTCTCACTGGTTTGGGCTCAAGAGATGCTGTATAAATTGAATAACGTTAAAGGCGAAAATAGAGCAGAAAATGAATCTAATCTCCCAAGACCATCTATTAGTCAAAGAACAAGTGATATTTCTCAATCCACACAACCCACAGAACAACAAGAACACAAATGGTCGGTCCGCAAAAGACGCAATTTTAAGAGATTAGCATTAAGGATAATAGAGAGATTCGATGACAAAGATCAATCCTTATTAAGCGAGAAAGAGATATCCACATTGAAATGGGCAAAGGATACAATGAATGAAATAGCAAAACAGGAATTTAAAAATGAAGAGGTGGATGAAAAACCTCAGGATACACAATCTGACAAAGTAACCACAATGGATGACATCAATAGTTCCTACCATGTACAAAATAATGAAGCTGTGAAAATTGTTGAAGAAGATCGAAATGATATTTCAACAAATAATGATTTTATGAATTCTTCATAATTTCCACATTTTCCTTACTAATTGTCCTGAATGACAAATGCATCTCAGATAAATAAAAAGTGTCATAAATTAGTAAATAAAAATATTTTCTTGTTATCAACTGATTTTTAGGACAAATCATAACCGGCAGGGTGCAATCGAATTTTTAAAATGGTCAAATAATTTTTAAATTCTATATCCTCAAATAGATATGGTACACATATGTTCACAGTTTGTTTCACAGTATCTTCCAAACCACAATATCATGGATCAAACCACCTACAAGCCACAAAGTAAGATGTTGTGAAGATATCGCAATTATTTTAATTTTTTACCTCCCGAAAAAAGTTTTTAATAGTCGACTTTGTCTTAATAAATTTGTATAAACATATCACTTTTCTTTGGCAAAGTCAAATCATCGATTTGGGTGCATCATAACTTAGGATGATATTTGGATCTTGACAAGAAACACAATTTCGGGCTAGGTAAGTATTAATACAATGTTTATATTATAGAATGGCAATGGGATCAAAAAATAGATTGCGTGTTGTAGTCACATATACCACAGTCGGTAGAATTCTACCAAAAATTTTTAGTATTTGGTAGATTGAGTAGTTTTGGCAGATTTTGCAAATTATTCCTCTCCAACAAAAAGGTACTTCACAAATTGTCTATAGAAATAAAAAACAAAATTTTCTATAGAAATAAAATTTTGACATTTTCTATAGAACTAAATTTTGACAAAATTTTCTATTGAAATAAAATTTTGACAAAATTTTCTACAGAAATTAAATTTTGACAAAATTTTCTATTGAATAAAATTTTGGCAAAATTTTCTATAGAAATAAAATTTTGAAAAAATTTTCTATAGAAATAAAGTTTTGACAAAATCGTCTAAAGAAATAAAATTTTGACAAAATTTTCTATAGAAGTAAAATTTTGACAAAATTTTCTATAAAAATAAAATTTTGACAAAATTTTCTATAGAAATAAAATTATGACAAAATTTTCTATAGAAATAAAATTTTGATAAAATTTTCTATAGAAATAAAATTTTGACAAAATTTTATACTGAAATAAAATTTTGACAAAATTGTCTATAGAAATAAAATTTTGAAAAAAAATTCTATAGAAATAAAATTTTTACAAAATTTTCTATAGAAATAAATTTTTGAGAACATTTTCTATAGAAATACAATTTTGAAAAAAAGTCTATAGAAATAAAATTTTCACACAATTTTTTATAAAAATAAAATTTTGACGAAATTTTCTATAGAAATAAAATTTTGACAAAATTTTCTATAGAAATAAAATTTTGACAAAATTTTGTATAGAAATAAAATTTTGACAAAATTTTCTATAGAAATAAAATTTTGACAAAATTTTCTATAGAAATAAAATTTTGACAAAATTTTCTATAGAAATAAAATTTTCCCGTGTAAAAATTGGAGGATCCAATCCTATCTAATAATATCAAATTGGGTCTAATTGGATCTGTTCAGATATTGGTTCAGACATAATTAGATATGCACAGATATGCTATATATGGTGTTAGATCTGGTTAGATATAATTGCAGATCTCATCATATATAGTATAATATCTAATTATATCTGGCATATCTAATAATATATGCTTGGATAGGACCATATATAGCACTATATCTAATAAGATATGGTAGATATAACATCATATCGGACTATATATGGGGTTAAATACGGTCCAAAATATAAAAAAAAAATCATGAACAAGTTAAAAAGATTTTTGAAATACACGTCTAAACCTCAATGCCATTATGTCAAATGTCAACGCCGTCAGGGGCATCACTTCTAAACAAATTTAACGCCAGACTAGCTGATAAAATTAAGAAATTTAATATAATTGTTTTAAATGTGTTCCTTTGATAAAGTGTATATCGTTTCCTTTATTGCGGAGATTATGTAGGTAAGTAGATTGTATTTGTTATTTCCTTAGTAGTCATTTTCATATTGTTTTACATTTTCTAGATTTGGAAAAAAGGAAACCTCAGTGGTGTACTGGTTAACATGCCCGCCTCGCATTCAAAAGGTCATGGGTTCAATCCCAGTTCCGACCAACACCAAAAATTATTTCGGCGGTGGATTATCTCCTCGCAGTAATGTTGGTGACATTTCTGCTTCAAAGATTCTCTAAGTTGTTTCAGCGCAACGTGAAATGCCAATAGGACTCGATTATAGCAAGGAGGTCCCATGTTATTGAGCTAATTATTGAATCGAGCAGCAGTCAGTGATAAGTGAGATGTTGATCACTGTGATGTCATGATGGTCTGAATAGTATGTATGAGCCTAAAATAACAGCCTATCGCTATACCTAACCTAATCCCGAATACACTTTAAATGTGAGTATTAAAAGCAACATAAAATTATATGGCAATTTTTATTGCAACTTAAAGAAGAATGATTCAAAACAATACTAATACATGCTTACATAGTTCAATATATTCCCATATTTGTTTATTCCTATATTTGTTTAATAATTGTTTTTATACTTAATTTCATTGCAGATTGCCTTAACGCTGTAATACTTTAGTCGCGTGTCTAAGTCCAAAGCAGAAGAAACAAACGAAAAAACCCTTGGACAACACTCTAACTCAACTGTCAATATTCTTAAATAGCTTTGATGGATCAATTTAAATTAAACATATTTATTATGCACATACTTTTTGTCTGTATTATTAAATAAAACAATTGATCTCATTTTATATACAAATTATGGGCTTTTATGTGTTGAAAGATCTCGAAAGATACAATTGTATCAAATAATATACAATTATATCAAATTAGATCTGATTAGATGTGTCTCATTTTTGAGATCTGATCAGATCCAATTTCATAGTATTTAGATCTGACCAGATATAACCATTTTTCGGATCTGCTCAGATCTGACCATATCTTGGCTCAGATCTAACCATATCAAATCAGATCCCCCAAGTTTTACACGGGTTGACAAAATTTTCTATAGAAATAAAATTTTGACAAAATTTTCTATAGAAATAAAGTTTTGACAAAATTTTCTATAGAAATAAAATTTTGACAAAATTTTCTATAGAAATAAAATTTTGACAAAATTTTCTATAGAAATAAAGTTTTGACAAAATTGTCTATAGAAATAAAATTAAAAAAAAATCTATTGAAATAAAGTTTTGACAAAATTTTCTATTGAAATAAAGTTGTGACAAAATTTTCTATAGAAATAAAATGTTTGACAAAATTTTCTATAGAAATAAAATTTTCTATAGGAATAAAATTTTGACAAAACTTTCTAAGAAATAAAATTTTGACAAAATTTTCCATAGAAACAAAATGTTGACAAAATTTTCTATAGAAATAAAATTTTGACAAAATATTCTATAGAAATAAAATTTTGACAAAATTTCCTATACAAATAAAATTTTGACAAAATTTTCTATAGAAATAAAGTTTTGACAACATTTTCTATAGAAATAAAATTTTGACAAAATTTTCTATAGAAATAAAATTTTGACAAAATGTTCTATAGAAATAACATTTTGACAAAATTTTCTATAGAAATAAAATTTTGACAAAATTTTCTATAGAAATAAAATTTTGACAAAATTTTCTATAGAAATAAAATTTTGACAAAATTTTCTATAGAAATAAAATTTTGACAAAATTTTCCATAGAAATAAAACTTTGACAAAAATTTCTATAGAAATAAAATTTTGACAAAATTTTCTATAGAAATAAAATTTTGACAAAATTTTCTATAGAAATAAAATTTTGACAAAATTTTCTATAGAAACAAAATTTTGACAAAATTTTCTATAGAAATAAAACTTTGACAAAATATTCTATAGAAATAAAATTTTGACAAAATTTCCTATACAAATAAAATTTTGACAAAATTTTCTATAGAAATAAAGTTTTGACAACATTTTCTATAGAAATAAAATTTTGACAAAATTTTCTATAGAAATAAAATTTTGACAAAATGTTCTATAGAAATAACATTTTGACAAAATTTTCTATAGAAATAAAATTTTGACGAAATTTTCTATAGAAATAAAATTTTGACGAAATTTTCTATAGAAATAACATTTTGACAAAATTTTCTATAGAAATAAAATTTTGACAAAATTTTCTATAGAATTAAAATTTTGACAAAATTTTCTATAGAAATAAAATTTTGACAAAATTTTCTATAGAAATAAAATTTTGACAAAATTTTCTATAGAAATAAAATTTTGACAAAATTTTCTATAGAAATAAAATTTTGACAAAATTTTCTATAGAAATAAAATTTTGACAAAATTTTCTATAGAAATAAAATTTTGACAAAATTTTCTATAGAAATAAAATTTTGACAAAATTTTCTATTGAAATAAAATTTTGACAACATTTTCTTTAGAAATAAAATTTTGACAAAATTTTCTATAGAAATAAAATTTTGACAATAATTTTTATAGAAATAAAAATTCGTTTTGTTTTGTTATTGTTGGCGGTTTTCTTTAATCATTGTTGTTGCTTTTGATTTCAGCTTAAAACCATGCATTGACTAAACTAGAAGTGTAGCTTAACCAACAGAGGAAAATAATGTTTGTAAAATTTATTTGGGCAAAGCCCTATAGACTGCAAGATGGTTGGATGGACGCACGTTTCGGAATTACCACATTCCTCATCAACATCCTCTACTTGCAGCAAAACTATCAACCAATTATCAGAATAAATTCAGGCAGTTCATTACACCCAACAATAAACCACACTTGAACCCTCCGAAAAAAGGTTTTACATTGATAGCCGGCTTATGCCGAAATAAATTTGTACAAACATCTCACTTTTCCTTTGCCACCATCAAATCATCGATTTGAGTGAAGTTGGCTGGGTTTTATTTTGAGCGTGCTTCCTCTTCTTTCTTTCATTCGTTTTGTTTTGTTATTGTTGGTTTTTGTTCTTTAATCATTGTTGTTGTTTTTGATTTCAGCTTAAAACCATGCATTGACTAAACTACAAGTGTAGCTTAACCAACAGAGGAAAATAATGTTTGTAAAATTTATTTGGGCAAAGCCCTATCGACAGCTAGATGGTTGGATGGACGCACGTTTCGGAATTACCACATTCCTCATCAGCATCCTCTACTTGCAGCAAAACTATCAACCAATTGTCAGAATAAATTCAGGCTGTTCACTAAACCCTAAAATAAACCACACTTGAACCTTCCGAAAAAAGGTTTTACATGATAGCCGGCTTATGCCGAAATAAATTCGTACAAACATATCTCTTTTCCTTTGCCACCGTCAAATCATCGATGTGAGTGCAGTTGGCTGGGTTTAACAGGTTGGCTGATAAGTCCCCGGTCTAACGAAGAAAAACACATTTTTTGTCAAAATTCGTTTTTATTATTCAACATAGTTCCCTTCAAGAGCGATACAACGATTATAACGACCTTCCAATTTTTATACCCTTCACCACTACTGTGGTACAGGGTATAATAAGTTTGTGCATTTGTATGTAACGCCAAGAAGGAAAAGTCTGAGACCCATCGTTTAGTATACCGATCGTCTTAGAATTAAATTCTGAGTCGATTTAGCGATGTCCGTCTGTCTGTCTGTCTGTCTGTCTGTCTGTTGATGTATTTTTGTGTGCAAAGTACAGCTCGCAGTTTTAGTCCGATTGTCCTAAAATTTGGTATAGGGTCCTGCTTCGGCTCAAAGACGATCCCTATTGATTTTGGAAAAAATCGGTTAAGATTTAGATATAGCTGCCATATATATTTTTCACCGATCTGGTCATAATTGGCGTGTATATCAACCGATCTTCCTCAAATTCCGTACATCAGAATATTTTATGAGTCTCGAAAAACTTGCAAAATATCAGCAAAATCGGTTCAGATTTAGATATAGCTCCCATATATAGCTTTCGCCCGATTTACACTCATATGACCACAGAGGCCAATTTTTAACTCCGATTTAGTTGAAATTTTGCACAGGGAGTAGAATTAGCATTGTAGCCATGCGTGCCAAATTTGGTCGAAATCGGTTCAGATTTGGATATATCTCCCATATATAGCTTTCGCCCGATTTACACTCATATGACCACAGAGGCCAATTTTTAACTCCGATTTAGTTGAAATTTTGCACAGGGAGTAGAATTAGCATTGTAGCTATGCGTGCCAAATTTGCTTGAAATCGGTTCAGATTTAGATATATCTCCCATATATAGCTTTCGCCCGATTTACACTCATATGTCCACAGAGGCCAATTTTTAACTCCGATTTAGTTGAAATTTTGTACAGGGAGTAGAATTAGCATTGTTGCTATGCGTGCCAAATTTGGTTGAAATCGGTTCAGATTTAGATATAGCTTCCATATACATGTTTTTCTGATTTCGACAAAAATGGTCAAAATACCAACATTTTCCTTGTAAAATCGCCACTGCTTAGTCGAAAGGTTGTAAAAATGACTCTAATTTTCCTAAACTTCTAATACATATATATCGAGCGATAAATCATAAATAAACTTTTTTGACGTTTCCTTAAAATTGCTTCAGATTTAAACGTTTCCCATATTTTTTTACTAACATTGTGTTCCACCCTAGTGCATTAGCCGACTTAAATTTTGAGTCTATAGATTTTGTAGAAGTCTATCAAATTCTTCCAGATCGAGTGATATTTAAATGTATGTATTTGGGACAAACCTTTATATATAGCCCCCAACACATTTGACGGATGTGATATGGTATCGAAAATTTAGATCTACAAAGTGGTGCAGGGTATAATATAGTCGGCCCCGCCCGACTTTAGACTTTCCTTACTGGTTTGATACCATTTTGGTAGTACTCCTTCGGTTTTGCCTCAAAATAGGCCTCTGTTTCGGCGATCACTTCTTCATTGCAGCCAAATTTTTTCCCTGCGAGCATCCTTTTGAGTTCTGAGAACAAGAAAAAGTCTCTGGGGGCCAGATCTGGAGAATACGGTGGGTGGGGAAGCAATTCGAAGCCCAATTCATGAATTTTGCCATCGTTCTCAATGACTTGTGGCACGGTGCGTTGTCTTGGTGAAACAACACTTTTTTCTACTTCATATGGGGCCGTTTTGCCGCGATTTCGACCTTCAAAAGCTCCAATAACGCCATATAATAGTCACTGTTGATGGTTTTTCCCTTCTCAAGATAATCGATAAAAATTATTCCACGCGCATCCCAAAAAACAGAGGCCATTACTTTGCCAGCTGACTTTTGAGTCTTTCCACGCTTCGGAGACGGTTCACCGGTCGCTGTCCACTCAGCCGACTGTCGATTGGACTCAGGAGTGTAGTGATGGAGCCATGTTTCATCCATTGTCACATATCGACGGAAAAACTCGGGTGTATTACGAGTTAACAGCTCACCGTTAACTCCGCTCGGAATCATCAACACGTTGTTGTTTTTGGTCAAATGTCAGCTCGCGCGGCACCCATTTTGCACAGAGCTTCCGCATATCCAAATATTGATGAATGATATGACCAACACGTTCCTTTGATATCTTTAAGGCCTCTGCTATCTCGATCAACTTCATTTTACGGTCATTCAAAATCATTTTGTGAATTTTTTTGATCTTTTCGTCGGTAACCACCTCTTTCGAGCGTCCACTGCGTTCACCGTCCTCCGTGCTCATTTCACCACGCTTGAATTTTGCATACCAATCAATTATAGTTGATTTCCCTGGGGCAGAGTCCGGAAACTCATTATCAAGCCAAGTTTTTGCTTCCACCGTATTTTTTCCCTTCAGAAAACAGTATGTTATCAAAACACGAATTTCCTTTTTTTTTCCATTTTTTCACAATAACAAAAGTTGCTTCACAAAAGACGCTCTATCTCACAAACTAATTGACTTACAGACGTCAAATTTTGACACGAATCATTTGAAGGTTTTGTACTATATAAAAATAATATGCATTTAATACTAGCGACGCCATCTATGTGTCAGACCGGGGACTTATCAGCCAACCTGTTATTTTGAGCGTGCTTCCTCTTTTTCTTCATTTGTTTTGTTTTGTTATTGTTGGCTTTTTTCTTCAATCATTGTTGTTGTTTTAAGCTGAAATCAAAAACACAACAGAAATAAAAATTTGAAAAAAATTTCTATAGAAATAAAGTTTTGGCAAATAACATTTTGACAAAATTATCTGGCAGAATTTTCTGCTGTGCCTACTAACAAATTTCTTCGAGTGTATTTGATCTATACAAACAAGGAAATTACTTTAATTCGAAACAATAGATAATATATTGCTGCAGACCCGTTTATGTTATACCTCACAACTCATAGTAATTATGAACAATTTATTAAAAAAGGGAATTTGTTTAAATAAATTACTATTATTGCAATTGTTGTGTGAACATTTTTCATGCAAATATTTCCGGTAAGTTATTTGTTTTTTTTTTCGCTAAATCACAGCTTTTTCTGGGTTTCGTGATGAGTATTTTCAAGATGCACCTTCACCCATAATCTGTCGAATTATATAAAAGATGAAGACTTATTTACATGCATACTGAATTGCATTAAGTACCTAGCGTTAACTTAATACGAACTCACAATTATTGCAAAAAAAATTAAGTATGTTAATGTGAATGTAGAAGCTTTGCTATGGCATTGCAAATCTATGCTAGTATGTAAAAAGGGAGCAAAATGCATTCATAGATGGATAGATGCATATAAGCATTTAACTTGTATTTTATACCCTTTGGACTTGTTTGGACATGTTCACAAATTATATTTAAAAATCTGTATGTAGGTTGTTTTTTACAAAAAATAAGTAAGTATTTTTCAACGAATTCAAAAACAATTATTAGACATAATTATTTTTTTTTCGGATGTTAAAGAACATTTCGTAGTTTGAAGGAAAAAAATTAGAGTTAAAAATTGCAAAAGTGTCTTTTCCGCCATATAAAGTTCAAGATGGGCGCATTTACAAATTTTAATAATTAATTATTATTTTTATTTGAACTTAAAGCCATGCATTGACTAAACTACAATAGTAGCTTAACCCTTAAATGCGCACTGTATCTTAAAAAAAATTAAGATACGTCTTAAAATTTTGACCGAATTCTATGAGATCAAGTTTGATGTATTTAGTACGTCATAGCGCTATTTCTAAAAATATGTTTTTCTGGACATTTTGTAATATTGTACTTCTGAGTAATCTGCAGTCAAAAATAAAAATCAAATTTTGACCAAAAATTCAAAAAACTATAAATTTGAAGTTAAATAATATTTATCAGAGATGAAAGTAATGTTCGTAAAAAAAGCTGTGTAGTGTAAACATATCTCTCTTCTCTACTAAAATAAAATTGTTTATTTGTAAATAAAACCTTAGTTTAATTCGCAACGTATTTTTAAGATACAACCATTATTAAAAACAAAAAAAAAACATATTTTTTTCAAATGTATGCAGATGTTCCTTATTTACCATTTTGCATATTATATAGTTTTTTTTCGGAGGAATCGTTGACCTTGTGCATATAAGGGTAAACCAACAGAGGAAAAGTATGTTTGTCAATTTTTTTAAGACTTCAAAATGGTTGGATGGACGGTCATTTCGGAACTCCCACATCCTCATCGGCATCCTCTACTTGCAGCGAAACTATTAACAAACAAATTATCAGAATAAATTCGGATAATTCACTAAAGCCAAAGTGAATTACACTTGAACCTCCTGAAAAAAAGGTGTTTTGATAGTCGTCTTTGCCTTAATAAATTTGCACAAATTTGTCTGTCTGTTGTCATCACGCAACAACCTTCAAAAATGAAGCTATCGTGCTACCTTAGGACCATGGAAAGCTGTGCTGAATTGGTCCATGTTTTGATATAGACCCGATAAGCTTGAAATTTTAACGAGGAGGATATATATTGGTCCATGTTTTGATATAGCCCTCATATAGACCGATCTCTAGATTTATTTGCGGCATCGAGGCAGCAATTTTCATCCGATTTGCTTGAATTTTGAAAATTTATATGGATCAATTTTTCGATATAACCCCTTTATAGTCCAATCTCCCGAATCGACTTCTTGTATCAATAACAGGTTGGCTGATAAGTCCCCGGTCTAGCAAAGAAAAACACTTTTTTTTGTCAAAATTCGTTATTATTATATAACATAGTTCCCTTCAAAAGCGATACAACGATTATAACGACCTTCCAATTTTTTGATACCATTTTGGTAGTACTCCTTCGGTTTTGCCTCAAAATAGGCCTCAGATTCGGCGATCACCTCTTCATTGCAGCCAAATTTTTTCCCTGCGAGCATCCTTTTGAGGTCTGAGAACAAGAAACAGTCGCTGGGGGCCTGATCTGGAGAATACGGTGGGTGGGGAAGCAATTCGAAGCCCAATTCATGAATTTTTGCCATCGTTCTCAATGACTTGTGGCACGGTGCGTTGTCTTGGTGGAACAACACTTTTTTCTTCTTCATATGGGGCCGTTTTGCCGCGATTTCTATCTTCAAACGCTCCAATAACACCATATAATATTTAGTCACTGTTGATGGTTTTTCCCTTCTCAAGATAATCGATAAAAATTATTCCATGCGCATCCCGAAAAACAGAGGCCATTACTTTGCCAGCGGACTTTTGAGTCTTTCCACGCTTCGGAGACGGTTCACCGGTCGCTGTCCACTCAGCCGACTGTCGATTGATATCTTTAAGTCCTCTGCTATATCGATCAACTTCATTTTACGGTCATTCAAAATCATTTTGTGGATTTTTTTGATGTTTTCGTCGGTAACCACTTCTTTCGGGCGTCCACTGCGTTCACCGTCCTCCGTGCTCATTTCACCACGCTTGAATTTTGCATACCAATCAATTATTGTTGATTTCCCTGGGGCAAAGTCGGGAAACTCATTATCAAGCCAAGTTTTTGCTTCCACCGTATTTTTTCCGATTTTTTGGTAATAATCGATCGAAGCCGAATATTTTCTTAAAATTTGTAATTAAAGAATTTTGGAGTTTTTTTTTAGCTCAATATTAGGTTAGGTTAGGTTATGTGGCAGCCCGATGTATCAGGCTCACTTAGACTATTCAGTCCATTGTGATACCACAGTGGTGAACTTCTCTCTTATCACTGAGTGCTGCCCGATTCCATGTTAAGCTCAATGACAGCTCAATATTAGCATATTTTATTGAACAAAGGAGCAAAATACAACAGTAAAGTTATTCAGTCCCTGTCTTATAATATTCGTTTAGAACTTACGGACTTTTTATACACTGAAAAAATGTCACCAAAATATTTCCAGTTAAAAAGTTAATTGAATCTGTAAACTATTTCAATTAAAAAATTATTCGATACAATTACATTTTTAATCATACTAAAATTATTAAGTCAATTACGTCAATGATTGAAAAATGATCAATTTTTAATTAAAAAAAAAATATTAATACAATGAACTTTTTAATCAAACTTGGAAGACTAAATAAATCAAAATAAAAGCACAAAGTCAACTAAGAAAGTTATTGAAAATTTACGCCCTTAATTAAAAAATTAATTGATACAATCATATTCTTATTGATTTTTATTAAACGATCATATTGATTTTTATTAAACGATTTATTGTTCCAATTAACAATTTTATTAAAAAAAATAATCAATTTCGAGCAAAACTCAATCAATTGTTTAACTGATTTAACTAAAAAGTTAATTGAAAATTGGTCTGAAATTAATTGAATCAATTTAAAACTTAATTGTTTTTTTTTTTTTTTTGCAATCAACATCAATTAAAGTTTTAATTGAATCACTTAAAACAATTAATTGAAATCAAATCAATTAATTTTCTAATCAAATATTTTGTATGCCCAATTAAAACTGAACTGATTGATACTATCATTTCCGTGATTGAAGACATTTCAATTAAAAAATTAATTGGATCAATTAATTTTGTGATTGAATCAGAAAAAAATGTTTATGTGTAATGTCAAAAAAGATTTTTTTGTGCATTTTCTCCATGCAAACTCGATTTTCTTTCGGAAAAAAGACGGACGCCTTTTGTACTGAACAATTGTTCGTTGGCCACAATTGTCAGTGGAGGGCTTAAATATTTTATTGCCGCTACTGATCTTAAATGTTGAAAATTACAATTCTTTCAATATTTTTATATATACCGTTAAGAAACATGGTAGGCTCCGTAATATATGGTATAAATATATTTTATTTTCATCTTTTTATTCAATTTTTTCAGCATGTAGTCATGTGTTCCCCATTTTTTGTTTTTGGTAGCAGTTGTATGGTATAAGATGCGGAAAACAATGGAATGACATAGGACAGTGTAGTGTCTCCCAAAACTCCGAGCATTAACTCTTAGTAATATCGACCAATAATTTAACAGCCTAGCATTAGGTTGAACAAAATAAAATGCAAAATTTGAAATTTTATAGGAGCTTCATAATTTGCAGTACATCCTAACCAAATTGCCGCCTCCCTCTTTCTCTCCAACTCAAAAAATTATTACATAACATAACAACTTATTTCCCCCCAAAGCGTCAAAAAAATATATATTCAAAAAAAATTGAATCAGTAGTGAAAGATTTTCGTTTTGTAACATGTCTGTGAGCTTTGTCCACTGAATGATAATAACGACAAAGACGGAGACGATGATGATGATGATACATATGGCACTCGTAACACAGTAACGTACTCCAAGACTGGTTGTCTGTCTGTATATTAATATTATTAGTAACCAGGGAACCCTCTATTTTTGCAGTGACTAACTCATATAAGACCACGAAACGAAAAACTGGTTAACATGTGCATGTGATAAAACCAAAGGAGTCGAGTAAACAATGGACATAATGGTATACCACGCCATCATCACTACCACATGACGGTGACGCCATCCAAAGATATGGCCTGTTAGATGATGAACATCAGGTGAGATGGTTGACCCAATCATTTGAAGCTTCCTTGAAGTCAAAAGGTAAGCGATCATTTAAATTGGGGACCTAGACGGGGGGAATGGTCAAAAAAGATACTGTAATAAGAAAAACCAACTCATTTTATGAGATTTTATATATGGGCTGATTGCGAAATGTAATGGACATATATCCGTGTGTGTTTATTTGAACTTTCAGCTGGCTACATGTTTAATTGAAGCTTAATTTTAGTAATGTGTAATTTTTCTCTCTCCAACAACGTTTCGCACAAAACAACATTAGACGTGGTGGCATCTTCATTTTTATTAAGTCTAAGATACCGCAACATATATCGTATTTGAATGCAATTCAATTCAGATTTTTATTAAAAGTTGGCAAATCGAAAAACCAGTCGGGAGAGATATCAAATATTAACGTCGTGCATAAAACCATAAAACGTAGAGAGTTTAGCTATAAACTGGGTGTTAACCCAATAAGTGATATTTACGAATACTATTATGAAATGGCCAATAGGATGAAATCATCATGAAAAATTGTCTAATAGTTTTTTTTTTAACATTAAATTATGTTTACTATATTATATTATGTCATGTATATAGATTTTTGTGCCAGAGAAACAAAAGACTTAAGACACAAACTCATTGAATTCAGTTTTGTGTCTTAGATCTTCCTTAACCATGGAAAGGGATTGAATATTAGAGCTCGACCGAAGCGGTATTTTTTCTTAAGCCGATGTTCGGCAATAAAAGCAATAGGTTAGGTTAGGTGACAGCCCGACGTATCAGGCTCACCTAGACTATTCAGTCCATTGTGATTCCACATTGGTCAACTTCTCTCTTATCACTCTTATCAGTGCTGCCCGATTCCATGTTAAGCTCAATGACAAGGGACCTACTTTTTATAGCCGAGATCGAACGGCGTTCCATATTGCAGTAAAACCACTTATAGAAGCTTTGAAACACTCAGAAATGTCACCAGCATTACTGAGGTGGGATAACACGCAGAGAAGAAACATGATTGTCACAAGCATATTCGAAGAGAAAAATAATATGATAGGAGCTATTTTTGCGGCGACCATATAACATTTTCACCTGCAACCACGTTGGCTCAGTGAACATGGTTCTAAGAAAAATAAAATTGTCCTCATCTAAAATGTTATTATGTTACGATCTAAAATGTTATGCTATTCGTCAAAAATGGTTTTCTTCCAGTTAAAAGAACATGGTCACAACTTAAAATGTTTTGATCTTTATGAAAATACTTTTTTCGTCGTCGAAAAAAGGACGCCACTTGAGAAAAGAAAACACAAAATTAACTTTATTTATTTGTTTTTATTTATTTATAAACAAATTCCTTGTTTATTTGTATTTATAATGTCGTGCAAGCAAACATCACATAATTTTACACTCTCTATTTCGGTTCAATTTCAACAATAAGTAATCATTCCCTATTTACTTTGTGTCCTTCAAATGTACAGACGCAGACATCATGTAACTGCAAATAAAAATAAGTTATACCATTGATATATGGTATAATGCAGAACAAAAAAACAGGTACATTTTTCAATTACACTTTCCTTTTTTGTGTTCACATAAAACCACGTGCCACTTCTGAATAAATATATTAACACAAAACACAGTAATTCCGTATCCTCCCTCCATTCCAAGAAACAACACACGAGTGACGCCCAAAATGAAAATCGTGTGTACCTGCTCAATGTTTTTATAAAATTCTTTTCGCTGCAAAAAATTAAAAAAAATATATATTGTCACGAAAACAATGTACATGGTCTTTATGCCCATGTAATGGTTCTAGGCATGTCTATACGTAACCTATAAAAATACTTTTTTCCCTTTTTACTTATTAAAAAAAGTAAACAAATTGAGTGGTGATTTTCCTCGTCCATGTAATGGTCTCAAATTCTATCATTTAAATAATAGAACATGTTTGCGGCATTTGAGAACCATTTAAATGCTTATTGCCAACATATATTTTTCTCCGCTCGAATATTATTTTTACAAAGACAAAATACATGGTTTTAGCGACAATTACATACTATAAATAAGCATTAAATGAATGCGTCAACCATGTCCAAATAGGTTTTTTTCTGTGCGTGTACAAAAAAGTCAAACAATTTTTTAAGACCCATATTTTTTCTTCCAGATTTATCTTCTAATCCTCCCTAATAGATATTTGTCATCCAATGCAATAAACAAATGGTTCATATTGCTTTATGAATCTGATGAAGGCCTCGGTTTTTATATAATTTTTTTTTATATCTATATAACTTACAATTACTTTAGGCATAAGTGAGATTAGCATACATTAAAATTGCATGATTATTTGATCGTCAAAAAAATTTGTTCGTCGATCAATTTGTCAATCGATCAAACCAACCGCCGATGACGGATCACTCTTCACTACCATAATGCGAGCATTTAAAACATCGATTTGATGGGTGACCCGCACGGTTGACACAGTTGGTAGAATTCTACCAAAAGTGGTAGTTTTTTTTTACTGTTTGGAAGATTGGTAGAATTCCTGATGTTTTGGTAGATTTTGCAAAATATTCCTCTCCAACATCTTCATAAATTGTCTATAGATATGGTTAGGTTAGGTTAGGTTAGGTTAGGTGGCAGCCCGATGTATCAGGCTCACTTAGACTATTCAGTCCATTGTGATACCACATTGGTGAACTTATCTCTTATCACTGAGTGCTGCCCGATTCCATGTTAAGCTCAATGACAAGGGACCTCCTTTTAATAGCCGAGTCCGAACGGCGGTCCACCGCTGAAAAACTTTTTTTGGTGTTCGGTCGTGGCAGGAATCGAACCCACGACGTTGTGTATGCAAGGCGGGCATGCTAACCATTGCACCACGGTGGCTCCCTATATAAAATTATAAATTATTTATCTATAGATAAAAAAATAAAGTTTTGACAAAAATTTCTATAGAAATAAAATTTTGAGAAAATTTTCTATCGAAATAAAATTTTGCTAAAATTTCCTATAGAAGTAAAAATGTTGACAAAATTTTCCATAGAAGTAAAATTTTCACAAAATTTTCTATAGAAATAAAATTTCTACAAAATTTTATTTCGAAATAAAATTTTTACAAAATTTTCTGTAGAAATAAAATTTTGAGAAAATTTTCTATCGAAATAAAATTTTAACAAAATTTTGACAATATTTTCTATAGAAATAAAATTTTGACAAAATGTTCAATAGAAATAAATTTTTGAGGAAATTTTCTATAGATATAAAATTTTAACAAAAAATTTTCTATAGAAATAAAATTTTAACAAAAAAAAATTCTATAGAAATAAAATTTTAACAAAACATTTTCTATAGAAATAAAATTTTAACAAAACATTTTCTATAGAAATAAAATTTTCACAAAAAAATTCTATAGAAATCAGGAAATACAACCGCCGAAGACGTTTCACTCTTCACCACCAAAATGTGAGCATCCATTTTATGGGTCATTCGCACGGTTGCCACAGTTGGTAGAATTTTGACACTATTTTCTATAGAAATAAATTTTTAAAAAAAATTTCGATAGCAATAAAATTTTGAGCAAATTATTTAATGAAATACAATTTTGAGAAAATATTCTATAAAAATAAAATTTTAAATAATAAATAATAAAGGGCCCAAAATTGAGTTATCTCTCCCAGCCAGATCTATACTAAAGGCTGTGGAAAGGATCATTCGTCCGAACCGAAACATGTACAGTCCAGGCGTGTATAGATTTGTATCTGGCGTTTTCTTTTCAATGGCTCTATTAACCATGTTCCTTAATCTATATCTGTCCATAAAGCTCGAAAAATAATTGTATAATTAGATATAATGCATTTGGACGTCAATTGCCTGTTTTCGGTATCAGGCTAACATGAAAATATAACAACATTTTAAGTAAGACTTTGACAAAAATTTGACAAAATTTTCTATAGAAATAAAATTTTGACAAAATTTTCTATAGAAATACAATTTTGAGAAAATTTTCTATAGAAATACAATTTTGAGAATTTTTTTTATAAAAATAAAATTTTTAGAAAATTTTCTATAGGAATAAAATTTTGATAAAATTTTCTATGGAAATAAAATTTTGACAAAATTTCCTATGGAAATTAAATTTTGACAAAAAATTTGGATAAGTAATCATTCCATACATTTGACAAAATTTTCTATAGAAATAGAATTTGGACAAAATTTTCTATAGAAATACAAATTTGACAAAATTGTCTATAGAAATAAATAACAACGTTATGATAAATAAAAGATGTTGGTTTGAGGCAAGCCAGGAATTATTTAATAAAATTACAGAGAGTTACCTCAAAAAAATTTTGACAAAATTTGCTATAGAAATAAAATTTTGCAAAATAAGATTTTTTAACATTTTAGATCGTGACCATTGTCTTTTGATTCTAACACAATTCTTTTTATCAATATAATAACATTTTAGATGAGAACAATTTTATTTTGCTTAGAACCATGTTCACTGAGCCAACATGGTTGCAGGGTAAAATGTTACATGGTCGCCGCAAAAATAGCTCCTACCATATTATTTTGCTCTTCGAATATGATTGTGACAATCATGTTTCTTCTCTGCGTGTGCGTTAAGAATGCATGTTTTGGAGATATCTCAATCATAGTGGGAAAGTGCTACGGCAACTGATTCAAAGGCATGGAAAAGTGTATAGATCTTAATCGGGAATATTTTAAGAAATATATGGACTATGTGAGCCTGAATTAACTGGCTGCTATGATACCTAACCTAACCTTATCTAAAAGCTTGTTGTCTGCTCTTAGATAAGGTTAGAGTAGGTATCGTCTGCAAACTATTACACCCAGAAAAAAGTGACCCCTTCTTTAAGTTAAAATGAACTCATTGTGAAGAAAGTTGAACTTCGTATAGCGCCAAAGACATTTTTATTTATTTGAACGATGTGATTTTCGTAGAAATTAGGAATAATGCATTCCATATATTAGTTAACATTTTCCTATATTTATATACCACTATACTACAGAATGAAAAAAATTTAACTAATTTGAATTCATATATGGAATGATTTTATTGAAATTTTTTCATTCATTTCGACAAATCTTACACATTGTTTGGTAAAACTTTTACTTCATAATTAGAACTGCTTACCTTCGTTTTTAAATACAATTTTATTTATTTCTATAAGCAATTTTATTTAAAAGACATGTTTTATTAATATATTGAATATCTAATTATACAATTATTTTTCGAGCTTTATGGACAGATATAGATTAAGGAACATGGTTAATAGAGCCATTGAAAAGAAAACGCCGAAACGAATATATTTATTAAGAATCAACAGCATCGAATCTCTTTGAAATATTAATTTATTATTCCACTATTTCCAATTTCCGTGTGATATTATCAACTGTAAAACGCACTTTTTCTTCTTCTTGTACTTTTCACTTTTAATAAGTTGCTGCCTAACGATTTTGTCCTCCTTTTACAATTTCAATACCTACAAATATAAAAAATCATAAAACATTTTTGTTGCAAAAGGTTAGCGTCACTGAATATTACCTGATAATTGAAGATTCCAAAATGAAGACAAATGAAAGGGTTGTTATTCTGCTGGTGTTTTCTTTCTTTATACACTATCACGAATATTGATAGATTTATTTAAAAAAACGAAAATTTTTCTCACTAATTTAAAATAACAAATATTTTATATATTTTATTTGTTATTTATTATATTATTTTACCATATTATTTTTTAACAATCTCTGCGTATACCAAAACAACGCGATTCCAACTAAAAAAACAACCGACGCGCAAATATATCGATTACACCCACGCGCAAACACATCGATTACGATGACAGGTATCGATTACAGGTAGACAATAGAAATGTAGGAAAATTTCCTATATTCTAACAAGTGTGTTTCCCTAAGTTTTGAAAGGATTGCATACTTCTTAGTACGAATGAACTAAAATATTTTTCTATGCCAAGTGTTGTTCGTATGTATGAAAAACTTTCTATTATAAAGGAAGTCGCAATTATCATTATATAAGAAATTTTACTAATTTTGAGGAAACTTGGTTTTAGTTCGGTTTTTGTTTATTTTTACGAATGCTTTGTTATCGGTGAATAAAATTTTCTTTTTCAGTAGTAAATTCTTATACCCAGCGAAGAAAATAGTATGAGTAAAATTCCATGCCTTATTCTAGTTAACGAACTAATCCTAACTGCTTACAGTTTAGGATTTTTTTACTGAAACGAGTAAATTTTATTATTTTTCACAAAAATTTACCTTAATGGAAATAAAATGGATAAACTATATTGATGAAAATTTTTTCCTTTAGTTTCGAAGGCACTTTTTTCTGGGTGTATTTGCAGACATTTTCCTATGGGCATATTTTTCTATTCGTAAAAATCTTTTTAATTAATTTAATTTAAATTGGCAATCAAATTACCTATTTGTACATGAAGTTTTTGTAAGCAAGTGTAATTTTCATATTTTGTGATGCATCTTACATTTTGGCTAATTGATTTCTTTTTTTTTGCAAAAAAGACATGACTAATGACAACCGACTCATAGTCACATTTTGAACATTTGCTATACTTTGGAGTGCAGACACAATAGCTAATGACCTTACCATCCCATGATTATGATGCTTCGGGTCGTATAATACACACAAAGAAAATGTTTGTTATTAATACCATTATAATTGAATATTTGCTAAAATATATCAGCCATTTGGGACCTTGGAAAGTATCGGCCTTAAAATAAATAAAAATAGTAAACAATATTTAGTATATTTTGGAGGTTGTTTTTTTTTTTTTTTTTTTTTTTTGTATCCTTTATAACAAGATGCAATTTCCCTGCCAACATTTTTTGAATTTGGGGACTCTTTTGAGAATCCCCACTACGTCGAAAACAATCATATACGACATCAAAAACTCGTCGGAAAAGCGCCGTCACTATTGAGAAGTTGTACCACGCCAAGTTACTACAAAAATGTTTCGCATGAGTGCAATTATTAGGTGCCTTTATAGATCAATTTAGAACGACGCCAATAAGGGACCCTCCAAACAATCAGAAAAAGTGCATTTTAAGATAGTTGTAAAAGAATCATTGTGGTCGAGTAAAACACGTTTGTTTAGATATTTATTAATTTGATTAAACATTTACAAATTCTTAAAAATATAACATTTATACCACTATCACATTACATTTAACATAATTTTTGGCATTAATGATGATGTTGAGTTAAAAGTAGCGAGTTACATGTTGCTGCGTCTATCAACCAGTGTTTTTATTCCATGGAGGCAGCGTGTCTGTAAAATATCTGAAAAACAATCACTTTATTCCATTTGGAAAATCACCAAATTGTTCACCAATATACCATTCACAATTTTAAGCGTATAATCTATGTTTTCAGAACTTTATTTTCGTTTTTATTTAATTAAAATATAACAAGCTGGTTGCGCTTGGCGTTTCACAAAAAATGGCTTTTTTAACAGTAGGGATGGCAAATTACTTGCATGTACTTTTTGATGTACCTTTTCATGATGGTTGAAGTGACATTTACGAGTCTGTGGTAACGATGAGGTTGAAATGGAACTTTGAAATGCTGGCAGGGTTGTAATACAAAACAAACTTTAAAGATTTTTCAACGAGCAAACATATTTTTCTCAGCGTAATTAAATGTGTGAGCAAAATCATGGAACTAATCACTCAATCGTCTAACAATGATGACGTGCGGATAACGTTTCCTAGTGGTAAATGTGTTTTGTCCATTTGAAATGAAAGATGATTGCTTTAGTTTAGTAACAGTTTCAAAATGGTGGGAAACAAGGAATTGTTAGATAAGGAAATCAAAGTAATTTTACCAAAATGTCTTCTACACGCTCACAAAAAATCGCTTCTGTAACATATACTCCCAAACATATTTTGCTTCAAGCATATATATTTTTGGGTATTGCCCAAACATTTATATGTTTGATCTCTTCCAATATATAATATGTTTGAAAGCATATTGGTCTAAACAATATATGTTTGGTTAGTCTAAGTTCCAAACATTTTGTATTTTTGCATCCAAATTCAATAATGTTGTCTTCCAAAAAACAATATGTTATTATGTGAACATATAATATGTTTAGAAGCATTTTGCACCCAAAAATATTATATGCTTAAAAAAAATTCTCCCAAACAATATTGTGCTCAAAATTTTATTTATTTATTTATATATTTACAATCATAATGAATTATGAAAATAAACAGGTAATATAGGTGCTAACAACATAGGTTTTCGACCTGAATGCTCAAAATTTTGTTTCTGCCCAATTGTATATTCCCCCACATCTTTCTCACTTCCACGATATTTTTTAGTTCTTAGCACCTTTTTCTGTAATACAAACATTGTAGAAGAAATTATTCAATTGTATAATTTTTTTTATTTTAATTTTACCTTTTGCCGGACGGGGATTCGAACAGCGGACCACACAGTTTGTAAGGATCAAAGAAGAGCTGATCAATTGCCCAAGGAAAAATAAAATGTTAATTTTGTAATAACAAGCAACAACCACCAACTTAATTCAATATCGCTCCCTGTTAAATAGCGCTCCAAGCTACTAAACACATATATGTTTATAGGCTATTTCTAAATTAATATATGTTTGCATCCAAGTATATTATATTTACAAACATTTTATGTCCCAAACATAATATGTTCTAACATATTAACATATATGTCCCAAACATGTTATGCTAGTTTATGAACATTATATGCTTGCACTCAAAAATATTGTGTTTAAAAATTTGTGTTCCAAACATATAATGTTTATAGCCAAACATATGAAAAACAGTCTTTTTCATCCGTGTATTTGCAATTATTATATATAAAAAAAATTATAATAATTAAACTTATTTTCATAATTAAACCTACCATTAGAAAAAAGTCTACGAAAATTTCTTTAACTGACTGCACACAGGGAAGAAACATGATTGTCACGATCATATATGGTAGCTTGTTTTTCATATGTTTGGGTGTAAAAATTATATGTTTGGAACTAACATTTTTAACACATTATTTTTAAGTGTAAGCATATAATATTAATATTACAATATTATAACATATTAACATATATGTTTGCGACAAAAATGTGTTTGCGGTATATGTTACAGAAGCGTTCTTTTAGGGTACATGTACCATTTTCTCTCACGTTGAATGGAAATTTCAAATTTCTTGACACAAATATAGAATTATTAACATAGAACGTTTGTGAAGTTATTTAACCAAAAAAAAACTTAGAACTCTTTTAGGGAGTAGGGCCTTGGTAAGTCCCTTTACTGGCAACTACATAAAAACACTCTATGTTTCCTGTCAAATACATGAGAGAAAGTGAATATTTAAAAGTTCTTAAAAAATTATCATAACATTTTTTAGGATTTTTAATTTTTTGTGTTAATTTTTTTAGTAATTTTTGATGTATGTAATTTATAATTAAAAATATGATATTTTTCTACACTGAAAAAATATTGCCGTGAGGCCAAAGATATTATGTCCTTAAAATACGAATGTTGATTAGTCGTTTTGTCCATATAGTTAAGTGATTCGACTTAAAATTGGGTATCCTAATATGAAAGAAAATTTCGTTTTACTAAGTTATGTATGATTTATTGTATATAAATTCCAATTACAAATGATAAATAACAATGGTTTGTTAAAGCAAAATTGTATAAACAAATCATAGTAAGACAAAACAAATATTTGTTGTGTGTCTGATTGGCTTATTAATTTTCTTTTTATTCGACCTTTATAATAAATAAATTTATATAAAAATAAATAAGGTCAACTTGGCTTTAATAATTCTGAAAAAATCTTCGAAATTAATGAAATCGTCTAAATTTGTTGACTTTTTGCATATTAGCTACAAAGCAAAAAACGTTTGAATATACACACAAAAAAATTTTTGATTTCAATCACGAAAATCGCGGATTCAATCATTTTTTTAATTGAAATGTCTTCAATCACGAAAATGATAGTATCAATCATCCATTTTGATTGAAAACCAACACGATTTTCAATTAAAAATTTAATTGACTTTTGTCACGGAATCAATTAATTGTGTGATTGAATCAATTAAAAACGTGATTGATTTTTAACATAAAATTCAATCACAGTTTTAATTGATTCAATTAAAATTTTAATTAATTTCGCGACAAAAATCAATCAACTATTTGATTCATTCAATTAAATAATTAATTGAAATTGGCTATAAATTTCGGTCAAAAAATTTATATATTGCGACCCCAAAATCGTATTTAGTTTTATTTGAAATAAAATAAAATATGTATTTCTTATAAAACATATTCAATATTTTATTATTTTTTGAATTATGCAAAAGACAAATAAATTTGGTTCTTGTCATTTGTGTTTTGTTCTAACATAACTTACAAATACAATTACTATCAATAACAACTATAGGGTGAAAAAATAAATTATATAAATCATTATCTTCCTTATAATAATAACCATGTTAGCATGTTCCTTCTAATATGTAGATGCGCCTAGATTTCCAAATAATTCAGCAGCCTGTAAGCTAAATTAGAATAATTTGAATTTAATTTTGTTCAATTAAAAGTTAATTTTGTTCAACATTACCTGCATAGAATATCAAGTTCAATTCTTAGTTCCAGGTTACAGATTTATAATCTTCTTTTGCAGTTGTAGTCTTTTAGCATAAAAAGGTGTATTAAGGAGCTCGGTAATTTAATTTTAGTAACAATTCCTTTCCAAAATCCACACATTGAAATCGTCTATTAAAATTTGAACCAATGAAAGACAAAAAATAATGGGAAAACAATGTAGTATTTGGTATTATATTGATGATACTTTGTAAATTCTGGAAATAGAAAAAAAATATAAATGGTAAATACATATTTTTATTATTTTCGGATATTTTTCATATTTTTAAATCCAAAAGAAAGAACTTTTTTTACCATTACATAATTCAGCTCATTAGTTTATATATCAGATATACTGCTCTCTACTTGGGTTCAAACTGAAAAAGGCAGGTAAAGCAAAAATGCAATTTAGTGCCAACGCCACTTCCCAACTTCAAGGTGAATCTTCCAACAAACCCATACCGCTCTTGGTTTTAAGAAAACTAGGAGTGAAAAAAATTTATAATTTTAAAAGATCAAGACGTGGGTACCGTCTTGATCTTTTAAAATTATATTTTTTTTGTTGCAAACATATTCTTATATATTTGATAAAATGATGGAGTTGATGGGATTGATTGGTCAATTTCACAAAATAAAATTGGTCACTAAAAGAAATGAATAAAAAAATATATTATTTTAGTTCGTTTAATGTAAACAGGCTTCAATGGAAACCCGTATTCACATTTCACAATTTCTTACCTTCAATAAACGTAGATTGTTTTCCATTTTTACAATACCACAAACACAGGTAATTTCAAATGCGTTCTCTCATATATTTTTTCAAACCTTTAGCACGTGGCCATTTGTTGTTGCACCTTTTATTTATTTCAACCCTTTGCTATGATTTGTTGTTGCGTTCAAAATATTTATGTACACATTTTCAATGCAGCAGACAGAATGTCGCCAATCATGTTTTTCAATTTACGCGAAAAACAAAAACCCAACCGTTCGTTACAAGTTACTTCTACAGACTGATCTCTCCATCATACATTGTTGAATAAATACCCATTCTCTTGTTCTCTTTTCGCTCTTTCCATTGCTCAAAATTATTCAATTTCAATCACAAAGGTGATTGGATCAATCACATGTGTAATTGGAAACGGAAAAAAATTTCAATCACGTTTGTAATTGAAAATTATTTCCGAATTGATTAACAAATTGATTGAATCAATTAATATTTTAATTGGAAACGTTACAAATATCAATCATTTTTTAATTGGGTTTTATTCGGATTTGATTAAATAATTAATTGAATCAATTAACATATTAATTGAATCCGTTTCCAATTCAATTAAGTGTTTAATTGAAAAAATGTTGGTGATAATTTTTTGTGTGTAGGATATGTTGTTTAACACTTTATTTTTAAGGCGTTTTTTAATTGAAACATAACATTATTTTTACTCATAGTCGAGTCTGAATTTGGAAATTTAAGTTGTCGTTTTTATTGGACTTTGATAGCACATGAAAAAAATTAATAATTTAAATTTGTTTCCTAGAATCAAGTACGCAAAACTCAAATTTAAAAGAGAACTCTGTCTTAAATGTGTTCTTACTTCCATTATCCGCTTCTTTGGCTCAATAAAAAAATCATTAGTGTAAAGACAATATCTTTGGAACCGGGCATTCCTTTTTTTGCAGTGTATGGGGGCTCAGTTTGATTAAATAAATAATTAAAAAATAAATAAATTGGAGAAGAGTAGATTTTGCTCTATTGTTTTAAAAAAGGGACGTCCCTTGCCCGACCAAATATCTAAAAATAAAGTAGCGGATCTTTGAGTTGACATCACCTTCAACCTTCAGGAGATATGGCCAAAAGAAGTTTTTCATATAAAAATTTAATTTTTGTACCCTCCATCATAGGATGGGGGTATATTAACTTTGTCATTCCGTTTGTAACACATCGAAATATTGCTCTAAGACCCCATAAAGTATATATATTCTGGGTCGTGGTGAAATTCTGAGTCGATCTAAGCATGTCCGTCCGTCCGTCTGTTGAAATCACGCTAACTTCCGAACGAAACAAGCTATCGACTTGAAACTTGGCACAAGTAGTTGTTATCGATGTGGTATTGAAAATGGGCCATATCGGTCCACTTTTACGTATAGCCCCCATATAAAGGGACCCTCAGATTTGGCTTGTGGAGCCTCTAACAGATGCATATTTCATTCGATCCGGCTGAAATTTGGTACATGGTGTTGGTATATGGTCTCTAACAACCATGCAAAAATTGGTCCACATCGGTCCATAATTATATATAGCCCCCATATAAACCGATCCCCAGATTTGGCTTGCGGAGCCTAAAAGAGAAGCAAATTTTACCCGATCCGGCTGAAATTTGGTACATGGTGTTGGTATATGGTCTCTAATAACCATGCAAAAATTGGTCCACATCGGTCCATAATTATATATAGCCCCCATATAAATCGATCCCCAGATTTGGCTTGCGGAGCCTCAAAGGGAAGAAAATTTCATCCGATCCGGCTGAAATTTCGTACATGATGTTGGTATATGGTCTCTAACAACCATGCAAAAACTGGTCCATATCGGACCTTAATTATATATAGCCCCCATATAAACCGATCCCCAGATTTGGCTTGTGGAGCCTCTAAGAGAAGCATATTTCATCCGATCCGGCTGAAATTTGGTACATGGTGTTGGTATATGGTCTCTAACAATCATGCAAAAATTGGTCCACATCTGTCCATAATTATATATAGCCCCCCATATAAACCGATCTCCAGATTTGGCTTGCGAAGCCTCAAAGAGAAGCAAATTGCATCCGATCCGGCTGAAATTTGGTACATGGTATTGGTATATGACATCTAACAACCGTGCAAAAATTGGTCCACATCGGTCCATAATTATATATAGCGCCCATATAAACCGATCCCCAGATTTGGGTTGCGGAGCCTCAAAGGGAAGCAAATTTCTTCCGATCCGCCTGATATTTGGTACATGATATTGGTATATGGTCTCTAACAACCATGCAAAAATTGGTCCACATCGGTTCATAATTATATATAGCCCCCATATAAACCGATCCCCCGATTTGGCTGGCAAAGTCTCCAAGAGAAGCAAATTTCATCCAATCCGGTTGTAATTTGGAACGTGGTGTTAGTGCATGATCTTTAACAACCGTGCCAGAATAGAAAAAAATTTGTTAACATTTTATTCCGTTCATAATAAAATTTTCATCATAGTCAAAATTTTATTTCTATAGAAAATTTTGTCAAAATTTTATTTCTATAGAAAATTTTGTTCAAATTTTATTCGGTTCATAATCATGGTTGCCACTCGAGCCAAAAATAATCTACCAAAATTTTATTTCTATAGAAAATTTTGTCAAAAGTTTATTTCTATAGAAAATTTTGTTAAAATTTTATTTCTGTAGAAATTTTTGTCAAAATTTTCTTTCTATAGCAAATTTTGTCAAAATTTTTATTTCTATAGAAAATTTTGTGAATATTTTATTTCTATAGAAAATTTTGTTAAAATTTTATTTCTGTAGAAAATTTTGTCAAAATTTTATGTCTACTTTGTCAAACTGAATTATATACGTATTGGATCGATCTTTTTTGATTTAATATATACCACGTATGGACTTACATACAGTTTAGAAGATGGTGTTAGGAGGTTTTAAGATACCTTGGATGGCAGTGTTTAGAAGAAGTTTCTACGCAATCCATGATGGAGGGTACATAAGCTTCGGCCTGGCCGAACTTACGGTCGTATATACTTTTTTTTAGGTTTTCGGTGGATTTTTCAAGTTTTTGGGGGTGGTCACGAATTTAAGTCCTTTTCGCTCTAGGACGCATATTTAAGGAGATATGGGCAAAAGAAGTTTTTCATATAAAAATTTCAATTTTGTTGGGTTTGGGTTTTTTTTCAATATTTTGGGGATGGTCACGAATTAAAGTCCTTTTCGCTCTAGATATGGGCAAAAGAAGTTTTTTAAGCATATCGACCAAATATTAAAAAATCGGTATCCTAAATTAAGTTCTGACCTCTGTAAATATCATCCAAAAATTTGTATAATAAATTTCAACAAAAAATTTGTTTCAATTTCATGTAATAATTTTATCTTTTTATCTCATGCTACAAAATTTGTGCCATGCGAAAAAATTTCACCAAAAATGTTATCTCATGCTACAAAATATTACCAACAAAGTTATCTCATGCTATAAAATAAAATGACTGTCATGCGAGAAAAGTTCACCGACAGAACTTTGTTTTTGGTTAACATAGTTTCGCATCCAACAGATTTTCGCCAAAATGTTTGTTTCGTGCTTGTAATTTTCCATAAAAATTGTAACTCATACGACAATATGTTAGTTTATCACATGCTTATACGTGCACTCTGCTCCCAGTATCCCTATTTCTCCAGTATGCATTGTTCTCAGCTTTACGACGCTCTATTGATAATAACATGGATTCTATACAGGAGTTTCATGCATTTGGATGATTCTGGGTTTTCATTGGCGTGAGTTGTGTGAAGATGGATTGTTTTGGAATAGCTTCGTGAATATGAAATAAGATTTCAAACAGAATGGGAAATTTGTTATACCAACATTCTTTGGGGATGGAAAAAAATCAAAAAAAAAAAAATGTCAATTCAATAATTTTAGAGCCCTCATATTCTTCTCATGCACACTTAGCAACACATTTGGTACTATGTAATTTTTACATTTCCAGCAGTTTCTTATTACATAATAACTTTCACTTAACACCCTCATGGTAAAAAAAAAACTGAATTGAATGAACATCTAAAATCCTTATTGAACTATGCCAAACAAGTAACTTACTCAATAGACAGACATTCGTTAAAGTGGTCACCATCGAATGGTAGGTAAAAAGTCCAACTTCTTCTATGCAACACCGGCTAGATATTGCACATTTACTTACCACAGCTGCCTTCTCAGTGGCTGCATTGATTTTTTATTGGATTGCATCTTCGAATTAATTTCGAAGAAGTAAACAAAACTGGTTAGTCATTCTTCAAATGTTTGTTGCCGTATTGTTAGTTATGAATATTAGGGATAGTCGAAACAAAAACATCATATATATTTTCGCACAGTGGATAAGAAAGGACTTTTATATGAAGGGAAATTAATTTATGTTTATGAAGTTGTAACGGATAAAACTGAAGAAGATTACTACACAACCAAAATATAAATTCACCATGAAAGAAAATGTACGTTAGATTTTACTAAAATATTTTAATAATAGAAGAAAATTAAAAAAATAATAATTTAAAAATGGCTAAGATGTCCCCTATGTATTGTGGGGAAAATATGTGGACTAAACCCGAAAATTTTCTTGTATACGACAGCGGTTCGAGCTATAATTCTATATGGTATTGTGGTCTGATGGTCGACACTTCGAAAGGCGATAAGTTTAGTTAAAGCTAAGCCAATAGCGTGTTTTTGTACCTCAGTGCATTTAGTAAGGTAGGAAGAGATTCCCTAAATGCCATGTTGCATCTATTGTCTTTAGACATATTGGCCCAACAAACAAACAAACAACAACGGCTGAATGCTTGCTATGGTCAGGCACAGTTCGATTCTCAAAATAATACCAGATGTGTCAAACGTAGTTGAAGGAATGATTCAATCACGAAATTAATTGATCCAATTAAGTTTTTAATTGAAATGTCTTCAACCACAGAAATGATAGCATTAATTATATATGGAGCTATATCTAAATCTGAACCGATTTGGATGATATTTGGCAGGTTCGGTTGATAACACAGAGGGATACCTTTTGCTAATTTTGAGTAAGATTGGGTAATAAATAAGGGTTTTGTGGCCAAATTTGGGAAAATCGGGCGATACATATATATGGGAGCTATATCTAAATCTGAACCGATTCCGATGAAATTTTGCACACTTGAAGATTGATGAAAAAAAATTACTTTTTGCCAAATTTGACTATAATCGGTTAGTAAAAAAGCGCAACGTAACCCCATTTGTCGAAATCGGGCGATACATATATATGGGAGCCAAATTCAATAGCGTCCGTCTTTGTACCCAAAAAACACCCTGTACCAAATATCAACAAAATCGGTTAATAATTGCGACAGGAATCTTGCGAACAGCAAATACATGGACAGACGGACGGATACCAAGCGCTAGATCGACTCGGGAGGTGATTCTGAGTCGATCGGTATATATTTTATGGGGTCTAAAATCAATATTTCTGGTAGGTACATTTTTTGGCGGATCAAAGTTATTATACCCAAACCGCTATGTGCTTTAGGGTATAAAAAATGAGGGTCTTTAATATATCGCTATTATTTTTTTACTACAAATTTCCCCTCATGACGGCCGCATAAACCTATATCAATAGTCTTGCTGTGCGATCTAACATCTTCTAAAAATCACACATTTTTTATATCAGGAAATCCCAAATTTGTTTCTAGTCCCCATTTTCGAGCTGGGTCCGGACCCTGCCGATATAGTGTGCTCTATATCTTTTTCAAGGAGAGAAGGTAGTGTCCACAGTATCTTCCTCAAAATATGCTTTACATACACCATCAGCAACTGGCGTATATGGCGTTAGGACCACAGTTTCCACTCGAGCTAAAAATAATCTAAAAAAATGTGGAGAAAAATTTTCCAAAAAAATATTACTTTGCCAAATTTTATATCTATAGGAAATTTTCTCTAAATTGTCTTTGCTATAGAAAATTTTCTCAAAAGTTTATTTCTATAGAAAAAAATTGTCAAAATTTTAATCGGTTAGTAAAAAAGCGCAACGTAACCCCATTTGTCGAAATCGGGCGATACATATATATGGGAGCCAAATTCAATAGCGTCCGTCTTTGTACCCAAAAAAACACCCTGTACCAAATATCAACAAAATCGGTTAATAATTGCGACAGGAATCTTGCGAACAGCAAATACATGGACAGACGGACGGACACCAAGCGCTAGATCGACTCGGGAGGTGATTCTGAGTCGATCGGTATATATTTTATGGGGTCTAAAATCAATATTTCTGGTAGGTACATTTTTTGGCGGATCAAAGTTATTATACCCAAACCGCTATGTGCTTTAGGGTATAAAAAATGAGGGTCTTTAATATATCGCTATTATTTTTTTACTACAAATTTCCCCTCATGACGGCCGCATAAACCTATATCAATAGTCTTGCTGTGCGATCTAACATCTTCTAAAAATCACACATTTTTTATATCAGGAAATCCCAAATTTGTTTCTAGTCCACATTTTCGAGCTGGGTCCGGACCCTGCCGATATAGTGTGCTCTATATCTTTTTCAAGAAGAGAAGGTAGTGTCCACAGTATCTTCATCCTCAAAATATGCTTTACATACACCATCAGCAACTGGCGCATATGGCGTTAGGACCACAGTTTCCACTCGAGCTAAAAATAATCTAAAAAAATGTGGAGAAAAATTTTCCAAAAAAATATTACTTTGCCAAATTTTATATCTATAGGAAATTTTCTCTAAATTGTCTTTGCTATAGAAAATTTTCTCAAAAGTTTATTTCTATAGAAAAAAATTGTCAAAATTTTATTTCTATAGAAAAAATTATCAAAATTTTATTTCTATAGAAAAAATTGTCAAAATTTTATTTCTTGAGAAAATTTGGTCAAAATTTTATTTCTATCGAAAATTTGGTCAAAATTTTATTTCTATAGAAAATTTTGTCAAATCTTTATTTCTATAGAACATTTTTTCAAAATTTTATATCTATTTTGTCAAAATTGTATTTCTATAGAAAATTTTGTCAAAATTTTATTTGTCATTTTTTTCAAAATTTTATTTTTCAAAATTGTATTTCTATAGAAAAATTTTAATCATTTTATTTCTATTGAAAGTTTTGCCAAATTGTATTTCTATAGAAAATTTTGTCAAAATTTTATTTCGATAGAACATTGTTTTCAAAATTTTATTTCTATTGAAAGTTTTGTCAAAAATTTAGTTCTATAGAAAAAATGTTCAAAATTTTTTTTCATTCAAATTTTTTTAATCATGTGGTGAAAATAGGGTACCTCATTTTTTGATATCTGGTGGGGGAGGGGGCATCCCCCTTGCCCGACTTTTTCAAAATTGGACCAAAGTTCTCCGATTTGGCTGAAGGTTAGAGGTGAAGTCCAGACAAAGACCCGCTACTTTATTTCTCGATCTTTGGTCGCGGAGGTGGACCAAACCTTTATACGATTTTTGTTTAAAGTACAGTAAAAAACAAAAATTCTCCGATTTGCTTGAGATTTACCGAGAACACGCCGTGAGGTTATGAATTTATTATGAAGTACCTGATGTTTTAATATTTGGACGGGAAGGAGGACCTCCCCCTTGCCACACTTTTTGAAAATTGGAACAAAATTATTCGATTTATTTACTTGAAGGGAAGGTTGAAGGGGGTGTCTAGGCAAAGAACAGCTACTTTATTTTTCGATATTTCGTCCAGGACGGGGCCTCCCCTTTGTCCGACTTTTTTTTTAAAGTACAGTGAAAAAACTAAAATTTTTCGACTTACTGAAATTTTACGGAGAAGTTGGGGGAAATTATGAAATTTATATGATCTTTTAATCATATAAATTAGGTTGGGTTATGTGGCAGCCCTATGTATCAGGCTCACTTAGACTATTCAGTCCATTGTGATACCACATTGGTGAACTTCTCTCTTATCACTGAGTGCTGCCCGATTCCATGTTAAGCTCAATGACAAGGGACCTCCTTTTTATAGCCAAGTCCGAACGGCGTTCCACATTATATTTTAATAATTAAGACCGGTATGGTGCAATTTTTGCATGGTTATTGGAGACCATATACTAACACAACGTACCAAATTTCAACCAAATCGGATGAATTTTGTTCATCCATGAGGCTGTGGGGATCGGTTTATATGGGGGCTATACGTAAAAGTGGTCCGATATGGTCCATTTGCAATACCATCCGACCTACATTTATAACAACTACATGTGCCAAGTTTCAAGCCGATAGCTTGTTTCGTCCGGAAGTTAGCGTGATTTCAACAGACGGACGGACGGACTGCTTAGATCGACTCAGAATTTCACCATGACCCAGAATATGTATACTTTATGGGGTCTTAGAGCAATATTTCGATGTGTTACAAACGGAATGACAATGTTAATATACCGCCATCCTATGGTGGAGGGTATAAAAAACTTCATATCAGAGAAGTGCGGTTTTTATGTAATATGAAAGATTGTGGAACCTAGATTTTAGGACAACGATATTATTAAGGGCACATTTCTTTAAAATAAAAAAATATTAAACGAAAGTTCACAAAATATATTTTTTCAATAAATTTAGGACACATATCTCAGAAATTTCGGTTATAGTCGTATGTCTTTGAAGTAAGAAAAATTTTCTTAAAACTAATGAAATCATTTTTGATTTAAGGGAAAATAATTTTAAATAAATAGAAATATTGGATATTTGGATTTAAGATAAGAAAGGTTCAAATATAGCCTTCATCTTTATCTTGGAAGCAATACATGAAGGAAAAGGACTAAATATCTTGATCCAAAAAAAACTTTTTTTGGAGTGTATCTTCGCTGAGCATTTATAAGCTTAAAACGGAGAGCAACAGGAATTAATCATTTACTATAGTTAACTATATAATCGCAAAAAGACATGAAACATACAGCCATCATCTATTTCTTCACCTCCAAGTGAATACTGACCACGAAAAATGTGATGATTTCATTGTTTTCTAAATTTTATATATTTTTAATGCAGAGACATTTATAAAAACGAAATATATTAGACATTATTTGAATACCATGTTGTAAAAGAGTTTAATAACTCTAAATTTTTAACGGATGGTATATCCCACATATTTTAATTATATTTTAATATTTGGTCGGAGAAAAATAAAGAAGCCTCAAGTACATGCCGTGAAACAATTAAACTTTTCCAATTTGCTTGAAATTTACAGAGGATGTGGGGTAGGTTATATTATTATAATGAATATCTGATTTTGTGATATTCGGAAGGGAAAAGGGGCCACCCCTTGTTTTACATCTGCATAACCGCCCTATTTCTGTATATAAATGAAAAAGCAAGTAGTCCGATTTTTTTGGAATGTACAGGACACGTGTATGGAAACCATGGAGTGATTAATCAGTACTTCAGATTTTGTGCCCCCCCCCTGACCATACTCTTTAAAAGAGTTCAATTTAATTTAAGTTAACGAAAATATGCTTCGAGAGGCTCAGCGGGCCGGGTTACGCTAGTTTCTTTAGAAATTTTTCTCTAAATTTTATCTATAGAATTTTTTCTCAAGTAGTTAAGCATAGAATAGAACAGCACTCATTAAAAACAGAAAAGTTCAGCACCTGGGACATCATACTGGACTGAATTTCTCACTTAGACCAAAATATCGGACTGCCTCTATACCTAACCTAATCTATCCTACGAAAACGGTATTCAATGACAGGGCATTGTATACTGTTTTCCAGACATTTGATGGAATCTCTCATCTCTTGGTGTCTGGTAGTACGAACCTCTTTGTTTTCCTTGTTGTGTTTGAAATGTACATATTGCAATCTTAGGAATACCGTACTTTATAGACATTTCCCAAAGGTTTAAACCATTTTTACCAAAATATTGATTTTTCTCGAAAGAACGTTTATTTCGACTCATTCGTTTTAATACACAGGCCATCGCATAATTACAACTAAACTCAGTGATGTCGGATTTTTCTTTTTCGTGAAATCGAACGTAAATTTTGTTCATTCGCTCGCTATTTAGAATACTCAATGTTAAGAATTTGGACGTTCGTGGATTTTCGCTAAATAGGTTCTTCGTTAAACAGAGCTTTGACTGTACTATTTTTTGTGAATGATTTTTGTTTCAATTAAGAAATTTGTTGAATCAATTAAATTTTTAATTGAATATTTTTTTTTAAACTCAATTAAGACTTTAATTGGAAAAATGTTCGTAATTTTTTTTTTTCTGTGCAGGAACACTACAGGTGGCTGTGAAGTGGGAACTAGCTACCTCTGGCTACCCACACAGAAAAAATATCACCAAAATATTTCCAATTAATAAGTTGATTGAAGTTGAACATTTTTTCAATTAATAAATTAATTGATACAATTAACTTCTTAATCAAGATGAAACATTAAGTAACTGATTGAAAATTTGTAATTAAAAGTGTATCTATTAACAATTAACTTTTTTAAAAAGTAATGGAAATTTTTTTAATTTTTAATTAAAAATTTATTTCAAACAATCAATTTTTTAATCAAACTAAAAACAATAATTCAACAAGGAAAGTAATTGAAAATAGTTACGTTTTTATGAAAAAATCAATTGAGTTTTGCAATCAACATCAATTAAATTTTTAATTGAATCAAATAAAAAATTAATTTTGAATTTACTAATGAAATCAATTAATTTTGTAATCAAGTATTTTTTACGCCCAATCAAAACTGTGTGTGATACTATTATTTTCGTGATTGAAGACATTTCAATTAAACAAATTAATTGCATCAATTAATTTCGTGATTGAATCAAAAAAAATTGAGGGTATAAACTCACACTGCTCGTGAAAGCTGTTATGATGGCGAATGTCCGGTGGGAGAATTGCAAGATTTGCAATGACACCAAGCAAATTTTTCTCCTAGTATCAAGTACACAAAATTCAGATTTAAAAGAGAATTTTATCTTAAATGTAACTTCAATTCTTCGCTTCTTTGGCTCGATATCATATCAAAAACATTAGTGTAAAAACGAAATTTTTGGAATTAGACACTTTTTTTCAGTGCACTTTGTAAAATATGATAGAATCGAAAGGAATAATGAAATCAGCTTTACCGAAAAAAAATATCACCAAAATATTTCGAATTGAAAAGTTGAACATTTTTTCAATTAATAAATTAATTGATACAATTAACTTTTTAATCAAACTTGGAAGGCTAAGGCAATTAAAAACAAGTATATACGGCCGTAAGTTCGATCAGGCCGAATCTTATGTACCCTCCACCATGGATTGCGTAGAAACTTCTACGAAAGAATGTCATACACAATCGAATTACTTGGGTTGTGGTATCTTAAAACTTCTTAACATCGTTTTCTAAATTGTGAGTTAGTCCATACGTGGTATATATTAGACAAAAAAGTTATGTATATGTAAGTCTACAAATAATTACGAATCGATATGGACTTTTGCACGGTACATAGAGAGCTACAATTGAAATATGGGGGTCTTTTGTGGGGGCTATATACAATTATGAACTTGATATGGACCAAGTTGTGTGTAATTGGCGATCGATTTATCTGAGGGCTATATATAACTATAGACCGATATGGACCTAGTTAGGCATGGTTGTTAACGGCCATATACTAGCACAATGTACCAAATTTCCACTGACTCGGATGAAATTTGCTCCTCCAAGAGACTCCAAAAACAAATCTCGGGATCGGTTTATATGGGGGCTATATATGATTATGGACTGATATGGACCACTTTTGGCATGGTTGTTAAATATCATATACAACCACCACGTACCAAATTACAACCAGATCGGATGAATTTTGCTTCTCCATAAGGCACCGGAGGTCAAATCTTATGATCGGTTTATATGGGAGCTATATATAATTATGGACTGTTTCTACATGGTTGTTGGATACAATATACAAAAATCACGTACCAAATTTCAACCGAATCGGATGAATTTTGGTCTTCCAAAGGGCTCCGGAGGTCAAATCTGGGGATCGGTTTATATGGAGCCTATATATAATTATGGACCGATTTCGACCAATTTTTGCATGGGTGTTTGAGGCCATATACTAACACCACGCATCAAATTTGAACTGAATCAGATGAATTTTGGTCTTCCAAGAGGCTCCGGAGATCAAATCTGGTGATCGGTTTATATGGCGGCTATATATAATTATGGACCGATGTGGACAAATTTTTGCATGGTTGTTAGGGACCATATACTAACACCATGTACCAAATTTCAGCCGGATCGGATGAAATTTGCTTTTCTTAGAGGATTCGGAAGCCAAATTTGTAAAAGTGGACCGATATGGCCCATTTAAAATACCATCCGATCTACATCAATAACAACTAATTGTGCCAAGTTTCAGTCGATAGCTTGTTCCGTTCGGAAGTTAGCTTGATTTCAACAGACGGACGGACGGACGGACGGACATGCTCAGATCGACTCAGAATTTCACCACGACCCAGAATATATATACTTTATGGGGTCTTAGAGCAATATTTCGATGTGTTACAAACGGAATGACAAAGTTAATATACCCCCCATCCTATGGTGGAGGGTATAAAAATGTTTAATTTAAAAAAAAAAAAAATTTTTTCGAACAATTATTTTTTTTAATCAAACTAAAAACACTAATGACCAGTTTTTCATTTTCCGATTAATAGACCACCGGTTAGTAAAGTTTTTGTTTGGGATCAGCTGTTTAATCGACACGATAAATAATAACAAGACATTGAGAAACCGGGCCTAAGTCAGTTAAGAAATTTATTGAAAATAGTTACGTTTTTAATGAAAAAATTAATTTTTTTAATTGATTCAATTAAAAAAATTAATTGAAATTTGCTAATGAAATCAATTAAGTTTTTAATCAAGTATTTTTGTGATTGATCCTATCATTTGAAGACCTTTCAATTAAAAAATTAATTGGATCAATTAATTTCGTGATTGAATCAGAATTTTTTTTTTTATGTTTATTCATTGTTATGAGATGATTTCCTTCTTGTCCTTGATACTCGTTTGAAATATAGGATACGTATTTTTAGTAAAAAAAAATAATTCAAATTTAACTTTATTGTATGTATATTTTTTTTTTTTTGTGAAACATTGTCAATCATTATTTTGCCCTTTGCAAAACGACTCACCTTAATGTATGTGTATTGCCAAAAATTATAATTACCTATGAAAAGTTTTCCGGTTGTAACACGATGTGACTTTTCATCTGATTTACAGACACAGAGAAGAAAACCTCAAACAATGTTTGGATGGCACACTTGTGTACTGTTTTGGGGCTGGTGTCAACCCTGGGGACGATGGTGGCGACCATTGGATGATGATGATAATGATGGCAAAGATGATGATGGTACCCAGTAACACATATTTGTGGTATAAATATGGTGCACATCTGCCATTTGAAGTCAGTTAACCAGCAGTCTTTGTACCGTTGGATAAACAATTCCATAACCTTAAAAGTCGCGAAAACGACCGTACAAAAGGATTAAAGCCACACCATGAAAGTACGTTTGTTAGAAAAAAATCAAAATTCCAAAATATAATAAGGATAATGTTAAGGATCGAACTTTGTAATTAGTGTAATGTGAAATATACACAACTGTGAAATGGAAAGCGGACAAACTTGTATACAAAGTGTTAACTATCTAAAAACAAAAATAATTGGAAAATTAAATTCAAAATAATAACGAACTTTTCTAGAATTGTTCAATTCAAATGGAGCATAAAGCATAGTACTTTATGGAACAACAAATTAAATATCGACTGCAATATCAAAATTATTTTTAAAGAAACAAATAAAAAAATAAATAAAAAAATTTTGCCGAGTTTGCACATTTACTAATATAAACAAATATTTTGTATAACAATAATATTATCTAAAATAACTATTCAATTAAAAATATAGTTAATTTCATTAACAATTTACTCCGGCCCAAAATAATAAGTCAATAACAATCTCTAAAAATGTAGTTGTATCCAGGACTGTGGAACCGAGTCAATTTTGCTCGACTCCGGCTCCGACTCCAACATTTCTTATTAGCCTCGATTCCAAAATAATAAGTCAATAACGAGTAATTTTGCTCGACTCCGACTCCAACATTTCTTATTAGCATCGACTCCGGAGTCGGAGTCGACTCCAGGTGGTGTACCTAAATCTCATTTTAACAGTATTCCAATTGTAATTTTAAGGTGTAGTGTTCCAAAAATAGACCGATATAAGTATTCCATTTTGCCATATATGTTTATATGTCCTAAAGAACCCTAATTTTAAATTTTGATAATCTCAGCATTTCAGGGATGTAAAGAACTGTCAGGCCAAAAAATGAAAATATGACACAAGACTATATAGAGACCACATCAAAATATGGGTACACGCAAAGAAAAAAACGTTTGGAAAACATGTACCGAAAACGTTTTTCTTTTGTTAGAGTTTTTTGAATTGCTTCGAAAAGTATACACTTTTATCACCAAAAAAATTCGTTTGTTACAAAATTTTTATTTTTTCAATAAAAAATGTTATTAATATGGGTACACGCAAAGAAAAAAACGTTTGGAAAACGTGTACCGAAATCGTTTTTCTTTTGTTAGAGTTTTTTGAATTGCTTCGAAAAGTATACACTTTTATCACCAAAAAAATTCGTTTGTTACAAAATTTTTTATTTTTTCAATAAAAAAAGTTATGTTTGAACCAACAACACAGTCCATTTCGTTTATATCAAACACTGTTCTTTTCTGACTTTAGGTTTTTAATAAGACACATTTTACAGTTCATAGTAAAAATTTAATATAGTAGAATGTAATATTGAACATTTTTTTGGAATCTTCCGACCATATCTGGAATATATGTAAAAAAAAAAAACTTTGGTCGAAGCAGGGATCGAACCCACGACCCTTGGCATGCAAGTCGGACATAGCAACCACTGCTCCACGGTGCCCAACTAAATGTATTTTTCTGTTAAATAAACTTTGTTTAATCGGCTCGTGGGCGCCGCAAGCTATGCTATATAAATATAACTTATATGGGTAATTGTCTATTGATGACAATAACGGCTACATAGCTCAGTGGATAGTGTTTTGGCTTACAAATTGGTTCGATTCTCCGTCCAGGCGAAAGGTAAAAATTTTTTTTTTTTTAATTTATAAAATCGTATAATTTCTTCTACATTGTTTGTATTACAGAAAAAGGTGCTAAGAACTAAAAAACTTCGTGGAAGTGAGAAAGATGTGAGGGAAAATGCAATTAGCCAGAAAAAAAAATTTTTTGAGTTAGTCTTTATGAAATTGTTTTTACATCCTGGAAAAGAATAAACGTTTATCACAAAAAGTATATACTTTTCTTTCAAATTCACTTCCTTTCAACGAAAAACAAATGAGAAACGAACTTTGTTTGTCTAAAAATTCGTTTGGGAGAAAAGAATTATTTTTTTCCGTGTAGATAACAACAATCTCCAGAATATGTATTTATAAAAACAAAAAATTATCAGGCTTCCAGAAGTTTAAGAAGTAAAATCCTGGTATTAATATATATAGGCATTTTATAAAAAATAAATCTATATAAAAAAAGAAAAATATTACACAGAAATCAAAATGTCGGCCTAATCAGATAGATCAGATTAGATGTTAAAATATGTAATGTGCCGGATATAGAAAATAAACATAAACTGCCAAAAATTAGGACGGGCGGAATTTTAAATAACCACTACCATACAACAGATGACAGGAATAGCTGGACTGTTACGAATATTGTTTCTATAGAAATAAACTGGTGAAACATCGATTTATAAATGGTCTATCAGTTATGGACATTAGAGGCCATTAATTTAATGTAAAGAATTTCGAGTGGCTTTGATGAAACAAACATTCTACCAAAAGACCGGCTCAGATGGCACGTTGACAGAGGTTTAATTTAAAATTACAGCTTCCAAGGACATCGGGTGTAACATATATGGAGATTTCTCAAGTAATTATCTCCATGTACAAAATCTGGGTCGACGGGAAATTTCCGCATTTATTTATGGATCTCAAATTCGGAAGATGGGTTTATATGTAGGTGCTATATTTCAAAATTGTCCGGTATGACACATCTTCGAACTCGACATGCCTGCCAAAAAAAAATTAGAACGTTAGGTTCTACTGCTATATTGCCTTAAAATTGTACCTTTATCAAGAGTACATACACGCAAAGAAAAAAAACGTTTGGAAAACGTGTACCGAAAACGTTTTTCTTTTGTAAGAGTTTTTTGAATTGCTTCGAAAAGTATACACTTTTATCACCAAAAAATTCGTGTTATAAAATGTTTATTTTTTCAATAAAAAAAGTTATTGTTGAAACAACAACACAGTCCATTTCGTTTATATCAAACACTGTTCTTTTCTGACTTTAGGTCTTTAATAAGACACATTTTACAGTTCAAAATTTAATATACTACAATGTAATGTTGAACATTTTTTCGGAATCTTCCGAACATATCTGGGGCCAAATCACCACAGTCGAAATCGAGTACTTCGTCTTCGTAATGTAGTTTACGCGGATCACCGCAGTCGTTATCGAATTGTTTCTACTCGAAGTTGAGCACGATAGGTAGCATGCTATCGAAAACGAAGTATGTAGTGATTTTTGAGCAGAAAAAAGGTAAACAAAAAGAAAAAAGTTGGTGAAAATGTAATTATTATTCCATTTTGGCAAAATACATTTAAGAAAATATAATATTACTTGCATTTAGGTAATCGAATCAAAGAAAGGAATGCTCAGTAGCCGCTTCAACTTATTTTTTCAAGAACATATTTAAAAGCTTCTTTTGACATATGAAAACGTCTTTTAAATCTATGGATGTTAAAAACACAATTTACTCTACTTCAGGCAATGCTAAAGGACTGCTTTTGTCACGAATATTTTTCCTTATAATTGCTACTTTGTACTCATCGTCTGAATCCGAAAACGAGGAAAAAAACCCTTGGATTCATAATATATTTTTACACATATATTTTAACACACAAAAACAATATAAATATCTCAGAAATAACATAATTTGATAACAAAACATTATTTTGAAATTCTACTCTCTTTCAATTTCTTATTACCACACCCAGAAAAAAGTGCCTTCGAAACTAAAGGAAAAAAATTTCATCAATATAGTTTATCCATTTTATTTCCATTAAGGTAAATTTTTGTGAAAAATAATAAAATTTACTCGTTTCAGTAAAAAAATCCTAAACTGTAAGCAGTTAGGAATATTTCATTAACTAGAATAAGGCATGGAATTTTACTCATACTATTTTCTTCGCTGGGTATAAGCATTTACTACTGAAAAAGAAAATTTTATTCACCGATAACAAAGCATTCGTAAAAATAAACAAAAACCGAACTAAAACCAAGTTTCTTCAAAATTAGTAAAATTTCTTATAAAATGATAATTGCGACATCCTTTATAATAGAAAGTTTTTCATACATACGAACAACACTTGGCATAGAAAAATATTTTAGTTCATTCGTACTAAGAAGTATGCAATCCTTTCAAAACTTAAGGAAACACACTTGTTATAATATAGGAAATTTTCCTAAATTTCTATTGTCTACCTGTAATCGATACCTGTCATCGTAATCGATGTGTTTGCGCGTGGGTGTAATCGATATATTTGCGCGTCGGTTGTTTTTTTAGTTGGAATCGCGTTGTTTTGGTATACGGAGAGATTGTTAAAAAATAATATGGTAAAATAATATAATAAATAACAAATAAAATATATAAAATATTTGTTATTTTAAATTAGTGAGAAAAATTTTCGTTTTTTTAAATAAATCTATCAATGTTCGTGATAGTGTATAAAGAAAGAAAACACCAGCAGAATAACAACCCTTTCATTTGTCTTCATTTTGGAATCTTCAATTATCAGGTAATATTCAGTGACGCTAACCTTTTGCAACAAAAATGTTTTATGATTTTTTATATTTGTAGGTATTGAAATTGTAAAAGGCGGACAAAATCGTTAGGCAGCAACTTATTAAAAGTGAAAAGTACAAGAAGAAGAAAAAGTGCGTTTTACAGTTGATAATATCACACGGAGATTGGAAATAGTGGAATAATAAACTAATATTTCAAAGAGATTCGATGCTGTTGATTCTTAATAAATATATTCAATATATTAATAAAACATGTCTTTTATTGAAGATAAAATTGCTTATAGAAATAAATAAAATTGTATTTAAAATCGAAGGTAAGCAGTTCTAATTATGAAGTAAAAGTTTTACCACAAATGTGTAAGATTTGTCGAAAAATTTCAATAAAATCATTCCATTCAGTTGTCCGAGTGAAATTTTCTAAAATCTTACAAAAAAAAAAAAAAAACAACTACAATTTATTTACCTGAACAAAATAAAAATCAATGTACATACGTACGTATGTTCATGGTTTAAAAAAGCATTGATCTTGCGATGAACGAAAGTGACGATTGTGATGTTAGCTGGCAAGTTGTAACAAATAGAAAACGAGATCGCAGTGAATCGCCTAAGCAAAACAATAACAAACGCAAAAATAACAACAATGATCCCCAAAATAATGTTCGTCTTAAAAACATGTTTACATTTGCACACAACAATAATGTAACACCAAGTACTTCGGTACAAGCAATTGAAAATATTAAAAAAACAACTGCTAGCGCAAACAGGTTCTCTGCTCTTTCAAGCAACGACAATGAAAACAACACTGAAGAGACAAATGAAGATGAACAAGTAGAAAATATTTCCAAACCACCATCTATTGTTATTGCTAATGTTACAAACATTGGAGAAATGGTAAAAGACATTACTGCAGCTATTAGATCCAATGACTTTTGTTATAAATCAATGAATGATGGACAAGTCAGGGTTATGGTTAAATCTGTTGAATCGTACAGAACACTTATAAAATTCTTAAACGACAAAAAAGTAAAGTGTCATACATACCAGTTGAAGGAGGAACGGGCATATAGAGTCGTTGTAAAAAATCTACACCCATCTACATCAACTATTGAAATTAAGAACTTCATTGAAAGCAAAGGCCATAAAGTAAGGAGTATTTCAAATGTTAAACAAAAAGTTTCTAAAACGCCTTTGCCAATGTTCTTTGTGGACTTAGAGCCGGGACCGAAAAATAGGGACATATATGATATTAGAGATATTAATAACGCACTTGTTAAAATTGAACCGCCGAGAAAAACCGATGATATGGTCCAATGCCACCGCTGTCAAGAATTCGGTCACACAAAAACTTATTGTAGAAAACCGTTCAACTGTGTCAAATGTGGACTTGGTCATTCAACGTCACAGTGTACTAAACCAAGTAATATCCCAGCTAAATGTGTTAACTGTCAGGAAAATCATCCGGCTAATTATAAGGGTTGTTCTGTCTACCAAAGAGTTGTAAGAAAAACAAGGCAAAATAACGTCAATGTTCAAGTTCGTCGAAGAAATATCAGTATATCTCATGATGAGGGCGAATATCCATATCTACACAATGAACCTCCTAATACTTTCAACAGTCAAAACCAAAATACCTATGCGGGAGCCGTAAAATCAACTGAGGTACCATCTTTTGTTAAAATAGAATCCCTCCTACAGAAACAAATTGAACTTACAAACACACTATTAAGTATGATGTCAGTTCTTTTGCAAAAGTTATGCAATTGAATCTAAAAATTGCCGTATGGAATGCTAATGGGCTTTCCAATCATACCCAGGAAATCGAAATGTTCCTGACTTCAAACTTTATAGATATACTTTTGGTCTCAGAAACACATTTTACGTGTAAAACGTATTTTGGAATAAAAGGATATGATCTGATAGAAGCTAATCACCCAGATGAAAAAGCTCGCGCAGGAGCTGCCATACTAATAAAGTCTACAATAAATTATGAGGTTTCCAATGCAATTAGAAAACCACATCTACAAGCAGCTTGTATTAAGGTTAAATGCAACGAATGCGATGTCCAATTTTGTGCACTTTATTTTCCTCCGAGATATACGTTAACATGTGAACAGTATGAAGATTTCTTTGAAACTTTGGGACCAAGATTCTTTGTTGGAGGGGACTACAACGCGAAACATACATGGTGGGGCTCAAGATTGAATAATCCTAAAGGTATCCAATTATACAAATGTCTATTAAATAAAGGCTACTCTGTGTTATCGACAGGAAAACCAACTTACTGGCCAACAGATCCATATAAAATTCCTGATCTAATAGACTTTGTTGTGTACAAAGGAATATCAAATCATTTTCTTGATATATATGATTGCAATGATCTAAGCTCAGATCATACACCAATATTAATAAATTACAAAACAAATTTGCAATCTATTACCAAAAAATATAGGATTGTAACCGCTCAAACAAATTTTAAATATTTCCAATATTGGATTGAAAGCAATCTTAATTTAAATATATCTCTGAAATCCCCCTCGGAAATTGATAATGCTGTCGAAATTTTTAACAATCTTTTACATGAAGCCGGATTCTTATCGACTCCAGCTATTAAAACTTCAAGTAAGCCAAAGAAAAATATGGACATAGAAATTGATACATTGGTGAGAGAGAAAAGAAGATTACGTAAACGTTGGCAAAATAGCAGACACCCGAACGATAGACGTCTATTTAATAAGGCTACTAAGGAGCTAAAAATTAAACTACATTTACAAAAGAACGAGCGCCTGGCAAATTTTTTAAACAACCTCGGAGTTACACGAAATGATGAACATTGTTTATGGAAAGCTACGAAATACCTGAAGAGGGCTAAAAAGAGAAATGTTCCAGTCAAAGATTCTTATGGAAATTGGTGTAAAAACGACAATAATAAAGCTAACGCATTTGCTAATCATTTGTATAATGTTTTTCAGCCACACTCAAACGAAAATACTTCCAACACAGATACCATTGTCAACTACTTAGATAGCCCCTGTCCAGTAGATTGGCCGATAAAACACATATCACCCCATGAGATACGCGAAGAAATTGGAAATATGAACACGAAAAAATCCCCTGGATACGACCAAATCGATGGTACTGTTGTCAAAAATCTTCCAAACAAAGCCATAATCTACTTGTGTCTTATATTCAATTCCATATTACGCTTAAATCATTTTCCATCGCAATGGAAATGCGCCGAAATTATAATGTTACATAAGCCAGGAAAACCAGAAAATGAAATTACATCCTATCGACCGATTAGCTTGGTGTCCACTTTCTCTAAGATGTTTGAACGAATATTTCTTAAGCGAATTTTACCTGTTCTAGAGAATAATAATATCATTCCTGAATACCAGTTCGGTTTCAGACATAAACACGGAACTCCCGAACAGTGTCACCGCATCGTTTCGTATATACGAGATACCTTGGAGAAGAAGAAATACTGCTCCGGAGTCTTTTTAGACGTACAACAAGCGTTCGACCGAGTATGGCATAATGGCCTCTTGTACAAACTAAAACGAATACTACCGACACATATGTATCTTGTCCTAAAATCGTATTTAACTGAACGCCATTTTTACGTAAAAGTAAACTCTGACCACTCTGAAATATACGAAATGAGAGCGGGTGTTCCACAGGGTAGTGTTCTCGGACCAGTGCTTTACACAATATTCACTTCGGATATGCCAGTTTCCAATGAAGTGTTCGTTGCTACCTACGCGGATGATACATCCAGTAAATGTGAAATTAAGGCTTCACAACTAGTACAAGCACAACTAAATTCAATTGAAACTTGGATGAAAAAGTGGAAAATCAACATTAATGCCTCTAAGTCGACGCATGTTACATTTTCACTGAAAAGAAAAGATTGTCCCGATGTGACTATAAATGGAAGCTCTATTCCTCATACCACTTGTGTTAAATATCTCGGACTTCATATTGACAGAAGATTAACATGGAAAACACATATTAAAAATAAAAGAAAACACCTTAGCATGAAAACGAAACAACTCTACTGGCTAATAGGACCAAAATCCCAACTAAGAGTGGAAAACAAGCTACTTTTATATAAGGCAATCCTGAAACCCACTTGGACATATGGAATACAGCTGTGGGGTACAGCAAGTAACTCTAATCTGGAAATATTGCAGAGATACCAGTCAAAAACTCTACGAATAATCCTTAATGCCCCATGGTACATTTCCAACAAAACTATTCATGATGATCTTAAAATCTCAACTGTTAAGGAAGAAATTAGAAGTTTTTCCGAATCCTATTTGCAAAGACTGAGCGACCACGTCAACCCATCGGCTATTTGTTTACTGGATGACACCTTCGAAACCAGAAGACTAAAGCGACATCACATTCTAGATCTCCCCTTTAGAACCTAAAACTAATACTGAGATATTTTTAAACATAATAATTATTTGAATAATCAATATATGTATATACTATAATTTTGTTGTTGTTTACATTGGTATTCAACACACTCTGTTATTTTGTAAATAATTATTGAATTTGCTTATTGTTCTTAAATGAACAGATTGTAAATAAAGTTGTTAAAAAGAAAAAAAAAAAAAAAAAAAATTCCATATATGAATTCAAATTAGTTAATTTTTTTCATTGTGTAATATACCACTATACTACAGAATGAAAAAAAAATTAACTAATTTGAATTAATATAGGAAAATAAATATAGGAAAATGTTAACTAATATATGGAATGCATTATTCCTAATTTCTACGAAAATCACATCGTTCAAATAAATAAAAATGTCTTTGGCGCTATACGAAGTTCAACTTTCTTCACAATGAGTTCATTTTAACTTAAAGAAGGGGTCACTTTTTTCTGGGTGCATATGTTTACAGCAATGTAAAAAAAAGTAGTAGACAAAATAAATTACGATCGAATGCGGTGATCCAAAAATTTAATGCGATCGAAATGTTTCTCTATACGAAACAGAACTCGATGACGAATGCGGTGATTTGGCCCCTGGAATATATGTAAAAAAACTTTGGTCGAAGCAGGGATCGAAATCACGACCCTTGGCATGCAAGTCGGACGTTGCAACCACTGATCCACGGTGTCAAACTAAATGTTTGTTTCTGTTAAATAAACTTTGTTTATTCGGTTCGTGGGCGCCGCAAGCTATGCTATATAAATATAACTTATATGGATATTTATCTATTGATGATCATAACAGGTACATAGCTCAGTGGTTAGTGTATTGGCTTACAAAGTGCATGGTCCGCGGTTCGATTCTCCGTCCAGGCGAAAGGTAAACAAAATGTTAAAAATGTATAAAATCGTATAATTTCTTCTACATTGTTGGTATTACAGGAAAAGGAAACTAAAAAGCCTCGTGGATGTGAGAAAGATGTGTGGGAAAATGCAATTAGCAAGAAAACAATGTTTTTTTTTAGTTTGTCTTTATGAAATTGTTTTTACATCCTGGAAAAGAATAAACGTTTATCACAAAATGTATATACTTTTCTTTCAAATACACACCCAGAAAAAAGTGACCTCTTCTTTAAGTTAAAATGAACTTATAGTGAAGAAAATTGAACTTCGTATAGCGCCAAAGACATTTTTATTTGTTTGAACGATATGATTTTCGTAGAAATTAGGTAGAATGCTTTCCATATATTAGTTAACATTTTCCTATATTTATGTACCACTATACTACAGAATGAAAAAATTTAACTGAATTGAATTCATATATGGAATGATTTTATTGAACTTTTTTCATTCATTTGGATAAATCTTACATATTTGTGGTAAACCTTTTACTTCAAAATTATGACTGTTTATCTTCGTTTTTAAATAGAATTTTATTTATTTATATAGGCATTTTTTTCTTCAATAAAAGACATGTTTTATTAATATATTAAATATATTTATTTAGAATCAACAGCATCGACTGGCCTTGAAATATTAAAACACATTTTTTCTTCTTCTAGTACCTTTCACTTTGAATAAATTGCTGCCTAGCAATTTTGTCCACCTTTTTATTTACAATTTCAATACCTACAAATATAAACAAAAAATCCTAAACCAATTTTTTCACAAAACGTTAGCGTCACTGAATATTACCTGATAATCGAAGATTCCAAAATGTAGTCGAATGAAGGGGTTGTTATTCTGCTGGTGTTTTCTTTTTTTTATAAACCAATTTTCAAAAAACGAAAATTTTTCTCACTAATTTAAAATAACAAATATTTTATATATTTTATTTGTTTTTTATTATATTATATTTATTTTTTAACAATCTCTCCGTATACCATAACAACGCGATTCCAACTAAAAACAACCCACGCGCAAACATATCGATGACAGGTATCGATTACAGGTAGATAAAAGAAATGTAGGAAATTTTCCTATATTCTAATAAGTGTGTTTCCTTAAGTTTTGAAAGGATTGTATACTTCATAGTAGGAATATAAATAAATAAAATAAATAAATAAATTTATTATTTTATACGAAACTTTACTAAATTTGAGGAAACTTGGTTTTAGTTCGGTTTTTGTTTATTTTTACGAATGCTTTGTTGTCAGTGAATAAAATTTTCTTGTTCAGTAGTAAATTCTTATACCCAGCAAAGAAAACAGTATTAGTAAAATTACATGCCTTATTCTAGTTAATGAACTATTCCTAATTGCTTTCAGTATAGGATTTTTTTACTGAAACAAGTAAATTTTATTATTTGACACAAAAATTTAACTGAATGGAAATAAAATGGCTAAACTAAGTTGATGAACATTTTTTCCTTTAATTTCGAAGACACTTTTTTCTGGGTGCACTTCCTTACAGCGAAAAGTAAATGAGAAACGAACTTTGTTTGTCTAAAATTTCGTTTGGGAGGAAAGAATTATTTTTTTGCGTGTATATGGTCAAAAATCGATATTTTAATATGTTAAAAATGGACAATACAATTGATCAATTCAGCCCAAGACTCCGACTCCACAGCCCTGGTTGTATCATCAATTTTATCTTTTTTCTGTTTGCTTTCATCAACGGAAAATTGTTGATTCAGCCTACGTAACTCCTAAATTAGAAGATTACAGATGAATATCCTACTTACAAATTAAAAATTGTCATTCTAACTAATTATACCCGGCGCCTGCGCACACTGTGGATCAGGGTATTATATGCTAGTGCATATGATTACAATAGGACGAGATGAGATAGACACATGATGACTTTGGCAAATATTCTCAGTGCCGGCCCCTGAGTGTAACAGGTTGGTTGATAAGTCCCCGGTCTAACAAAGAAAAACACATTTTTTTTGTCACAATACGTTTTTATTATTCAGCATAGTTCCCTTCAAGAGCGATACAACGATTGTAACGACCTTCCAATTTGTTGATACCATTTTGGTAGTACTCCTCAGTTTCGGCGATCACCTCTTCATTGCAGCCAAATTTTTTCCCTGCGAGCATCCTTTTGACGTCTGAGAACAAGAAAAAGTCGCTGGGGCCAGATCTGGAGAATACGGTGGGTGGGGAAGCAATTCGAAGCCCAATTCATGAATTTTTGCCATCGTTCTCAATGACTTGTGGCACGGTGCGTTGTCTTGGTGGAACAACACTGTTTTCTTCTTCATATGGGGCCGTTTTGCCGCGATTTCGACCTTCAAACGCTCCAATAACGCCATATAATAATCACTGTTGATGGTTTTCCCCTTCTCAAGATAATCGATAGAAATTATTCCATGCGCATCCCAAAAAACAGAGGCCATTACTTTGCCATCGAACTTTTGAGTATTTCCACACTTCGGAGACGGTTCACCGGTCGCTGTGGTGTTTGCGCTCAAAATCATCAACACGTTGTTGTTTTTGGTCAAATGTGAGCTCGCGCGGCACCCATTTTGCACAGAGCTTCCGCATATCCAAATATTGATGAATGATATGACCAACACGTTCCTTTGATATCTTTAAGGCCTCTGCTATCTCGATCAACTTCATTTTACGGTCATTCAAAATCATTTTGTGGATTTTTTGATGTCTTCGTCGGTAACCACCTCTTTCGGGCGTCCACTGCGTTCACCGTCCTCCGTGCTCATTTCACCACTCTTGAATTTTGCATACCAATCAATTATTGTTGATTTCCCTGGGGCAGAGTGCGGAAACTCATTATCAAGCCAAGTTCTTGCTTCCACCGTATTTTTCCCCTTCAGGAAACAGTATTTATCAAAACACGAAATTCCTTTTTTTTTTCATTTTCTTCACAATAGCAAAAGTTGCTTCACAAAAGACGCTCTATCTCACAAACTAATTGACTAACAGACGTCAAATGTTGACACGAATCATTTGAAGGTTGGTACTATATAAAAATAATATGCATTTAATACTAGCGATGCCATCTATGTGTCAGACCGGGGACTTATCAGCCAACCTGTTACTTCGCGCCAATAGTTTTTGCAAACTCGCCTATCAGGCAGTGAACCGTTATAGGAGATATCAGGAGTGAAATCTGACGCCTTGAGAACACTAGCATATTTTCGTGTGCGGTTTAAGTTTAAATGGGGCCATCGAACATTTGCCATCATAACAGCCTTGTCATGCAGTAAGAGCTTGCAGGTAGCCAGAGGCATAAAGGCAATAGATGCAGGATGACATTAAGGGAATCTGTTTCTATCTCACTGACTGCGCCTGAGATATACAAGCATGCCATACGCTGAACTTTGTCTAAACTTGTCGGCTGCTGAAGTGCCAACCACCAGGCTACAACACCATATAGCATTAAAGGTCTAACCACTGCCGTGTATAACCAATGCACAATTTTCGGGTTTAGTTCCTATTGCCGTTTCAGACGAGTACAAAGCTACCGTTGTTTTTCTCGATCTTTCTTCAATATTAAGCTTAAAGTTCAGCTTCCTGTCCAAAATAACACCAAGGTATTTTGCACATTCACAAAAGGGAATTTCAATACCCCCTAGGAAATGGGCTTAACCATGGGATTTTTGCGATCTTTCCGCGATTTTGCGATTTATCCCAAGAAAGAGAATGCTCTTTCGCCCATTTCTCAGTCATCCGGAGGGCGCTCTGTATAATAACAATTTTTTCTTTGACAATTTTTTCTATAAAAATAAAACTTTTAAACATTTAGACAAAATCTTCTACAGAAATAACATTTTGAAAAAAATTTCTATAGAAATGAAATTTTGATAAAATCTTTTATAGAAATAAAACTTTAAAAAAATTTTCTATAGAAATAAAATTTTGACAAAATTCTCTATAGAAATAACATTTTGACAAAATTTTCGATAGAAATAACATTTTGACAAAATTTTCTATAGAAATAAAATTTTGACAAAATTTTCGATAGAAATAAAAAATTAAAAACAAATCTATAAAAATAAAATTAAAAAAATTTACCCTGTAGTGGTGAAGTATACAAATCTATAGAAATAAAATTTTCTTTGGAACTTTGTGAATGGAAATTTTCCCCTGACTGCTACACGCTCACAAAAAATCGCTTCTGTAACATATACTCCCAAACATATTTTGCTTCAAGCATATATACTTTTGGGTATTGCCCAAACATTTATATGTTTGATCTCTTCCAATATATAATATGTTTGAAAGCATATTAGTCTAAACAATATATGTTTGGGTAGTCTAAGTTCCAAACATTTTGTATTTTTGCATCCAAATTCAATAATGTTGTCTTCCAAAAAAAAATATGTTATTATGTGAACATATAATATGTTTGGAAGCATTTTGCACCCAAAAATATTATATGCTTAAAAAAAATTCTCCCAAACAATATTGTGCTCAAAATTTTATTTATTTATTTATATATTTACAATCATAATGAATTATGAAAATAAACAGGTAATATAGGTGCTAACAACATAGGTTTTCGACCTGAATGCTCAAAATTTTGTTTCTGCCCAATTGTATATTCCCCCACATCTTTCTCACTTCCACGAGATTTTTTAGTTCTTAGCACCTTTTTCTGTAATACAAACATTGTAGAAGAAATTATTCAATTGTATGATTTTTTTTATTTTAATTTTACCTTTTGCCGGACGGGGATTCGAACAGCGGACCACACAGTTTGTAAGGATCAAAGAAGTAGCTGATCAATTGCCCAAGGAAAAATAAAATGTTAATTTTGTAATAACAAGCAACAACCACCAACTTAATTCAATATCGCTCCCTGTTAAATAGCGCTCCAAGCTACTAAACACATATATGTTTATAGGCTATTTCTAAATTAATATATGTTTGCATCCAAGCATATTATATTTACAAACATTTTATGTCCCAAACATAATATGTTCTAACATATTAACATATATGTCCCAAACATGTTATGCTAGTTTATGAACATTATATGCTTGCACTCAAAAATATTGTGTTTAAAAATTTGTGTTCCAAACATATAATGTTTATAGCCAAACATATGAAAAACAGTCTTTTTCATCCGTGTAGAGCCACATCATCTGCGTATGACACCACTTTTATGCTTTCTTTTTCTAGGGAAACCAGAAGGTTGCTTTACATTTTTCACAAAAAGTACAATTGATTGTGTCGTCAAGTTTGCTAAATTTTGATGGTAGATATTTCACTGTTCGGTAGAATTCTCAATATTTTGGTTGATTTTGCAAAATATTCCTCTATGGAAATAAAATTTTGACAAAATCTTCTACAGAAATATAATTTTGAAATACTTTTCTATAGAAATAAAATTTTGATAAAATCTTCTATAGAAATAAAACTTTGAAAAAATTTTCTATAGAAATAAAATTTTGACAAAATTCTCTATAGAAATAACATTTTGACAAAACTTTCTATAGAAATAACATTTTGACAAAATTTTCTATAGAAATAAAATTTTGACAAAATTTTCGATAGAAATAAAATTTTGACAAAATTTTCTATAGAAATAAAATTTTGAAAAAGTTTTCTATAGAAATAAAAATTTTAAAAACAAGTCTATAAAAATAAAATTTTGAAAAAAAATCTATAGAAATAAAATTTTCTTTGGAAATAAAATTTTGACAAAATTTTCTTTGGAAATAAAATTTTGACAAAACTTTCTGTAGAAACAACATTTTGACCAAATCATCTACAGAAATAAATAAAGTTTACACTCATATGACCACAGATGCCAAAGAATTACTCCGATTTACTTGAAATTTTGCTATATATGGCAAATTTGGTTGAAATCTGTTCAGATTTAGATATAGCTCTCACATATATCTTTCGCCCGATTTACACTCATATGACCACAATACGAATGCGTATTTTGCTTAGCATAGAAGACGCATTTCTCAGATGTAAATTTTTTTTCCTTGCCCAAAGACGATAATCTTTTCAATGAAGTCGTTCTGTTCTTACAGTTAAGTGATTCGCCTTAAAAATGTGTATCTTTACATCAAAGAAAATTTTGTTTGACTAAGGCCAACTTGGCTTTAAATAATTCTGAACAATTCTTCAAAATTAATGAAATCGTCTTTAAGTTTGTTGACTTTTTGTATCTTCATGGACGTTTTTTTTTTACTTGAAGTCGAGTCTGAATTTGGAAATTTAAGTTGTAACACATTTTTAAATGACTTTGATAGGACCAAAAGAAAAAAGCAGAAAATACGAATGAATTAAAATTTGTTTTCTAGAATCAAGTACGCAAAACTCAAATTTAAAAGAGAATTGTGTCTTAAAAGTATTATCCCCATTCTTTGGCTAGGAATCAATACCAAAATCATTAGTGTAAGACAAAATCTTTGGATATGGGCATGTTTTTTTCAGTGCGGATTTCCTCTATCTAAAAATGTATACATTTTTTTCAATTTCAGGTTTTCGTATGTTTAGTTCTAATTGGTGTTGCCTCTGTGACAGCTAAGCCAAAACCTGGTGGTGGTTGGTCTAGTGGAGGCGGTGGCGGCGGAGGAGGATGGTCGTCTGGTGGAGGAGGAGGTGGTGGCGGAGGAGGTGGTGGTGATGTACAAATTGTTAAAATTATAACAGAAGGTGGTGGCGGAGGAGGTGGCGGTGGTGGTGGATGGTCGTCTGGCGGTGGTGGAGGAGGTGGTGGATGGTCGTCAGGTGGAGGTGGTGGAGGTGGAGGTGGTGGTGGTGGAGGAGGAGGTGACATCAAACTTGTTAAAATTATCAGCCTAGGAGGTGGAGGCGGAGGAGGTGGTGGCGGTGGTGGATGGTCCTCTGGCGGTGGTGGTGGAGGTGGTTGGTCTTCTGGCGGGGGTGGAGGTGGTGGAGGTGGTGGAGGCGGTTCCACTAAAATTATTAAAATTATTAAATTAGGCGGCGGTGGTGGAGGCGGTGGAGGTGGTTATGGAGGTGGCGGTGGAGGATGGTCATCTGGTGGTGGAGGCGGTGGTGGCTGGCAACCTTCTGGAGGTTGGACCTAAAATTTGGTACCAAATTGTATACATATTGTAAATATTTCACCTTTTGTACATTTAATTTGTAAAACACTAAATTTTTATGTAAATAAAAAACTAAAATCTTAAATGTTACCCAGATATTCTGCATCTTTCATAAAACACTCATTTGGCTTCGGACGTTCTTTATTTGATAATATTTATAAACATCAATCTAGGCGTTAGGTTAGGTTAGGTTATGTGGCAGCCCGATGTATCAGGCTCACTTAGACTATTCAGTCCATTGTGATACCACATTGGTGAACTTCTCTCTTACCACTGAGTGCTGCCCGATTCCATGTTAAGCTCAATGACAAGGGACCTCCTCTTTATAGCTAAGTCCGAACGGCGTTCAACATTGCAGTGAAACCACTTAGAGAAGTTTTGAAACCCTTAGAAATGTCACCAGCATTCATAATTCACCACTGAAAAACTTTTTGGTGTTCGGTCGAAGCAGGAATCGAACCCACGACCTTGTGTATGCAAGGCGGGCATGCTAACCATTGCACCACGGTGGCGTTGGACTGACCAGATCACAGCTCTACGTTTTCATATATAGAAAGCTCCTTGCAGGCTTACTTCACATTACTCAAAATCTTAGATCACCATGACGACTGAGGTTTAGCACTAGTCTTTACAGCTCTAATCGACACTCCAATTAGAGGTCTGCACGTTAGTAATATTTTACTCACACACACTCAAGAATCTTACTCGGGCACGATATTTTTTGGTAGGACTCACGCTGACGCACACTCACAGAAAGAAAATTTGTACTCACGCACAAAAATCTTTTAAATATCGTGACACCAAAAACGTCGTGAATCACGAATAATTTACCTGAGTGACCTGACAGAAATCAAGGAAATGATTAAAATCGATTGTACTCTTAACATCCTAAGTATTGTAAATAAATTCAACTCGTAAGCGTTTTATGTTCGTGACTATTTTCGTGAGCGTATTTTTTCGATATTCGTTACTCACCCACACTAACGAAGATATTATTTTTGTGACTCACATTCACCCACGATATTTGGTTGGTTAATCACGCCGTTGCCATCAGCATGAGTCACGAATATTTACGTGATTCACGACAATTTCGTGTCACGTGCACACCTCTAATTCCGATAGACATACCGTTAAAAAAAAATCCACGTACACTCAAAGAAGGAATATGATCACCTCAAACATGCTTCAAGAGCAAAATTTTTTTTTGGATGGGGAACATGTAACATTTTTTTCCGCAAGAATGTTGTTTTCTCGCGAAACATAAAATGTCTGGAATATGAGGTGATCATATTCCTTCTCTAAATGGGCGGATTCAATTCCCACTTATTAGTAGATCCTACACGCAGAGAAGGAATATGATCACCTCAAACATGTTTCAAGAGCAAAATGTTATTTTTGTATGGTGAACATGTAACATGTTTGTCACTAAAATGTTATTTTCTCGTCAAATATAACCTGCTTGCCGAAATCAGATACATGATTTCCGAGAAAATAACATGGTTGCGAAAACCATGTTACATGTTCACCACCAAAAATAACATTTTGCTCTTAAAACATGTTTGAGGTGATCATATTCCTTCTCTGGGTGTAATCACAGACAAAGCAAAACTAATACTTCACTCTATACATTTTTTTAGACGACCGCAAATAATTTAGGAATTCTATTGAAAGTATAGTAAACAACGCAAATAGCGCTCGCCAAACCGTTTCCAGTACGTATAACCTGTAAAATTTCAAACTTTACGATAAAGCTGTTAGTTGGCAGATTGCAACTCTCGTAAATATAATATACTAATATATGTAAGACAAATTTTTATTCCCTTCACCTACTGTGGTACAGGGTATAATAAGTTTGTGCATTTGTATGTAACGCCGAGAAGTAGTAGTCATAGACCCATCTTTTAGTATACCGATCGGCTTAGAATTAAATTCAGAGTCGATTTAGCGATGTCCGTCTGTCTGTCTGTTGGTGTATTTTTGTGTTCAAAGTCCAGCTCGCAGTTTAAGTCCGATCGTCCTCAATAGGGTCCTTTTTCGGCTCAAAGACGATCCCTATTGATTTTGGAAAAAATCGGTTCATTTAGATATAGCTGCCATATATATTTATAACCGATCTGTTCATAAATGACGTATTTATCTGTTCATAAATGACGTATTTATCTTTCAATTTAGTATAATCGAATATTTTGTCAATCTCGTAAATTTTGCAAAATATCAGTCAAATCGGTTCAGATTCAGATATAGCTCTCATATATAGCTTTCGCCCGATTTACACTCCTACGGCCTCAGAGGCCAATCTTTTGCTCCGATTGACGTGAAATTTTGCACAGGGAGTAGAATTAACATTATAAATATGCATACCGAATTTATTTGAAATCGTTTCAGATTTAGATATAGCTCCCATATATAGCTTTCGCCCGATTTACACTCCTACGGTCCCAGAGGCCAAAGGTTTACTTCGAGTTACTTGAAATTTTGCACAGGGAGTAGAATTAACATTATAAATATGCATACCGAATTTATTTGAAATCGGTTCAGATTTAGATATAGCTCCCATATATAGCTTTCGCCCGATTTACACTCCTACGGTCCCAGAGGCCAAAGTTTTCCCCGAGTTATGTACATTTTTGCACAAGGAGTATAACTAACATTATAAATATACATACCGAATTTGGTTGAAATCAGTTCAGATTTAGATATAGCTCCCATATATATCTGTCGTCCGATTTACAGATATGTACTGAGAGTTCAATTAAAAGTTTAGCCATGTGTTCCAAATTTTATCAAAATCGGCTCGGAATTAGACAAAACCCCCATATATGTTCTTCCGATTTTAGCAAATATGGCCAAAATACCCACATGTTCCTTCTAAAATCGTCACTGTTAAGTCGATAACTCGAAAAAATGATTCAAATTTATCTATACTCTAATTCGTATATATCGACCTATAAATCGAATATGAAGATATGCGAAATTTTATGCAATTTAAATATTTACAATATTTTTTTACTAACATTGTGGTCCGTCACGGTAATCAACCAATTTAAATTTTGAGTCTATACATTTTGTGAAAGTTTAAAAAAAAATTTCACATCGGTCCATATTTAAATATTTGTATATTGGAATATAAACCTTTATATAGTTCCTAACAAATTTGAAGGTGTTAAGATGGTATCAAAAATATTGGTATACATATTGGTGAAGGGTATAATATAGTCGGCCCCGCCCGACTTTAGACTTTCCTTACCTGTTTTTTTATGAAAGGTCCTTATCAGAGAATGAAGCCGACCCATTTTTGTCGGCGGCGGCTAACACTAAATTTTTGCCTCCGGCAGCGGCGGCTTGACGGCTAAGCCGATAAAAAATTGTCTGTTCGGCGGCGCAAAATTATCTATTATAAAATCAATTTGAAGTTTTCCCAATTGTAATGTGATTAGTTGTACAACCAATCTTACAATCAAATTTACATTTCATTCAAATTTTTTGAGCTAAATTTTTGTAAAACTATTATAGCAACTTGATACTAATTGATTAAAAGTGGAAAGTTCAAAATTTTGGCAAAAACTATGACAAATATTATTAAATTTTTCTGATATAAATCAATATTTTAGATTAATTGGCGGCTAAATTTGAGTCGAGATGAGTCGACATATTCGGCGGCGGAGTCGACTGCTAAAAACGGGTCGGCGACGGCTAAAATCGGCGGCGCGACTCGGCGGCTTCATTCTCTGGTCCTTATTGGATACTTTTAATTGTTTCAAAATAGACTCTAACAATATCCTGTACTTTAGGAACTTGGTTTGGTACAAATTGTCAACAGTGAGAATCATGAGATTTGGATATAGTATACGGCTATTTTTTGACGAGGTGGGGTTTCTAAGTGCCGTCAAATTCAAATAATGTTGGCAGGGGTATTGTACAATGGACAAAGTTCAATTAACCCTTTAGTGTCCCGACTAGTTAAAATTGCAGGCCTTTTCTGAAACACAATGTTGCGCTTCAACTTATGCGCATTATGGTTATCCAACATATTTGGTAGATTTTTTACTGTTTGGTAGATTGGTAGAATTCCTGATGTTCTGGTAGATTTTGTAAGATCTTCCTCTCCAACTAAGAGGTGTTTCACAGATTTTCTATAAAAAAAATTTCAAATATTTTCTATAGAATTAAAATTTTGACAAAAATTTCTATATGAATAAAATTTGGCAAGATTTTCTATAGATATACAATTTCGACAAAATTTTCTATAGACGTAAAATGTTGACAAAATTTTCTATAGAAATATAATTTTGACAGAATTTTTTATATTGTAAAATTGTCTATATGATTACAATTTTGACAAAATTTTCTACAGAAATAAAATTTTGACAAAATTTTCTATAGAAATAAAATGTTGACAAAATTTTGTATAGAAATAAAATTTTGACAAAATTTTCTATAGAAATAAAATTTGAAATTTCAGGGTTAAATAAAATAGTACCCACATCTAAGGGGAAATGTGATATAGATTTAATGGCAATACATTGACGTCAAATGTCGAATTTTCAGCAATCGCGTGACATCGACTTGTCGGCGATGACTAAATAATCGGTAAATGTGTTATCGATCCCATAAACATGCAGCAGTATCGATTATGCCTTCGGATTTAACTTATAATGTGCACAATATATGGGATATGTTCGACACGAGCACTGTCGTCCGGATTAACTGATAGTCTGTAAAGCGCATTACTAACCTGACGTAGCAACATTTTTCTTTTATGTTAACTATTTAATGGAATTTCAGCAATCAATCGAAGAAAATATTTAACTTAGGTTAGGTTAGGTTATGTGGCAGCCCGATATATCAGGCTCACTTAGACTATTCAGTCCATTGTGATACCACAGTGGTGAACTTCTCTCTTATCACTGAGTGCTGCCCGATTCCATGTTAAGCTCAATGACAAGGGACCTCCTTTTTATAGCCGAGTCCGAACGGCGTTCCACATTCTAGTGAAACCACTTAGAGAAGCTTTGAAACCCTCAGAAATGTCACCAGCATTACTGAGGTGGGATAATCCACCGCTGAAAAACTTTTTGGTGTTCGGTCGTAGTAGGAATCGAACCCACGACCTTGTGTATGCAAGGCGGGCATGCTAACCATTGCACCACGGTGGCTCCCAAAAAAATATTTAACTTGCTTTTTGTATAAATACAAAGACATATTTTATTTGAAAAAAATAATTTTTACAAAAAACAAAAGGACTAATCATGTTTTAATTTCACAAAAATAAAATTAAATTCTGAAATCAATTTTACTAATACAATACAGGAATACAGTTGATTGAAATACACAGACATTTTTTAGTTTGTTTTTTAACTTTCTTAAAAAATATCAGTAACATTAGTAGAACACTGTCATATTTTTTTATGCAAACGGCATAGCACATTGAAAATGTATTATTAAATTTTTGACTTAGCTAATATAGAATTAATGGTAAGTCCTAAAAGAAAAATTGTCATTTCGTTGTTAGCTCCAAAGGCACTTTGGCTTGAAACGTTCGCTAGCTTAAAACTTTAGCTAATATAAATATGAATATCAAAATAAATGTTATAAATAAGCTATATTCTAATATGTGTGTATATATACTTATATATAAAACTTTGATCTTATGATGAATGTATAAGCGGCTATAATTATATTATGTATTTTTTTCTTTATATTTAAGTATATAATTTGTGCGTTTTTTTAAATTTGTTTTTGACTTAATGGTATTCTTGTCGTGGAAAATAATCAGGTAAAAAGAAATGTATGAGAATTCCAGTCATCATTAAGGCAAAAAAGAATATAACTGCAATCCACCAGAGAATACGTTCCCAGCGACGTACTTCTAAATTACGAAGAACTCCTATACCGACTAATAGACCAGCTACAGCTCCAGACAAATGGGCCATATAACCAATTTGGTCATGTTGATCGGTTAGATGACGATAAATGGATGTACCCAAATCCGTAAAACAGAAGATAAGAAAAACAAAGAGTTGAACAATAGCATATTCCATTTCTTTCCAGTTCTGTGAAAAAGATGATTGTAAGATTATTTATGATTTATAATATTAACGTAGAGTTTATCTTACCATAATTATAGTTGCAATGTGTGCTGTTATAAGAGCATAAACACCACCTGATGCACCAGCCAAAAATATACGGGGACTTGTCAGAGATGTGCCCATGGAACCTGCCACAACACCGGCTAAATAAACTAAAGCAACTCGCCACCAATGATGAACTAATTCCAAGGCTACTCCCAAAAAGATCTGGATAATTAGATTCATAAAAAGATGCATAAGACCGACATGAACAAACATGTAAGTAACGAAACGCCATGATTCGTAACGTTTGTATGGATTATAAATGAACAAGGTTGCGGCTGGACCATTTGTGCTTTCTCCAATTCGCCGATTATTGTCGGGATCATCTCTAGAATAATTAAGAAAATGGATAATTGTCACAAATAGGAAATTACATTTTTTATTTGTACATATCGATACGACCATAAAACAGTTAAACATATAATACCATGGCAATACTACTTGAAATGCTTGAAATTATATAAGTAATAATAAAAAAAATGGATAAACATCATACAAATTACTTAAATGTTCAACAAAAAAAAATCTAATTCAATTCAAACAAATAACTTAACACGTTCGACACAAAACAAAATCTAATTCAATCATGAAATTAATTGATTCAATTAATTTTTTAATTGAAATGTCTTCAATCACGAAAATGATCATTTCAATCACAGTTTTAATTGGGCATAAAAAATACTTGATTTTAAAAAATTTAACTAAAAACGTAACTATTTTCAATTACTTCCTTAATTGACTTGGTGTTTTAGTTTGATTACAAAATTGATTAGCCGGGCTTTTCTGTGAATATAAAAATACTAGCCATTATTATATTCACAGAAAAGTATCCCCAAAATATGTCCAATTAAAAAGTTGATTGAAGTTGACATTTTTTCATTTAATAAATTAATTGGTGCAATTAACTTTTTAATCAAGATAGACATATTAAGTCAATTAAGTCAGTGATTGAAAATTTTAAAATTTAAAACTAGAAATTAATTGATACAATTAACTTTTTAATCAAACTCGAAAGACTAACGGCCATTTTCATATAGCTCGGTTAGGCTTTAACTGGCAGTTAACAGAAAGAAAAATGGAAATATATTTTATCTGGTTAACTTTAACCGAAAAATGTTCAGCAGTTAAGTTCCTAAATGACATATGGAATATATAAACAAGATGACAGATATGTCTATACTACGGTTTAAAAGTTCGTTAGCTAACGTAGCACTAACGGAGCTTCATGAAAATGGGGGTAAGTCAATTAAAATAAGTTATAGATTTTTTTTAATTTTTAACTAAAAATTTATTTCAAACAATTAATTTTTTAATCAAACTAAAAACTGACTTAGTTTTTAAGAAAGTAATTGAAAATATTTAAGTTTTTAATGAAAAAATTTATTGAGTTTTGCAATCAACATCAATCAAATGTTTAATTAAATCAATTAAAAAAAAGTAAGTCTAAAGTCGGGCGAGCGCACTATGTTTAACCCTTCACCACCAAAAATGTTGATACTCTTTATATATGAAGGTTTATATTCCCAAAATCTATAGATTTACAATTTAAATTGACTAACTCCCTGGAGCGAAACACAATGTTAGTAAAACCTAATGAAAAATATAAAGCTAGAGCCATTTTTATGCAATTGGACAAAAGTGAATTTATGACTTATCGGACGATACATATGTTTTAGAGGTATTTATATTTCTCAAATTTGAGACATTTTTACAGTTTTTTTTTTTTTGCATGTAAATCGGAGTGAAACTATGATCATATGTGTGTAAATTATGCATGCATAGTTAAAAATTTATTTCTACTCTCTGTGATAAATTTCACGTACATCGGAGTAAAACTCTGACTTCTGGGGCCATATGAGCGAAAATCGGGCGAAAGATATATATGGGAACTATATCTAAATCTGAAGCGATTTTGGCACGCACAGTTAAAATGTTAATTCTACTCCTTGTGCAATATTTCACGTAAATCGGAGTAAAGCTATGTCCTCAGTGGTCATATGAGTGTAAATCGGGCGAAAGATAAATATGGGAGCTATATCTAAATCTGAACCGATTTCTTCCAAAAGTCAATAGTCTTCTATTCTCACCGAAAACACATACCTGCGCTAAATATGAAGTCGATTGGAATATGTAGTGGTATGGTTTGTTGGTATATCATAAACAATGACAGTTTTGCCTCAGCTGACCTAATGTAAATGTTTATGTGAATTTTTGCAATTCTCTTATGCTTAGGGCGAATTCAAGAACTGGTTTTGACAGCGATATAGGGAAAAAGTGATCTAACGGTTTCTATGTAGATGAAGAAGTAGACATAATTGTTAAGGTTGCAAAAGAACATCATTAGTTTTTTGGTAGTCCACGTGTGACAAAGTCTGACACAACTGTGAGAACAAAAATTATATTTTCAAACGAAGTAAGAGCCAGCTAACAAAGTAAAAGCCAGCTAATTCAACCAATTTTGAAAGAACAAAGATAAATTCTCGGAGGTGTTAGTTTTGAATTATAAGTAAAATAACCCCCAGAACGACCCGAGAAATAATTGAGAAGCAATTGTTGAAGCAAGGCATCAGTGGTGAACTGAACACCAGAAAATCTACTTTTTTTGAAGAAACCAATCCAGCAAGGTCACAAAAAGCAGGGAGGCGATGGAATTATTGATATTGCTTTTATTTAAACAACAAGCTGCCTACCTCCTGAATGACGAGGATTAAGCCTTAAATCTACGATTGACCAAATAACTAAAATAAACATAGAGGGAGTTCTTCACATGTGTTCTTCACGCAAACTACTATTCCAGCAAGACAATTTTCTTGGACAACGATGAAGAAACCGCACACAAATGTCAATTACATATATATATAATTATTTTTCGTTTCTTTAATTTTTTTTGTTCCAATTTCATTAATTTCAATCTTCATTTAATATCATTAGTATAATTTTTTTATTATAAGTAATATAATTGTGAAAGAAAAAGAAATGAATTTATGTATGTAATTAGAAAACTACGAAGAACTTTATTAACATCATTTCTTTATTTTTTGTTTGTTTTTTTCCAACCTAGAGGATTCTATAAGCCAAAAGCAACTAACAGCCCGACTACGACGATTTTGAGCGCTCAACATCGGCCAAGACCTGTTCTTGAATGAGTCTTTTGAAGTATTAATGAACAATCCTATTTAAAGGATCCAAAAATGTAAGTGCCCTCTATCTGATTTTTATTACCTCCTATTTCCTGTCTTTGACATTGAACATTGAAAGATATCGATTTGATGTTAATTCGTTCTCAAGTAATAATATTACTTTATATCAAAAAAATAAGAATTGATGATATGAACTGCTAAATTTAATGTTTTAATTTGGGAAAAATGCATGAGTAATCATATGTAGTTTAACACTCAACGTATGTGGCAATTTAGGGGCTATTGCAAGAGCCGGTCGAGTAATAGCCAAGGATGGGTTTTTAACCTATACGGGGTGGGTAGACCCAAGGATAATGTCATCAAATATCCTGAAGCAACTGGACTGGTGTAGAAATATGAAATGGAATTCAGATAAGAGAAATGAGAGGTATAAGTTCATTTGTTTTGTTTATAGTCCTGAAAGGAGACGAACCCATAGCCGGGTGAAATTAATGGCAACGTTCCATCCATGCCTTCTCTTTTTCACAGCTCCCTCGCTGTGGTGATTCAGGGCCATAACAATGGCGCCCAACGGGAAGAAAATTTCCATCATATTATGTTTGACTTATCCAATCTCGACGAAACACTCAATAAGAAAAATTCAGGTTTTATCAAAGTTGTGTAGACTGGCTGGCAATTGGCCGAGTATTGTTGCTACAGTAGTATTTATTGTAACCTGTAAGTTAACAGGACTAAATGCAAACACCGTCCAATATTTTCTTAGACGTACAAGGTAGAATTTAGTATCTTGCCTTTGGAGGTTTGCGACTTCCAGCAATTGTGCTAATTTACACCTAAAGAAACTAAAATAAAATAATAATGGAAATAGAGAAAATAGGAAATTTTGATAAACCTGAGATTTTTTTTATTTTTACATACTCCGCGTAATCTTATAATAAATGTGGTGGAAATGCAGCACTAATATTGCTTCCGCGAAATTACGTTTGTGCTTAAAGCTTCATTTTAGATTTTCGTTGGTTTTCAAACCGATTAATTGGAAATCCGAATATTCGATGTTGAAAGTCTACGAAATATCGTAGATTATTGCAGTAGTCCAGATTAGCTACATATGAGTTAGAACTCATGACATATTTTCCCAAAATAATTCATGCAAATTGAACATTAAAAACGAAAAGTGTGTTTGAATATTTTTTCTGATTTTTTTATTATTATTTTCCTATGATTTACTGTATACAAATAATTATTTATATACACCTGAATTGAGTTTGTATTTTGATGAGACCAAATACTCGCTTTTGGGCTAGACAGGAAGAAGAAAGTAGATCTAGCACTCCGATCCCGTCGGGTGACTCTTTACTCGACACAACCATATTAGAGGGGTTTGGTGAAAGGGATTCCACTATTGTCGAGGTTAATAGAGACTCCGGTGAAATGGCGGAAAGTGGTGAAGGGCAACAGGGTGCTGAGGCTTTGCCACAGTTAATTTCTCAACAAATACAAAGTGAAGTTTCTTCCATGGAAGAGAGACTTCTTAGTAGAATATCGACTATGTTAGAATCTCAAAGACAGGTTACGCCTGAATTTCCTAGGGAAATGCCACCGAATGCTAGAAGATCTAGGGGAGGCAGAGGTAGAAACCGCAATAGATTTTCAGGGAATCATAATTTTACTAATCACCAATCGAACGACCATATGAATCGAAACTCAGTGCAAGGTACGGAACAGAATTTAGAGAATGAGGGAAGAGAGAGTCAGATCCGTACATCGACCGAGATAGACGAATTGCTAAGGAGGGTACAATCACTCAATATTAATCGGAATGACGGTAGACGCTTGGAAATGCATCGCTGGAATATTTCATTTTCTGGTGATGGTACAGGTTTACGGGTAGATGAATTTTTGATTCGTGTTCAACATATTGCAAATACTCAAGGCTATTCTCTCGAAGAGGTAACGAGAAATATTTATATTCTTTTAAACGGTTTAGCGGCTTCTTGGTACTTTTCTTGGCTCACTAGAAATCAGAATCCCACATGGATAGAATTTAAGAATCAATTAAGGGATCATTTTCGCACAGCTGATACAGATTGTGACATAGAGCACACTATGATGAATAGAGTTCAAAGACCAACTGAGAGTTTCGATCAATTTTATCATGTTATTACTGAATTGAATTCTAGAATGGAAAATCAAAGATCGGACGCGGATTTGATAGAAATTTTGAAAAGAAACGTAAACCCGAAAATGACAGTTTTCATACATAATTCTAAAAGTAGAATTTTGTCAGAATTTTTGAAGGAATGTCGTAGAGCAGAAAGGGACATAGCAAAGGTCGAGAGTAACATGAACCGGAACAGGTCAAGGGTGAATGAGATTAATTTGGTTGAGGAGTTATTGCCAATCGGACATGAGGAAACACCTCAGGTAGATGCAGTGTATATGAATACTAAACGTGACACTTCTGATCATTCGAAATTGACATGTTTTGATTGTAAGAAGATAGGACATATCGCTATTAACTGCCAGGAAAAATCAAATAGAATTTTTTGTTATCGATGCGGTCGCGACAATTATGTTGTTTCCAATTGCCCGGACTGTAAGGGAAAAAACTTTCGGCAGAGTTGGGTAACCGGGGTCCCGAACTCATAGATAATATACCCGGATTTGACTTCAAAGATGATACACGTACTTTTCAACAAAATCTTCTCGGCCATGACACCATAATTAACCCTGACTTACAATTAGAAACTGAAAATGACTTATCGGACATACCACATGAATTTAGAGACTCATTTATGAAGAGATGGCGACATTATAAGCAAATACGGGACGATATATTCAGCGAATCTGGTGTGGGATATATGCCTTCGGCACGAATTTTAAGGACTAGACAGCGTCATAAGGAGCTTAGATCTGAACATAGACGAGTTATTAGCACAGTCATACATGATGAAGGGACAGATATACGTCCATACGCTGAGGTTGTATTATGGGGTAATTCGATTTCAGGCTTACTCGACAGTGGGGCCAGTGTGAGTGTTCTGGGGGGTGGTTCTTTGCAATTTTTGCGTGATAATGGAATTTAATTTCGCCCATTTAAATCATCTCTTGAGGTTGCAGATGGAGCTTCGTCGACCGTAGTAGGAAAGATTCATACCGAAATTTCATACAAAGGTCAAACAAAGACTATAACGTTGTACATTGCTCCGGATCTAAAGCAATCTTTGTATTTAGGATTCGATTTTTGGATTCTTTTCGGGCTTGATAAATTTGTCGTATCAGAGATTTTGGCTCCAAGTTGCTCTGTAGATACGAACGCCCACATTTTGAACCCAAATCAAGGAATATTGGTGGAAAAGGTTAAGTCAATGTTTCCTTCCTTTTCGAAACTTGGCCTTGGCAAAACCCACCTGATCGAACATCACATCGATACTGGTAATGCGACACCTATCAAGAAAAGGCACTATCCCATATCGCCTGCTAAGGAGGCTCTTCTATATGAGGAATTGGATAGGATGCTGGCATTGGGTGTCATAGAGGAAAGTAAAAGTCCCTGGTCTTCACCAGTGGCGACAGTAGTGAAGCCAGGTAAGACCAGGATATGTTTGGACAGTAGAGACCTCAATAAAGTGACCGTTAAAGATGCCTATCCAATTCCCCATATAGAAGGGCTTCTCATGCGGTTATCGGATACCTTTTATATATCTGCCCTCGACCTAAAGGATGCCTTTTGGCAGATCCCTTTGGCGAAAGATTGCAGAGAAAAAACAGCATTTACAGTAGCTGGTAGACCTCTCTATCAGTTTACTGTAATGCCGTTTGGTCTCTGCAATTCTCCTCAAACTATGATGCGCCTTATGGATCTTGTCATTCCGGCGGAATTGAAGGTCAGAGTATTCGTATACTTAGACGATTTACTCGTTTTTTCTCGGACGTTCGAAGAGCACATCGCTTTACTTGAAAAGGTAGCTAGGTGCATTCAGTTAAGTGGCCTTACTATAAACTTAGAAAAATCACGATTTTGCATGAAAGAGGTGAACTACTTAGGTTTTTTGATAGGAAATGGCGTAATTCGAACATCTGATGAGAAAATTAGTGCAATTCGTGATTTTAAGATTCCAAAGACACCGAAGGAGGTTCGCCGATTTCTTGGCATGGCCAATTACTATAGAAAGTTTGTTCGGGATTTTTCAACCCTAAGTGCTCCCTTATCTGACCTTCTTAGGAAGAACAGTAAGTTTACCATGACCGAAGACGCCTTGAAGTCACTGGAACGGATTAAGGACGCTCTCTGTACAGCTCCGGTTCTTGTGCATCCAAATTATTCGAAACCCTTCATCATCCAGTGTGATGCATCATGTTCCGGTATTGGAGCTGTTTTGTGTCAGCTGGATGATGAAGGCTTTGAAAGACCAATCTACTATTACTCCAAGAAGCTGAACAAGGCCCAGCAAAATTACTCGGTGACCGAGCTAGAGTGTTTGGCTGCGGTTTGTGCTGTACAGAAATTTAGGCCGTACATTGAGATGCTCCCTTTCAAAATCATCACCGACCATGCAAGTTTGCAGTGGTTGATGAGGCAGAGAGATCTCTCGGGTCGGTTAGCTCGCTGGAGCTTGTCACTGGCTGCATATGATTTTGAAATAGAGCATCGCAAGGGCAGTGAGCACATCGTGCCGGACACTCTATCTCGGGCATTTAGTAATGAGCTGGCCTCATTTCATCCTTGTATAGTAGAGGTCGATTTGAATTCACCAGAATTCGAAGATGACGATTATAAGGACCTCCGTCATAGTATTAGGGAGAACCGTGAATCTTTACCAGATTTAAGGGTTGAGGACAAATTTGTCTATAAAAAGACCGAATTTTCTACTGGTGATCATATTTCTGATACGCTCTCCTGGAAGCTCTGGGTACCCGCAGGCCTCACGGAGTCTATGATCAGGTCGGCACACAACCCACCACAGGCTGCGCATGGTGGTATCGGGAAAACACTTGAGAGGTTGCGCCGAAACTATTATTGGCCACATATGGCGAGCCAGGTTAGGTCCTATGTCTCACAATGCGACACATGCAAGATGTCAAAAGCCCCCAACTACATAACAAGGCCACCAATGGGCGCCCAGAGCGACATAGAGAAACCTTTTCAAAAACTCTACGTAGACCTGTTGGGTCCATACCCACGTTCCAAACAGGGCCACACCCACATATTGGTTTGTCTGGACCACTTCTCGAAATTTGTTTTCGTTGAACCCATTAGGAGGGCTTGTAGTACTTCAATTATACATTATTTAGAGAAATACATTTTTTCGATATTTGGCGTGCCTGAGTGTATACACACAGACAATGGTCGTCAATTTATTGGAAAAGAATTCAAAGAGTTTTGCGAGAGATATTCAGTAAAGCAGATATTCACAGGAGTTCATGCACCACAAAGCAACGCCTCTGAGCGAGTCAATCGCTCAATACTGGCAGCAATAAGGTCTTACATCGGCAAAAATCACTCGGACTGGGATGAACACCTGCATTCGATTGCATTATCTCTTCGCAGCTCTTTACATTCTTCTATTGGATCGTCACCGTACTATGCGTTGTTTGGCCGACAGATGATTGTACATGGGTCATCTTACCCTATTTTGCGTAAACTGCAATTGGTAAACGATAGTGAAATTACTGTGATTTCCAAACCGGATACCATGAAGCTAATCGACGAGTCAATTAGGAACAATTTGGAAAAGGCGTATGAGAAATCGGCCCGATCTTACAACATGAGGACGCGAAAAGCTAATTACATTCTTGGGCAGGAAGTATTCCGACGAAACTTCCAACTTAGTGACTTCAGCAAAGCCTTTAATGCCAAATTGGCTCCAAAATATCTTAAAGCTAGAATCCATTCTAAAATTGGCAATAATTTATATAAATTGGAAGATCTAAGAGGAAGAATCGTTTAGGAGAGATGGTATAGACATAAACCATACCAGATCTCAAAATCTTTCCTATCTCAGGTTCTGGAAAGTTTTGATGGTGTAGTGGTATGGTTTGTTGGTATATCATAAACAATGACAGTTTTGCCTCAGCTGACCTAATGTAAATGTTTATGTGAATTTTTGCGATTCTCTTATGCTTAGGGCGAATTCAAGAACTGGTTTTGACAGCGATATAGGGAAAAGTGATCTAACGGTTTCTATGTAGATGAAGAAGTAGACATAATTGTTAAGGTTGCAAAAGAACATCATTAGCTTTTTGGTAGTCCACGTGTGACAAAGTCTGACACAACTGTGAGAACAAAAATTATATTTTCAAACGAAGTAAGAGCCAGCTAACAAAGTAAAAGCCAGCTAATTCAACCAATTTTGAAAGAACAAAGATAAATTCTCGGAGGTGTTAGTTTTGAATTATAAGTAAAATAACCCCCAGAACGACCCGAGAAATAATTGAGAAGCAATTGTTGAAGCAAGGCATCAGTGGTGAACTGAACACCAGAAAATCTACTTTTTTTGAAGAAACCAATCCAGCAAGGTCACAAAAAGCAGGGAGGCGATGGAATTATTGATATTGCTTTTATTTAAACAACAAGCTGCCTACCTCCTGAATGACGAGGATTAAGCCTTAAATCTACGATTGACCAAATAACTAAAATAAACATAGAGGGAGTTCTTCACATGTGTTCTTCACGCAAACTACTATTCCAGCAAAACAATTTTCTTGGACAACGATGAAGAAACCGCACACAAATGTCAATTACATATATATATAATTATTTTTCGTTTCTTTAATTTTTTTTGTTCCAATTTCATTAATTTCAATCTTCATTTAATATCATTAGTATAATTTTTTTATTATAAGTAATATAATTGTGAAAGAAAAAGAAATGAATTTATGTATATAATTAGAAAACTACGAAGAACTTTATTAACATCATTTCTTTATTTTTTGTTTGTTTTTTTCCAACCTAGAGGATTCTATAAGCCAAAAGCAACTAACAGCCCGACTACGACGATTTTGAGCGCTCAACATCGGCCAAGACCTGTTCTTGAATGAGTCTTTTGAAGTATTAATGAACAATCCTATTTAAAGGATCCAAAAATGTAAGTGCCCTCTATCTGATTTTTATTACCTCCTATTTCCTGTCTTTGACATTGAACATTGAAAGATATCGATTTGATGTTAATTCGTTCTCAAGTAATAATATTACTTTATATCAAAAAAATAAGAATTGATGATATGAACTGCTAAATTTAATGTTTTAATTTGGGAAAAATGCATGAGTACTCATATGTAGTTTAACACTCAACGTATGTGGCAATTTAGGGGCTATTGCAAGAGCCGGTCGAGTAATAGCCAAGGATGGGTTTTTAACCTATACGGGGTGGGTAGACCCAAGGATAATGTCATCAAATATCCTGAAGCAACTGGACTGGTGTAGAAATATGAAATGGAATTCAGATAAGAGAAATGAGAGGTATAAGTTTATTTGTTTTGTTTATAGTCCTGAAAGGAGACGAACCCATAGCCGGGTGAAATTAATGGCAACGTTCCATCCATGCCTTCTCTTTTTCACAGCTCCCTCGCTGTGGTGATTCAGGGCCATAACAAATAAAACTGCAACGTAGACTTTGATCACAAAAATGATCGACTCAGGGAGCCTCCCAGAACATTTTTGGCAAAGACACCATGTGTCTATCTCGTTTCCCTCTGGGTGCAAGCATATGCACTAACTTATAATACCCTGTTCCACAGTGTGTATTTAATTTAATTGGGTGTATTTAATTGAAATTTGCTCATGAAATAAATTAATTTTTTCATCAAATATTTTTTTGATGTCCACATAAAACTGTGATTGATACTATCATTTTCGTGATTAAAGACATTTCAACTAAAAAATTAATTGCATCAATTAATTTCGTGATTGAATCAGAACATTTTTTTTGTGAGTAATTGGACTCACTAAAGTTGCTAAAGGGTGATACGGTCAAAATTTGGTCAATATAAACTTGACGTATTTCTTTCAATTTTGCATTTAAAAAACCTGAACACCCCTCATTTTAAAGGTGTGTGTGTGTTCCTATTTTGATTTTGGAATTCACTCTTCAGTTGTCAAAATTCCGTCCAAGCAAGAAGAGCAGCGTATCAAAATTTTGCTCGCGCATCGCGAAAATCCGAGCTACTCGCACGCAAAGCTGGCGAAATCGCTAAAAGTTGCCAAATCAACCGTTACAAATGTAATTAAAGTGTTTGGGGAACGTTTGTCGACAGCCAGGAAGTCTGGATCGGGGGGAAATCGAAAACCGGAAGCCGCTGAGACGACAAAGAGAGTTGCCGGTAGTTTCAAGCGAAACCCTAACCTCTCTCTCCGAGATGCCGCAAATAAGCTGGGTGTATCGTCTACAACCGTGCATCGAGCCAAAAAACGAGCAGGACTATCGACTTACAAGAAGGTAGTGACTCCAAATCGCGATGATAAACAAAATACGACGGCCAAAGCGCGATCCCGGAGGCTGTACACGACGATGCTGACGAAGTTTGACTGCGTGGTAATGGACGACGAAACCTACGTCAAAGCCGACTACAAGCAGCTTCCGGGACAGGAGTTTTATACGGCAAAAGGAAGGGGAAAGGTAGCAGATATTTTCAAGCACATAAAACTGTCAAAGTTCGCAAAGAAATATCTGGTTTGGCAAGCCATCTGTACCTGTGGCTTGAAAAGCAGCATTTTCATAGCTTCCGGGAATGTCAACCAAGAAATTTACATGAAAGAGTGTTTGAATAAACGTCTGCTGTCTTTCCTGAAGAAACACGGTTGTTCCGTACTGTTTTGGCCGGATTTGGCATCTTGCCATTACGGTAAAAAGGCCATGGAATGGTACGCCGCCAACAACGTGCAGGTGGTTCCCAAGGACAAGAACCCACCCAACACGCCAGAGCTCCGCCCAATTGAGAAATACTGGGCTTTTGTCAAGCGGAACCTAAAGAAGACCAAAAAAACTTCTAAGGACGAGCAGCAGTTCAAGGCAAACTGGCTTTCTGCGGCGAAGAAGGTGGACAAGGTGGCTGTACAAAATCTGATGGCAGGTGTCAAGCGTGAGGCCCGGCAATTCGGATTTGGAAAAGCGAAAGCCTAACTGAATATTTTTCCTGAATTTTATACTAATTGAACTTGATAAAGAAATTTAATTTGATTTTTTAAATAAACGATTTCACCGATTTACACGCGTTTTCCCTTGACCAAATTTTGACCGTATCACCCTTTACCTAGGGAACAGCCAAATAAACCATCGCTCAATGTGTACTACAATCACAGAGCCGCTCAACCTGGGAACAAAATTACGCAAACCATCGCTCAATCTGGAATACCTCCACAGAGCAGCTCAACCTAGTAATGACCAGGGAACAAAATCCAAACTCAATCAACCTGGAATACATCCAGGAAACAAACATTCGCTCAACCTGTCCAATTCCAATTGAACAACCAATGTTATACTTACGACCTTACCATAAGTGCATGAAACCAAAACAATCCATTCCAATTTGGGTATGAGGCCTCACGGTTTCTTTGTTGTTCCATAACAGACAAATGCGATTCGGTATAACCCAATAGCTCTAATGGCTCCTTAACTTCAGCAATATATCCAGTAACGTCATTAATCTGTGGATCCTTTACGCGGCACATCAACCTGAGCTTCAGCAGCGTTGAATACGGTGGCTTGTCGTCCCAATTAAATAAATTCTTAGCACGCTCCACAGTTATAGAAACTAAATCCGGACATAATGGGCTAAATACAGGAACTAGTCTTTCGCATTCCTCATTGCCACACCACATAACCACCGATGGAACCGCCACGACTACCGACTCTTCGTCGGAGATAACGCTACTGATTCTGGATTTCGTTACATTTCCAGCTCCAATTCGTTGTTAGCCCTGTTGTGGGCAAATAAAGGGTGATACGGTCAAAATTTGGTCAAGGGAAAACGCGTCTAAATCGGTGAAATCGTTTATTTAAAAAATCAAATTAAATTTCTTTTTCAAGTTCAATTAGTACAAAATTCAGGAAAAATATTCAGTTAGGCTTTCGCTTTTCTAAATCCGAATTGCCGGGCCTCACGCTTGACACCTGCCATCAGATTTTGTACAGCCACCTTGTCCACCTTCTTCACCGCAGAAAGCCAGTTTGCCTTGAACTGCTGCTCGTCCTTAGCAGTTTTTTGGTCTTCTTTAGGTTCCGCTTGACAATAGCCCAGTATTTCTCAATTGGGCGGAGCTCTGGCGTGTTGGGAGGGTTCTTGTCCTTGGGAACCACCTGCACGTTGTTGGCGGCGTACCACTCCATGGCCTTTTTACCGTAATGGCAAGATGCCAAATCCGGCCAAAACAGTACGGAACAGCCGTGTTTCTTTAGGAAAGGCAGCAGACGTTTATTCAAACACTCTTTCACGTAAATTTCTTGGTTGACAGTCCCGGAAGCTATGAAAATGTAGATGGCTTGCCAATCCAGGTACAGATGGCTTGCCAAACCAGATATTTCTTTGCGAACTTTGACAGTTTTATGTGCTTGAAAATATCTGCTACCTTTCCCCTTCCTTTTGCCGTATAAAACTCCTGTCCCGGAAGCAGCTTGTAGTCGGCATTGACGTAGGTTTCGTCGTCCATTACCACGCAGTCGAACTTCGTCAGCATCGTCGTGTACAGCCTCCGGGATCGCGCTTTGGCCGTCGTATTTTGTTTATCATCGCAATTTGGAGTCACTACCTTATTGTAAGTCGATAGTCCGGCTCGTTTTTTGGCTCGATGCAAGGTTGTAGACGATACACCCAGCTTATTTGCGGCATCTCGGAGAGGTTAGGGTTTCGCTTGAAACTACCGGCAACTCTCTTTGTCGTCTCAGCGGCTTCCGGTTTTCGATTTCCCCCCGATCCAGACTTCCTGGCTGTCGACAAAGGTTCCCCAAACACTTTAATTACATTTGTAACGGTTGATTGGCAGCTTTTAGCGATTTTGCCAGCTTTGCGTGCGAGTAGCTCGGATTTTCGCGATGCTCGAGCAAAATTTTGATACGCTGCTCTTCTTGCTTGAACGGCATTTTGACAACTGAAGAGTGAATTCCAAAATCAAAATAGAAGCAACATTCTACACACACACCTTCAAAATGAGGGGTATTCAGGTTTTTTAAATGCAAAATTGAAAGAAATACGTCAAGTTTATATTGACCAAATTTTGACCGTATCACCCTTTATATCCCTTTTTTATATATCCCACTTCTGATAAAAGAACGTAGGTTAGGTTAGGTTAGGTTATGTGGCAGCCCGATGTATCAGGCTCACTTAGACTATTCAGTCCATTGTGATACCACAGTGGTGAACTAAAAGAACGTAACTTAACCTAAATGACATTTAACTCTGAGGCAGGATTTTCCTCAGTTTTGTTCAGTTGCAAGTACTTAATTAGCCATCTTACAATTGAGTTTTAAAAAATATTCAGTTAAAAATTTTATTGATTCAATAAATTTTTTAATTGAAACAAAACTCAATAACAAAAATTAGTTGTATGAATTAAATTTTTAATTGACTTTGGTGAGTGATACTATCATTCCTGTGATTGAAGACATTTCAATTAAAAATTAATTGGATCAATTAATTTCGTGATTGAAGACAAAAAATATTTTTTTTTGTGTATAAGTGTTATTGTACGTCGCTTTCAAACTTTTTTACAAAAAATTTAATATTTTGTGATAACAGATGCAAATTTTCCCATAAAAGTCCCCAAAAAACTATTTTATCCTCAACCTGGTCCTCAAAGTAACAAAGTATCCCCAAACACATTACATTAAAAAATAATATCCTTTCATGATAATATCCTTTCATGAAACGTATAAAACTACATCTATCTGAAACACCTACAATACATTTCTTGATATGACCTTACACACGCATGTATATGTCAACTTAAATAATATCTATAAATAATGTTAAAATTATATTCAGAATTAATATTCTACTATCACAAAAATAACAATACACAACTTACTGGAAATGTATAACATCGATGAGAAACATGATAATCTCAACGACAGAAAATATAACCATTGTCAGAGGTGGTGGACAAACGGACATTTGTTTTTCATAGGCTCCATCTAATTGATCCCCTTCCAAGGGTTTCGGAGGTGGCACAATCATACGACAATATGATGTTAGTAAATTCCGTATCATCCATTTGTGACGCTTGGACATGCTGTAAAATTCTTCGAAATCTAAATTTCCATTATTGTCATTGTCATTTAATTTCAAAATTTGTTGCGCAATATGTGGTGGTATATCATGACATAGGCCGGCATCTATGAGGGCTTTTAATTCGTGTATATTGATTTGACCATCCCCATCGGCATCGTGCTGTTAGAGAGAAGTAATAAACAAAAAAGGATTAGTGAAATGAAATGGAGTAGAATGTATATTAAATTGTGGATATCACAATCCTATCATAGTAGCAGAAAAGAATACCGCATTTTTAATTTGCGTTCCCAATACAAGTAAGTTTTCAGATTTATATTCTGAAAGAGGAAAACTGACGTCGCTTGTGGATCAGAGAACGGCTGTGATCTACCGCAACCGACCAGTGTATTTAGTAAACACCAATATTTGCAATCTTAAAACATCAAATGGTAAAAAAATTTCAACCACCAATGCAACCGACGACTGTCGGTGTTTGTTAGTATGAGTGTTGGTCTCTCGAAAACACCGTAGTAAAAAAATCACACAAATTGGTTACCCATATCTCAGCAGTTTGGTATTCTCTTATTTGGTACTCTCTCAATTCTCTTGAGTTAATGCCACAACTGCTGGTAATTCTTGTCTGCAATCACACTTAAGTGCCACATTGGTTTTTTGTTTACCGAGCGTTGTTACGATGTCGATTGGTTTAAGATTGCAAGACGCTGCATACGAACATTGTTATATACTAATGGTGTTTTTATTCTCGCAATTGTATCAATTAAAAGATCGCATGGTAGTTGGTGTTGTTGTTGTAACAACAACAACACCAACTACCTCGTCACCTTTTTGCCCAAGCAAAAAGGTGACGAGTGTCATGTGGCCCTTGATTACAGATGGGACACACGTCAGCTACGCTGCTCAATCACTGATAAGTATGAATTGAGGCGGCTGCACTTGCCTGATCTTAGTTGGGCCAAAACTACCCTTGTCTGCCGTGGGAGAACAGGATTAACCTTGTAGCTTCTCACCGCTTCAGCTACAGTATCCTCATGAATCCTGTTCAGACCTGTCTAGGTTGTCTATCCACAAGATGGTGTTTCGGATGACAACTTCGATGGCAACCCAAGAGGTACTGCTTTGACAACATGTAGTTGTGTCGACGCACTGGGATGATCCTGGTCTCCGCATAAAGGTGATCCAAGGGTGTACTGCGGAGACATCCTGTTGCGGTTCTAAGGGCAGCGTTCTGACAGGTCTGTATGTTATTCCACTGCGTATCGCTCGTTTGAGGTGTCCACACTGGCGCTGCATAGTTTACCACTGACCGGCCAATTGCCTTATATGTAGTTAACAAGGTTTTTTTTTGTCCGCACCCCAAGTGCTGCCGGCAAGCGACTTGAGGACCTTGTTTCTACCGCGGAGCTTATCACAAATTGCAGTGGCATGGGCGGGCGACTTATAAAGGGTGTCGAATGTGACCCCGAGAATCTTGGGGTAATTTGTTGTCGGAATTGTTTCGCCATCGACTCTGACATTCAACTGCCTGCGTACTTCCGCCGTCCATGTAGTGAATAGTGTAGCTGAGGATTTGGTGGGAGATATCCTCAAATTTCGAGATATCCTCAAATTTCGCTTTCGATAGGTCGAAATGGCATGTAAGGCTGTCGTCGTACTGTGTACCTTACGGAATCCATGTTGATGGTGGGCAGCTGGAAAATTCTCCACAAGGCTGGGGAGGAGTAGTGCCTCAAGTGTCTTGGCTACTGGCGAGAGAAGGGATATAGGTCTGTACGATTCACCTTTACTCGAATCTTTGCCTGGCTTCAGTAGTGGAATCACTCTTCCCATCTTCCAGACATCGGGTATAATAAGTGATTCCAAGGATAAATTGAGGAGTCTGGTAAGGTACTAAACTCCCAGTATTCCCAGATGCTTCAGCATTAGTATTGAAATTCCGTCGGGGCCATTGGTAACTTCGGCTGCGGTAAATTGTGGTGTGTCGTCGGCTCGGAGACCACGTATGCGACGAGTGGCTCTCCTTTTCGCTCTATCACTCTCGGGATGCTCGACAAACTGTCGGTTGAAGTATTTGGCGCATTTCTTCGGGTCAGTCACAGTCACGTCGCCAAAGGTGACTGAAATCCCATCATCCCTTGTAGCGGGGTTCGAGAGGGCTCTCACTGTTGACCACAATTTACCAGTTCCAGTGTCTAAGTTACATTGCTTCAGCTGCTCTAACCAAGTGTTCCTCTTGTGCTCGTCGACTATCTTACTAATCTCTAGATTTAGTTCTCTGATTCTCGGATCAGCAGGGTTAGCACGCCGGCGTTCGTCACGCTCGTCTGCGAGTCCCGCCGCTTCGGCTGGGAAGTTGGGCCTCACTTGGACAATTCGACCAGCGGGTATGAAGCGAGCGGCTGCTGCGTTGATGATGTCCCGGAACGCCATCTGGGCAACATGAACATGAGAGGGGGACGGGAGCTCACTGAAGCGGTAATTGGTGTATTCTCTGGAGCCAGTTGGCTTTCTTTTGATTGATAAACGTCCGGCGTTCAGAGGTTATGAAATCGGAGGGTCGGTTAATGGTGAGAATTATGGGGAGGTGGTCCGATCCCAATGAAATGACGGGTTGCCAGGAAACGTAATTTATCAGACCAGGCGACGATAAAGATCTGGCGAACTGCTGCAGGCAATACGAAAAAAGCCACCGGTTGCAGTTCTCTGTTGTAGATAACTTCGATCCATCGGGCCAGTCTGATGTTGAAAACCCGCATCTAGTTCACAATAACAACTTCATATTCTGCTGATAGGGTAAATTGTTATTTCTCAATTGTTTTTGTTTTTTTCATACCTTTCGTATAATTGCTCATTCTATTATATGTGACACAGTTTATTTATTTAAGTAGTTTGTGAACATTTGTAAATATATCCGAATATGGACAAATCAACAATAATTTCGTACGTGCATCAAATCTTGGTTAAATCTACTTTTTTGGAAATGTAGATAAAAGTAGTTTTTTTGTTACTTCACAGCCAAAGCTTTGCTTAACAATGAGCGAGTGTTGTAGACGAATGTTACTAATATCGCTATGTAAAGACAATTTTTTTTTTAATTTAGAAAAGTCCGTTTTTTGGAGTTTTCGATTTTCATAAATGAAAACACTTACTATTTTACTTTCTTAATGGTAAATTATACTTAAAAACAAGTATATACAGCAGTGAGTTCGGCCGGGCCGAATCTTAAATACCCACCACCATGAATCAAATATACTTTGAAAATTTCAGGAGGGTTTGATGACAGACATTTTCCCAGCAGATCAGTTCAACTAGCACGCTTCCCACAGATAAATGTAAAGATTTTACCTATGGAGACCAGATCAGATTCTGAATTTTTAAGAACCATTTTTTGTTTGAGTTTTAGAGGAATCATAAACATCTCTTGTAAGTGTGCAAGAAAATGATAAAATAACGCCTTGATTTGAAATCTAAAATCTGTAGAAATTCATCCCAATTATTTAAATGATTACGAGAAGTAAAATCTGGAAATTTTGCATTCAGTTTCAAGCAATTTTCATGATCAGTGCACCTTCTATACCCTCAATAAGTGAAATCGGCCTAAATATATGGAGGCCTTACCAAATGGACCTATAAAACTGAATCATATACACTTTGTTATGGGTCTAAAATGCCAGTATATTTTCAATTTGTGGATAATCGGATAATAACTACAATTTTTAGAAACCCTAGGAGTTAAATCGGAAGCTCGGTGTAATGGGGGCTATACCAAAACATGGAAGGATACACACAGTATTCAGCACATTTAATTGTAGTTCTAGAATCTAGACCCCAAATCGGAGGGCCGGTTTATAAGGGGGCTATATCAAAAACTGTACCGATACATAATATATTCGGCAATCCTCTTTATGGTCCTAGAATACCGCTTTATAAGGGGGCTATATCAAAAACTGTACCGATACTCAATATATTGGGCACACCTCTTTATGGTCCTAGAATACCTCTAGATTTCCAATTGCAGGCAAATTGGATAAAAACTACGGATTCTAGGAGCCCAAGAAGTAAATCTGGAGATCGGTCTATATGGGGATTATATCGAAACATGGTCCAATAATCACCATTTTCGGTACATCTCTTTATTTTCCTAGAATACCTCTAGATTTCCAATTTCAGGCAAATTGGATAAAAAGTACGGATTCTAGAAGCCCAAGAAGTAAATCTGGAGATCGGTCTATAAGGGAGCTATATCAAAACATGGACCGGTACTCACCATTTTCGGCACATCTCTTTATTTTCCTAGAATACCTCTACATTTTCAATTTCAGGCAAATTGGGTAAAAACAACGGATTCTAGAACCCCAAGAAGTAAAATCGGGAGATCGGTCTATATGGTGGCTATATCAAAACATGGACCGGTACTAACCATTTTCGGCACACCTCCTTAAGGTCCTAGAGTAGCTATAGATTCCAAATTTCAGGTAAATTGGGTTAAAACTACGGATTCTAGAAGCCCAAGAAGTAAAATCGGGAGATCGTTCTATATGGGGGCTATATCAAAACATGGACCGATACACCCCATCTTCGGCACACCTCTTTATTGTCCTAGAATACCTCTAGATTTCCAATTTTAGGCAAATCTGATAGAAAATACACTTTCTAGACGCCCAAGAAGCAAAATCGGGAAATCGGTCCATATGGGGGCTATACCAAAACATGGACCGATAGGTTCCATTTTCGGCACTCTTTTTAATGGCCCTAAAATACCTCTAGATTTCCAATTTCACGCAAATTGGATAAAAACTACAGTTTCTATAAGCCCAAGACCGCAAATCGGGAGGTCGGTGTATATGGGGACTATATCAAAACTTGGACCGATATAACCTATCTTCGAACTTGACCTGCCTGCAAACAAAAGACGAATCTGTGTAAAGTTAGGTTAAAGTGGCAGCCCGATTTGATTTAGGCTCACTTAGACTATTCAGTCCATTGTGATAGCACATTAACTAAAAGTATCTATTACATATACTCACTTCTAGTTTTTTTTTACCGTTGAACCCACCCGAAGTTGATTTCGGCTAACATCAAAAGTCGATTGGTCGATTTTCAATATGTCGATCAATTGACTTTTCGATTTTTTCTAGACTTTTGCATCCCCACCTATGATATATTTTCGAGACGTTTAAAAATCGGAATTTTCATTTCATGATATGTTAATGCAATGCAAAAATGATCGAATGTGCATAAAAGAAAGGAATTTATCTTCACACCCTTCATAAAAGAATGGCCTGGCATTTTAGCTTAAATATTTATTTTTTTATTTTTATTTTAACATCAATACATAGGAAGCCTAATAAGGCCTATAATACATGTATTGTAATATCACTATTATTTTCACTGCATAACAGGTTGGCTGATAAGTCCCCGGTCTGACACATAGTTGGCGTCGCTAGTATTAAAGGAATTTCGTGTTTCGATAAAATACTGTTTTCTGAAGGGAAAAAATACGGTGGGAGCAAAAAATTGGCTTGATAATGAGTTTCCGGACTCTGCCCCAGGGAAATCAACAATAATTGATTGGTATGCAAAATTGAAGCGTGGTGAAATGAGCACGGAGGACGGTGAACGCAGTGGACGCCAGAAAGAGGTGGTTACCGACGAAAACATTAAAAAAAATCCACAAAATGATTTTGAATGACCGTACAATGTAGTTGATCGAGATAGCAGAGGCCTTAAAGATATCAAAAGAACGTTTTGGTCATATCATTCATCAATATTTGGATATGCGGAAGCTCTGTGAAGCTCATTTGACCAAAAACAACAACGTGTTGATGATTCTGAGCGGTGTTTGCAGCTGTTAACTCGTAATACACCCGAGTTTTTCCGTCGATATGTGACAATGGATGAAACATGGCTCCATCACTACACTCCTGAGTCCAATCGACAGTCGGCTGAGTGGACAGAGAACCGTCTCCGAAGCGTGGAAAGACTCAAAAGTCAGCTGGCAAAGTAATGGCCTCTGTTTTTTGGGATGCGCATGGAATAATTTTTATCGATTATCTTGAGAAGGGAAAAACCATCAACAGTGACTATTATGTGGCGTTATTGGAGCATTTGAAGGTCGAAATCGCGGCAAAACGGACCCATATGAAGAAGAAAAAACTGTTGTTCTTCCAAGACAACGCACCGTGCCACAAGTCATTGAGAACGATGGCAAAAATTCATGAATTGGGCTCCAAATTGCTTCCCCACCCCCCGTATTCTCCAGATCTGGCCCCCAGCGACTTTTTCTTGTTCTCAGACCTCAAAAGGATGCTCGCAGGGAAAAAATTTGGCAGCAATGAAGAGGTGATCGCCGAAACTGAGGCCTATTTTGAGGCAAAACCGAAGGAGTACTACCAAAATGGTATCAAAAAATTGGAAGGTCGTTATAATCGTTGTATCGCTCTTGAAGGGAACTATGTTGTATAATAAAAACGAATTTTGACAAAAGAAATGTGTTTTTCTTTGTCAGACCGGGGACTTATCAGCCAAACTGTTAATTACAATATCAAACATATTCATTTATTATGCCTCAAGTCTCGCATCAACATTTACATAGTGCAGAGATGAAATTGTTTTCTGTCTCTTAGTGAAGTAACCTTATTAATTGAACCTTATGATATTCCTATAAATTGTATACCACAATATAAGATAACTAACTACACTTAGAGGAAAATATCCGCTGAAAACAGTGGGTGATATCTTATGTTACAAATTTGTCGATTACAAAAAAAAACAAATGTTTCTGTTGTGTGTAGAGAACGTATTTAGGTCAAACCCTGCTACTAATTACAATAACACCAAATCAAAACACTCAAAAAAAAAATCCCAAGCATTTTCCAAAATTTTGCTATTACTTTTGTCTTATTCTGATTGCTTATACTATAGAAAATAGAGTACTCAAAAGCGCATTTTCTAAATAACCATTAACATGTAATAAATAAAATGCAAGCGATGCACATTTAAGACATTACTCATAACTTATATATAAAATTAGCGTGGAGTTCACTGGCTGTGCGAGTTATACTACGGCACCTTCATAGACATAGAACCGCAGCGACAACAAAATAAATAAATACAAGTGTTCTATGTCGATAAGTGAATACGATGCGAAGTTGTGCAATTTTAACGAGAATAAAATAGCTTCCATATATGTACGTAATACAATATACAGGCGGGTAATGTTGAATTCTCAATGTCTATTAGATGATTACACATTGTGTGGTCTCTCATAAAAAAAATCCTAAAAAGAACAATCAGCACCTTTTGTAATATTTTTGAAATTCATGGTACAATTCATAAAAAGTTTTAGGCTTTACAGTGTTATCCAAAATATTTTCAAGAACTCAAACAAGTTTGTTGTAGATTCCTGCCATTTAATATGCTTAAAATGCGATCAGCAATCATTTTGTGTGCTATTATACCTTAATTTCAGAAACATTGACAGTTTTGAGCAAATACTACACACAAAACACTTCTGATTCAATCACGAAATTGATTGATCCAAGTAATTTTTTAATTGAAATGTCTTCAATCACAAAAATGATAGTAACAATCACAGTTTTAATTGGACATAAAAAATATGTGATTAATTGATTTGTTTTGAAAATGTCAATTAAAATTTAATTGATGTTGATTGCAAACCTCAAATAATTTTTTGAAATGAAAACGTAACTTTTTTCAACTACTTTCTTCGTTTTTAGTTTGATTAAAAAATCGATCGTTTAAATCAAAAACAATAGATGATGAAGACGGGAGAATGGGCAACGTCGAAAGTTGCATTTACGGTGTTCGATACACACACGTTCGTTCATTTTTAATTTGCAATATTTTTTGTTAAAAACTCACAAATGATGTCAAATTTTGTGTAAATAATAATGAGAAACTTTTGACCGATTGTTCTACGTCATTCCCTGATATAAATTTTTTTTATTCTTAGTTTAATTTGTGGAACAAAAAATCATAAACGACACGTTTGCATCGAACGCCGTCAATGGTTTGATACCCTCTGCTGCCATTTTCCCATCTTCATCTTCCATTGTTTTTGGTTTAAATTAATTTCCATTTAAAATTTAAAAGAAAAAAAATTCCATCACTTTTTTATGGGACTTACCCCCATTTTCATAAAGCTCCGTTAGTGTTCCGTTAACTAACCAACTTTTAAACCCTATTATGGTCGAAGCTGTCATCTTGCCTATATATTCCATATGCCAATTAGGAACTCAACTGACGAAAGTTTTTCAGTTAAAGTTAACCGAAGAGAAGATATTTGCAATTTACATTCTGTTAACTGGCATTTAAAGCCTAACGGAGCTACATGAAAATGGCCGTTAGTCTTAATTTTTTATTTAAAAATTTCAATCAATTTTCAATCTGACTTAATTAACTTAATCGATTAATAATTGTATTGTAATTGTATCAATAAATTTATTATTAAATATTCAACTTCAATTAACCTTTTAATTGGAAATATTTTGGTGATACGAAATATTTGACAGCATTTGTCGCCACAGCCAATCCAGCAAACATTTTTAGCTCATATTGGATATATAACATGATGGTAGGATTATTTTCCAAAAAACGGTATACAGATATTTGGAAAATGATTTTGGAAAAATATTTGACACTCATTTTGGTCAAATATTTGCCTAGTGTGATTATAACCTTAGAATCATTCCAATTTCCTGTTTATAACGTTTTTTTTTTTTTAATTCAATATAAACATAAATTGTATTATGTACCGGCGAAAAGTCCAATCTTTTCATTAAATACCCACTGCCACATTGTATACGAATGACAAATATACAAATATTTGTTTTGTATTCCGAAGTATGAGAATGATCTACGGCCATAATATATTCCACACCTATTTTCGTCCATATCTTATACACTTGACACCTTTCTTTGGTCTTACTTTCTGGTGCTTTTGACTTTGGAGACATATGTACATACATATTACAAATGTCATGAATTAGTCAGCTGCTTCTGTTTTGAGTTTTTGTGTTGTTATTAAATTTGAACTCAGAACCCAGTTGTTAGCCAGTTAATTTTGCACTATTTTCTTATCTCGTAGTTTACCTCTTTTTTATTGTCCCTTCCCGCTTTGCTTGTTATCATATGTATGAGAGAAAATCAAACCGGTAAGGGTTTTGTGGTCAATGTGGTTTTGGTTTCTCTTTTTTTATGTGTTTGTTCGTGAAACTTAAAGATCCATGGTGTGTTGATTAGTCTGCAAAATTCCATAAGAATTTCATTATCAATAAATAAACAATTTTTCCCCATTCTTTTTCTCCGTCAATAAGTTTTTCGATTGTAGTTGATATAAACCATAGAAAGATAGTACAGATGATTTCATAAAATAGTGGTAATCATATTTTAAAATAGCTGAGGGTATATTATCGATTCGAAGGCTTTTTATGGCTTTTATGTATGACCATGAAAACATTTTGTTTTCATATTATATCCATGATGATCGTCGTCAATGAACATCTGATCACCATCAAAGTTATTAACACAAACTAAATTAAAATAAAATAAAAAAAGTAATTGGGTCAACCAAAGGGTCAATGCTCTATTTCTTCGAGTGTTTATGTTATTATTATTCGTAATTACCATTCCCATCTACTTTTGGGAAAGTAACATGTAAGAAAAAGCTCAGGTGGAGATACAAAGATCGGAAAGTCAATTTTTGGAATAATCGAAATGGACTTTCATTTATTTAACAATACTGTAAGCCTTCGTGACCAATAAATCGTATTGCTCTTAAAAATAGTAATACTAATTTCTTTAATGTAACTAATTGTTCTTATTCAAAAGTTAATAATCCGCCATTTTGGTTGTGGTTCATGTGATTTTGGTCAAAATCTATTAAACAACTTGTGACGGTAGTCGAAAATAAGAAAATTTCTACCCAAATGTATTCTATCATTTGGCAAGCATACATGACGGCGTACTAACTTGTATACTTTTCCAAAATTGCAGAATTATTTCCACCAACCTCCACCACAGGATGGGGGTTACATTAACATTGTCATTTAGTTTGCAACTCATCGAAATATTGAACTCGGACGACATACATTGAAAAAATCCCCAATATTAAATAAATATGTTAATTTAATTCGAAAAAAAAAATACAATTATTACAAAATTATACAATTAAATTTTTAATCAACAAAAAAAATCAATCTCACAGAAAAAAAAATATTTTCTTGTGTTCTATCACAAAATTAATTGATTCAATTAACAATTAATTGAAATTTCTTCAATCATTAAATTGATAGTATCAATCGCCAGTGGCTATTAAAAAATTAATTGATTTAATTATTGTTTTTTTTTTTTTTGATATAATTTTAAAAAATGTTGAACCAATTTAAATTGTAATTGAATATTTTTAAATATTCAATCAAAATGTTAACTGAAAAATGTTTGTTGATATTTTTTTGTTTCCAAAGACAATTTTTTAAAACTCAATTAAAATTTTAATTGGAAAAACTTCCGATAAATTTTTTTCAGAAAAAATTCTGAAAAAAATTTTGAAAAAATTTTCTATAGAATAAAAAATTCTGAAAAAATTTTTCTATAGAAACAAAATTTTGAAAAAATTTTCTATAGAAATAAAATTTTAACAAAAATTTTTTTTATAGAAATAAAATATTGACAAAATTGTGTATAGAAATAAAATTTTGGCAAATTTTTGATCAAAAACAACAAAATATATTTTTTTAATTTAGTAGATTTTTTGTAAAATTTAATTTTTTACAAGTGTGATAACCGTGGTTGGTTGGCATCGGTCCTCTATACATACAAACCAATCTTTAGCTTTGAGTTTTGAACGTGTTGGGGGCAGTTATTTGAACTGATCCATAAGTAATAGTGTATACGAAAGTTAGTATCCACTCTCTAATTTCTTTGTAGTATTCCTCATATCCTAGTGTATTCCTATAATTCCGATTTTTAATAATACCAACACTTTCAATATTGGTGCTTTTGGAAACACGCAGTTAATCCCTCGTATATACAAGTCTGTGTAATCTTAACTTTCATTTTCATTCAATTTGCAGACCAAAAATCGTGTCTACATTAGATAGGGTCATGAAAAAAAGTTGATGCAGTCACCCCCCAGTTTTGTAGCATATTCGAAGACGACAAAGATCGAAAAGAAACGCATATCGTTGTTCGTGGTTGATCAGGGGATATATTTCGCGCATTGGTCATTTTTGACTCCGACGTCAAATTTGATTTTTAATTTTTTTATTTCGCTTCGTATACCCCTATGGTGCCCATTTCTGATAACCATTATAAAGATAGACTTTTTAAAATCTCTGTAACTTTTTTGTTTATAAATATAAGTAAATACTTCAAAAGCAAAAGTTTCATATTTTGTTAAGATCTTTATAATGGTTATCAGAAATGGTCATCATAGGGGTATACGAAGCGAAATAAAAAAATTACAAATCAAATTTGACGTCGGAGTCAAAAATGACCAATGCACGAAATATATCCCCTGATCAACCACGAACAACGATATGCGTTTCTTTTCGATCGGTCTTCAAATGACGTCACAGCACAATAAATTGTATTTCGGGGGGTCGTAGGGTGCACGGAAAAAAAGTTTTGGTGTTCTGAAATTGTCTTCGAATATGCTACAAAACTGGGGGGTGACTGCATCAACTTTTTTTTCCGTTAGGCCGTGACCCTATCTAGTCTATATGTCATTTTTAAAGGACATGTAATATATCCTGAAAATCACTAGACATACACGATAAATTCACAACTGGCATCCCTATTTATAATGTACCTTCATCAATGAATCATTTCTACAAGGGAAAACACCGACTCCAAACATACATAAAAAGTTTTGTATATACATATGTATATATGTACAACGAAATGGCATGCCTTGTGCTATCGAATAAAACAACAACAACAATGGGGAATGTCGATGCGACCTAAGAGAAGTATCTAACTTGTTGAAATAAATGGGAATGAGATACAAATGTAAGTATATGCATACATACTTATGTTGAATATACATACCATATATTAGAAGAACAACAATGGAAATTGTTTTCTAATTAAACAAAGAAATATGACTGTTCTCATTCTTACCCTGTCAAATATTTCCCGGATTTTACGTCTTTCTTCGGTTGCAGGATCAGTTTGACCAATTTCACGCAATGGTATTTCTTCCATATCAACAGTATCTTGTCGTGATGTATGTCGAGGAGGATGTAACTGTGGATAAATACCATTTTCTACGTCCACCTCTTGCAATTGTCGAGTTTTGGTAGACATTGTCACTTTATACAGGGTTTCGAGGACAATGGTTTAGATTATTTCCGTCTGTTTATTTTTATTTCTTTAGTCGTTCCTTTATTCTTAAAACATATTTTAAAACATCTATTTTCTGGTTTTATTGGAAATAAATATATTGTGTATCGGGTTTCTTGGTCATAAACGCGCACAAATTCTTATTGTTCGTTATATCCTCAAACAAAATAATGCAAACCGCAAATACAACCACCACACCAAAATCAACTAAAAACAATACTGCCGAAGTTTGCAGTGATGCCTACAACGCTTTATTAAATATTTATTGAAGTCATTGATGAATGACATTATCGTACGTAACGTAAAGTGGCCAAACCATATTGGCCACGTTACTTTTATTGTTCTGCGTTTGTTATTCTTCAATTGACTATAGTTGAATTCTCTAATCATGGCTGAACAAGAAGGTTAAATCATGGGCCCATATGATTACAATTTTTTTATTTCGACAAAATTTTAAGATGTCAAAATCATATGTTTATGGTGGTTGCAGCTTTCCAAATGACACTGCATAGCAAATGCATCTCAAACTAAATCACGCATTCATAGCTGGAGAATTGTTCAACGATGTTTTGAGTATCTTGATAACATATTCCAGACCCAAAATACCACGCACATCAGTTTTTAACAATCACACATGACGCAATTAAATTTGAACCTTTATTTTTCTCTGGATTTGAATTATTTTTTCAGGACAATTGAAAGAATAAATAATTGCCACTTTTACCAATGTCATACGATTCTTTTATCAGTTGATTTTGACTTCTTAAAATTGTAAACAACATATTGAAATTTTTGTTTTTGGTGTCGTGATTCAACCTCCTTATTCAGCCATGTCTCTAATATGCCGTTCTACTTTTATTTGAAAGAAGGGCTGCCAATTTTGCAGATTAATCGGCATTTTGACGATATTTTATTGATTTTGACAATATTAGCTTCGTTCTTTCGACACATAGTTTAAGGAGTTAAACTTTTTACATTTTGAAGACTTTTTTGAAAATAATAAAATAAATTTGAAAATTTTTGACAAAAAAATTTCGGAAATAAAACGTGCACTACTTTGGTTTCGCGAGTTTTGTCAAAATTCGTACAAATAATAATGATTCCCCCACACTCCACAGCAAACGTAGAAATTTTTAATCAGGTAAACTAAAATTAGATTATAGCTGGAAAATAATTTATTGGAAGGAATAATCTATTCAAAACCTAATAATTAAATGAGTTATTTTAATACCAAAATTGATAATAGTTTACGTTTAAATAAAAATATTACAGAATTATTAACAATATTTTATAAAAATAGTGTTTTTTATACAAAAATTACGAAATATTTTGTTTTGTTTGTTTTAGAAAATGAATTTTATGTCATGTCTTGGTTTACCCAAAAAAATGTTTGATTTTAATATTATTTACATTTCCGATTTTTTGACGATTTTTAAAATGCAAGTGCCGATTATGATGATTTTTATCGAAAAAAGTGAAGATTTTTCTTGAAATTTTATTGGCAGCCCTATTTGAAAGACATAAACACTGCGTACAGTATATTGTACACCCTTAAATTGTGAAAAGTATATTGGAGAAAAATGCTCGTAATTAAAAATGGATTAAAGTGATATTTATTAAAATATTTTTCTAAAAATACTACCTCGATCAATGATAAAAACACTGGTTGTAATGCGTCGTTCAGACTATAAGTTTATACGGACGATATCGCCCGTGTCCAACATTTCGAGACATATCTAAGATGTTGGCCACACTATAAACCTTATGTGCCGTCCAGATTATAAGTTTTTCCGGACGGAACATATGTATTTGTAAAGAATCTTATCCCAATAAACACAAACGTTTGAAAAATACTAAAATTCAATAATTTTTCAAACATTTTTTCAAAGGATTAGGGTAATATTCAAGTTGAGAAATTGTTGAGAAAATCGCGTTCTCAACAAAAAACAGACATTACCCTCAACAGTAAAATTCAACACAATAGCAATAATTTCTCAATTGTAATCCTCAAATTGAAATGCATCGCTACTCAATAATTTCTCAAACAGTTTTCAATGTGAGAAAAATAAAAAATTACCATTATTGCGAATACTTTCAAACCACAATTTGTATGAAAGTCAATCCTAGTTCTAACTGAAAGTCAATACTAAGTTTCTAGGGATTTTGTAAATTTTATTATTTTTTTCGTTAACAAATATAACAATCTTAAAAATAACATTAATAATATATAAAAATAATAATATAATACCAATCAAAATGTAATTATCTTATTAAACGTATTAATAAATAAAACTATGAATACAACTTTAAATATCTTAAACATTTTTACATGTATAATTCCATTTCCTCCATAATGTTGGTGTCATTAATATGCTGGCAATTTGAAATAATTACTATCGAGGAACTTGCTGGCTTGTGTGTTAAAATAGATTCCAGCAAGAGGAAATCACAAAATATCAAATTGATGACGGGATGTAAATTGATGTAATGCACATTTTCATCCAGAAGTTCTTGATATAGGAATTGTTGCACTTTGGTTTAATTGATTGCACTTTGTAAGTTTTCTGAAAACTTTTCTTTGTTGTTTCCTTCATCGGTTTTTCATCGGCCAACATCTTCCAAGAATATACCATTCAATGATTTTAGTTTTCTGCAAAACAATCGAGTTTTGTGATTTCCATTATGTTTTCATTTCACTTTTTATTTTGACTTACCAATTTGTATTTCTTCCAACTGACCACGTACTTCGTGATTTCCTCAAGAACGTTGGTGTTACAAAATTGTTATTAAAATACTGGCAATTTTCAGGAACTTGATGACCAGATAATTGGAATAAATTTCCAGCAATTTCAATTCACAAAATAACAAATTAAACCGATGATGCACATTTTCATCCAGAAGTTCTTGATATAGGAATTGTTGCACTTTGTTTTAATTGGTTGCACTTTGTAAGTTTTCTGAAAACTTTTCTTTGTTGTTTCCTTCATCGGTTTTTCATCGGCCAACATCTTCCAAGAATATACCATTCAATGATTTTAGTTTTCTGCAAAACAATCGAGTTTTGTGATTTCCATTATGTTTTCATTTCACTTTTTATTTTGACTTACCAATTTGTATTTCTTCCAACTGACCACGTACTTCGTGATTTCCTCAAGAACGTTGGTGTTACAAAATTGTTGTTATTAAAATACTGGCAATTTTCAGGAACTTGATGTCCAGATAATTGGAATAAATTTCCAGCAATTTCAATTCACAAAATAACAAATTAAACCGATGATGCGATATAAATTAAACTATATCACATCGATAGTTTAATTTATATCGCATCATCGGTTTAATTTGTTATTTTGTGAATTTCGAATTATCATCCAGTAGTTGTTGATATAGAAAAGCATAAATACCAAGTTTTTTTGGTTGCATTTTGATTTATGGAAACTTTCTCTTCTCGATAAGCCACTACTATTTTTCATCGGCCAGCCTCTTAATGTGTCCAAGAATCAGCATCCAAATATTTTAGTTGTCTGCAAAGAGATTTGAGTTTAGTGACTTCCTTAAAGGTTTAATTTCGTGTTTTAGTTTTACTTACCAATTATTATAAGCAATTTCAATTGATTATTAAAAAATTTCCACATTTTTGTATTTTTTCCACGAACTTTGTTGTCAAAAGTAGTATTGAAAACCATGTGGTTTTTTCGTTGCATTTCAGGGTAGTGTTTTGTCAAAGTTTTCTCCAATTATCTTCAACACATTTTCAAAGTTTTCGTCAACATTTTGCCAAATTGGTTGTAATTCGCAAACAATTTGAAGATGAATTGAAGATGAGCTTTTTCAAGTCAAGTTGAATTTATGTTGAAAATGATATTTACCCTCAAACTGAAGAGGTGTTGCATTTGAAAAACGCTCATCCTGTGTTTATTGGGATGAGTCGTTTTTCCGGACGAAATGCCTGTTTTTGTAAAGAACTTACAGTGTGGCGAATCGATACGAATTGTCGACGATGACTAAATAATCGGTAAATGTGTTATCGATCCCATACTCAAGCTGCAATAATGATTACAAGAATTTTATTTTATATTTTGTGAAACACCAAGCGCAATTAGCTTATTATAATTTATTTAAATAAAAACGAAAATGAAAATGTAATTTCGCTTAAAATTGTGAAAAGTATATTGGTGAACAATCTTTGACGTTCCAAATGGAATAAAGTGGTAGTTTTTCAGATATTTTTCCAGACACGCTGCTACTTGCAACTCAACATCATTATTTTATTAATGCAAAAAATTATGTTAAATGTGATGTGATAGTCGTATAAATGTTGTGTTTATAAGAATTTATAATTGGTTAATTAAATTAATAAACATCTAAACAATCGTGATTTACGTGGTACAACTTCTCAATAGTGACGGCACTTTCGCGATAACGTATACGACTGTTTCCGACGTGGTGGGGATTCTCAGAAGCGCTGTCAAATTAAAAAAATGTTGATAGGGATTTGTTTTGCCTCGTGGTTACGTGGTATGAGCCTTCACACGAATTTAGTATCGCTCCTAGAGGTCGGTATTGAGCTAAAATAGCCATTTTTCACTGTTACGTTTCTTTAATAAATCATTTTAAAGAAAATAAAGTTTCAATTGTTGCTTTGGACCATTCCATATCAAGTTATAATGACCCAATCTTGTAGTATGTACGGTCCATTACTCCTTTGAGCAAACATCTTGTGAATGATACTGAGCCAGACATAGAACATTGTGGCGCCGTTATATACTTCACACTACGAAACGCGTCATTCAACGTTTGTATTTCGGTAACAATCTTCGTAATTGTTGGAAAAATGAATATCTATGGAAGACTTTGATTACAAAATAACTCGTTATAGATCTGAATATTGTATTTAATCGCAATTCAATACAAAACTAAATCCTGATGCATCTTACGCACTTCGGAACTTAAAGATTCGGGAGCAAAGTGATTATCCGATACAGAGAAAAAATCTAATTGTGTCAACTACTACTTCACTTTGTCTACAATTATATCCAATCGTTTCCACACTTTCCATAAGCTATGGCCAAAAAGTTGTGCAAATCAAAATTTATCTGAAGTGGAAGAGACCATAAAAATATTTTCCAGTTGTACTAGAGACCACTCATAAAAATCTTTTGTTTTTGTGTATGATAAAAACCAAGAAAGTGGTGTTATTATTTTCATTGTTGTTGTTGTAACTGCTGCCCTTTGGTGTTGTCAGAGTTGGTGGTGGCCACTATATTTTTTCATATTTGGGGTTTAGCAAATAAACTTAGCAGCAAGGAAAGTGCATTAGTGTGTGCAGTGTGAAGTAAAAAACGCATAATTACGAGAAAGAATGAAAGAACGTAGTAAAAGGTGTGAAAGGAAATAAATAATAGCAAACTAACAGCAAAGAATAAAGAGAACAAGGAGAGAAATTTGTAAAAAAAATATTCAGCTGGCTGGTGTTACTAAATCATTCTCAATGTACAAGTGGGAACAGTTCATTGTTTTATGAAGCTAATAATAATGCAAATAAAATAGGGTAAGTAGATAAGTTTTATTTGTAGTAATGAAAACTTAAGAGTGACAGCATTTTTACAACGTTCGAGTCAATATGTTCAGAAAAAGTGATTTTTGTAATTCTCTATAAGTATATTTGTTGGACGAAGGTGAATTATTCACAATAGCATTTGTTGGGTACACATACTATCTATTGATAAAAGTTTGGAGTGCCAAGTGATTCGGTGAAACGTTATTAGATGTCGTTAGAGTGTAAAAAGATGAAGGCGTTAGCTCTGTAATGTTTCGACAGCAGTGTTTTTATTACAGAATGAATCTGTACGAGAAAGGTAAGTAAACTGTAAATACATAAATAGTACTAATGTAACTAATCATATTTAATATACAATCATATTTAATATAATACATTTCACCAATAATGGTTTACTTTTGAAATTTATAACAATAGGCTTGTTAGGGCTAACATCAATTGGTCACTGAGATAAGTGCATTTATCCATGTTAACGCAACACAAAAACAGAGGGCTTACATCTACAATAAAGCACAAGGTATCCGATTGTCTCTAACATTGGACGCGACAAAAAAATATGATCGCCAGACTTTTTTGTTTAGCCCAGTGTCCATGGTAAAAAGTCCCAAACCCGGGCCGAAGACAAATGTGCAAATACAAACATTTCAATGCGGCTCGGGTCAATTACCCATTAAAAAATCCATTTATCAAGTATAGGTACAACCTATCTGACAAATTTTGATTTTATTTGCATCTGCTGTCGATGATTTTTGCTGAATTATTAAGGAAACGTTATATTTAATTAGTTTGGGTAAAAACTCTATGTGACCCTCGTTTGTTTTGATTATGCTCCAATTGATAATTCATTCACAATAGTCGTCAGGTCTATACCCATGCATGTCAGCACAAAGTGTTCTCATTATATCGGCTTTTTCATTTGGGGTCTGCCAATCCCCCACACGTGAGCAGAACCAAACATATAGTTGTCTCTCTTACTCCAATGCATCCAGAAAACATCAAAGAGACAACATTGATGTAGTGCTGCCAGATATTTTCTTTTAAGGGAAAAATTGCTTTGCATTTAAATTGATGTTTACCAAATATTTCTACTTTTCACAATGAAGTAGAGTTCTCATGGGTGAGCAATATGTTAATTTTCACCGTGAAAATATTAAATTAAAATGCAAGGATATGATTGAAAAATCTTATTGGAAATCATATATCGGTCATCGTTATCCTAAACAATGAATATTTTGTTACTTTTTATATATGTGATATTTTCGTTGAGTAAAAAGTATAAACTATGGTAATTTGAAAACAATTGCTTGCGGAAACGCTTAATTTCTACCCTTATATTTTTTGTCTTTTTTTGTCGAATTCCTGCCCATGAACATAATTAATTTACAATTTTAGTGACATTTGCAATTTTAGTTAGATAACGCTCTCGATTTTAATCATATTCATGTTTATCAGACACGTCCCCAAGGTAAATTGTTCATAAAATTATTCGTGACTCATGACATTTTTCGTGACCAACGATATTTTTCGTAAGTCAAGGCCTTTTTCGTGAGTTGATACAATGAAAACATTTATGGCAAATAGTTTATTCTGTTCGGCTAGGAATCAATCTGGAATCATTCGGGATACTCGATTAATGCACTTTCACTTTGCTACCCAAATACCATAATATTCGTTCATAAATTCTTATGTGGGTATAATATCTGAAAATGTTCCTAGCCAAATGTTAAAATCAACGAGAGAGTATATAATAACATATATATAAAAGTATAATAATAATTGAGTGAATCTGAATGCAAATATTGGAATTATGTTTTTTAATGTGAAAAAATGTGTAGTATGGTAACTCTGCAACCGCGTACCGTATTCGTGCGAATAAGAATAACTAAAGAAGGAGAGATAATCAAAAATATCGCCATTTCTTATTGAGTGGTGGGTGCTTTAAAAGATATATTGTTGTTTTTTGATAAATATTTGCTAACAAACTTTCGAGTAACAAACGAAGAAACTTCCCAGAAAAAAAACTTAGCTACCGAACTTAAGGTAAGAAATTGAAGAAATTCATCGTTGTAAATATTCCTCAACATCATTCATCATATACAGAAGAAAATTCTGCAAGACTATGTCATATTGGCACTTACGACGATAGCTCTGTTAATTACATTGTTCCTTTCGGGTTTCTCAGTTCTAAATTATCAAACATTTTTTTTTAGTTTTCATTTTTTCATGTATCCTGCTTTACGCTTGTAAATTGTATAATTCTTTTAATTTCTTGGATTGGTATATTTTCTTTCGTTTATTTTATTCATGTCTTCTCAACGAAGAGTGAGCGATAAAGCATATTCTTTTTTTTTTTATAAATTGTTGCAATGTTTGTTTTGTTGCTGTTGATTTTTGTCTTCTGGTTATGTTTGCAAGTCATTGATTTGAAAGTCAAAAAGACACGACGAATTTAAATGAATAACATTTTCGGCTGATGTGGTAACATCAGAATAAAATCGATTATCCATTAATTTTTAGCCCGTTTTTTTATTTTTTATATGGAGAACAAATGAAAATTAGCACCCTACCCCTTCACTACAAAAAGACCATCACCACCCACCTATGTATGTGTCGTTTGTATATTCCATATACGAGAGTAAAATGAATATATGTTGCCATATTTTTTTTTTGGTTGAAAAAAAAAGTGAATTTGGATAAATAATTTAAATGTCAAATTCCGTAGAAAACTGAGTTGAGGAAAATATTTCCCACCGGCGATTAAGTTCTAAAAATTGAAATGAAAATAAGGAAAATTAAAAAAAAAAATTAAATATTTATTACAAATATATTTTTTTTCGTAGTCTTATTTCAAGAATATAAAATTCTGCACATCCAAAGACAATTTAATTGACAAGTGTTTGCTCTTAAATAAGGCACGCGTATATTTTATTATATCAAAACGATAATGAAGAATTCTGGACAATTTACAAAGTAAAAACTAAGCACTTTCTAATTTAATTTTGTAAAATAATATAAAATTCTGCACAATAAGTAATTTTAAATTCTAATAGATAACATATATTCCAAAACAAGTTTTTCTCAAATGAATACCTCGGTAGCAGAGGAAATGGTTTTTATAATTGTTTTTACATCCTGACATTCAATATTTTAAAGAATTCTTACCATCAATATTGTGGGCTTTTGTCACCATTTTAAAGCAATTTCTGCATTGCAAATTTTTTTGTATAAAATGATTCTCCAATTTTTATTTTTTATTATTTGTCGGATTTGTCAGTTTGTCATTGGCGTAGCTATTAACTTTCTCCTAAAGGTCAGTACTATGTTCGCCTTTCGCGTAGTATTAAATAACTGATTGATATAATATATATTATATAAGTAATTACAAAATATTTATTTGTTTCCTTAATATATAAGCCTTACATGCTTTTTTGTATGATGAGATTCTGGTAATGGATTTTATACTCTGTGGTAGATTATTATATTGGAAGCTTGCAGTAAAATCTATTCTTTGTTTACTTTTCTCCAATCTGCCCAGCGGAAGTCTGAGATTCTGTTGATTTCTTGTATTGCAAAGTGTCCGATTTTGTATAAAATTTATTGTATGATGACCCAATTTATGAATGCATTTATACACGAAAACTAGAACCTGATATTCATGAATTCCATAAATGGTTAGAATATCCTTCGCAGCTGTTGTGAACAAAAGATTTGTTGGGTAGATCAGTGGTAAATTATAAATAACTTTCAATGCCCTATTTTGACAGCATTGTAGCGATCTTAAGGCATTACAATTACTGATGTAGCCATAAACACTAGCTAAATAATTTACATGCGACATTATCATAGATTGATAAATCATTAGTTTTGTCCTCTCATCGAGTTTCCATTTCAATTTATACAATATGCCAATGGCTGGAGCAATCTTTCTCTTCACATCGCCAATATGCAAGTCCCATGACATGTTACTTTGGAAAACAATACCTAAATACTTGACATGACTTGTCTCCTCAATGGCCCTTCCATCAATATTTCCAAACTGTTGGAAAGAGACGATGATAACTCCGATTGAGAAAGTAAAAAACACGAAAAAAAGCGAAGAGTTTCGGCCAATTAATACCCTAAAAACATTTGAAAAAATTCTAGAAAAAGTTGTAAAAATACAACTGGAAGAGTTTATAGAGAATCATGGCATTCTATCGAAATACCAATCTGGATTTAGAAAAAATTTTTCATGTGAAACGACTGTAAATTATGTAATAAATAAATGGAAAAACAAACCGAAAAACACCAGACTAACTGCGATATTTCTAGACTTCAAACGAGCTTTCGAAACAATAGACCGGGATATTATGATAGATAAACTTTATATTAGAGATAAAGAACTGCGATGGTTCAAATCATATCTCTCTAATAGAGAACAATTTACGAAAATAAACGACTCGAGATCTGGAAAAATACATAATAATTTTGGTGTACCGCAAGGATCCATACTCGGAGCACTTCTATTTATAATCTACATCAACGATATGCCGAAAATGTTGAACGAATGTGAAATTGTTATGTATGCGGACGATACTTTAATCTTCGCTGAAGGAAATTCGGATTCTGAAAGTAGGAACAAAGTATACAATGACATGCAGCATATAAATAAATGGTTAATGATGAATAAATTAAAATTAAATGAGAACAAAACAAAGATAATGGAATTGAATATGAGTAGTAACTATAATTTTGAGATAAATGGGAAAGAAATAGAAAAAGTGACACAAATAAAATACCTTGGCTTCGTAATTGACTATAAATTAAACCTTAACGAACATGTTGACTACATTTGTAGAAAAATTAGTAAGAAAATCGGCTTCTTTAAAAGAATAAGAAATAATATAAACACGTTAACTGCAATAAATGTGTACAATACGATAATCAAACCGCATTTCGAATACTGTTCAACAATTTTATATACATGTTGCACGGAAACACAAATAGAAAGAATGCAAAAACTGCAAAACAAGGCGATGAGAGCAATACTAAAATGCAATAGATATACAGCAATAGACACTATGCTATGCACTCTAAAATGGCTAAATATAAAACAAAGACTAACTTTCAATACCATTAAACTGATTCGGAAAATGAACAATGGCGAAGCACCAGATTATCTCACAGAAAGATTGCGATATGTTGGAGATGTACAACCATATAACCTCAGAAATATAGGAGACTTCAGGTTACAACGCGTAAATTCATCAGCTTCACAGAGATCTCTTTTTTACAAAGGCCTTCAATTATACAACAGTCTACCCAATTATATAAAAAATGAGGAGAATGTGAATTTATTTAAAAAATTTTGTATTAATTATATAAGAAATAATAATATTGGTTCATTCTGTTAAATATCTTAATTAAAACGTATATAATATCTACATAATTTGTTAATATTTATAGTATTTACAATACTGAAATAAATGAATTCAATCAATCAATCAATCAATCAATCAATCAAAATAACCACGCGAAGCCGTAGAATGAGGGCGAAAACGAACAACTTTTGTCTTGCTTGGATTGATAAGTAATCCATTGATCCTAGCAAACTCAAACAACATCGCTGAAACCCTTTCCGTGAATGATTTTAAAGCCACATCATACTTATAAGGATAAAAAAGGCAGACATCATCCGCAAACATGAAAAGCTGGCCAACAAACTCCATGTTCATTAGGTCATTTAAATATATAGCAAATAATAGAGGCCCAAAGATCACTACCCCGAGGTACACCATAGCAAACGTCACCCAAAAAACTTCGTGTATACTTAATTTGCACAAACTGTTTCCTATTTGTCAAATAACTTCTGAATAATTTAAGTTCAGGTTCTTCATTCAAGTTTCTTTAACAAGATTTTATGATCAACCATATCAAAGGCTTTGGTGAAATCAAAAAGTATTCCTGCGACTCCACAATAACCTTTGGCAAACATAACGCACTATATTCAAGACTGCATCCTCTGTACCACATCCTCTCCTAAAACCAAATTGCAGATCATAGAGCAACTTATTACTTTCAAAATGCTTCGATAGTCTTTCGGATATAATCCTCTCAAAGAATTTATCGATAGCTGAGAGTATAAAAATGGGTCTAAAATCTCCCTCAGACTTTGGATTAGCTTTCTTAGGTATTGGAACAGTTTTGTGAATCTTAAGAATATCTGGATATTCGCAAGAATAAATCATCTTATAGAAAATCCCCTTGGGGAATGGTGAAATCTCCTCTACACATTCTCGAATAAATCTCGGAGAAATATCATCATTCCCAGCACTCTTGTCTATCTTCAAGTTTAGAATGGCATCAAATTGTGATCTCAAAGCTTACACTCAATTGAATCAATAAACAACCTTGACGATACGTTGCTAAAAACATGATCTATACAGTTTCCCGTTTCTGGTCTTGATGCGTAGTTTCTTGTGTTTCTATATTTCGGCAAGGCTGCACGAATATGTTTGTTATCGTTTATAATTTTGATTATTTAAGGAAAAGTAATCGTGAAAATAAAGTGGTTTTCAACTCGAAAACCGAACATAGTACCCACCCTAAGGGGTGAAATCTACAAGGGGTAGCTGATTTGATAGTCCTTATGTTAATGTTGACATCGCTCAATGCAGACGATTATCGTTAGAGCCACTTTATTATTTTCATAATCACTGATTATGTTATCCGATTTAAATTAACAGCTATTGTTAATGGATGAAAGGGAATAGCCAAAAGCCAATTTATTTTTATGTTAGTTTATAAAAATTTGTAGTTGTAAATGTGAAAAAAAATTTTTTATTATAATGATTTGCTTATTCTAAGGACGTGGACTCAAAATAAACAAAGAAGTACACAATTATACCAAAATTCGAATTTAATTGTCAAAAATAAATTTTACGTAGATTTTGTTCGTCTTGTATGGCCCTAATCAAGATATATTTAAGAAGGTAGTTTCAAGCTATCAGGTGATAACAATTTTTTTCATTTGTGCAGAACTTTGATTGTCGGTATTTGCTTAATTAATGGCGTAGATAAAGATGTTTTATGGGTTTGTCATCTCCCCTTACCAAGTACCACGCAGTATTTCTTCAAACTATGATTATATATCATTGAATTAAATATTTTGGTTTCTTCCCATATACAAGAATTTAATTTTTCTCTTTTTGAGGTATCTTCACAATGAGCACACATTGTAGCTTTTACCCCTTACGAAAATGTTGCTAGCTACGCCAATGTTTAATTGACAATTGTGACAAATAAAAAAAAAATCAAAATAAAATTATTTTATACCAAAAATTTTGAAATTTTCAATTTGTTTTAAATTTATGACAGAAAAGTATCGACATAAATTGTCCTCATAATTGATGGTAAGAATTACTTCAATTATTCTTGCGAACACATTTCCTCATATTTCGAAGCATACATCGATACATTTCCAGATTTTCTCTATTTCAAATTGTTCAACAAGTGGGAAATTTAATTCAATTTGACCGACAATCAAAGTTTCAATATGACGCCTGATTTAGTAAAACTATCTTACTAAATCTGCCTTGGCCCTAATCATAAATTGCAAATTTTAACTCCTTTTTACTTTAACTTTTTTATTCAAAATATGAAAAAAAAAACAAAAAAATAATCATTTTGTTTTCTAAATCACGTCGCCATTAAAAGTTAATTGACTTAACATATTCTAAAATAAGCATAAATTTTCTTTCCATTTTTTGACGTACGATATGCCATCGCAATTACTTGGTTAGGAAATCGTTGAAAAGTTAGTGGTTTTCGATGCATCAGAATATTCATTTAATAGTGTTTTGTATTAGTAGATGGTGGTAAAATTCCTATGTCAAGATAACTTTTCCAATTGAATGGTTTTAAGAAAATTTGCTCGAGCCAACATACGTAGTATGTCATGTAAACTATTTCTATTATATTATTCAGAAATACGATATCGAATATATTCGTTGAATTACGTAATGATTTTTGGAGCGAGCATTTTTGTTATTTTCAAATGATAATTAAGCAACGATATGAAGGAGGGAAATATGCTGAAGGTCTTCATGGTTAGATACTTGTTTTACATCCAGAGAACCGCATCCATGAGTATTATAGTTTTTCCCGCACTTTTCCATTTCCCGCAGAAGGGGGAATTTTTTTTTCGAATTTCCCGGGATCCTGGTCAAAAGGACACCTGCTTTGATGTGGCATGTTTGGACACCTTGCAATGTATATTATGTTGATCTCTTACATCAGCCATAAATCATACTAAAATACGAAATATTTTTAATGGTTAATATGTCTTTTCCGGTATAGTTTTCGGAAGAATGGGATTTTTTGTAACATTAAAAAAATGTTTGGAAATTAATGAAACTTTATTTCGATTTCACTATCGTAAAACGGGATCACTATATGCACGTGTTCGGCCTATATTACCAAAAGGGAAACACTATAACCCAATTTGAAATTAAAGTAACTATCTTAATAAAGGTTGGAATTTTCATATTTCATTAGGCGCCACCGTGGTGCAATGGTTAGCATGCCCGCTTTGGGTTCAAACTCAGTTTCGACCAAATACTAAAAAGTTTTTCAGCGATGGATTATCCCATCTCAGTAATGCTGGTGACATTTCTTAGTGTTTCAAAGCTTCTGCAATGTGGAACGCCGTTCGGACTCGGCTATACAAAGGAGGACCCTTATCATTGAGCTTAACATAGAATCGGGCAGCACTCAGTGATAAGAGAGAAGTTCGCCACTGTGCTATCACAATGGACAGAATAGTCCTAAGTGAGCCTGAAATATTGGGCTGCCACTATACCTAACCTAACCATATTTCATAAAAACATCCTTGCAATAATTATGAAATTAAGCAATTGCAAACGTAGGTTACATAAGGTAAAATGTTCTTTGTAATAAAAAGTTTAAAATTGTACTACCAGGTAAAAGAGATTTTTGGAGAATTTCACACCTAATCTGCCCAATGTCCCCATATGGGGGACTGACCCTTTTTTATAAAAAGTTTCAGTGTTTTAAAAAAAACTTTTTATTTAATCGTTACTGAGTTAATAAAATAAATTTTTGTCCGGCAGTTTGGCCGTTAAGGGGTTAATTGCAGCAGGATGCAACCAATGTCCATATATTACACAGTGTAAGGCTCAAGTAGTAATAGTTAGCTTATCTCTTATTTTAATTTATTTAGTTTAAAGCTCATGTCGTAAAGGAAAAAATGTTATTAATTGAAGGCTTACTTTAGCTAATCCTTATACATTGTACCGCTGGGTATTAAATGTAAATGTTTATACGCACGGGTTGGTTTCATTCGTTTCATGATAAGCCATAAAAGTCATCAGAATATTTGTTATTTACTAATTAATATAAGCATCGTTTCGTAACTTTTGTCAATCACAGAGACACTTCAACAAAGTGTAATGTAATCAATAATCAATCAATAAAGGCGTAATAATTTTGTAACCTTTAACATTGAGGGATCTTTGACTCTCTACGATTTAGTTTGTTCAGAAATTCTGGTACAAACAAAAAGCGACTCAAAAACATCAAATGAAAACGTACTTAATTTTTAGACATTATGTCTAAGGAGAATCTATTTAAAAATTGTACTTAGATGAGCAAAGGCAAGATCCTTTTTGGAAGTTAAACCCACGTTAAGCAAATAGGATTGTCATATCTTATATTTTTCCCTAAAGGTGGATACTTAATTCTAGTTTAGCCGCTAAAAACAAAAATGAATCACTTAAAGCTGAATATTTTGGCACATTTTATTATAACTTGAAAAAGTTTTTTTTTTCTTAAAAATGACTTAACATTAAGAACCCTAAGGGCTAAAATATGTTCCCTTTTTGTATGGTCCTGATAAAGATATCCTACCAATTTTGTTTTTTGATCATCTTGATTTGCCTGGAATTAGCCTGATGTTCTTTAAGGTACGCAAATATAAATTTGCAAATCTGGATCTTATATTAATTCACAAACTTACTCTCAGATTTTAAAACAAATCGCGCGTTCTTTAAAAATTCAACATTTTTTAACGGTATAAAAAATAAATTAAGGCTTTCGCATATATAAAGTTATATACGTACTGATTAGCGATGAGTTTTTTATTACAGTGAAACCTTTTAGAAGTGGATATTCCAAAATGGGGAGACTGCAAAATATACAGGTCAAATTACCCTCATTTAAAAGATCTTACAGTGACAAATAGATTGTCGTGAAACCAAATATTTTTTGTCCTTAAAATACGAATGCGAATTTTGGTTTGTATAGAGAACGAATCAGTTAATTTGGCCAAGTTTTTTTTGTAGACGATAAGATTTTCAATGAAGTCGTGTTGTCATTATAGTTAAAAAAATGGAACATCTCTGTAAATCCTGACAAAACGCAAGCAATATACTTCTCGCGAAAGCGGAAATCATGTTTTCTGCCTCAAGCCCCATTAAGGTTTTTAAACCACAATATAGCGTGGGATGTCAACGTTAAATATCTAGGAGCCGTTCTGGATAAAAAACTTAATTTTTGTGACCACATCCCTGCTGTAGTTCATAAAATAAACAAAACTATAATGACAATGTATCCATTTATTACCAGAAATTCTCAGAATTAAATAGAGAAAATAAAAAAAAAAACTGATAATTAAATCATTATTCTTGCCAATAATTTACTATTGTGGTCCTCTCTGGGCATCTTCGGCCAGATGCCACATTCAAAAACTACAAGTAGTCCAGAACAAAATGCTAAAAATGATTTTTAACCTACCATGGCATTTCTCTACACAACGTTTACATTCCCTTTCAGGGTTTCCACTTGTATCAGATAAACTTGAAGAAATCTACTCAAATTTTAATGTAAAATGTAAAGCATCTATATATAAACATATTAATGAAATTGCCTCAACTTAAATTAGACCTAAGCCTCCTAATCTAGTCAAACATTTATAAAGGTTTTGTTATACTTTTTCCATTAACTATTTATTAATGTGATTAAACGCACTTCGTAACATAAATGTTGAAATACCACTTAGCATAATTAAGAAGAAAAGGAAATTATTTTTCTTAAACTCTTTAGAAATAAGTATAAATGTAAAGAAAAAAGTAGAAACGGAATGTTATGAAATAAATGAAATGAAATGAAATGAAAAAAAATAGTTAAGTGATTCAACTTAAAAATGGATATCTTTACATGAAAGAAAATTGAACTTGACAAATGACAATGTGGCTTTAATAATTTTGAAAAATTCTTCAAAATTCATGAAATTGTCTTTAAATTTGTTGACTTGACTTTTTGTATCTTAACTACAAAGATATATAGAATATTAATTCTACTCCCTGCGCAAAATTTCAAAGAAATAAGAGTGGCCTCTGTGGTCATATTAGAGTAAAGCGAGCGTAAGATATATGTGGGAGCTGTATCTAAATCTTAACCGATTTCAATAAAATATAGCACACTTGTCTATACTACTAATTGTACTCCTAGTGCAAAATTTTAAGCTAATTAGGGTAAAACTCTGGCTTGTGGGGCCACATAAGTACACATCGGACAAAATATATATTGGACCTAAAGGGTGATTTGTTAAGAGCTTGATAACTTTAAAAAAAAAAAAAACGCATAAAATTTGCAAAATCTCATCGGTTCTTTATTTGAAACGTTAGATTGGTCCATGACATTTACTTTTTGAAGATAATTTCATTTAAATGTTGACCGCGGCTGCGTCTTAGGTGGTCCATTCGGAAAGTCCAATTTTGGGCAACTTTTTCGAGCATTTCGGCCGGAATAGCCCGAATTTCTTCGGAAATGTTGTCTTCCAAAGCTGGAATAGTTGCTGGCTTATTTCTGTAGACTTTAGACTTGACGTAGCCCCACAAAAAATAGTCTAAAGGCGTCAAATCGCATGATCTTGGTGGCCAACTTACCGGTCCATTTCTTGAGATGAATTGTTCTCCGAAGTTTTCCCTCAAAATGGCCATAGAATCGCGAGCTGTGTGGCAAGTAGCGCCATCTTGTTGAAACCACATGTCAACCAAGTTCAGTTCTTCCATTTTTGGCAACAAAAAGTTTGTTAGCATCGAACGATAGCGATCGCCATTCACCGTAACGTTGCGTCCAACAGCATCTTTGAAAATATACGGTCCAATGATTCCACCAGCGTACAAACCACACCAAACAGTGCATTTTTCGGGATGCATGGGCAGTTCTTGAACGGCTTCTGGTTGCTCTTCACTCCAAATGCGGCAATTTTGCTTATTTACGTAGCCATTCAACCAGAAATGAGCCTCATCGCTGAACAAAATTTGTCGATAAACACATTTCGAACCGAACACTGATTTTGGTAATAAAATTCAATGATTTGCAAGCGTTGCTCGTTAGTAAGTCTATTCATGATGAAATGTCAAAGCATACTGAGCATCTTTCTCTTTGACACCATGTCTGAAATCCCACGTGATCTGTCAAATACTAATGCATGAAAATCCTAACCTCAAAAGAATCACCCTTTATATCTAAATCTGAACCGATTTCAATCAAATTTATTACACTTGACTACAGTACTAATTGTTCTCCTTGTGCAAAATTTCAAGCAAATTAGGGTAAAACTCTGGCTTCTGGGGCAATATAAGAGCATATCGGGCGAAATATATATATGGGAGCTATATCTAAGTCTGAACCGATTTAAATCAAATACGTCTCACTATCGACACTTCAATTACACTCCTGGTTTCTGGGACCATATTAATAGATATCAATTGCACTCCTGGTTTCTGGGACCATATTAATAGATATGGGGCGAAAGATATATATGGGAGCTATATCTAAAATTGAACCGATTTCTTCCAAAATCAATAGGTATCTATTCTGACTGACGGCCGTCCGTCTGTCACCTGGTCCACAGTGTGGCGCAGGGTATAAAAAAAGATGTGTATGTATTGCAACACTTTATTTTAGAGACGGTTTCTACTTGATTCATAGCGTAATTTCTACTTGAAGTCTAGTCTGAATTTAGAAATTTAAGTTGTCGTTAACACGTTTTTAAAGGGCTATGGTAGCACATGAATAAAAAAGCAGTAATAAAGAATTAATGCTATTCTCCGCTTTTTTGACACGGAATCAATTCCAAAATCTTCTGTGTATTCAAAGAAAGATTTACTACTTTTCTATCCACCCTGATGTATGTACACATATTCGCGAGTACATAAATGATGATAGTTCATATGGATATGTGCTTATATTCAATAGACATTCGTGTGGATAGCTTCGTCACAGTGTATAACCATTAATTTCTCTGAGAGAATTTGTGGAGAAAAAAATTAATTTTTTGCATTGTAGTCGTTAAGCTTTCGGCACGAGTGTCTGACTACTATTTCACTATTCTAGTTATTCAAGCATGTTTTTTTAGATATAATCGAAGAAAGTGCATTATTTGTGTATCATGTGACGTATTATTACGTTTGGAAGATTTGTTGTCATAAGTTCTATTTGTTGAATGGTTTTATTTGTGGTCCCTCATTTCTTTTATATTGTCATTAGTTTTATGCATCTATTTCAAAGGTTTCATTGATACAAGTGTATTATTCACATATACACTACTGAAGTGTACATATGGCTGTATACAATAATAAACAAATGGTTCTAAGGAATTTAATGTACAATGTTGTCAATCCAAATGGATGAAAATCCGCAAATTCCCATAAGGGTTTTTTGTTTTTGCAAGAATAAACTTTAAAATAAAATAATGTGATAATGAATTGGAAAATAGTTAAGATTAAAAATTGAAACCTATTTCAACTAATTTGATTCAGTTCAAGTGCAAAGAGATGTCACTATAAAAATCCAAAATATATTCTTAATTTCAAGAAAATTTTAACCAGCTTTTTATCTCTGATTATGATATCTCAGTTAATTTGAAGATTGAAGATGAAGAAGTCTTCATATCAGAAATTTATTTTTATTTACATACCCAGAAAAATTGGAAGCTGTTTCACAAACATTTATTTTTAGGAGGAGTGCACCGGGTACCCCCAACAAATTTTTTCCACTTCCGATGAAGTTCTTTTGAACCAGTCTTAGAAAATACTTGGCTGTTTAAAGCCAAAACTTAAATTTTAGACACTTAAATGTCGCAAAAAAGAATAGAAAATAAAAAATAACATGAAAATAAAACTAAAAATTACACCTCTGCGGGGATTTGAACCTGTGTCTGTTGATTTTTTCACTTCCAAGGAAGCTCATTTGAAAAGGTTTGAAAATTACTAGAAAGTTAAATTTTTTATTGCTACGTTAGCTAACGAAATTTTAAACCGTACTATGGACATATCTGTCATCTTGCCTATATATTTCATATGACAGGAACTTAACCGCTGAAATTTTTTCAGTAAAAGTTAACCGTAGAGAAGATATTTGCAATTTACTTCCTGTTAACTGGGAGTTAAAGCCTAACGGGGCTACATGAAAATGGCCGTAAATGAAAAAATAATATATTTCTACAAAATAGCAAAATTAAAACGATATATACATAAAAAAGAATCTTTTGAAAAGATATTTGAAAAAAATGCTGCTTGTGAGATTTGAACCTGTGCTTTTTTTTCATGCATACTAATAAAGAACATATCGAGAAGTAGTTAGAATGTTATGCCTTCGTGTGATATTACGATAATATCACAAACATTTGAATTGACGTTTCAACGCTCTGTGTTCAATGGCGTTTGTGTCCGAGTGTGCTAAGACGTTCTGTTATGTTGCCAACACCCACACACAAAAAAATTTCACGAAAAATTTTCCAATTAAAATTTTAATTGAGTTTTAAAAAATATTCAATTAAAAATTTAATTGATTCAACAATTTTTTTAATTGAAACAAAAATCAATCACAAAAATAATAGTATCAATTAATTTTTTAATTGGATCAATTAACTTTTTAATTGACCTTCAATTAATTTTTTAATTGATACTATCATTTCTGTGATGAAGACATTTCAATTAAAAATTAATTGGATCAATGAATTTCGTGATTGAATCAGAAAAAAAAATTTTTGTGTGCAGGTTCAACCCCCATGTCGGAGCGAACAAGTTTTTTAATTAGATAGATAGTTAGAATATGAAAAGTGTAATAAAAATATTGATAAAAATAAAAAGCGAATTGGCGAAAAATATTTTTTAGTTTTTTGTTTGTTCATCCAAATGAACTTCCCAGGCACAACTTCTAAAGTTATGCAAAGTATGCGAAAACGAAGTACTTGCGTCCTATGAAAAGCCCATGTAAAATTCATTGTGGAGCCAAACTAATTTTTTGGATGCTCTTTTTTTCGCTAGGAAATTAAAAAACCTAAAAAACTTTTGTTTGAAATTAAAGATCGAAAAACACATAAAACCTAAATAAAACTATTTTTTTTTTGTTTACTTTTTTTACTTCAAACATTGAAAAAAATATTTATGTGATATTAAGGATTACGCAACCTAAATTTTAGGATGCAAAATATTAAGGACAAATTTCTTTAAAACAATGAAATTTTAATTAAAATGAAGTTTATAATATTAGCTTCAAAATTTTTTTCATTAAATTTAGGACAAAAATTTTGTAAATTTGCGTCCCTCCGTTAAAGTCGCATGTCTTTGAACTATGGCTAATTTTCCTTAAAGTAAAGAAACATATTCTTGATTTAAAGAAATTGTCCTTAAATTAACTGAAATATTGAAACTTTAGATTAACAATAAAAACGCTTCAAATATAGGATAAGACTTATTTTGAGGATTTAGCGTCTTTGGTTTAAAGTTTTTTTTTTTTTTTGGAATTAAGAAAACATTTACTTTGAAGTATCCGTTATAATTTGGATTTTTAAACTGACATTTGTTTGCACGTGATTACCTCTATTAATAAACCTCGAAAAAGAGAATGAAAATTTGATAAGGGAGATCTGTATCCTTATTTTAATTTTATTGGTCCTGGATTTAATTTTTTTAAACTAAATAGGTCGCTAAATGTTTCATATGTTATAGACCACAATAATGACAAATGTAAATGTGCAGAATCTACTAACCTATATTATTTTGTCGCCTAATTTGTAGTCAAAACTGTTTATTAATCCATTTCACTTTATGGAGATTTACTGGCGAAGTTCCTTGTAGTTTTTGTTCTCGATGTTATTTTAGCACATTCTTTTAAGGGCAGAAAACGCTCTATAACATATAATAAAAAATACCTTAACCCTTGTAAGTATGGTCTATACATTGGCATCACTGTCATGCAATATAATTAGACGAAAGAGAGAGAGAACAGGAGAGAGAAATAATAAAAGATGAGTTGATAGCCAGAATTATTTGCAAATTTTTTTATATGGAATTTTTTATTTTCACTTATTGTAGTCATTCTTGTTTTGGCCGTCAACGTGTTTAAAACAGTCAAACCAAAGTAGCGCGATTTCGTATCATCATATACACCAATCTACCGCCACCACCATATCCGACCATCTGTTATTGAATCGACGTTGATGGTGGTTTGTTGTCGATACCGCGTCGTTGTCGGTGTTGTACGGTCGTCGTCCGATTGTTCGTCGTTCATCAGTCATTAGAGGTTCTTTTATTTGTGATCATATAACGCTAAAAGAAACTGCTAACCATAAATCGACGTCTACGTTGTGCGATATACCCTTATTGGTGGCGGCATATATTTTTTTTCCGTATTGCAATAGTTTTCAAATGGTCTTTGAAAAAAGTATCGTGTTTAAATATTTCTTGTTCTCTGTTAGTGCTTAAATATTCGCACACATACACATAAAAATCAATTGTTTACAACAATAAATTACAATAGTAATTTTTTTCTACTTGATTGAAATTGAAGAAAAAGACGTGAAGTGGTCCTACTATTTAATTGGCTTTTAATGCCAAACGGTGGAAGCGTCCTAAAGGCCTTATAACAACAATAAAAACTGGTGGCGCGGCCTAAGTGTAACCGGCAGCTGTTTTACTATTTATGGTTGTACCTCAATCTGTAAAGTGGAAAATAATCTTGTTTTATCTCAACATCAACATTAACACTAATTTGAAAACATCACTTGGTAAATTTTTATATTCTTTTTGTTGTTGTTAAATGATCGCCTAATAGGGAGAATGGAAACAGAGAAAAATATGTAAAATATAGAATGATATGTTTTAGAACCCTTACCACAATGCCCAATTACGAAAACCTGTTGATCTTTGCAAGCAAAACAAAAACAAATACCCAGAAAAAAAGAACAATGAACCCAAAGAATACGATCTTTCTGTCTGAAATGATTTTGGCATTAATGTTATTTCGATCATTCATGTTGAAAGTGTTTTCTTCGTTTTCCCTTAAAAAAAGATTTGTTGTTTGGCCAATTTTTTTTGTTCTAAGTAGACCCTGAAAAATATATTAACTTAAGATTATACACCTTAAATTTTAGAAAACTAAATTTACGAATTTTTTCAATGTAAAGAAAAGTAGAATGTAAATTTTGTTCAGATCAATACCCTCCAATGTACACCATAAAAATTAATTATCTCATTAAGTAGATTACGGATATTAAATAGATTACGAAGACGTAAAGTTTTTTTCTTTATATTAAGGACAAATTTAAATCCTTCAAAGATTTTTTACTCTAACAATTTTTATACGTTTTTTTTCATGAAAGAAAATATTTTTTTTTTTTGAGAAATTTCTATAATAATTAAAATCAAACGCAAACATTACATAAAAAATGTTTGTATATTTTTTCATGAAAACAAAGACCCCAATACACTCAAAAAGCGAACCTATATGGCCCTATTTGGCCAATTTAATTATATTTTAGTACATGGGATTGTTATGTATTGAGAAAGTTTTCTTGACTTCAATTATTTGTTGCGTATTTTAGTTAAATGGACTAAAAACGGGGAAAAATTATACACAAATGAAGCATAAAGATTTGCTAAATTCGTGCCTCTCACAAAATAGTTTAGAATTTCTTAAAATTTGTACATTTTTTCAATAATACGCCCATCTTGAACACTAAAGACATTTTTGCAATTTTGATCTCCAGTTTTTTTCTTAACACTACGAAATTTTCTTTTACAAGAGAAAAAAATTAATTATGTCTAACAAATTTTCTTGAATTTGTCGAAAAATGTTTACTTCTTTTTGTGAAATCGGCGCGTTATCTGGGTTTGTAATACAGTTTAGTTAAAATTTTCTAAAAGTAACCTAATTGTTCTAAAATTAATCAAAATTGTCCTTGCTGGTGGGATCATTGTTTTTAGAGTTTACTTGAGTGGCTTGTAAAAAATGTAATGAACTATTAAGCCGATAGCCTAAGTTGCTAGTTGCTTTTTTGTTATACATTTATTATAATTTGTAATTATAATAAAGATTTAAATAAATGAATAAATAAGTACACTGAAAAAAAAAAAAAACAGTGAACCCACAAGGAATAAAATGTTTGGTTAATTTTAGAAAATTTAGATTGTTAGAAATTTTTAACTAAACTGTAAATCTGATACCGATCTTTTGAAGAATACATTCGTGTAAATCAACCTTTGCAGATTTTCGTAGATAGACCCTATTTTTGTGGATTAAGGTGGGCATTACGTTCGAGTTTAGCCGCCAAAGTGAAAACTAAATCAGCAAAAAAGCATAAAATTATACATATTTTTTGCAATATTTATTATAACTTGATGGGGAATAGCCCAAAGTAAATTTTCACAAAGTTTGTATTCCTTAAAATGGATTATTAAAGAAAAGTAATCGTGAAAAAATGACGATTTTAGCGGCTAAACTCGAACTTAATATCCACCTTAATGCGGCGTATCATCTACATTTAAATGATGCCCGATTGCTGTACGTATACGTCATGCAAACACACACCCGTATCAGTCAAACATTAAAAAAAAGTGAACCCTCTATTTCACTAAAGCCAATTCAACTTTAGTTTAGTTCATGGAATTATTATGTTTGGAGAAAGTTTCCTTTACTCTAATATGTTTTTTGCGTACGTTAGTTACACGAACTAAAAAACGAGAAAAAATATACACAAATACGTACTTCTCACATATTTGCTAAATTCGTACTTCTCACAAAATAGTTAATTATTTCTTTAAATTTGTAAATTTTACTACAACGGCGCCCACTTGAACTTTGTATGGCACTAAAGACATTCTTGCAATTTTGAACTCCAATTTTTTCCTTCAAACTACACAGAAAAAAATTCCGTAGTTAAACTAACGCTAAATTTAACTTATTTTTATTGGAAAAAATATTTGCTTGTAGTTCAATTTTATTATTTTTATCGAAATTTTCCACAGCTTAATGAAATTTTACTTTTTTTAAGTATGTCTCAAAAATTTTATAAACTAAACGTGAGTATAAAGTTCAATGACCGTACACATAACATCAATATGAATTAAAACAAATGGCAATTTTCGTACGATTCCCAAAAATAGTAAGAATGAACTACTGTATGCACTGAAAAAAAAGCATGCCCGGTTCCAAAGATTTTGTCTTTACTCTAAAAATGTTGGTATTGATTCCGAGCCAAAGAAGCGGAGAATACAAGTAAGGACACTTTTAAGACACAATTCTCTTTTAAATTCGGGTTTTGTGTACTTGCTTCTAGGAAGCAAATTTTAATTTTTCGTTCTTTCAGCTTTTTTTCTTCATATGCTTTCAAAGTCCTTTAAAAACGAGTTAACGACAACGTTATTTTCCAAATTCAGACTCGACTTCCAGTAGAAATTATGATATGTTTCCAGTAAAAAATGTCTTTAAAATAAAGTGTTGAAAAACATGTCCTATATTTGAACGATTTTTAGCTTTGTAGTCAAGATGCAAAAATACAACAAATTTAAAGACAATTTCATTCATTTTAAAGAATTTTTCTGAATTATTAAAGTCAACTTGACCTTAGCCCAAAAAATTGTTCTTTCATGTTATGATACCCATTTTTAAGTCAAATCACTTAATTATAAGGACAATACGACTTCATTAAAAAGTTATCGACTTTTGGACAAGGAAAAAAAACTTTATATTAGAGAAATGCGTCTTCTATGCTAAGCAAAATTTGCATTCGTATTTTAAAGACATGAAATCTTTGACCTCACGACAATATTTTTTTCAGTGTGGTTAAAATGATCATGATTGGCGCCAATGATTTTCTTCTTTACTTTTAGTTAATTTTTTCTTCTATGAGATGATGTAATTTCGTGAACTGCAGTTAAAAAGTACAACAGGGCATTAAAATTTCCTGGTTTTAACAACGATTTGTGGAAATCTCGAAATGCGGAGTAAAATTTAGTTCAATTTTCGTGCGTGGTAGTTCATTCTTCCTATAAAACAGTTCACTTTTTTTCGGTGTATAAAATTTTCTTTAACAAGTTTTTCTTCGTGGTGGGTTCACTGTTTATTCAGTGAATTTAGGGGTAAGCTGATTTTATATCTAAAAAATATTAATTTTTTTTCAATGTACACGAATCGCTAAAATCTGCGTTCCGGTAAAGTATAACAAATTTTCTTTAATGTAAGGCAGGTCAAGTTGAAAGATGGGCTATATCGGTCCAAGTTTTGATATAGTCCCCATATAAACCGACCTCCCGATTTGGGGTCTTGGGCTTATAAAAACTGTAGTTTTTATCCAATTTTGTCTGAAATTGAAAATCTAGAGGTATTTTAGGACCATCAAAAAGTGTACCGAAAATGGTGCCTATCAGTCCATGTTTTGGTATAGCCCCCATATGAACCGATTTCCCGATTTTGCTTCTTGGGCTTCTAGAAAGTGTATTTTCTATCCGATTTGCCTGAAATTGGAAATCTAGAGGTATTCTAGGACCTTAAAGAGGTGTGCCGAAAATGGAGTGTATCGGTCCATGTTTTGATATAGCCCCCATATAGACCGATCTCCCGATTTTACTTCTTGGGCTTCTAGAATCCGTAGTTTTAATGCAATTTACCTGAAATTTAAAATCTACAGGTACTCTAGGACCCTAAAGACGTGTGCCGAAAATGGTGAGTACCGGTCCATGTTTTTATATAGCCACCATATAGACCGATCTCCCGATTCTAGAATCCGTAATTTTTACCCACTTTGCCTCAAATCGGAAATCTAGAGGTACTCTAGGAAAATAAAGAGATGTGCCGAAAATGGTGATTATCGGACCATGTTTCGATATAGCCCCCCATATAGACCGATCTCCCGATTTTACTTCTTAAGCTTCTAGAATCCGTAATTTTTACCCAATTTGCCTGAAATTTGAAATTTAGAGGTATTCTACACGCTCACAAAAAATCGCTTCTGTAACATATACTCCCAAACATATTTTGCTTCAAGCATATATACATTTTTGGGTATTGCCCAAACATTTATATGTTTGATCTCTTCCAATATATAATATGTTTGAAAGCATATTAGTCTAAACAATATATGTTTGGGTAGTCTAAGTTTCAAACATTTTGTATTTTTGCATCCAAATTCAATAATGTTGTCTTCCAAAAAACAATATGTTATTATGTATATAATATGTTTGGAAGCATTTTGCACCCAAAAATATTATATGCTTAAAAAAATTCTCCCAAACAATATTGTGCTCAAAATTTTATTTATTTATTTATATATTTACAATCATAATGAATTATGAAAATAAACAGGTAATATAGGTGCTAACAACATAGGTTTTCGACCTGAATGCTCAAAATTTTGTTTCTGCCCAATTGTATATTCCCCAACATCTTTCTCACTTCCACGAGATTTTTTTAGTTCTTAGCACCTTTTTCTGTAATACAAACATTGTAGAAGAAATTATTCAATTGTATGATTTTTTTTATTTTAATTTTACCTTTTGCCGGACGGGGATTCGAACAGCGGACCACACAGTTTGTAAGGATCAAAGAAGTAGCCGATCAATTGCCCAAGGAAAAATAAAATGTTAATTTTGTAATAACAAGCAACAACCACCAACTTAATTCAATATCGCTCCCTGTTAAATAGCGCTCCAAGCTACTAAACACATATATGTTTATAGGCTATTTCTAAATTAATATATGTTTGCATCCAAACATTTTATATTTACAAACATTTTATGTCCCAAACATAATATGTTGTAACATATTATCATATATGTCCCAAACATGTTATGCTAGTTTATGAACATTATATGTTTGCATTCAAAAATATTGTGTTTAAAAATTTGTGTTCCAAACATATAATGTTTATAGCCAAACATATGAAAAACAGTCTTTTTCATCCGTGTAGGACCATAAAGAGGTGTGCCGAATATATTGAGTATCGGTACAGTTTGTGATATAGCCCCCTTATAAATCGGCCCTCCGATTTGGGGTCTAGATTCTAGAACTACAATTAAATGTACTGAATACTGTGTGTATCCTTCCATGTTTTGGTATAGCCCCGTTACACCGAACTCCCGATTTTACTTCTTAGGCTTCTAGAATCCGTAGTTTTTATCCGATTTGCCACAAATTGAAAATATACTGGCAATTTAGACCCATAACAAAGTGTATATGATTTAGTTTTATCGGTCCATTTGGTAAGACCTCCATATAGACCGATTTCACTTATTGAGGGTATAGAAGGCGCACTGATCATGAAAATTGCTTGAAACTGAATGCAAAATTTCCAGATTATAATTCTCGTAATCATTTAAATAATTGGGATGAAAATCTACAGATTTTAGATTTCAAATCAATGCGTTATTTCATCATTTTTTTGCAACCTTACAAGAGATGTTTATGATTCCTCTAAAACTCAAACTCAAAAATGGTTCTTATAAATTCAGAATCTGATCTAGTCTTCATAGGTAAAATCTTTACATTTATCTGTGGTTTTTTTATATTTGTTTAAGGATTTTGCTATTGATTCCGAGCCAAAGATGCGGCTTCTTTAAAATAAAGACATTTTTTACGGACCTCTCTGGCTTTAAATCTAGGATCGATAAAATTAAAATTGGCTACAGATCTCATTCATTGAATTTTTATTCTCTGTTTGCGATATATTAATAAAGGTATTCATGTACAAATTCCAGTTTCAAAATCCAAATTATGCCTTCAAAGTAAAAACTGTTTTCTTAATGCTAAAAAACTTCTTAATGCTAAAAAAAACTTTAAACCAAAGATGCAAATCCTTAAAATAAGTCTTATGCTATGGTCACACTGGGCAAATATTTGACAAAAATCAAAAAAGAATCCGTCGCCACAGCCAAACCAGCGGACATTTTTAGCTCATATTGGATATATAATATCATGGTAGGATTATTTTTCAAAAACCGTATCCAGATATTTGGAAAATGGTTCTGGAAAAATGTTTGACGCTCATTTTGGTCAAATATTTGCCTAGTGTGACCATAGCCTTAGTCTATATTTGAAGCGTTTTTATCTTAAATTTAATAATTCAATATGTCAGTTGAGTTAAAGACGATTTCTTTAAATTAAAAATGTTTTTCTTAATTTTAACAGAGGAACGCAAAATTTCAAAATTTGTAACCTAAATTTAATGAAAAATTTTTTTGAATCAAGGATTATGAACATTCTTTTAATTAAAATGTCATTATATTAAAGAATTTTGTGCTTAGCATAATAAGTTGCATAATCTTCCATATTAGGTCCATATTTTTTTTTCAGTGTACGTGAATTTTAATGTAACGATGATATATATATCATAATATTAGTTTTATAGAGCCTAGACTTAAAGCTGTATAGCTTCCTAAAAATGTGTACCTATACTTTAAAGAAACGGCATCTTGGGCTCGGAATCAATACCAGAAACGTTAAGGGAAAATCAAAATCTTTGCATCCATGTAAACTTTTTTGAGTGAATATATATTTAATCTCGCAATACATATGGACTATTTAAAATGTCTTTTTTATTGTACATATTTTCTTTTCTTTACATTTTGTTGTACATAATATGACAAATCACGCTGAATGGGCGAAGTTTTAGGTTCATTAAACTGATAAAAACTCTTTTGTGTCATAAAAGAAAATAACCTACTTGAATACAAAAATTTTAGCTAGATTAATGAAAACAATTTACATATGTTGCTTGTAGTAGTATATTATATTACATTCTAATTGAATATATCTGATTCTGTAAACTCTGTGATAAATGACTAAGTCATTTTAATTTTAAAACGTGTTCAAACATTCCTATAATGACTAATACTGACTAGTTGTATTTGAAAATATTTCTAATTTCATGACATAACCATTTAAATCGGCGTTGAAAGTGGATCTCACGGACATATCTATTTTTATCTCCTTTAGTGTCTGACTGTACCAGTAAAAATAATTTAGTTTATTGTCCTTCCTTTAACAAAATTTAAAAAATGCTGAAACCGATATCATCGAATGTATTACGACCCAGTTTAAATCCATGTAAAAGATAGATCTTACTGACCATCTATTTCAAGTTTTTCCGCTGATATTATATAAAATTCATCTCCAATAGTCTCCTATCACTACACTGGGAGGGAGGGGTGCCTGGCCTCAGGAATTTACACAAAAAAATTGTTGATTTAATATGAAAGATAAAAAAATTAGTACACGCAATATTAAGGATACATTTCTTTAAAATTAATTTTAATTAAAAGAAAGTTTATAGACTTTGCTTTAAAAATATTTTTCTTTATATTTAGGACAAGAATCTTCGAAATTTGCGTCCCTCCATTAAATACGTATGTCTATGAGTTAGGCAAATTTCCATTAAAGTACAGAAATATTTTTTATTTAAAGAAGTGATCTTTAAATTGATTAATATATTGAATATTTAGATTAAAAATGAAAAAACTTCAAATATAGACTGAGACTTATTTTGAGTTTCTTTTTTTTTTGAAATTAGGAAAATGTGTTTTACTTTGAATAGAATAGAATTAAAGCTACACTCAAAAAAAGTTTACTTTGATCCAAAGATTTTGACCTTCCCTTAAGGATTTTGGTATTGATTCCGAGCCAAAGATGCGGCTTCTTTAAAATAAAGAACTTTTTTAGCGACGTATCTGGCTTTAACAGGTTGGCTGATAAGTCCCCGGTCTAACAAAGAAAAACACAATTTTTTTTTGTGTCAAAATTCGTTTTTATTATTCAACATAGTTCCCTTCAAGAGCGATACAACAATTATAACGACCTTCCAATTTTTTGATACCATTTTGGTAGTACTCCTTCGGTTTTGCCTCAAAATAGGCCTCAGTTTCGGCGATCACCTTTTCATTGCAGCCAAAATTTTTCCCTGCGAGCATCCTTTTGAGGTCTGAGAACAAGAAGAAATCGCTGGGGGCAGATCTGGAGAATACGGCGGGGGGAAGCAATTCGAAGCCCAATTCATGAATTTTTGCTTGGTGGAACAACACTTTTTTCTTCTTCCTATGGTGCCGTTTTGCCGCGATTTCGACCTTCAAACGCTCCAATAACGCCATATAATAGTCGCTGTTGATGGTTTTTCCCTTCGCAAGACGATAAACCACCGCTAAAAAGTTGTTGGTGTTCGCTCGAATCTGAGATTGACCCTTTCGTATGCAAGGGATGCATGCTAACCGTTTTACGACGGTGGTTCCAAAAGGCACACGATCTTATGTCAAAGCAAACAACCTTAGACTCAAAAGCAAAGGAGTTGTTGTGCTTGTATCAAAATGTAGAATATCCGAGCAATATAACAGCAAAAAATGGAGCACTATTTCAGCAGGATTGTAAGGGAGAGAGGCAGTACCAACTGCTTACAGCGCTGATTTTTGTGGGCGATGTCCCGATTTAGAGCAGCTTCTACATAGCGCTGATATAATAGCTCATTTGAATAGAAATATTGCTCGGAAGTGATATATAATCTTGAGTATAGCATTGTTAGCATGAAGGAAAACAGCACAACCTTTCATGCATCTATATTCCATGAATTGGTTGCAATAACGTAACGTAGTTTTATTACTCGTTTACGTTATTGCCACCGATTCATGCAGTGTGGATGCACTGCCTACTTTATTATATACCAAAAAGCGCAACTAAACTCGTACTGCAGAAGTAATTTTTGCTGGGATGATGGGAACTTTTTCAATTCACTATTTTAAAATTATTTAACCGAGAGCTCGTACGAGTATTTGACCCTATGGCCGTACTCCCATCGTGAATTTGAATTGAAATTTTAAATAAATCAGATATAAATATTGGCTCAAAAAAAATCATAACTTCCAACTCATTTCGTCAGCACAGAGGGTGTCATATTCGTATGCATGCCGAATACGAAGTACTTTTTTATTTAGGTAATTTTAGAGAGCAACGTAAGGATTACAAATAAACCAGTATGGATACACTGAAAAAAGCCATTGCAATGGAATATACCCAAATATTATATCTGTGCACCATGCAAATCGTTTTTAGAGGATTCGGAACAATGAAAATAGGTTATGATAATTTAGAAACTATCGAATCAATTAAACAATTTTGTTGACCAAATTGAGCTGTTGGAATTTGTAAAGCTTCGTTTCAGCTACTCTATACACTCCTACTTCTCTTATGAAGTTAACATATTTGAATTCAATATTAGTCTTGTCCACATTCCTGTTATTCTAGTTTATAAATATAGAAATAAGGGGCCAATATTGTGTTCAAGTATATTTTGCAGAAACTTTTTAATTTAATAAATATACGCATATATATACAATTCTATACCTTAATTTCATATGGAATTTAGATGATTTATGACGAATTGTTTGAATATCTTTATTTTTAATTTATGCAATAATATTATTATAAAGTTATTTTAAATCTACCAAAATTGGCTCTCCAGAAAATCTTTTACATGCGACTTAGCATTATACAGAATTATGGCCTTGATATGTATAGAAATTTCCCTTAGTCTGGATACATAGAAAATAGACAAACATTTCATTTCCTACAAGAGGTCTATAATATTCCGTTGTTATTCAAATAGTTTCACACATATATAGACACTAAAAAAAACAAATGAAAATGTGATAGACAAAAAATATAGTTGCTATATTTCTTGTCTATCACCTTTTGAACACACAATTAACGAAATCACTACACGACACGAAAATCACTTTCGACTCGAATAAAACCAGAGAGACATGTTTTGTATTTCCCGCCATTTCTAATAGAAACCAAATTATTTATAGAAATACGACATAAAAAAATTCTGAAATTTATTCTGTCAGTGTCATTTGCACAATAAATAAGTAAATATGCAAAACCAAATAAACAAAATTATATAAAGAAAAATAAAAAATAACAGTTTTTCTTTTTCCAATATAGTTTTTTTTACGTGTAAAGAAGACAATAGTTTTTTTTTTTTTTTGATATTCTCTTATATAAAAGAAATTGTATGAGAATTCTCTAATGAGATTACACATACTTAAAGATAGTATGTATGATAAATATTAGCGACTTGAGCATGAATATGAAAACAACAGCTATTGATTTTATTTACAAACATGTGGTTGCTGTCCATGTTTGTTTGTAACAGAGAATACCGGAAAGCGCTTCACTGACACCACTGTCTGATTTTATTATATGCATAAACACATCAGCTGCTCAATGTAAACTAAAGAAATTTACTAACGGAATATATACAGTGGGTCGATAATGTTTTCTAACAAATTGCATTTTGAATCATATACTTCTGTATGACAATAAAAACCTCTAGTTATTTAATTATAGACCGCAAGTTTTTTGAGCAATGTAGGAAAATGTTGGGCGTTGCTTCTGATTTCTTTGACCTTTTTTGTTTGTTTTTGAAGCTCGATCGATTAAATTGTTTGGCTTAAACAATAGAAATAATAAGTGAAAGCTCCAGTTTGTCAAAAAACGCAATGGTTACGATGAAATTGCCTTATTGATCATGTATTCATCTACAACACATTTTTATCACTTTCTCAGTTTATTCACACCGGATTGAGGATTGAAGAACCAAAACACAATCCCGCGGCAATAACCGAATGTGTGAAATGGCCCATCTAAGGAAGGCGATGAAATCAATGCAAAAGTCCACATCGTCTCGGGGATGTAAAATCAATTTTTTCAATTGTACCAAAGAGAACCAAAAAGTGTACTTTTTGGATTCAAATTGTAACAACTTTAGTAATACTCGCGCCAATTTTGTTACACCTTATTCGGAGCATGTTGAAGAATTTTTGAGATATCATAAAATTTGCGTTTTCAGTCCCCTAAATCATTAAACAATTTTTGTTAAAATCTCTAGACTTTTAGTATCAGCTAATGCTCTTTCTATTAATGAAGTGACAATATTATCTACACCAAGTAATAATTCCGTCAGAAGTTTTTGAAATTTAGATATTGGTATGTCCTCTTTAACCACACTAAAACATCGAGAAGTTTTACATATAGATTTTACTTTTTACTCTTTTGCAACAACAAAAGGTCAATATCAATCAATATTTTATTGGTGATTGTCATACATACCGATCTTAAGATTTAAACTGAAGGCTAAATTTTTTATTCAATTTGTCCGAGAATTGTTTGGATAGTATTTTTTGGATAGTATTTTTTGTTTCAAATTATACCAAATTGTTCATTTGAATATACCAAATTTAGTATTGTTGTACGAACTTTTACATCTCTTCTGCTGGTGATACGAACAAGAAGAGAAAGAAAAAAAGCATAGCAAAAAAAATCAATGAAAATATTCTTCATTGATCTGGAAGTGGTGCAAAATTGGCTCAGAAGCAATGCACTTTACACGGTCTTGTCATAGGGCGGAAGTCATCTTTTTAAACATCCGTTGCTTTGCTTTCGCATTAGTTCATCAGATTCGACGCTATTTCAGTATTTCGGAACAGAACACTTTTTAACATTTTTTGGACATGGACAAGATTTCTGTCGAAACGACAACATGCTTACTCGATGGGCAGGTCTACTGAGACCGCATTGCATGAACTAGTCAGATTTATTGAAAAGCTGACAAGTTATTGAAGGTCCATTCGAGTTCAATATTAAATGGGTTAACAACTCTGAATTTTGGTCAAGCGATACTGAGGCTATTCATTTCCTGTACATGGCACCTATAAATCTATATTATGTTGTGGTTTGGTGGCCGGCGCATCAGCTGCCGACAAGTTTGGATACATTTCATAAACAGATTCCCTTAATGTCATGCTGCATCTATTGCTTTCAGACATATTGGCCAAACAATCAGCTGCAACAACGACTGTACGGTTGTGATTTAAATAAGTTTAGATAAAGTTAAGGAACAGGATCCCTTAATGTCATGCTGTATATATTGCCTTTAGACATATTGACCAAACAGTTAGCTGAAACAACGGCTGTGCGGTTGCACGAGCTATAGCTAAGGTCGGAAAGGCAATGTCACATTTCGGTTTTCAAAATAATGCCAGATGTGCCAAACGTACCCAGCAAAAAATTTGTGGATTATACAATGGCGAAACAACTTTTCGACAAGAAGTTTCAACCCAAATTCCCAGCTGTGAGGCGTGGTGCACACCGGCCCCAGGGCATAAACGTTATATAAATTTCTAGGTTTCGGAGTATACTCTAAAGACCTGGAACTTAAAATAGCGAAAGGATTACCTAATCACTGTAGAGGGCTGAAATATTAGCAATAAAAGAGGTGGCAAATTTGCTGGGGAGTAATGTTATAATAAATTTCGGCATAAATATATACCCAATAGTCAACCTACAATAAAATCCTTGGATTGTCATAAATCTCTCAATGGGATGGCTGAGCAATATAACATAATATTCACGTACTATGGGTGCATGGCCACAGGAACATATCTTCCATTGTGGGAAAAGCGATCAGTTTGCAAAATTTCCATTTCAGATTTCTATGTCTACATACGTCAATTGAGTGTTATAAAATCTCCAGTGTTATCAATATTCTATTTTTATTAAAATTATCACCTGAAGTGCAAAGTGCAAGCAATTAGTGATTATTTTTCTCTTAATATGCAAATAAATATACACATTACCTATACAATTTGTTTCTGTATAATATTTACAATTTGTATTCACTTAAGTAAATAGAAAACAGAACAAAACACATAAGTAACAACAAAAACATTATCGGAGAAAATTTATAATTTGGACACTTGCACCTGTCACAAAATATTCGTTAATCGATAATAAATACATGATTGATTATTGCCGAATCGAAAATCAAACCGTATGTAGTAGGTACACATCGACCATCTTGTTGGGCAGGGGGATTATCGAGCTAACTGATCGTGTATTAATATCGGCAAAGTATTTCTGCTACAATAGGATTTGGACGTATGAACGATAACGTTAATTAAAATCAAGTTTTTTTTTGAAGTAATACAAAGCTGATAAAAATGATAAAAATAAAATTGAAGAGCTTTGTGTATATAACGGACCATATAACAAAATATGATTTAAATTCTTATTCGATTTTGAAGAATATTTTTTATTAATAATATTGTTTAGATATTTGTCAAATGAGAAGTATTCTTTTAGACAGTACACATATGTTCACCATAAAAATGCATTGCATTTCGATCATCATGGTATACTGAATAATTAAGAAATATAGGAAAGATCTTGAACAGGACAAAAAACGTTCATATTTTCATGTTCATTAGCATTTCAAAAAGCAGCCTGAGTTAGTCAGGATTTGTCATGCCTATTTGAAATCTGGACACAGATCTCGTTTACCGAATTTTAAACTTTTTTAATGTATCGTTATCGTTGAGTTGTCCCAAATGTAGGTTACAAACAATTCTTATTTAGTCAATTTTATTTTCGGTGTATATTATTTAATAATAGGTAATTAATAGGAATATGATGACAGCATTCCATAATAAAATTTACATAGATTATTATATTACGTTGTCATCAAAAAATAACCGGCTGATTTCAAACGCTTGATTTTCCGCATTTTCATATCTCTCCTTGCACTTCACTATATATATATATATATATATATATATATATATATATATATATATATATATATATATATATATATATATATATATATATATATATATATATATATATATATATATATATATATATATATATATATATATATATAATATATATATATATATATATATATATATATATATATATATATATATATATATATATATATATATATATATATATATATATATACATTTTTCAACTTTTATTAACACCAATCGCGCTTAAAAAAGTACGATGGTGTTATTGGAAAAAGTTATGACGTTGTTTCACTATCGGCATCAATTAATGCGAAATATATTTCGCCGCAAAATGAAAATAGTAACTCATAAAAATGATTATTTTGCTTGTAATTTGAACTTTTACCCCCATTTTCATGAAGCTCAGTTAGTGCTACGTTAGCTAACGAACTTTTAAACCACACTATGGACATATCTGTCACCTTGCCTATATATTCCCGATGTCAGTTAAGAACTTAACTGCCGAAAATTTTTCGGTTAAACTTAACCGGAGAGAAGATATTGGCAGTTTATTTTCTGTTAACTGGTAGTTAAAACCAAACGGAGCTACATGAAAATGGCCGTTAATAGGGAACAGAAAAGTTTCAGTTTAAAATTCCAACCTATTCCAATATGGAAACTATAGGATTATGGATCATATTGCAATCAGTTATCTTACCCGCTCCCTAATGGCATGCCCATTTTACCATTTTTATTTAAATCCCATATATGAGTAGTGACAATTCATCGATTAATCTGTTATAACTTGAATTTTGAAGTTGAAATTTATCTGATCGAAAATCTTTGAATACCAGTTTTCTTTTTTAGTATAATTGCAATAATTATCCACCGCTGAAAAACTTTTTCGGTGTTTGATCGAAACTGGGTTTGATTGGTCGGAAATTCTTCGCACTCGAGTGAGAGGCTTTTCCCGTTTTAGGTATGAAAACGATTTTTGTTTCCCTCCACTTTCTTGGATATATATGCTAAGTTGATACATATATATAGAATGTATCAATATATATAGAATGTATCGCCGACAACCAGGGGATGATTCTGTCAGTCACTGCTTGTAACTCCGCCGGTGTAATTGCATCAATGCAAACGACTAGAGGATGTATTTTGGATACCAACAGACAGTTCACAAGTTATCAGATGTCATTTGACAAATGTCCGTTACACTCAAAAAATGTGAACTCTCTATTTCATTAAAGCCAATTTAACTTTATTTTAGTTCATGGAATTGTTATGTTTGGAGAACGTTTCCTTTACTCTTATAATTTTTAGCGTACGTTAGTTAAATGAACTAAAAATCGGGGAAAAATTATGCACAAGAAAATAGTTCATTAAAATTGTAAAATTTATCAAATCTACTTCCATCATGAACTTCGTATGTCACTAAAGACATTCTTGCATTTTTTAACTACAATTTTTTCCTTCAAACTATAAAATTTTCTTTAACTAGTGAAAAAAATGTATTATGTCTTATAAATTTCGAAATTCGAAATTTTTCGAAAAATATTTACTTGTTTTTGTGATATCGGCGTGAAGCCAGCGTTTGTAATACAGTTTAGTTAAAATTTTCTTAAATTAACCAAAAGATTTCTTCCTGGTGGGTTCACTGTTTTCTCAGTGTACATAGTATATCTGTGAAAGACAGTTGTTGCGGCATGCATTTACTTCAAAATGCATTGTTGCACTTTTTTTGTCTGGAATATAAAATGATTTGTCTTCATTGTACAACAACTATTGGTCTTTTTCAAGAGATCGCAACATCCATTAAAGCACGCAGAGGTTATTAATATATCATCCTGTTTGTTTTTTTTAATTAACCGAGCGAATGGCGACTGGCGGTTGGCGACTTTGTTTGTACATCTTAAGGAAGGTTGCATTTATTATTAATATTTATGTTTGAAGTTATTTGTTTTCGTTTTATAATGCCCATATGCAAAACAATTTATTGACAGTTTATCAAAGGAAAAGAATGGTAAAAGTACACTCTTAGAAAAATATGTTTTCATATGTTCCGATATAAACAAAATGTGTTTCGGGCACAATTTAAAACACAATATATTTAAGTGCAAACATGTAATGTTCCTAAACTAACACTAAATGTTTGGGACATCTATGTTAATATGTTAGAATATATTATGTTTGGGGCATGAATGTTTCATAAAAATCATATGTGTGAATGCAAACATGTATAAATTTACAAATTTCGACTAAACATACATATGTTGTGATATTTTATTCAAAGCGACAGAGAGAGTATAGAGAAAGAAATAGAGATGGAAACCGGGAGAGTTGACAAAAGATATCAACATAACACAGCGAAAGAATCAAAATAGAACAATTTCTGTGAAACCGCTTGTATGTTGTTTCAGAAAACTGTTTGATAAGGCCAAAAATTTGATATGCTTAAGTTTAAATATTATTTAATTTGAATAAAGAGAATGGACATTCGGAACCAAGAGAATAGACATTTGAAAAAAAAAAGCCAGTGTTTCCGCCTTGAGAGCAGCATTTTCTGTATGTGTGGACATGTGTTTTGTTTATCATTTTGGCATTATGGGCACAATAAAATGAAATAAGGAGGAAATAGTGAAAAATTACACAGTAAAATGTATAAAAACAAAGGTTAGTTCCTCTTTATTAATAAGTAGTCCAAGAGGAGTTGACGGACACCTTCAAATATAAAAGCGGGCATTAAGTTCGAGTTTTGCAGCTAAAACAATTTAAAAATTTTATTTTCTTTAAAATGAATTATTAAAAAATAAAAGGCTAGTAAAAAACTGCTCACGCCTAAATAAATTTATGTTTATATTATAAAATTATTTATGTATGTTTATACTCGACTCCACGTTCTTCTTTTGTTAGTTTTTGAATTCCTTCCAAATTTTAAAGTTTTGTACCAAAAACAGTTTTTTGTTACAAAATTGTTATTTTTGCAATAAAAAATAATATTTTACCCAAAAATCAGTCAATTTCGTTTATATCAAGCACTGTTAATGACTATAAATCTTTAATAACCCACATTTCGAAGTTTTATTACAAAAATTTAATATAGTATAAATATAAATGTGTAAATTAACAAAAAAAAAAAAAAAAAAAGTGTTCGGTCGGAGCAGGGATTGAACCCACGACCCTTTGCATGCAAGGCAGACATGCTAGCCACTGCTCCACGTGGCAAACAAATGTATGTTTCTGTTAAATAATGTTATGTTTGCATGGGCTCGAGGGCGCTGCAAACTATGCTATATAAATGTAACTTATAACGATAATTATCTGCTGGTGACCATAACAGCTACGTAGCCCAGTGGATAGTGTGTTGGCTTACAAACTGTATGGTACTCGGTTCGATTCTCCGTGCAGGCGAAAGGTAAAATTTAAAAAAATTATAAAAGTGAATAATTTCTTCAACATTATTTGTATTACAGAAAAAGGTGCCAAGAATTAAAATATTTCGTGGAAGTGAAAATAACGAGTATGTTAGGGAATGAGCACAATCGTCTTTGGGAAAAATTCTTCCAAGCATATAATATTTTTGGGCTCAAAATGTTTCCAAACATATAATATGTTCACATAAAACAAACATATTAATGTTTCGGCAGTATCCAATAATATATGTGCTTCCTGCAAAATATGTTTGGAACATATGTTAAAGAGGCGATTTTTTTGAGGGTGTAGGCTTGAAGTGTTTATACCTTTTTTGTACACGGACGAAAAAGGCTGTTTTTCATATGTTTTGGGTGTAAAAATTATATGTTTGCAATTCAAGTATTTTAACACAATATTTTTAAATGCAGGCATCAATGTTCATAAAGTAGCATAACATGTGTGGGACATTTATGTTAATATGTTACAACATATTATGTTTGGGACATATAATGTTTGTAAATATAATATGCTTGGATGTAAACATATATTAATTTAGAAATAGCCTATAAATATATATGTGTTTAGAAAGAGAGACCTAGAGAGTATGCTGCAAGGAAAAGAATGGAAGTAACAAACTGGCGGCTTAAAAAAAAAATATATATATAAATATATATATATATATATATATATATATATATATATATATATATATATATATATATATATATATATAAAATATATATATATATATATATATATATATATATATATATATATATATATATATATATATATATATATATATATATATATATATATATATATATATATATATATATATATATTATATATATATATATATATATATATATATATATATATATATATATATATATATATATATATATATATATATATATATATATATATATATATATATATATATATATATATATATATATATATATATATATATATATATATATATATATATATATATATATATATATATATATATATATACATATATATACATATATATATATATATATATATATATATATATATATATATATATATATATATATATATATATATATATATATATATATATATATATATATATATATATATATATATATTCACCAAGAAAATTTCAATACAATTTTTTTCTACCCGTGTATGCCTATGGTGAAACATAATATGTTTGGACAATACAAACAATATTTTGTTTGGACCAATCCTGAAAATATATATGCTTGAAGCAAAATGGGGGTATATGTTATATATAGGGAGCCACCGTGGTGCAATGGTTAGCATGCCCGCCTTGCATACACATGGTCGTGGGTTCGATTCCTGCTTCTACCTAACACCAAAAGTTATTATCCCACATAAGTAATACTGGTGACATTTCTGAGTGTTTCAAAGCAGTGAAACCACTTAGGTTTCCCTGCAATGTGGAACGCCGTTCGGACTCGGCTATAAAAAGTAGGTACCTTGTCATTGAGCTTAACATGGAATCGGGCAGCACTCAGTGATAAGAGAGAATTCCACCAATGTGGTATCACAATGGAATAGACTGAATAGACTAAGTGAGTCTGATACATCGAGCTGCCACCTAACGTAACCTAACCTTGGGGTATATGAAGCGATTTTTTTGAGTGTGTATGTGGATCTAAATGTAATCTTCTTAAAATATAAAACAATTTTATTTATACTCACAAATATCTTTTATCTACACTATTAAAACATATTTGCTTAAAAAGTGCGATGGTATTATTCGAGAAAGTTATCACGTTTCAATATCTATACCGATTAGAAATATATTCCACCGTAAAATGAGAAAATATTATCATAAATACAAATTATTTTGCTTGAAAATTGAATTTTTATCGTATATACACACAAAAAAAAGAAAAATAGAACATATGGATTTTCTATAAGATTTTGGATCCAATTGAGCGAGATGAGTATTTAAGGCGATTGCGTGAGAACAGTTTTACAAAGCTTTTAATCAGTTTTAATTTTTTATCCCCATACCGATATAGTCTATCCTCATATCATGTATTTAATGTTTCTGCGACCAACCGAATTGTAACTTATGTCTACAATAATGTATTTTTATACCCTCGACCCTAGGATGGGTCTATACTAACTTTGTAATCGAATGGTCTGAGACCCCATCAAGTATCAAGTGATGTCCAAGCTATTGGCTTGAACCTTTGCACAAATAGATGTTATTGAAGTAGGTCGGATGGTATTGCAAATGGGCTAAAATTTCGTACATGATGTAATATCTTCATTTATGATTTTAGCTTGAACTTAGTATCCGTCTTTAGCGAAAACTACTGTGCCTCGGTAGCGGGTTCAGCATCCAAAAGGGATCTTGCCATTGCTCATCTATGTACTAAATTTCCTTTAGACAAATTTTACATATTTTTAAATTATATTATCATAGGTAGAACATTTTGATAAAATTTCCTATAGACAGAAATATTTGATAAAATTTCCTATAGAAAGAACCTAAAAGCCCCGCAAAGCCCACAGATCAATGTAATAATTTTCCATGGTGATGTGTGTATATATCGACCCACGCTAACGTGTCACATAGTTAAATGTACACTCTTAAATTAACAATTTTAATAAATAAACAAATAATGTTTCAATGAATAAATATTTTTTGTTTTTTAAATTTTGTTTTTAATTTGCTAAACGAAACCTACAAAAAAATCACAAACCACAATTTTAGATATCCACGTGGAAAGAGGTTAAGTCTGTGTCGGTTTTTGTGCTATTTTTATATAAAAACAAAAATCTTCCCAAATTAGCATTTATGCCCCTTTGGCATTCTATACCTCCTGTATTGTAATCCACACATTGATTAGAAACGAATCTACACGGATGAAAAAGACTGTTTTTCATATGTTTGGCTATAAACATTATATGTTTGGAACACAAATTTTTAAACACAATATTTTTGAGTGCAAGCATATAATGTTCATAAACTAGCATAACATGTTTGGGACATATATGTTAATATGTTAGAACATATTATGTTTGGGACATAAAATGTTTGTAAATATAAAATGTTTGGATGCAAACATATATTAATTTAGAAATAGCCTATAAACATATATGTGTTTAGTAGCTTGGAGCGATATTGAATTAAGTTGGTGGTTGTTGCTTGTTATTACAAAATTAACATTTTATTTTTCCTTGGGCAATTGATCAGCTACTTCTTTGATCCTTACAAACTGTGTGGTCCGCTGTTCGAATCCCCGTCCGGCAAAAGGTAAAATTAAAAAAAAAAAATCATACAATTGAATAATTTCTTCTACAATGTTTGTATTACAGAAAAAGGTGCTAAGAAGTGAGAAAAATGTATGGGGCAGAAACAAAATTTTGAGCATTCAGGTCGAAAACCTCTGTTGTTAGCACCTATATTACCTGTTTATTTTCATAATTCGTTATGATTGTAAATATATAAATAAATAAATAAAATTTTGAGAACAATATTGTTTGGGAGAATTTTTTTAAGCATATAATATTTTTGGGTGCAAAATGCTTCCAAACATATTATATGTTCACATAATAACATATTGTTTTTTGGAAGACAACATTATTGAATTTGGATGCAAAAATACAAAATGTTTGAAACTTAGACTACCCAAACATATATTGTTTAGACTAATATGCTTTCAAACATATTATATATTGGAAGAGATCAAACATATAAATGTTTGGGCAATACCCAAAAATGTATATGCTTGAAGCAAAATATGTTTGGGAGTATATGTTACAGAAGCGATTTTTTGTGAGCGTGTATATATAAACACTAAATGAGTTGCATTTACCATCATCGACAGCAGCATTATCGGCATGTTCTCTGTCAGTGGTCAGGTACCCACAGTGGATAAGGATCAATAAATTTAAAAAAAAACCTGTTATAAATTCAGGGCAAAATTTGTAAAGTGAATTTATAATTTCTATTTACTTGGATCCAATCCATTTTAACCTTCCCTTATGAATGTTGGTATTGATTCCGAGCCAAAATTCGGCTCCTTTAAAATAAAGACATTTTTAGTGACCTAACTGGCTTTAAATCTACACTGAAAAAAACCAACCAGTAAGAAAACTTTTGGCTAATTTTAGAAAAATTTAACAAAACAGTATTACAAACGCTGACATCATGCCGATATCACAAAACTAAATATTTTTCTACAAATTCAAGAAAATTTATTTGACATAATTAATTTTTTTCACTTGTTAAAGAAAATTTTGTAGTTCGAAGTAGAGGTGTGCACGTGACACGAAATTGTCATGACTCACGAAAATGTTCGTGACTTGCGTGTGAGTCGTGAGTTACGATGAGGGCAACGGCGTGAGTGTGATTAACCAACCAAATGTCGTGCGTGAGTGTGATTCATGAAATTATTATCTTCGTGAGCGTGCGTGAGTAATGAATTTCGTAAAAACACACTCACGAAAATAATCTCGCTTACGAACATAAAATGCTTAGGAGTTGAATCCATTTATAATGTTTGTGATATCCTAGGTGTTTAGAGTTTTATAACACTGTCAATTTTAATCACACTCATGTTTTCAGTCAGATTCTGTAGGTAAATTACTCATGAAATTATTCGTGATTCACGAGGTTTTTCGTGAGTCACGACATTTTTCGTGAGTCACGATATTTTTCGTGAGTCGCAACATTTAAAAGATTTTCGAGCGTGAGTGTGCGTGAATACAACTTTTTTCGTGAGCGTGCGTGAGCGTGAGTCCTACAAAAAAATATCGCGCGTGAGTGTGTGTGAATAAGATTTCTCCGTCGTGAGTGTGCGTGAGCGTGAGCAACATATTACTCACGTGCACACCTCTAGTTCGAAGGAAAAAATTGAAGTTCAAAATTGCAAGAATGTCTAGTGCCATACGAAGTTCAAGATGGGCACATTTCTAGTAAAATTTACAAATTTAAAGAAATAATGAACTATTTTGCGAAAATTTAGTAAATCTTTATGCTTCATTTGTGTATAATTTTTTCCCCCGTTTTCTAGTTCATTTAACTAACGTACGTAAAAAATTATTAGAGTAAAGGAAACTTTCTCCAAACATAACAATTCCATGAACTAAAATAAAGTTAAATTGGCTTTAGTCGATTCACTTTTTTTTCGAGTGTAGGATCAATAAAATTAAAATTAGGATACAGATCTTATTTATCGAATTTTCATCCTTTTTTCGCAGTATATTAATAAATCTATTCACGTACAAACAAATGCTAGTTTAAAGTAGAAAATGTTTTCTTAATTCCAAAAACCTTTAAACCAAAGATGGTAAATCCTCAAAATAAGTCTTAGACTATATTTAAAGCGTTTTTATCTTAAATCTAAAGACTCAATATTTCAGTTAATTTAAGGACCCTTTCTTGAACTCAAAAATGTGTTTCTTTATTTTAAGGAAAATTTACCTTAATTTAAAGACATACGACGGATGGACGGAAATTTCCAAAATTTGTGTCTAAAATTTAATAAAAAAAACAATTTTTTGAAGCAAAGATTACAAACTTTAATTTAACTAAAATAAAGAAATTGTCCTTAATATTTTGTAAATTGCGCATCCTAAAATTTAGGTTGCGTAATCATTAATAACACGTACATATTTGTTTCAGTGTAGGTAGCTTACACAAAGTGTTACTAATTCGATTTCGATTATGAAATAAATATGTACGAAATGAAATATCTTAAATCTAAAGACTCAATATTTCAGTTAATTTAAGGACCCTTGAACTCAAAAATGTGTTTCTTTATTTTAAGGAAAATTTACCTTAATTTAAAGACATACGACCGATGGACGGAAATTTCCAAAATTTGTGTCTAAAATTTAATAAAAAAAAACAATTTTTTGAAGCAAAGATAAACTTTAGATTGACTAAAATGTAATTATTTTAAAGAAATTTGTCCTTAATATTTTGTAAATTGCGCATCCTAAAATTTAGGTTGCGTAATCTTTAAAATAAATTTATCAATTGAAATAAAAATCACAATAAAATTAATTGTGTCAATTAATTTTTAAATTTGAACAATTAATTTTTTAATTGACTTTGGTGATTGATACTATCATTTCTGTAATTGAAGACATTTCAATTAAAAATTAATTGGATCAATTAATTTCGTGAGTGAAGACCAAAAATATTTTTTTTGTGTGCAATATAACAAACTTTTGCTTAACTATTGCCTATCTCTGTTACAAACGAGTTGAAAGTTGGTCGATTGTAATCTTCTGTTATATTGACCCATTCCCATACAATGGCTTTCTTCAGCACATCCTTACAAGAATAATTCTTTACTTTGGCCTCTAAAATGACCTATAGCAAATAGGACAAACACTGTGTGGATCAAATGAAATTTTGTTAGAAAGTCGTAGATATACGATCATAATGTTTGTGTACCCAAGGCTCCAAAGTCGCATCCAAAACGATTTCCCGATAGTAAACAATTCATGTCCACTACCTAATTGCTACCTTATTGCAATGTATATTTGTCTGGGGAAATAATGTCAAAAATATCAAGGGCAAATCCTTTGGATATGACGATACGTTTTTAGTGCAAACATTTTTATGACTCTGGGAGCCATGGATGCATTACTTGTGATATATAATGAAAATTATAAAAAAAAAACATTTTTTTTACATATGGTCATACTGTGCATTCTCCATTGCTATTTCGAGTTTGTACACTGCTTTGAACTTGATTAGCGGCGTTGGGATTTACATCTCTTGTTTGTCGACTGCGTCACCCATTTAACACGCCATTTACTGCGTGCCTGCGAAGCAGTAGTAATGACAGTCGCAGTCAACTAACTAGCTGCCGCCTGGCCATTCATTATGCCATAGGAGGGTCTCTTCCACGCACTTATAAAGTCTATCTGTAGTTTAGTTGGCAAACAAGCATTTCAGCGTCACCACATGCTGATTATTAAAGGCGAGATCGTCTGTCGTCACTGAAACTGGCATTGTCGGGTGTTTTGTAAATATATTCATAATTAAAATATAGGTCCAAGTGAGTGATCTCCACAGTGTAGAGCTAACATTGAGGGCTTTTTAAAATTTGCGTATTTACTTCAATAATGTCTTAACTCAAAACAATAATATTTTTAGAGGTTCAAAAATTTTTTAGAGGTTCAAGAGTGAATAAATTAAATTTGTAATAATAAAATTTTGTGTTGTACTCCCAAAAAAAATTATCGAACAACGAATGTGTGAAATAAATTTACAAAGTGGTAGAATGAAGTGTCGAGAAATTCAAATTACCTCGTAAATCCAAAGAAAAAAATGCATTCCTCCGGAATCAAATTTGAGACAAAAGAAATCCCCTTTATTTTCTTTAATAACAAATAAAACCGAATTTATAATAAGCGATTCAACGATTAACTCTAATCTCTGTTATTTGCTGTTTAGCGTCAAAAGAAAACTTTGCTTGTCCAAAATTTTCTAATGAACTTACTCTTTTGGTAAGCTCATGAGGAATATTAAAAGAAAAAACTTATTTTTTGCTTAAAACTTCATTTCAGAAAAAAAAAATTGTGTAGTGCATGCAGAGAAGGAATATGTTATCACCTCAAACATGTTTCAAGCTGGTTCATTTTTGTCATAACAAACATATACATATGCTCGCCGAATTCAAATACATACACAGAAAAAATATCACCAAAGTATTTCCAATTAAAAATTTAATTGAATTTAAAACAATATTCAATTAAAAATTTAATTGGTTCAACAAATGTTTTAATTGAAACAAAAATCAATTGCAACAATTAATTGTATCAATTATTTTTTTTTTAATTGCCTTTGGTGATTGATACAATCATTACTGTTATTGAAGATATTTTAATTAAAAATTAATTGGATCGAATCGATTAATTTTGTGATTGAAGACAAATAATATTTTTTTTCTGTGTTCCAGAAAATAACGACAAACGTGTTCCGTGTGAAAAAGTAACATTATGCTCTTGAAACAGATTTGAAGTGATCATATTCCATTTCTCCATGTATGTTTCGATATTTTCAACAAATTTGTCGATTCTAGAAAATGTTAAATGTTTATTAAAAATTTTCTAGTATTGGCTTTAATATTATAGACTTTGAGATACGACAAACTTGAAGTAAATAGGTATTATATGTTTTTAAATTTAGAGAGATAGTGTATAATTGTAGTGTGATATAGTATTATGATAACGATGATGATGGTGGTTGTATATTATGATGATATGGATGGAAAATAATATCAAAATATGGTAAATTGTGAAACTGATTTTTTGATACTATTGGGTACAATAAATGAAGAAATATTTATACGTGTAATTATAGCCCATTCACATTAGGCTTGAAATCTTCTAAAGGGGGTTTTGAAATCCATTGTTTTATAAGGCAAATGACAGTTGGAAATCTAATTACCCGAGTAAAACTTGAGAGATCTAATTTGATACGATTAGATATGAGTAGATCCGAAAAATGGTAATATCTAATCATATCAATTACTATGGAATAAGATCTGAGCAGATCTTATGGCCAATATTGGCCTAGATATGTCTTATATATAAATATATCTGTTTAAGTTAAAATGCCGTTTTATTAGCTTTTGTTCAATCATATTGTCATTTTCAAGTGTAATCCCGCCGTTAGGATATGTTTATACCTTTTCTGCCTTTCGGTACGAAAACAAGGACATTTTCTAACGTCAAATGTCATCAACCCCCGCCTTTCCTTTTGGTTCAAATTCTAAACCAGTGCCTTTTTATTTCTTTATAGTTTGTAGTAGAGACAATTCTCGGATAAAGAGCTGCAGGAACTCACAAGTGATAAGTAAAAAGCGACCCAGCTGTAAAATACAGACGAGCTTAGCAATTTTATCTTGAATCGCGAATTCGTATTATAAGATTCTTCTTTCTCAAAATGGCCGATCAAGAGAACCAAACGTCTACAGGTCCAGCCTCCTTTGGGGCTCGGAGCCGCGTGGTCACGCGCACCTCCGACCATCGTTGACTCAGATGGCTCAAAAGGATTAACAGCCTACGAAAGTGGGCGCGACTCTGCATACCAAACTGGGATTACGCGTCATTCCTATACGTCCTTTGCTTCACTATCTTCTGGACTCTTGTGTGGATATTCCGTCGTGCCTGAACCGTTCGGGAGTCCCCCAGCTTCGACAGCCGAATCATCAGACCCAACTGAGAGAGGTCACTCCAACACAACTCGCAGCGATAAGCGTCGCCCAAAGGGACGCAATAACTCGGGGGCTAGCGCTTTACACGAACAGAGGGACTGTAATAACATACGAAGAGTTCGAAGCACAACTAGAGATCAGAACGCCCCCGCAGTCCCCCCGACCTCATTCGACATCACATCCTGTTTGACCTCACCCCCATGACATACGTCAGAAACGTCACTACTGAAGTCAGGGATGTGACATAGTTAACAACCCCAGTCGACTTCCAGACGGAAAAGTAATAGCAGTTCCTGTCGACGTATTCCTGCTTTATCAGTGTGATGGCAAGATACCCGGCTTAGACATACCTGCCAATTTCGACTACCATCTTATGGACATAGACTGGATCGCAGTCCCCTTTTCGGCGGACATGGTGACAAGCAAGCACAATACCGAATACCTGATGTCCTTCCTCACCACAGAGTATACCTTTGGTACAGTCAACGTGTCTTACAAATACCACACGAACGATGGTTCTAACGTAGCGGGGACCTTTGTAACTATGCCCATGTCCAATTTGGTCCACGTTCCCGGAGTAAAGAATGCGGTGATAGTTTTAATGGACTGCACTACCGACTCAGCCCCAGACTTCATTGTCGTAAATAGAAGAAATGTACCCGTATACTCCCAAGGAAGAAGAAATGGGAACGCGCCCCTCCCGCTTCGTTAAGGACAATATGGGGAGATAGATATAAGACCAGCCACATAGAGGAGATTCAGATCAGTCTGTAACGCATGGACGGAGATATGCAGCAAGCTCGCTGTGGGCACTTCTTGTTCCACCGCTACCACCCTCATCGCTGAACTATCCCAGGGCATGAGGCCCGGCATGGCCCTACACGGGCATAATAAGCTATTGACTTATGACTACCAGTTTCCCCTGGGTGGCGCTTAGTATCTAACGTTGGAACAAGGGGCTGATAGCATACCTATGAGCCCGGGATCCCCCTATCTCCTGTGTCCCATGGACAACTACCTAGAGGACCCAAATGCCCTTGCGAACGTCAGGAAATATATAGATGGCTTTATCTTGGCAGTATATTCTCCCTACCACCTTCCCGCTACATGCCTCGCTGCTGTGACCTGTACCAACACAGACTACCTGTCACACCACACCACGGAGCCTCGTCCACACTATAGCTTCATGGCCGTCCAGTACAATATATCTCCAGCATCCAGTTTAAGGCGGATAGCCATTCATTTGGGCCTTATTGAAAGGGGGCAAAACAAAATCCACTTTACGAACCCCCCGGGTATGGTTGCTTGGCTTCATATGTTGTCACTAGCACAAGCTGCTCAGCGACATATCCACTCGAGACTGGGCAGGCTATAACAACGCACATGTTTTTTTCGACAGAAAAGACGAGCTAAAGACGATAAAACGAGCGGTATTGGGTGACTTAATACGCCATGTCGATGTAGCCGCCCTCTACAAATCTTGGAATACCCCAGGCAGGTCAATAAGTTACTATTAGGGCTATATAAACCCATTCAATTCCAGAACATGGGGATCTCATTCTCCTGTCCCCTCTCACCTCACCCTACAATGGCTCCAGAAGTTGCAACTAGAGAGGCTTCCTTCTACCCCTCTAAAAGTCTCAATGGTCACAGTATTGGGAATGACGCGCCACGCTCTAAAGGTCTCGGAATCGAAGATTGACATGTTTATTTCCATGATATCGTTATCAACCGCTGAAAAACACCCTATCATGCTCGACCTTACATAGAAGAAGCCGGACCCCGTCTGCACATCCTGGATAGAACAATACTCATACCTTAGCTTATATGTATCTTCCGCATGCGCCCTCTCGGATAGAGGTCTATGTGAAACCACCACGCCCACAGAGGCCTTTTGAGGGTCTCATTCAACCATGAAATGGATACTCGAACCCTATACATACTGGACTCTAGCCCATGTACAGTTGTATCTTGTTATGATCCTTAATCGCACTGAGACGGATGACCTCCCGCATAGCCACACTCGGCTTCTCTCACTGGTGGTGGAATCACCCCTCACGACTCAGCCCAAAGAATCAAACACTTTTTATTTACAAACAAAAAAATACCTTATTCAAAGCCAACACTTTCAGAACGAGGGTTACGATGACAACCCTAGCCGCCCTCCCTACCTTGGTCGCGAAGTTTTTCCCTTCCTTTTGCACGACCCCATTACATAACCCCAGCCACACACTTATCCGTTTACATCACAACCCCATATTAGGACGGACTTAGCAAATCAGCTTAGGAACAATTTGGAGATCTAGTCATATCTAATCATATCTAATTTTTACACGGGTAATGTGGGTTTTTGAAGTGTAATGTGAATGAGGTATTATAATGTTTATTTATTTATTAAACCCGCGAAGCTGGTGTTATTTGTTGTCATGCACCGAAAAAGCTGTCAATAATAATTATTCAAGTAGTATTTCAATTGAATATTCAATGTAATTGAATTACTTATTTTTTTTTTGGTGAGGTGGTGATTGACTTTCTAAATTTAATAGGATAAATTTATTTCATGAATATAGCCTGAATTAGATATACATACATATTTTTAACTTTATGGCTCACTTCAGGTTACTTTGTAGTAAAAGTCATCTATTTTTTTTTTTTGTATAACAATCAGATGTGACCATCGAATTTGCTCAACTGTGAAAGGGTGTTTCTCCGATTTGTATACTCCTAGAATTGGTCTCAATAGAATAAGTTTTCTTTAGATCCATTTATACCAATGCAAAGGTCAACAGCTTAAAAACAAAACAAACATGCGGCAATCATATTTTTCTCTTAATGTTCTTCTCCCGAAAGCGATCGATAGTCTAAAAATTACTCTCCACTCTAAAAATATACTTTTCCTTTTTTCCCCTTTTTAAATCTATTTACAGAAAGCAACCAAAAATATTTCTTTGCTTTTGCAAAAACTACAAAAGAGAGAGAAATGACAATAATTTCTAAATAGCCTTTCAAAAAAAAAACTGCCCAAATAATCATCTTTATCTTCCTGGGCTGCGAACGAGCGCTGTGATAACTAAACAAACACTTAAAACTACTTTTTTACTTCCAAATACACAGGGTGTCACAATTCATACTTTCTGAAACAGGGCTGGAAACTTGTCTTTTTCCATCGGTTTGGTGCTTCTATATGTATGGATGATTGTGCGTGAGAGACGAAACGGCCGAACGAAATTACTTTTATTAATTTAAAAACAAACCTAGGTGTCACAACAATTAATTGTTTGTAAAAGACAGGGTGACACCCATTCATTGTTTCTGGCTTTTTTTTAATGTACAAGGATTTGTGTCTGAGAGACAATCGGCTGGACTGATTTTTAATCTCGGAATTTGTACTCTCTCAAAGCCAAACTAGAGAAAGAAAGGGAGAGAGACGTGATTATAAATTGCAGTGATATACATGTATACGTTAAGGATTTAAAATAAGATATCTAGATAATTTGTATGTTAAATTGTGTTTGTGTAAGGAAAACGTCTTGTCTTTTTGCGATTCATTCTAAAGTCGAGCTATCTTCCAAATCTCTTGAGATTTGTATTTTCAATTAGGTTTTCTTTCTATCTTGGTTCGTTGAGGCAAAACATTATATATGAATAATATTAAAAAAAATAATGCAAATGCATCATCTTCATCATCATCATTTCCATCATCATCATCATCATCATCACAACCACTAACATCTTCGCATTCACAATCATCATCACCGTATCATTTATTATCATCCGTTTCATCTTCAACAACTTTGCCCATCCCTATAACTGCATCTGAAAACGACTACGATTTGTCACCATCAAATACACCGCTTAATAATGCCTTTCCCTCCTTATCCTCAACTTTAGCTTCGTCCGTTTCGCCATATTCCTTATACTCCACATCCTGTCCGCCACCAACCACTGGGAATATCCTACATGTATCACATGAACCGCAACTGATACCGTTGGTTGGTACCTCACCAACCCCACCCCCTACGCCGCCTCATTCTCAAGGAACTTCAGCCAATTCATCCAACTCCACATCACCCATTGGCCATACATCATCCAATAGCCCAGATCCTTGTTGTTCCGCCCCAAATTTGGATCAGATCAAGCGGAAGCTAAAAAATCAAGAATCACAAACTCAATTGAGCCTCTTGAACTCATTATTACTTTCCTCTGCAGCAAACGCCGCTGTGCTCAAGCAATTTGCTCAATCATCGCTAATACGTTCGGTGACAGCTACTAGCATTATGGATATGCCCTATAGCACTTCACCTTCCCTTCGTGTGCGCACCACATCGCTTAACCAGCTCAAGAAGACCGCCGATCTGGCCATAGAGAATGAGCTACATGTATGTCCAAGTGAAATGCCTGATGAATTGCGCAAGCTTTTGCCCCCCACTTCAGAGACGGTTATGACCAAACCATTTCCCATACGTGGTGAGAGGGCCCTATCTGATGTTGCTACACCCCATGTTATTGCCATGGTTGGTTTACCGGCCCGTGGAAAAACTTTCATATCAAAGAAATTGGCTCGTTATCTAAATTGGATTGGAATCTGTACTAGGGTCTTCAATTTGGGTGAATATCGCCGTCATGCGACCACCGCTTATAAATCGCATGAGTTCTTTAGGGCCGACAACGAGGAAGCAATGGCAATTCGCAATCGTTGTGCTAATCAGGCTTTGCAGGATTCCTGTGAATGGTTATTAAGTGGCCAAGGAAGTGTGGCTGTTTTCGATGCCACCAACTCAACATATGAACGTCGTCAACTCATCTACGATATCGTAGTAAAACATCATGGATTCCGTTTATTTTTTGTTGAATCAATTTGTGATGATCCACAGATCATAGAACAGAATATCAAAGAGGTCAAGGTTAGTTCTCCCGACTATATTAACATGAATACGGACTTGGTGGTAAGAGATTTTCTACAGCGTATCGAACACTATGAAGAACGCTACCAGACCATAGATGAGGACAAGGAATCCCATTTGAGTTTTATGAAGGTAATGAACGCCGGTAAAAAAGTTGTGGTGTATAACAATGAAGGTCATGTGGAATCACGTATTGTCTACTATTTGATGAATATTCATATCACTCCTAGAACCATATATCTAACACGTCATGGTGAATCGGAGCATAATCTTAAGGGTCTAATTGGTGGAGATTCAAATTTAAGTGAACGTGGTCGTTTATATGGCAAAGCATTGGCGTCCTATATAGATCAACAGCAAATCGAGGGTTTACGTGTCTGGACATCATGGATGAAGCGGGCCATACAAACGGTAGCCGATGTCAAGGCACCCCAAGAGCGTTGGAAGGCTCTAAATGAAATCGATGCAGGTCATTGTGAGGAAATGACATACGAGCAGATAAAAGAACGTTTTCCAGAAGAATTTAAAGCTCGAGATCAAAATAAATTTGCCTACCGTTATCCACGTGGTGAGAGTTATGAGGATTTAGTAGCCCGATTAGAGCCAGTCATCATGGAATTGGAACGCCAGGGGAATGTCTTGGTTGTATCTCATCAAGCTGTATTACGTTGTCTTTTTGCATATTTCCTCGATAAATCTGCCGATGAATTGCCCTATTTGTATGTACCATTGCATACGGTTATAAAACTTACACCCGTTGCCTATGGCTGTAAAGTGGAACACATAAAGTTACCCATAGATGCTGTGGATACACATCGACCTAAACCCAAAATACCAGGCGATGTATCATTGGGTCTTGATGGCTTAAGCGGTGAATTGGTTGCCCCAGATGGTGTTGGTAAGGTGTTGATTGTGGGCGATGATGTTTCGAAGGCATCTAACGGTGGAGGAGGATGTGGTGGTGTCCTGGGAAATGGTCTTGGCAATACCACCAATATCAAACGTACTACAGATGATGATGGTAATGCCAATATCATAATAAATCAGTGACACAACCGACATCAATGAGTTTTATTGAAACGAGGACTGCTGACTCAGTACAATTGGAATAATTTCAATACCTTGTGAACTTGCAAAATAACTTTAAAACAATAGTAATACATTGAGATAAAATCTTGGAATGGTTACATTTTCTTCCTCGTTCAACAAAAAATATACATATAATGCAAAAAAAAAAAAAACTTAATAAAAAATACTAAGATAAAAAGAATTTGAATGCAATAACAGGGTGCTGCTCTCCATTGTTTTTCATATATCATACTGTTCCCAAAAGAGAACACTTTTAAATAAACAAGAGAGTTCTAAAATCATACATATCTCATATTCCCATTCATTTTATCACAAACCACCATTAATTATGACTGAATAGTTGTTCACAATAGACAAACAAAGAGAGCAAGCGGGAGTGATTACACAAAAAAAAGAACTTAAGCACAGATACTTATCACAAGTTTTGTTATTAAAATGTATCTCAAACACAATTATTTTAAAAATATGTAAAAGTGAAATAAAAAACAAATAAATGATTAAATTTTATAATTATTTGTCTTGATATTCAATGAAAAAGAAGAAAGATAAGACTTTTACGACTGATATGATGATGTACTAAGCAGATATTTTTGTAAATTATTTAATATTTGAATTTTTTAACGCGTATACTTCTATATATTTTATACATTATTATTATTATTATTTTTTTTTTCAAACAACAAATTTGTAATAGATTAATTACCCTTTTTATATATGAAATATTTTGTTCTTAAATAAAAAAATTTGAAACAACAACATGGCTTAAGAACACTCTTCCACAGTTTGTCAAATGTATTTAATAAAACCCCAAATGAATAAATGTCATATGCTTAAAAATTAAATTATTAACTTGTTTTCTTAATATTGAAGTTTTCAGATTATAAGACTAAATCATAAATCTTAAAGAGGAAATTAAATTGCCACAGTTTTCCATCATTTGTACAACATAATAAAATCTATCAAACTACTTTTATACAGAATTACATAATTGACAGATTCAATTTGATACGATTAAATAAGAGAATATCCGAAAATCCGAATGGTAAGATCTAATCACATCTATCTACTAGGTAATATTGGCTTGGATCTTAGATATAGTTATATCTATCCTTATTTAGTTGGATCTGATTTTGTCATATATGGACTTCTACATAATTCTCTCTCATCATATCGGCATATATCCACGGTTGCCACTCGATCCATAAATAATCTATAAACATTTGGAGAAAACTTTACCAAAAAAACAAATCATATTTTTCAAAAATTTTTTCTATAGAAAATTTAGTCTAAGTTTTAATTCTATAGGATATTTTGTGTTTAAAACCATGCGTTGATTAAAATACCACTGTAGCTTAATAATTTAATCCAAATTTTATTTCTATAGAAAAATTTATCAAAATTTTATTTATATAAAAAAATTTTTTTGCCAAAATTCATTTCTATAGAAAATTTTCTATAGATATCTTGTGTTTAAAACCATGCATTAATTAAAATACCACTGAGGAAAAATATTTATACAGATAGTTTTGTCAAAATTTTATTTCTATAGAAAATGTTGTAAACGTTTATTATAGAAAAATCCGAATGGTAAGATCTAATTACATCTAATTACTAGGGAATATTGGCCTGGATCTAATATCTTAGATATATATCTATCCTTATATAATTGGATCTGATTTCGTCATATATGGACTTATACATAATTCTATCCATAAATAATCTATAAACATTTGGAGAAAACTTAAACAACAAACAAATTATATTTTGCAAAAAAATATTTCTATAGAAAATTTGGTCAAAATTTTACTTCTATAGGATATTTTGTGTTTAAAACCATGCGTTTATTAAACTACCACTGTAGATTAACCAACAGAGAAAAAATATTTCTACAGAGAGTTTTGTCAAAATTTTATCTATAGAAAATTTTATCAAAATTTTATTTTTTTGAAAATTTTATTTCTATAAATAAATTTTGACAAAATTTTATTTCTATAGAAAATTTTGTAAAAAAATTTTATTTCTATAGAAAATTTGTCAAAATTTTAATTCTGTACAAAACTTTGTCAAAATTTTATTTCTATAGAAAAATTTGTCAAAATTTTATTTCTATAGAAAATTTTGTCAAAATTTTATTTCTATAGAAAATTTTGTCAAAATTTTATTTCTATAGAAAAATGTTGTCAACATTTTATTTCTATAGAAAATTTTGTCAAAATTGTATTTCTATAAACAATTTTGTCAAAATTTTATTTCTACAGAAAATTTTGTCAAAATTGTATTTCTGTAAACAACTTTGTCAAAACTTTATTTCTATAGAAAATTTTTTAAAATTTTTATTTCTATAGAAAATTTTGTCAAAATGTTATTTCTATAGAAAATTTTGTCAAAATTTTATTTCTATAAACAATTTTGTCAAAATTTTGTTTCTATAGAAAATTTTGTCAAAATTTTATTCATATAGGCAATTTTGTCAAAACTTTATTTCTATAGAAAATTTTGTCAAAATTTTATTTCCATAGAAAATTTTGTCAAAATTTTATTTCTATAAAAAATTTTGTCAATTTTATTTCTATAGAAAAGTTTGTCAAAATTTTATTTCTATAGAAAATTTTGTCAAAATTTTATTTCTATAGAAAATTTGTGAAACACCTCTTAGTTGGAGAGGAATATTCTGCAAAATCTACCAAAGCATCAAGAATTCTACCAATCTACGAACAGTAAAAAATCTACCATTTTTGGTAGAATTCGACAGACTGTGGCAACCGCGGGTATATCTGCTTAGATCTAAACGGCGCAATTTTAAGACTTAATTTAATAAATTATAACCTAGTTCTCTATAAAGTATTGCAAATTTATTTTCGTGAATGGAGACGAAATTTGTGTGTTGGGGACTTGGAGAGTTGGTGGAGATTTTCCAGAAATTTGAGAATTTTTGTGGGGAATTTTCGAAGACTGTTCAGTATTAAATCAGGTTTAGAGTTATGTTTTATATGGAATTCTTTCTTCTACATGAGCATATTCCTTTACTTTTTTTTCTAAAACTTGTCAAAAATGTAATTGGGGATTTTTGTGGGAAATTTCAATTTAAATTAGAGACTTTTTGTGGACAAGAGTCAGGAAAATACTGGCAACACTGGTTTGGATCCTCAATTTGTGATTGAATTTTACATGTGTTTGTCATATTCTATTTTTTGGATTCTTTGGAATGCTTTAGAAGTTTCCCCTATCTTCTAAACCCCTAAGCGCTGAGAGACTGCAGTCTTAAGTTCTTGAATTTGACAATCAACCACTTCTTTTTGGACATATTGGTAAGAACAGCAAAGAAATTTTTATATAAAGTAAACCATAAAAAAATACCCGATGGAACGTTGTAAAACATGCTGGCACTAGAAAAGGTTCTATAAAAATTTTAATAAAACACAATATTATTGACTATTATTCAATTACAGCTTTAAAAACAAAAAATCATGAAATGTCCCAACAGATCTATCATCATGAAGCATGCAAAACAATTTGCATTTAAACCGAAACGACAGCAAAGAAACTGAAAATTACGGAGACTCTACAGAATATGTCAATTTGCCTTTTATTCACGAAGTAAATCCAAAAGCCAAATATCAATACCAAGATGTCGGAGGATCAAGCTTATAAAGACGGTGATATTGTATGGGTAAAGTTAGGAAATAACTGGTGGCCAGGTGAAGTAATTGATGCCCATAGACATCCAGATGGCGTAGTTACTAGCACCAAGCGAAAACTTTATTGTATTGTTAAATTCTTCAATGAGGATGCATAGTAAGTACAGATTTATTTTTTCAATCAATGTGGATATATTGAAAGCCTATTTCTTTTCCAGCGAATACGTAAGCAATGTGAAGCAAATCTATCCGTTTCAAAGTCCAAAGAAGGAAGAATTTCTGAAGAAAGGATTATGTGAGTAGTATTTATAGTTTGTAGTAGTCCCAACATTACCACCCAAAATTGTTTCAATTAAAATTCTAAATAATTTTAATTCGTTACTGCAAGGTTAGCTAACCAACTTTTAAACCGCTGTAGGGAAATATCTGTAATCTTGCTGATATACTCATATGACAGTTAACCATTAAATGCACAGCATCACCGATTCCTCCGGAAAAATTTATATTATGCAAAATTGTAGAAAAAGGAAATCTGCATACCAGAGAACTGCAACCGGTGGCTTTTTTTCGTATTGCAATCTTACCCACAAAATGTCGGTGGCAGTGAGTAAGACACCAATTACCATGCGATCTTTTACATTGATACAAATGCGAGAATAAAAACACCAATAATATATAACAATGTTCGTATGCAGTGTCTTGCATTCATAAACCAATCGACATCGTAACAACGCTCGGTAAACAAAAAACGAGGTTGGCACTTAAGTGTGATTGCACTCAACAACAACAATTACTAGCAGTTGGCAGGGATGGAAAATACAATTTTTATGAAAGTACAAAAAAGGTATTTTTTGAGCGGAAAGGTACTTTTTACTAAATTTCAACAAAAATTTCACTGGAAAATTATTGTCAAGAGACTAAATTTTAAAGAAAATAAAATGTTGACAAAATTTTCTATATAAATAAAATTTTGCAAAAATTTTCTATAGAAATAACATTTTGCAAAAAAAATCTGTAGAAAAAAAAAGTTTCAAAATTTTTTCTATATAAATAAAATTTTGCAAAAATTTTCTATAGAAATAAAATTTGTACAAAATTTTCAATTGAAATAAATTTTTGACAAAATTTTCTATAAAAATAAAATTTTGCAAAAATTCTATATAGAAATAAAATTTTGACATTTTTTACCGAAATAAAAAATCGATAATATAGAATCACATTCTTTTTTCGACTAAAACATTCTTGAAGTTCAATAAAACCCGGGTTTTGACTACGTCTTTTACAAAATCGAGATTTTCTTCCCACATTAACATGTTTGTTTTGCCATATTTGTAAAAGACTATTAGCAAATAAGGTTGATAAAGACTTTCTCAAAATATTAAAATATTTTGTCAAAGCTATTGTACCATAAATCTGATATCGACTCAAAAATGTCTACACAAAAGGTACTAAATCATTCGCGGGGGTACTACGGTACTGACCGGTGTGAAAAAGTATTGAAAAAAGTACTATAGTACTGCATTTTCCATCCCTGGCAGTTGGCATTAGCTCAAGAGAATTGAGAGTAATAAATAAGAGAATACCAAACTGCTGAGATATGGGTAACCAATTTGTGTGATTGCTTTACTACGGTGTTTTCGAGAGACCAACACTCATACTAACAAACACCGACAGTCGTCGGTTGCATTGGATATTGGTGGTTGAATTTTTTTACCAATTGGTGTTTTAAGATTGCAAATGTTGGTGTTTACTAAATACACTGGTCGGTTGCGGTAGATCGCAGCCGTTCTCTGCTGCATACCGCATTTTTTTTTTAATTATAATTTTTTTTCATAAAAGTAGTATAGTTGTATCTTAAAAAATACAGTGCGTATTAACCTAAGTTTTTATTTACAAATAAACAACTTGATTTAAGTAGAGAATAGAGATATTTTTACACTACACAGTTTTTTATCGACATTTTTTTCAAATCTAGTAAATATTATTTAACTTCAAATTTGTCGTAGTTTTTTTTTTTTAATTTTTGGTCAAAATTTGATTTATAATTTTGACTGCATATTACTTAGAAGTATGTACTACAAATCATATTTTTAAAAATAGCTGCAAAGCCTATTTTAAAAAATAGCGTTATGATGTTTTACATGCAATAAACTTGATTTCATAGAACTCGGTCAAAATTTTAAGAATTTTTTCTGGTTGTATCTTAAAAGATAAAATGCGTAATTTTCAGTTTATTAAGTTCTTGCACTACTGCACAGTATAGTACTCACTCTTTTGTTACAGCTTTCTTGCACAAGTATGGTGTAAGATCTCTGTAGTAGGATTATGTATTCAATGTTAACGATGAATCGCACCGTTAAGAACATTGGCGGTTTAAAATCAGCGGTGTTGTTTTCGGGACAGATAACGAGCGCAACTGCCTTAAATGGTCTTAAATTGAAGGGAATTTTATATTGGTTGAAAATATCCCCATTTTCTCTTCCGGCTATGTGTATTTCTTTTAAATTAGCAAACAATTTTCAAGTTCGCAAACTGTTTTGTCAAGCGCAACGCAGCATAAACAGTTCTCAATGATTACTTGCAGAATGACCGAAACGTTAGTGCGATAGGATTTTTCAAAATCGGTATTTCCCTAGAGACCATACCCTAACACACTTTTGTGATTCGAAATTTCAGTTTTGATTTTAATTGAATCTTTGAATTGGTGAGATCCATGTATAAGTAAACCTGTATTATTGTAGGTCCCCAGTGACCCTTTACCCAACCCTATCGATTGTTTTCATTACATTTTGACTAATTAATCAATATTCTTTTATTAAAAACTTTTTATTTAGCTTTGTATAAAAATGGCAATAAGTTCATGGAAAAATTTCCCGAGGATGTTGAAATCGCTGAGCGATTAACACGCCAAAAACCTCAATCAATATATATAAACGATCGTCCAGATAGCATAGTCAAAGCAATTTTGGGCCAACCGTTAATTTCATCTGGTGATGATGGATATTGTGGGACTGTCGAATACCGAGAGAAACGTAGAAGCTGTGTAAGTATATAGTAAAAGTTTCAGTTAATTATGTATCCCTTGGACTGTTCTTATATTACTGACGTATATTATTTTGAATCTTCCACTATATATTTATAGCAAATGCACTGAGTTTGTAGCGCATCGAAATATTAGTCTGAAAAATTATCGGATTAAATCTACTTTAGTACAAGTTGTCTGATTGGTGCATTCTATTATTTGCATATTTAGAGACCTTAAAAGCCCGATTTAGAATTAATCTAAAAGAATCCAAAGACAATCTTCGACTTTTCTGATTATTATAAATCCGCTTTGGACGAACGTACATTTTTTATGAGTTATGTGAACTTTAGCTACTTTTACTCTCATAAATAACCCCTAATAACATAACATGATGTTCATGATTTCCATAAAAATAGTGTCGTGGGTGGAAAAATTACTCTATCATCCAAAGTTCAGATTTTCATTAAAAGGCGATTATTGGAATTTATTTAACGCCAAAAGTTGAATTTGGCGGTTGATATTCAAAAATATAGTTTTTATTTTATAATTTTATGATTCGACTGAATATTTTCCTTAAGATCTTACTAACATCGTGCTGAGCCATCTCATATACACATATGTATAAAAGAGCTATATCGTAGGACTGACTTAATAAAATAATACACCTCACGTTTTCTTCTCTCTTTTAGGAATCCGTAACGAAGATAATAAATCTAACACCATCTAAAACGGCATCACCGATAAAACCAATCAGAATAGAGCAATCTATAGGAGCATCATCATTGCGTACTCCAACAAATACAATAAATAAGAACACGAAAAATATCACCATATCACCGAGAGTATCATTAAGTGGAGATTCTTCATCCAATCGTAACAGTAATAATAATAATAATAACTATCGTTGCAATTTATGTGATTTTACCAGTGTACGACAAAATGTAATGATTTTACATCGTAAAATGCACAGTAACAGAAATGGACCATCGACAATCACATCAAAGTCGAACACTACTTCTCCGAATAATACAAAAAATAATAACCACTCTAACAATATTGAAAGCAATACCAAAGTAAATAAAACCTTAGTAACAAAAAATCCCCCTGATGCCTTGATGATTCCTGCTAGAACTGATAGGAGGTCGACAATATCTCCGAAAACACTACCATCAATTTCATCCTCGACAACAGTCGAAACAGTTGTTGGACACTCAAATTTATCGAAGAGTACATCATCTCCATCCACAATCGTAGCGTCTGATGCGTCTTGTAATGAAGTAGATAATTCATTTGGAACTTTAAACGAATCACTGTCATCGAGACGATCAATGCGTAATACCAGAACAGCGACTGTGTCTACACCATCTACCTCATCTAATAAAGTAAATGATTCCCCTGCATCACAGGTCATTATAGATCTCCAAGAAGTTAAACCTATACAAAAAATACCCAAAAAGAGAGATTTTGCCAATTTAAATATACACCAGGAACCTGCAACTGTTCCCGAGTTAGACGCACAAGAAATACAATTGTCATCGATGGTAGAGTTGTCTGAAGATCAAACGTCTGAGGTGTTGAAAGAAGATGTAGAACAAATACGAAATATGTTATTGGCCGATTGGAGTGATGAAGATGAGTCGCCAGAACAAGAGCATGATCAAAATAAGAATGAAACAAAAATAAAGGATGCAGAAGAGAAGAGAAGCGAAGAACGACCCATAACAGTTTGCTCCAATCCCACAGTCACATCTACTCCTTCCAGCAGCACAAAAAATGCTCATAACAAAACGGGTCGTATTCGGAATATACCTAAGAAAGATCGCAGAGATGTTATATTACATGATTTTAGTGCTGACGTATCGGTTATTGAACCACCACAAGAGGAATCGTCTCAAAATGTCCTTGTGCATTTGGATACTTCAAACTCATCTGCAGTGGAGATAGTAGAAGATCAGGGTGTACCAATTATTACCATAAACGATGATGATGAATGTGAGAAGACAAAGGTCAAGCCAAAAACTAGCAAAAAGAATGGAGAATCATCGCGACATAGCAATCTAGAAAATGTCGTGCCAAATGACAAATCAGCGGCGGAGACAATTTTGTCTTGTTTTGATTTTCAAGATGATGAAGACGATGATGACATTGATACACCAACAGCAGTAGCTTCATCAATAGCACACTTTAAAAAGAAGTATTTGTCAACGGAAAGAAACCTTAATCAAATTCCTAGTGATGGGGCTGCAGTTGTTGACAGCAAATCTAGTAAGACAAAACAGGAAGAAAGAGCTAAAAAGGATCGGGAACTAGAAGCTGAAATAGAAACTTTGCTAAATTCAACTCAACCACCTCCTACGGAATCGATATTACCATCTGGAAATCGCTTTGAAGATTGTATATCTGTAAAAGATTTACCCATAAAAGAACGTAGCAAACGTATATTTAAGTCACGCAATAGATCACGGGCGGAAATAAAACTAAGTACGGAGTCCCTAACGAACTCTATGTCCACTGATGAAAGTTTAACCAAAGACATATCGTTGTCGGAGGAGGTGATAAAAACGAAGAGAGTCTCGATAGAAAGTCCAAAGGAAAAAGAAACAAACGATTGCAAAGTGTCTTTGAACTCTTCCCGGGAATTTCTTAAAACATCACCAAAAGTAATAGCAGACCAAGAGCCAAACAATAAAGGACTTTTAATTCCGGATATTTTTCAAAAACATTTTAAAACTTCAGACGAACTTTCGCAATCTAGTGCAATGAAAATTATGAATGAAGTTGAAAAGGCCACTATTCAAGCATTAACTGAGCTTGCCAGCGTTGAAGAAGATCCAGATGATGATGATGATAAGGATATTGAAAGTTTGGACCATCAAAAACTAAATAATGAAACGCCATCATCAATTCCATCTCTTGACGAAGAAATTCCTTCGAACAAGAAAAATTCTTTCACAACGAAAACTCCCGATGCCAATAAAACACCTTCCGATATGACTACTTCAAAAACCCTTCAAGGCGACTCGAACTTGGAAGAAAATAAAGAAAAATCTAGCATAACAAATGAGAATAAATTAGGTTTGGAAAATAAAAACGAGCTTACCAATGCGAAAGATCATGACAATTCGGAAGAAGAACAACATACGACCAAAATACTTGATGTGAACAATGTTACTACCGATGTAGTCGATGTCATCAATGATTTAAATGATGGAACAATATCTATTGTACATGGAAACAAATCAGCTGAAACGTCCGATGGTAATGTGGATGAATCAATGCGAACTGAAGACATAATTATTATACACGAAGAAGAAAATCATAAAAGTGAAGATGAGAATGGTAAAGAAACTAGCCCAGCAGAGGAGTTGTCTGAAAAACCATCTATAGAAGAAAATATTTCTGAACCTATAGAAACAAAAAACGTTGACGAATTATCAAGAAGCAATGAGTTAGAAACTGTAGATATAAACTGTTCCAAAGATGTAACAGCTGTAGACACTGAATCTTCCGTCGATGGGGAAAATATTGCCGTTTTAGCAGCCCCAGAGGATTTCATAAGCCATCGTATTGTCACCACATCGCCTGTAGATGAAAATAGTTCGATGGGAGCTTCGGATACCGGGGCAGAGTTCGGATCTCCAACTTCTATGCTAAGTGAAGAACGTTTACCAGCATTTCCATTCAGCCGCAATGGGACACCTCATCCAGAATTCGAAGCCACAGAAAACGAACAAAAAGAGGGGACATTGAAAATATCTTCGGATGAAACAAGGAGAACCAATATCAAATCACCTAGTCAGTTATTACCAGAAGAAGAAACACTTCCAGATGAATCTTCAAATGGAAAACAAACCACAAAGAATAAGATTTCCATTAGGAGAATTGACAACGGCTCATTGAAAGAAATAGAAAAGAAATCCCAAACAATTTTATCCGCTGAGACTGATGTTTTAGAATCCCAGAATAGTTTTGCTTCACCACCATCTGATAAATCCTTACGACATAGACGTCATCGCCAAACTGTGAAAACTTCAAGACGAATCATAAGAGATGCATTAAAGAATTCTGTATCGAAAAATAATAACGGGGATAGTAAAATCAATGCTATGATGTGTGAGGATCAGAAGTCAAATGAAATTGAGGATAAAGATAAGGAAAAGGGGACTCTCGAAATCTTAAAGCCCGAATCAGACTCAATGGAGGATAGTAAATCATCGAATAATTTAGAAATGGTTACGGTAGGAGATGAAATTAAAATTGATGTTTTGTTAAGTAAAGATGGTGATGATATAACCGGAGAATTAACCACTGAAAATATAACAACCAAAAATGATATACAAATTACTACAGCTGATAATGAGGAAACACAAACAACAACAGTTGATGATGTGGACACAAAAATTACCACAATTACTGATGCTCAACCAAGTGAAGACACTTCAATAATGGCTATAAAATCTGTGAAGAATATTTTAAGCACAGATCATAATATAAAGCATTTAGATAGTAACATTTCAAACCCCAGTGAGACAACCAGAAATGGATCTGTTGAGGATAACATTGCGCAAAATAATCTAAATGACCCAAAGCAGGACAGTGAATCAACTGAGAAAACCGCAGAAAAATGTAGCAATGTTAGCGAAGAGATTGTTTCTAAAGGAGAATCTGAGAATAACGATACAGAGGAAATAAATGAAAAGGAAATTTGTTCTGAGAGTAATCAGCAGAGTGAAGAGGGTGAAAAAGAAACAATTACGACAGTAATTGAAAATACTAAAATCCAGAAAAAACGACCAGGGGAAACAATATCTTTTGTCAAGTTAAAACAACGAAAACAACAAATTGAAGAAGATAATATCAGCAATAAAGTAGAGAAAGAAAACTGTAAAAATCAATCATTGACCCTTAAATCCAATATTAGTGAAGAAAGTAAGATCATCCAATCAGCAATATACACTGAAAAGAGTGTAGATGATGAATGTAATAAAGAAACTGAATCAAAAATATGCTCAGTTTCTCCAGACCAAAATGCAAATTCCCCAGATGGTGATATTGAAGAAAAATGTAAATCTCCTCTAATGTTAATGGGTGAATCTTTGGTGATGCATGAAAATCCAGATGAAGAGTGTAAAACCTCTAATTCATCACCTCCATTGAATGTACAGAATCCTCCAGAAGAAAAAACAACACCAGACATTCAGGAAAGAGTTGGCGGAGAAGAAGATTTTAGTGATGAAACAAATAATAGACAACCCCGCAATGATATATCAAATCATGTGGTTGACACACAATCACACATATTAAAGGGTGTTAAGGACGGCAACGAAGTTGGTGCAAAAAATACACAAATACCAACAGAAAATGCAGACATCACATTGACTTACAAATCTTCAGATAATAGTCATGTAGCATTTGATAAGTCTTCTAAGGAAAATATTAAAGATACCATAAATATCGATGAAGAAAATGAAAAAGCGCATAAAATCATTGATACAACAGGGATTAACTCAGGTGAAACACAAGCTACAATATCAAAAGTGAAGACGAAAATATTTAACAGAAAGACACCCATTACACGCCGCCAAACAATATGCTTTGATGATTTTGAAGATGCATCAACTCTAACAAATCTAACAACACCGAAAAAAAGAACCTCTGAACGTAAAATGACCATGCCAGACATGGCTAGACCTTCTAATTTAAGAACTGAAAGTCCATTTGATAGCAAAAGAAAATTAAAATCTCAACGGCGTTCATCATTTGTGCAAGATGAAAATGAGTTATATCTACAAAAAATGGATGAAATGGTGAGTTCATTATGAGCATAAGAAACAACTAAAAATAATCATACATATATACAATTTATTTGTTACATCTCTCTTTTAATAATTAAAACTGTGCAATAAATTTTTATATTTGCGTTGCGTTATAAAACATCGTGCTGGTAATTTTTCGAAATGTATTCTCCATCAAAAGTTGGTTCTTTTTCTGTTGTATCAGATTCTTCATCCTTATTGCGAACCTTGTCATTTTGTGCATCCGTGTGTCATTTATTGTTTTACTATTTGGAAAAATATATATACATATATCTTACATTTCGAAAATTGTTCCTGTTAACGCAAAATAATTTTAACATTTACGGTCCAATGCACAGTGGTCTATACCATTGGGTAAAAATAAAAAATCAAAGTTAGAAGTTTGTCAAAAAGTGTGGAAACACTGTTTCTTATGCAAACAAGGTTTTAAAATTTATTTTTTTTTTTCGTTTTATTCCTTCTGTAATCTTTAAGAACGCCTTCAAAAGAAAGAGAGAGAGCACGTAAGCAGTTGAATTTTGCAGAGTTAAAAAGTATACAATTAAGTGCAACTTAAATTAAATAAAACAAAGAAAAACTTCTATCGAAATGAATATTGAATTAAATGGTGTTAACTATATTTTAAAACAATAACAATGTGTAAAACTTGTTTTAAATTTGTTATAAAATTAATATCAGTCTCATTGTTACGTGTTCGTTCGTACATATAGTATGTAAATTTTAACTATTGTTTTAGTTTACCGAAGTGGTCTTGGTTTTTTATATCCAAATATGAATTTGTTAACACTAGTTTAAACTGAAAATGTACATTTGATGACTTTTCTTATGTATTTGGATCTGCTGAATTCGAAAATGAAGGTTAAAAATTTTTTATGGAACCATTTTTGAGATATCTCGCTATTTTTAGTTTTTCTGACTTTTTTCACTAAACAACTCGAGCTAGAAATGTCCAATTATATCGTTGTTTGTACTTGAATGCAAGGTATTGAGATGACGAACAAACGTGTATAATTTGATCTGCGATAAGTGGTTCAAAATATACCAAAACGTCATCAATCAATTCTATTTTATCATTTAATAGTTCTGACATAATTATAAAGCTGTGACCGAAGTTTCACAATGATACCAATACTGGAAGTATTTTTGGCTACTAACTCCATACAGCACCGACCACTGTGCAATGTTCGATTGGCAAGAAATACGTTTGCGTTTACTTTCAAAATTCCCTCTCCAATAGAGTTTCCAGGAACATAAAAAACCAACTTTATTCTGGACAATAACTGTATCACGATTTGTTTTATTTCAGTATTCATCATCAAAGGCCTTAAATGAAAGATTGTCTGCTGATAAAGATACTACAAAGAATTCAAAACCTACTAGCAATGGCCGTAATATGAAACGTAGGGCATCAAGCCGGCGTCAAAGTATGACAATAGAAACCCCACCACAAAGTAAAATACCTCGAGATGCTTCAGGCTTTGTAGCCATACAACCAAAAGTTCCAAAAGCGGATCTTATGGTCACAAATCTAGATGATAGCCAAATATCTGCAGCACAACAACAGCTACTACAATTACAACAACAACCACAAACATCACCATCATCAATTGTACTCAATAAAAATTCAAGTCGTGCGCGAAAGACTCATAAAACTTCGGGTAACAGTCCGAATCAGCCACAAAATATAAATCCACTAGTAATTCAACCAATACAGGCACAACAATCACCACTTGTCACATCGCTAACCAATACTCAAACCGCTTTGCAATTTGTACAACAGCCTATTATTGGAATAGGACAACAGCATATTCAACATCCGGTGCAGCAAACGACAGAAGGCTTTTTAATAACAACGCCGTCCACCACAAGTGAAGAGGTGAGTTAGAAATTTGCATAACAGATCAATTGTCCGGCACTTTAAGTAGTCCTAAACGTTAAAAGACACATATGGAGTGATTTTATTGTATGCAGTAGGGCTATGACTTTGTCAGAGTGGGGAATTAAAGGTAAAGGTAAACAAAAACCTTAGAAGGCTCTTGCATTGCATAGGTACATTTTCTAACAGCAGCATAGATTCTCTTAATTATATATAGATGTTGGAGAAACTGTCCGTTACATTAGGGTATGGTTACACGCCCACAGATCTGCCCATGTCAACAGTAAATAAAATAGCAAAAAGAACTTTTTCTTTCTTTGGAGTACGAACTGCATGGTCGTCAATTATAAAGTGGAGATCGACTTTCGCAACTAAACGCCTAAGTAGTTCACCCAATATGGGTGGATATCAGGGAAGTACAAAACATATGGGTTTCCATTACTAGTAACTTTCGAGCCACTAAAGCAATTCAATTTTTTAAAATCGATCTCCCCACATGCATCCAGAGACAATTTTTCAATTATTGCAAAGTACAATTTTAAATATATCGAGACAAGGTTATGTTAGGTGGCAGCCCGATGTATCAGGCTCACTTAGACTATTCAGTCCATTGTGATACCACATTGGTGAACTTCTCTCTTATCACTGAGTGCTGCCCGATTCCATGTTAAGCTCAATGACAAGGGACCTCCTTTTTATAGCCGAGTCCGAACGGCGTTCCACATTGCAGTGAAACCACTTAGAGAAGCTTTGAAACCCTCAGAAATGTTACCAGCATTACTGAGGTGGGATAATCAACCGCTGAAAAACTTTTTGGTGTTCGGTCGAAGCAGGAATCGAACCCACGACCTTGTGTAAGCAAGGCGCGCATGCTAACCATTGCACCACGGTGGCTCCAAACGAAAATGTTCTTCGGAAAAACCTGGACGCTATGTGTAAATCAAATGTTTACCCAGAAAAACAGTGTCCATAGTCTGGACCATTGTGATTATTTGTTCCGGAAAATTGAAAAAAAAAAAATACAAAAAATACTATATCCAACTGAGAAATTTTTATTTTTATTCATTTAGGAAAGTGTCATCGATTCGAATACGCAATTAATAGCTTTACCCACTCAACCCTATCCCGGTTATAATGAGACATTTTTACTCTGTAAGGTTAACGGTAACACCTGTAAACCAGTTGATAACGTACCCTTGTATTTAAACCATCAACTAAATGAGCTTGTGCCCATACCCTCTGATGTGCTAGAGGCCGGACCAAAACAAGGTACAAACGATGAAATGAAAGAAACGAATACTCAAGAAACCCAAAGGGAATCCGAGAAAAAAATAACTGATACAGAGAGTGGCGGTGGGCCTAATGATACCGAAAGCTCCACTGAAATTTCTAATGTTACCAACATTGGAGTGCATCAGGATTACTTGCAAAGCATGGAGACTGATGCTACTACTGTTGAAGCGGTGGTGGGAGAAGACACGACTGATATAAATGCCAGTAATGGTATTCTATTAAACATTGAAGGTCAACAGGTACTATTAGATGCTGCAACTTTTGCTCATCTATTGGCTAACCCGGATACAAATACACAACTTATATCGGATGATGGTACAGAATATGTGCTTACACATGAAGTATTGCAAGCGCTTCATATGCAACAACAGCAGCAACAACAGGAAGAACAACAACAGATATTAGATATTACCAATGCAGGTGTGAACAGTGATATTATTGCCGTTGCAATGGCTGGATCCGATTTATATGGCAATGAAGTTTTAACAATCGACACATCACAGGGTCTCCAATTGATTGATGATAATGGGAGTGTAGTATTCCAACAACCAACAGAGGCTCCACCAATGGTCCAACAACACTTAACCCCTCCAGCCGTTGTAACTAATGCTGTTCTCGATCAATCACCAATAATGTCAACCCTTGAGGTACCATCAAATAGTCGATTACCAGGTTCGCCAAATTGTATAAATGTACCACCGCTACCATTGGTGTCACCGTCAAATGTAGTGTTTGGAGGTGATGCTCCTTCTAATCTAGATGATAGTCTAGCTGCCATTGGTGTCACTGCTCAATCATCGTCTATATCTTCAGCACTTGGTCTACCCATAACCGTCACAGATCCAAATATAGCCTCAAAAGTTACTTCGGCCGGTCCATTAAATGAAATATTACAATTTGTAACACATCGACCGGCAACAGGTCAGGCTTTGGCCGCTGCTGCCATTGCCGGTGAATCACGTATTTTCAATGACTAAATTAAAATATCGCCCTAATAAAAAAAAATCAAAATATTTATAACCATATAATATTAACATTTAGGAGAAATTAGGACTCATTCGTCATGCACTGTGTGTACGAGATCATCTTCCAACTTTTTGTAAAAAAAAATTATAGTTTTTCCCCTAAAATATCAAGAACCAAAAAAAAAATTGTGTCCTACTTATAAAGGCCTAATTTCACATTAACATTATGTTAGGGCTTAGGGCCTTATTTCACAATTCAGCTAAAGTGGTATATGTAGCTTTTTAACAAATTATATGGTTTAATTTTCATGGTTGTCATATACTTCCACTTGGACATTAAATGAAAATTTATGTCGACATTCAATTATGTTGATCAGTGAGAAATATTTGTGTGGAACTTTTTTACCATGATGTATACACACAGTGTTATGAAAAAGTTATAGATAAATTTAGATCATATTAGACATATTTGTCTGGCGTATTCATTTAAACAAATCTTAAAAACGATTTCGTGAATTAAATCGTAATATTTACGATTTAAAAAAAATATAAATTTTGAGTACAAAATTTGATCAAATTCCCAAAATTAAATTTTTGATGCTCTGTCATCTCCGGCGAGACGATTGTACATTGAATTCTTCAATAAAGATTGTTTACACGAATGCGACAATGAACACTCGTAGTAGTTAATAATTTTGTAAATGTTGAATGTAATATTATCAAGCATACCTAAAAATATATACATAGCTATAGTTTTTAAACTAATATAAGTTTATGAAACAAAATTTAAAAAAGCATAAATAGAAAAAAAAAAATAAAATAATTTCGATTAAATTATGTAGCAAATAATTTTAGTATATTTTAATTTATGGATTTTTTTCTACATTTAAAATGTATTACATTTTCAACAAATAACGAAACTCTTTAGTATATTCTACTTCAGTTAAGGTATAAATATATACATGCAATTACATACATATATATGCACATTTCTATATATATATATAAAATGTACATTTCAAAAGAAGAATTATGAAGCCTTAATAGCAATTTATTTACTATACTAAAACCAAATACAAATAGAATTGTGCATAGAGAATCTAATGCGTTATTCAAGAACTGAAAACGTTGCATATTACTACCAGAGACAAGTGTAATATATCATCAAATATTCTAAATAATTTAATTCTTTATTACTGATTTGTCTCTGTACAAAAGCAAAATGATGAAGGTTTGCTTCGTTCATGTGATCCTACGATTCATATGGTTGAAATAATGACCTAATTCGAGTTTCCACGTTAGCAAAATGACAACAATTACAACGTACTTTTTCTCTGTGTGAATATAACTACATATAATTATATTAATTTCAATTTGATACTTTATGTTTATTTAAGTAAACGCTATAAGTAGTATGTAAAATGTATACATATTAATTAAGAAATATCTATTTAAATAAAAGAAATTTAAACTGATTTGTTTGTGTCAACCTTATCTGAAGTTATCGTCGTTGCTGTCACTTTAACTTGTTTGCTCTAGTAGCAATGCAAAATTACTAATTCAGCAAACTGCAAATAAAAATTAGTCATTTTAATGTTTAGGTTAAGTTAGGCTTCCATGTCTGGGGTATAATCGAAGACTTTTCGAGATACAACCAAAATTTCAAAAATCTTTTTTTCCAATATCTCCAAAACTTTATAAGATATTTATGTAAAATTTTCTGTGTTTAGAAAGTACATTGAACTGAACTTGAAGTATATTGAGCTTTAAAATCGCATCGTTTCGATTAAACAATGAATAAATGAGATATATCAAGTTTTTATTGACTATATGTCAAGACCCGGGCATTTCTGGGACAAAAATTGAACCTTTTTAGAATCAGCGCACCACGCTGCATAACATACATGAAATTAAAACAAATCGGTGAGGGCCCCATAAACTGCAGTTCCTCCCAGGTTGAGATGCTAGAACGTATTTCGGATAACATCTGCCCAGTACAATGTTGCTGTTGTATGAAAAGATGATTGTTCAGGGTGTGGTTGCTAAGTGTGTCCTGTTCCTTCACCCTGAGTATTTTGGACGGATGTTAACAGTAGCAACTCTATATATTTATTTTGCCTCCAACATTTCTGCTTATCACTTGGCCAAGAGTTTCTCTGTTATTGGACGTACATACTCTCTGGACACAAATGTGGATAGCGATATTTTAGATCATCTCGTTAGTCGAATCAGAAGCCTATAGTTACAAATTCCTGTCGACAAAGAGGCTCCTAAATTGGGACACAGGTTTAGTCTTCACCTTAAGCTCACTAACATTTCGTCCTTACGAGACTATGGAACAATCATACCCACAATGTCAGAATTTACCAAATCGTATTGACTATAAATAAAACCAAGAATAACAAGTATATACGGCCGTAAGTTCGGCGGGATATATATTAGACAAAAGAAAGGTCATTTAAATACGTTTATATTCAGTTCTTGACCTGTAATGTGTCGCTTTATATGGGGGCTATATACCAAAAATGACAGATTTTTTACTGATGTTTGGAAGATTTCGCAAAATATTCCTCTCCAACTAAGAGGTGCTTCATAAAATTTCTACATAAATAAAATTCTGACAAAATTTTCAATAGAAATAAATTTTTGACTAAATTTTCTATAGAAATTATATTCTGACAAAATTTCCTAAAGAAATAAAATGTTGACAAAATTTTCTATAGAAATAAAATTTTGACAAAATTTTCTATAGAAATATAAAATTTTGACAAAATTGTCTAAGACAATAACATTTTGGTGATTATTTTTGGCTCGAGTGGCAATCGTGATTTTTCTGTGATTGGGGATCGGTTTATCTGGGGCTATATATAACTATAGATCGATACGGAAAAATTTTGACATGGTTGTTATCGGCCATATACTAGCGCAATGTACAAAATTTCAAACAGATCGGACGAATTTTGCTCATTCAAGAGGCTCCGGAGGTCAAATCTGGCGATCGGTTTATATGGGGGCTATATATAATTAGGAACCGATATGGACCAATTTTTGCATGATTGTTAGAGACCATATACTAACACCAGATACTAAGTTTCAACCGAATCGGATGAATTTTGCTCTTCCAAGAGGCAAATTCAAATCTGGGGGTCGGTTTATATGGGGGCTGTATATAATTATGGACATATATGGACCAATTCTGGCATGGTTGTTAGAGACCATATACTAACACCACGTACCAAATTTCAACCGGATCGGATGAATTTTGCTTCCCCAAGAGACTCCGGAAGTCAAATCTGGGGATCGTTTTATAGGGGGACTATATATATTTATCAGTCGGATCGGACGAAATTTGCTTATCTTTGAGGCTCCGCAAGCTAAATCTGTGGATCGGTTTATATGGGGGCTATATGTAATTATGGACCGATGTTGACCAATCGGATGAAATATGCTTCTCTTTTTTTTTTTGATTGAATTCATTTATTTCAGTATTGTAAATACTATAAATATTAACAAATTATGTAGATATTATATACGTTTTAATTAAGATATTTAACAGAATGAACCAATATTATTATTTCTTATATAATTAATACAAAATTTTTTAAATAAATTCACATTCTCCTCATTTTTTATATAATTGGGTAGACTGTTGTATAATTGAAGGCCTTTGTAAAAAAGAGATCTCTGTGAAGCTGATGAATTTACGCGTTGTAACCTGAAGTCTCCTATATTTCTGAGGTTATATGGTTGTACATCTCCAACATATCGCAATCTTTCTGGTTGTTAGAGACCATATACCAACACCATATACCAAATTTCAGCCAGACCGGATGAAATATGCTTCTCTTAGAGGCTCCGCAAGCCAAATCTGGGAGTCCGTTTATATGGGGGATATACGTAAAAGTGAACCGATATGGCCCATTTGCAATACCATCCGACTTACTTTATGGGGTCTTAGAGCAATATTTCGATGTGTTACAAACGGAATGACAAAGTTAATAATAGGTTGGCTGATAAGTCCCCGGTCTGACACATAGATGGCGTCGCTAGTATTAAATGCATATTATTTTTATATAGTACCAACCTTCAAATGATTCGTGTCAAAATCTGACGTCTGTAAGTCAATTAGTTTGTGAGATAGAGCGTCTTTTATGAAGCAACTTTTGTTATTGCGAAAAAAATGGAAAAAGAAGGAATGTCGTGTTTTGATAAAATACTGTTTTCTGAAGGGAAAAAATACGGTGGAAGCAAAAACTTGGCTTGATAATGAGTTTCCGGACTCTGCCCCAGGGAAATCAACAATAATTGATTGGTATGCAAAATTCAAGCGTGGTGAAATGAGCACGGAGGACGGTGAAGGCAGTGGACGCCCGAAAGAGGTGGTTACCGACGAAAACATCAAAAAAATCCACAAAATGATTTTGAATGATCGTAAAATGAAGTTGATCGAGATAGCAGAGGCCTTAAAGATATCAAAGGAATGTGTTGGTCATATCATTCATCAATATTTGGATATGCGGAAGCTCTGTGCAAAATGGGTGCCGCGAGATCTCACATTTGACCAAAAACAACAACGTGTTGATGATTCTGAGCGGTGTTTGCAGCTGTTAACTCGTAATACACCCGAGTTTTTCCGTCGATATGTGACAATGGATGAAACATGGCTCAATCACTACACTCCTGAGTCCAATCGACAGTCGGCTGAGTGGACAGCGACCGGTTGAGTGGACAGCGACCGGCTGAGTGGACAGCGACCGGTGAACCGTCTCCGAAGCGTGGAAAGACTCAAAAGTCCGCTGGCAAAATAATGGCCTCTGTTTTTTGAGATGCGCATGGAATAATTTTTATCGATTATCTTGAGAAGGGAAAAACCATCAACAGAGACTATTATATGGCGTTATTGGAGCGTTTGAAGGTTGAAATCGCGGCAAAACGGCCCCATATGAAGAAGAAAAACGACAACGCACCGTGCCACAAGTCATTGAAAACGATGGCAAAAATTCATGAATTGGGCTTCGAATTGCTTCCCCACCCACCATATTCCCCAGATCTGGCCCCCAACGACTTTTTCTTGTTCTCAGACCTCAAAAGGATGCTGGCAGGGAAAAAATTTGGCTGCAATGAAGAGGTGATCGCCGAAACTGAGGCCGAAGGAGTACTACCAAAATGGTATAAAAAATTGGAAGGTCGTAATAATCGTTGTATCGCTCTTGAAGGGAACTATGTTGAATAATAAAAACGAATTTTGACAAAAAAATGTGTTTTTCTTTGTTAGACCGGGGACTTATCAGCCAACATGTTATACCCCCATCCTATAGCGGAGGGTATAAAGAGAGGATACATCGCTTTACTTACACTAACAAGCCAAAAAAAGAACTAACCAACAGCGCCTCTAGTGGAAAATAGTGGCGAAACTCAACCAACACCCATACGCATTCATACATTAACAAAACTTAATCTAAAATTCGGTTAATATAATCAGTGGTATTAGGGATTATCACATCAGCACAACAACGACTACCCTCACTGCTGTGGATCCTACATACCGGAGTCGATACAAGGAACTCCACCTTGTCCGAGGACTACAACCTCCCCATCGGAATACCAGTACCAAACCCTCTCCCCATCCCAAATCCCAATCTCATCCCTTTTTCCTATCTGGGCAGAATTTGCTGCCAGTCTGCTCAGAATCCGTCTCCTTTACTCTGTGATGTATAGCAAATGTCATAACCTGTAGTCACTATAGCGAGGCCATCTCATATTATGCCTGCAAAGATAAAATTCAGCAATTCAAAAGTTTAGGGTAAAGACAAACGAAGTTTATTGAAGAAAAATTTAAAATTCAATGTACAGAAAAATTATTTTTTTTTAATACTTACACAAAAACAAAGCATACTTGATTAACAAAGAATTGAAGAGACAAAGTGTTGATACAACAAGTTTTTGGTTTATTTTAGCATGCAAATCTCACCAACTACAAATATGAGTCCGTCCGTAAATAACTGTATATCTAGTCCAGAGTTATGTCGGGCTTGCACAAGGAAATTCAGTAAGACAGCTAAATCGATCCGTTGCCATCTGCACCCGAGAATCTCAGGTCTCAGGAATTCAGACCAATATACCCCTTTGTTGGAGCCTGCTGCCGAAGAACCCAACAATCTCCGCGTTCACAAACCTCTGACAATAACCATAGAACCACGTCGAGACTGCTGACTCTTCCTTGTCAGCACATTCAGCAACACAGTCGTTCCCTTCCAGTTCTAGGAACCAGTTGAGTGGCCTCAAGATCCTGCAGTGGAACTGCAATGGGCTGGCAAGGAAGATTACCGAAATCACAGAATTCATGGACAAGAAGGGCATTCTCATAGCCGCGCTCCAGGAGACTAAACCCTCCAGTAGGAATGGTCTCTCAAGAACATCCTGCTACACTGTCCTTAGGTAGGACAGAGAAAGGAATGCCGGAGGGGGTATAGCCTTTGTATCTCGCTAGGGAGCCACCCACAAGCGAGAGAAGTGTCGCAAGCATTTGATGGAGTCCGATCTTGGATCCAAACGGTTGTGGTCTACTATCCGCAAACTCTCGAACTCCAAGCGAAAGGCTAACATTTCAATTTCGTTTGGGGGGCAAACTCGATGGATGATGCCCGGGTAGCGAATGCTTTCTGCAGACAGTTCGTCGAGCAAACCAGGACAGTAGATCGTACCTACCTGATGCAAAGGCGAGTCTTCCGTGCACTCAGACAGGACAGTCCACTTCATTGCTACCCTTTATGCCACGTAAAGGAGCTCCTCTTCCACCACATGCTCATCTAATAACTTATGCGCAAAACTGTTCGATAGTTATATCAAGTAGAGACATCAAAGAACTCTTCCACCACATGTTCATCTGATAACCTATGCGGACAACTGTTCCATAGTTATATCAAGTAAAGAGGGATTTCTTTATAAACAGAAATCTGAAACTTTCTGCCCCGAAGTCGACAGCAGCCATATTCCCATCGTGGACCAAAGAGGTTAACCAAGAGCTGGATATCCACAACCATGGCCAGAACATTCCCACATGCAAGAAACCCAAGATTCTTAGTTTAACGCTTGAAGGCCTTTTCCTTGAGCCCTAAAGGTGGGTATTGAGCTCAAGTTTAGCCGCTAAAATCGCTAAAGTGAAAACTAAATCAGTAAAAAGGCATAAAATAATATATATTTATTGCAAATTTTATTATAACTTGATGGGGAATAGCCCAAAGAAAAGTTTCACAAAGTTTGTATTCCTTAAAGTGGATTAATTAAGAAAAGTAATCGTGGAAAAACGACGATTTTAGTGGCTAAACTCGAACTTAATACCCACCTTAAAGAAGGAAACCGAACAACTAATTTCGATGACCCCCAAAAACTTCAAAAGACTGTCATTTATGAAGATTAAAATATTCGGAAACTTTACAGAGAATTAACAGATATACTGAAAAGTACAAATCCCATATTAGCAATCGGTTTGTTTTTTCATTTTTTTTTTTTTTTTTTTGTTTTAAAAAAATCGATCCAAACATGAAACGATAATTTAATTAATATTATGTATTTTCATATATATTTATTTCAACAATTTTTTATGTGTATTATGACAACTATTTTTTTGTTATGGTATTGTTCTTCATACGAATATGTGCAATAATTTTGCTTTACACATACGTTTCAGTAAGATGTGTCCTTTGACATTCAAATAAATTTCTTGGAAATTTTAAATTAAATGAAGCCAAAACAGACTGAGGAAAAATAAATGAATATAAATTAAAACGTTGGCTAAATGATTAAATAACAGCACATTTCTTTTGGACAAAACTAAACAAAACTATACATAATAATGATAAAATAAAATAATAATACGGCAAATAAGGATGGAAGGATGTTGGCAATTTTATATTTTGATAAAAAAAAATATTTAAAATCTGCATTAAATTGCATTAAGTAGGTATTCGAACATACAATACTATCGGTTTTTTTCTCAAGAGTTTCTTTCTATTCAAATTATATTAAAAAGGTGAACGTTTTTTTTTTGGCTTAAATGAAATGAGTTTTGTGGCATAGTTGACGCTGGAAAGTTTACAGCTTAGCACAAATTTCATTTGTGAATTCAGAGCATTTGGCTTTACCACCCAAATCACCGGTTAAATATTTGCCTTCTTTAATGACAGCAAAACAGGCTTGCTCAATTTTATCAGCGTGAGAGTTTAGTTTCATGTGTCTCAACATCATGACAGCCGACAATAACAAGGCAGTGGGGTTGGCCAAATCCTTTCCAGCTATATCGGGAGCAGTACCGTGAACCTTGAAGTTATTAAAAAATGTGCGTGAATACATTACATTTTACAATTGCTTAAATATTTTTCAACTTACGGATTCAAAGAGGGCACCGTTGAGACCCATGTTACCGGAAGGTGTCAATCCTAGACCACCTACCAAACCGGCACACATATCAGACAAGATATCGCCATACAAATTAGGCATCACCTATATAAACATAAACCACAGTTTCCTAGATAAACTAAATTAAAAACAAATAATAGTAATAGTAATTACCAAAACATCGTATTTGTTGGGATCTTGCACCATGTTCAAGCACACTGTATCCAAATAACGTTCTTCAAATTGGATTTCAGGGAAATTTCCAGCCATATCACGAACGCAGCGCAAGAACAAACCATCAGACATACGCCTATGAAGAGTAAGAGTAATGTATTTTATTATGAAATTCAGACACCATTTCCCAATGAACCTACATGATGTTAGCCTTATGTACGACAGTGACCTTCTTTCTGTTATTGTTTTTAGCATATTGGAAAGCGTATTCAGCCACACGTTTTGAGGCCTCCTCAGTAATCAGTTTGATACTCTGGACAACACCGTCAACAATTTCGTGCTCAATGCCGGAATATTCACCTTCAGTATTTTCACGAATTGTGACAACATCGACATTATCGTACAATGTCTTGTAACCCTCCAGACTTCTGCAGGGTCTTACGTTGGCATACAAATTAAATTCTTTACGCAAAGCCAAATTCAAAGAACGATGACCTTTGCCAACTGGAGTCATAAGGGGGCCTTTCAAACCAATTTTGTTTGTGTTAACTGAATCTATGGCAGCTTGAGGAATGCCAAACATGCCGTCAGGACCCTTAATTGAGAATAAAATGGTTAATAATTATTTTAGCACCATATTAGTTTCTGTTTATATTTACCCTAACGGGTGTAACATCAACGGCTTCCCATTCAATGGGCACACTGGCAGCAGTAAAGATTTTCTGCACCGCAGCAGAAATCTCAGGACCAATGCCATCACCAGGAATGAGGGTAACTTTGCGTGTACCCGAAGAAAATGCACGTCCAGAGGCGGGAGCAGTGTTAACCTAAAAAATATAGGAGCATGAAAAATATAGAAACATGATAAGCATATTGCTTTTTAATAAAAGTAACAGAACAATGTGCAATATATTAGTACATGAATTATTATCCTAATATTTTGAGGTTTTTATTAAATGCCTTTTTTATCCTATTATTTATATAATTATTTTAATTAGATATTCCCTTAAGATATGTTCAAGATCGAACAACATTCTGGACAGCAGATATACATTTTAAATCCAGGGTTGAAAAAACGGCGCTAATGAAGTTCTTAATGTAACCAAAAACTAAAATTATAGATATAATGCAAAGCCAAGTCCATAGGAAGGAAGCATAGACTAGGAGTTGAATTTGAATTGTATTCAACTGCTGCTTCGCCTAAACAAAGGGCTTAACGAAACACCTTTTAAATTTAGTATGTGTAATGAAGAAGGACAGAGATCGATTTAATAATAAATAATAGCATGAATGATAGAATGACCAAAGCGTCTAAAGCCATCCATTCCAAATGACCTAGTAAAGCTACGCATTTGAGGGGCTTTGTTTATAAGCATTTTTTCTGGAGACACATATGTACCGAACATTCTGAAATAGTATACAACCACATTTGAATGTACATATTTCTGATAAAGGATTCTTTGTATTAGGGAAATTAGGTCAGGTATAGTGGCTGCCCGATATTTTATGCACACTTAAACTATGCAGTCCATGGTGGTACAACATGTGGTTAATTTCTCTCTTATAGTTGGATGCTGCGCGATTCTGTATATCTCAACGACAAGGCACCTCCTTTTTATAGACAAATCCGAACCCGAACGTTTCCCAACACGGTAAAGTCGCGTAGAGAAACTTTGAAATACACAGAAAAGCCGAAAAGGAAATTAACCACCGCTTAAATATTTATTAGTATTCGATCGAAACTTTGATTAAACCTACGACATTTTGGTGCTTGGTACATGCTAACCATTGCACCATGAATGCCTCTCTAATATGCCATGTGCCCTGAAAATCAAAATCGACAGCTCATCTCCAAAGCGAAGAGAACACAAACATCGGAAAGGTTATAGAGTTTATATTTCGCCATGCTGGAAAAAAGGAGACATCAACAGCGACTTAACGTAGGGTTATTTGACCGCCGATCTCCCAATGCTCATTCAATGTGGTATTTCCTTTCCTCAGATCTAATCGATGGTAACCGCCGAAAGTAAGATTGTTTTTCTCAAAACGCTACAATTACATAATTTTTTTTTCCAAAATGTTCTCAACCAAGTAAGGTCTTTATAAAATGTCTAAATTATTATTTTCCCTAAATTTTATAGTTATATTATCTAGTCCCGTGTCATATGAAGGGCACCTATGGACTTGCTGCGGCTCTCATTAGGAAGAGTTGAGGTTAAGATTTCATTCTGGAATTTATATTAAATGAATTACTTGTATATGTAGCAAAATTTTTGAATATACATATTAGGGTTGCACTAGTTTTGTCCTCTCTCCCCTCAATATATGTTTAATATCGACGACCTGCTATAAATCGTAGAAATTTTCTATCCAATCAGTGTTATGTAAAAATATTGGCCGTACCCCATCTCTCATATGGATTCATATGAAGAATATTTCGGAGCTAACATCTTTTCTAATAACACGAATGTAGTTGCACTATTAAAACTAATATCCTTTATTGTACCTTTAAGGAAGAGGATAACTCTTTTGTTTCCCGGGAGCCATTAATTCCAATTATTTTTAACTAAAATTAAAACAAAAAGAACAACAGACGTACAGGAAGAGAGGAAAAATTTTCGCAGGCATATAGGGAACAAGTTAAACATTTTCACGTTACTCAAAAAGACATGCAATGTCAGATATATAGAATGAATCTTACAATCTTCTGAATTAGTCTCGCAGCCATTGTATTTTGTTGATTTCTTCTGTAAGTTTATGCAATTATTTTTTTTTCTATTTCTCACGCCGACACCGTTCGTTCCGTTGCCACTCAATTCAATTGAACACAGACGACGGTTGTATTAAACCGTATTAAAAGTTAGCGAGAAATGGCAGCACTATACTTATTGTAATGCTGCCAGATTTTTCTAAATACGAAGAGCAAAGATTTACATAGCATCTTTGGAAGAGTCGAATTCATTTTGGTTTTGAATATGGTAGTTTAATACGCAAAATTTCTCGATTTTTAGCACCAACATATTTTTACGAATCGTAAAGTGTAAAAATTAAGATTTCGTATATTTGCGTATTTAGTATTTGCCTTTTGTTTACAAACATAAAAGGAACATTTCATCATTGACCAAGAAATATATAGACGTCTCAAGTCAATTCACAATGAGTCAAATCACAATAATTTGCAATGCGCAATCATCGCACTCAATTGCATCGTCAAGTGACGCAATTTCTTTTTGGAAAACGAGAATTGCCTACAAATCAGTCAATTTGCATTAAAAAAGTGTGGATGTACAGGACTGCATGTTACAATGAATAGAAAACAAATTAAAGACAAATTAAAAAATCACTCGTGTGCAGAAGAAAAAGATGACACTGAACTACAGCGCTGTGGATAAACTTGAGACGTCTATATCTTTCTTTCTGTAGTTTGTCCGTATAGGGCACTTTTTCATGTGCAAATGAGTGATTTCGAATTTACCTTTAATTTTGTTTTCTTTCCTTTGTCCTTTTGATAAAACTCCAAATGTTGTAATACGTCATTCACATTACACTTCCAAAATCCACAAATGTGTATGAGGTATAAAATCATATAAAATTCTGTATATCCACATCTTTATTTTAATGCATGAGACTTCTATACATTTCATAGTCTATGTTACTACCTTGATAATATATCATATCTAAATTGGCAATACAAATACTTCATGCACTTTTATTTGGCAACTTTGCTTCGATATAGTTTTTTTGGCGGTATAAACAATTTAGTTGGCGCTGTGAACAATTTTACTTCTTAAAGAAAACAGAAAATAATTTATTAACCATGCCAGAAGTAGAACTGACTGCGGATGAAATCAAGAAACGGAATTTGCCATGGTAGTAATAAACCAACTGGATTTATTTGATTGTATTTATTGGTGTCGTAATTTTTCAGGATCGAAAAGTATCGTCCGGCAAAGTTCGACGAGATTGTAGGAAATGAAGATACAGTGGCTAGGCTTTCAGTGTTTGCTACTCAAGGCAATGCTCCCAATATTATTATTGCGGTAAGTTAGCAAATAGAGTTTACACAGTTTGTAGCTTTTAATGAACGCCTGGTGGTCTTCCAAATTCTGAGATAAACTTCGCTCGAATGTGGGAACACACAGTATATCTACCATATAAACGTATTCTTTGATTGATTATAGGGACCTCCTGGAGTGGGAAAAACCACGACTATACAATGTCTGGCCCGTATTCTCTTGGGCGACAGCTATAAAGAGGCTGTTTTGGAATTAAATGCTTCCAACGAACGTGGCATCGATGTAGTGCGTAATAAAATAAAAATGTTTGCCCAACAAAAAGTCACTCTGCCACGAGGGCGTCATAAGATTGTAATTTTGGATGAAGCAGACAGCATGACCGAAGGTGCCCAACAAGCTCTAAGACGAACTATGGAAATTTACAGTAACACTACGCGATTTGCCCTAGCTTGTAATACAAGTGAGAAAATTATTGAACCCATTCAATCCCGTTGTGCCATGTTACGTTTCACCAAATTGTCCGATGCCCAGATTTTGGCTAAACTAATTGAAGTGTGCCAACGCGAAGAATTAGAGTATGATGACGAGGGTCTGGAAGCTATTGTTTTTACTGCTCAGGGTGATATGCGTCAAGCCTTAAACAACTTGCAGTCAACAGCGCAGGGATTCGGTAAAATTACAGGAGCAAATGTTTTCAAAGTATGTGATGAACCACATCCAATGCTAATACAAGACATGCTTCAACATTGTGCCCAAAATGACATACATAAGGCTTATAAGATATTGGCCAAACTATGGCGTTTTGGTTATGCTGCCGAGGACATCATTGGAAATATATTCCGGGTATGCAAACGACTTAATGTTGACGAACACATGAAATTGAATTTCATACGAGAGATTGGAGTTACGCATATGAAAGTAGTTGATGGTCTAAATTCTTTACTGCAATTAACAAGTCTGCTGGCACGGCTGTGCGAAATTGCCGATTCACAGTAAATATCTACGAATTAGCATTGATGCATATTGTTAGTATATTTTTATATATTATAAATAGATTTAAAAATTAAATATCACAGAGATATTTTTTGTTGAACATACACTTTAATTGGCTACCATTCCAGAATCAATTATTTTAGTAATTCAAAATATTGATACAGTTCCCACAAAAATCGATAGATCGTTTTAAATGGGATGTACTTCTGATGGACAATTTTTGTCTTAAAATAAAAAGAATTAGGACAACAAGGGCTGGGCAAGCGAAAAGGTGACACGTGTCATGTGACCCGTGATTACAGATGGGACACACATCAGATATGCTGCTATCAATCACTGCCAAGTAGGAAGGTAGGCGGATGGATATAAAAAGTATTTTATTATTATTAGAAATTGATTATTGCTCTATATTCTAATGGCCCTATTTGCATTTATGCATTGGGTTTAATGACAGCTTATCGAAAGTATTTATATATGGAATAGGCTTAAAATTTACTCTAATTTTTTGTATATGGAAGTAAATATTTTTTATATTTAGTTGCAAATCTTTGTAGTGCTATTTCTATGTTAGCCTGATATCAACACAGACTGGTTTTACGTCCGAATGAATGAATGTATTATTATTTACAACTATATACGAGATTTCTTAGATGATGAAGGAATTGATTTTAAGGGCAGTAATAGGTTCGGTTGTCGCCTTGAGATTTTCATGATTATTTTATTGAAATAGTAAAGATTTTCGACAAGCGAATTTAGGGCAGTAATAGGTTCGGTTGTCGCCTTGAAATTTTCACGATTATTTTATTGAAATTAACCGAAAAGACGATGCAAGATACCAATATATACAAGAGTAGCTATACATGTTCCATCGCTAGCTAGGTTGAAGTTTCATAGCCTTCAGTATATGTCTGGAGGGGAAAGATGACACAGTTTGGGTCTTAAGACCGGTAAATAATGAATAATTTCCACCACCAGTTTGTTACTACACTAATGAAATAAACCGACATTTATTTTAGAGGAATTGGTAATCGACCTTGTTTCTAACCAAATTGAAACCGCCGTAAAATGGAAAAAAAACTACTACCATAGCCCTAGAATCAAAAATGTTTCAAATAAAATGGTCCAAATAGAAATTTTTGTATGAAAAAATTTTGCGGGGAAAGATGACACATTTTGGGTCTCAAGACCGGTAAAAATTGAATAATTTCCACCACCAGTTTGTTACTACACTAATGAAATAAACCGAAATTTATTTTAGAGGAATTGGTAAACGACCTTGTTTCTAACCAAATTGAAACCGCCGTAAAATGGAAAAAAAACTACTACCATAGCCCTAGAATCAAAAATGTTTCAAATAAAATGGTCCAAATAGAAATTTTTGAATGAAAAAATTTTGCTCATTCCCTAAAGGTGGGTATTAAGTTCGAGTTTAGCCGCTAATTTTCACTAAAGTGAAAACTAAAACCGTCATAAAATTATACATATTTGTCGCAGATTTCATTATAACTTGATGGGGAATATCCCAAAGCAAATTTTCACAAAATGTATATTCCTTAAAATGGATTATTAAAGAAAAGTAGTCGTGAAAAATTTACGATTTTAGCGGCTAAACTCGAACTTAATACCCACCTTAAGCCTGCGCTTCCCAACCTAATTGATAACATAAGAACAAAATTTTTATATGAGAAATTTGTTTTGCACTTATTTCGAAAAGGAGCTTAATTCGTGATCGGGGAATGATCTGGGAGTGAACTATATTAAAGGACCTTAATTCATGATCACCCCCATAAAAACTAAAACTCCATCGAAATACTGGAAATATTGAAATTTTTATATGAACAACTTTTGCTCATATATCCTAAACTCTGCGTCCTAGAGCGAAAAGGATCTTAATTCGTGATCAACCCATAAAATCGAAAATTCCATTGAAATCTTTCTATATGAAAAACTTATTTTATTCTAAACTAGAAAGAAGTGGAGCTTAATTCGTGATCATGCCCGTAAGATCGAGGACTCCAAAATCCTGAAAATATTGAAATTTTATATGAAAAACTTTTACTGGTCTTCTATACTATGCGACCTAGAGCGAAAAGTACCTTAATTCATGATCACCCCCAAAAATTCTTGATGTTTTGGTAGATTTTGCAAAATATTCCTCTCCACATAAGATGTACTTTACAAGTTTTCTATAGAAATAAAATTTGGACATAATTTTTTCTAGAAAAAAAATTTAACAAAATTTTCTATAGAAATAAAATTCCAAAAAATTTTCTATAGAAATACAATTTCGAGAAAATTTTCTATAGAAATACAATTTCGAGAAAATTTTCTATAGAAATAAAATTTTGACAAAATTTTCTATAGAAATAAAATTTTTACAAAATTTTGACAAAATTTTCTATAGTAATAAAGTTTTGACAAAATTTTCTATAGAAATAAAGTTTTGACCAAATTTCTATAGAAATAAAATTTTGACTAAATTTTCTATAGAAATAAAATGTTGACAAAATTTTCTATAGAAATAAAATGTTAACAAAATTTTCTATAGACATACAATTTTGACAAAATTTCCTATTGAAATAAATTTTTGACAAAATTTTCTATAGAAATAAAATTTTGACAAAAATTTCTATAGAAATAAAACGGTGAAAAAATTTTCTATAGAAATAAAATTTTGAGAAATTTTTCTATAGAATATAATATGACGGACTCTTCTATAGGAATATGCTATCAAAGACCATTGTGTACAAGTTCTCCCTTTTTGTAGAAGAACAATTTTCCTTTGATAAAATTTTCTTCAGATTTTGGTAGATTATTTTTGGCTCGAGTGACAACCGTGGCCCTAAATCGAAGATTCCATAGAAATCAAAAATTTTATGAAAAACTTCAATTGATTTTCGCTGTGTATTTGACCGTATACGATCAAGCGTATAGAAACAAGAGAAAATTGAAGTTATTTTACTAATTCTACCTTGCAAGTGTACCCTGGGGGTATCACCCTAGAGTTTACTACCAGTTTTTTGTATCATGACCATAACATCATAGACCAAGGAAGGTATAGACAACGAAAGTGAATTCACAGCGCTGTAGTTTGTCTGCACACCGTAGAGGGCTCTTTTTCGTCTGCAATTGAGTGATTTTTTAATTTGGCTTTAATTTGTTTTCATTCCTTTGTTCTTTTGATGAAACACCAAATATTGAAAAAGCTTATAAAATTCTATACATCCACACTTTTTTTGTAATGCAAATTGACTTATTTGTACGATAATTCTCGTTTTCCAAAAATAAATTAAGTCACTTGACTGCGCAATTGAGTGGAGTGACTGCGCACTGCAAATAAACAAAACCATGGTGAATTATCAAGGTATGTCTCTATATTTTCTTGGGCTCTTTTTCGTCGGCAATTGAGTGATTTTTTAATTTGGCTTTAATTTGTTTTCTTTCCTTTGTTCTTTTGATGAAACACCAAATATTGGAAAAACATGTAAAATTCTATACATCCACACCTTTTTTGTAATGCAAATTGACTGATTTGTATGGTAATTCTTGTTTTCCAAAAAGAAATTGAGTCACTTGACTGCGCAATTGAGTGGAATCACTGCGCACTGCAAATAAACAAAACCATGGTGAATTATCAAGGTATGTCTCTATATTTTCTTGGTCTATGTGTGAATTGGTAGGGAGTAGTTTGTAAACAAAGTTTCATTGAAATTTTAAGCTAATTCCGCATAAAGTCCATAATGGATAAATCAAAAATTAAAAATCAAGTCACCAACTTAACAGAATTTTCGTTTTGTGACTTCAAATCGTCATTTGACCATTTGTTATCCAGTCGTGATATGCGCCATAACATCATTGAAGACCGCAACGATTTCTGGAAATTTGTAAACAAATATGAGGCTATGCTTAAAAATATTGGTCAATCAATTCTTCCACAGCCATTAGAGGAAGAAATGAATGATATGTCAAAGACACACAAGCTTAATTGCATACCTCTTCGTCTTAGTGAAGACGCAAAGAAAAGTACATCGCTTCACGATTCACATGCCACCACTTTACGCATGAAGCAGTTCCAAGAAATCATGTTGATATATTTGGACTTTAAACAGAAGGAGAGATTTGCTAAAATCAAGAAGCTGAGGAAGACCCAACAAAACCTGCCCATTTACAAATACAAGAGTTTATTGAAGACGTCCCTTAATGAAACGAGGGTTTTAATTGTTGCTGGAGATACTGGCTGTGGTAAATCCACGCAAGTCCCACAGTATTTATATGAATTTGGTTACAAAAGCATTGGTAAGAGGATACTAACGGCCTGCTATTGAGAGCCCGTATTTCTATCGTGTAAACATGTACATTGCAGCTTGCACACAACCTCGCCGTTTAGCGTGTATATCGCTTTCGAAGCGTGTGGCCCACGAAATGTTGGACGATTATGGATCAAAAGTAGGATTTCAAATACGATTTGAGAAAAATAAGACACAACATACAAATATACTTTTTATAACCGAAGGCTTACTACTTAGACAGGTAGGAACGAATTAATTGAAGTTCTTTCATACACAATGCAAAATCGTTTTCTTTAGTTGGCTTTGGAAAGCAATTTGGAACAATATGATGTTTTAATATTGGACGAAATACATGAACGCAATCTGTTTGGTGACTTTTTATTAGGTGTCACAAAATGTTTGCTAAGGGCCAAACCAAATCTTAAATTGATCCTCATGTCTGCAACCATAAATGTCGAACTATTTCACAGTTATTTCAAAGAAGAAGGAGCAAAACTTTTACAAGTGCCCGGAAGATTATATCCTATAAAAACGGTATATATGCCACCACCTTCACTAGAGCTACAAGCAAAAACATCATCACGCTCACAGAAGGCATCCGGACGTCTAGATCCTGCACCATTTGTCCAAGTATTAAATTTGATTGACGAGAAATATTCACGTACGTATTATATAGTTTTAGATGTGTAATTATAGTGTTACCATAGCCTAGAGTGGGTAAAATATGTTTTTTCGTTCCTGCGCCCCTATTAGCCACCATATCCCACGATCAACTTTTAAAGTTGATCTGGGCAAGAAGGTGACATTGACCTTGGGCAAACATAAAACCTTTTCTACTTATTTTTGCAATTTTCAGCTAGTGATCGTGGTGATGTATTGATATTTGTAAGTGGAGTTAATGAAATAACAACTGTATGCGATGCTGCTAAGGAATATGCCGAACAACAATCTCACTGGATTATTTTACCTTTGCATAGTGGTCTGTCTTTAGCAGAACAAGATAAGGTATATAGCAAAATATTGATATCGTGCAGTAGTTACGTACAAAAATCATCCAAAAATTCTAGGTATTCGATTATGCTCCTGAAGCAATGCGTAAATGCATTGTTTCCACAAATATTGCCGAAACATCTTTAACAGTGGACGGAATACGTTTTGTTGTTGACTCGGGGAAAGTTAAGGAAATGTCCTATGATTCATCCTGTAAAGGCCAACGATTGAAAGAATTCTGGGTATCCAAATCTTCGGCAGAACAACGTAAAGGTCGCGCAGGACGTACAGGTCCAGGGGTATGATAAAGTATAAATAATAATATTCTTATTGCTTTCTTCATTTTGTCGAACATGACTTATGTATGTACATAGAAAAGTCTGCTAAAACTGCAGTCGGTGTCTGATGTTGTATTCTTCTACACTCACGCTTTTTTATCGATTCACACATACAAATGGAATATTAGTATTCACGCATACTCACGCATAGGTGTATCTAAACTATAAGTGATTTTAGCTCGTAAGCATTCCTCAAAATTTGGTACTCACGAACAGATTACCTTCGTGATTCACGTCCACGCACCACATTTGATTCATTAACCACACCACATTTGATTCGCAATCACGCTCATGCCCAGTTGTTGCCATCAGAGCCAATAGCTGCTGTCGCGCGAGTTACAATAATGTTCGTTTGTCACGACAATTTCGTGCACACATCAACTGCAATGTCCACCAGGAACTTTGTCTTTCTCTCATGGGGATGCGTAATTTTGGCATAGTAGATGGATGACTCCTCATTTTGCACTGTGAACGAATAGGCCCCTCGAGAATTATGGGTGATTGCAGCAGTTCGCCAAACATATCACTAGCCTCTCCTGGTGTGATAAATGACGTGTCCTGGCAGCACGTCATTTCACTGAGATCTGACAAGTTCTTCATAATTTTCTCCATTGACTGATCCTCAGATTTTGTAATCGGTAAACACCAAGCCAAGGAAAAAAGCCAACTAAGACGGCTTCAAAAACCACACCGACCTCCGCTTTAGTGAGCTCCCTCCCCATCTCGTATTCACGGGATAAGGCCTCGTGGGGATTCCAAGGATTTCGCCAACGTGGTGTGATATCTCCGGCAATTTTCAGCCCTATATATAAATCATATTCCAAACGACGTTGAACTTGTATCACATGCGGAAGACGTGCAAGCGGGCCCGCCACTAACTTCTCAGTCACATTATTTACAACATGGACAGCACAAGTACACATGCAATCGATTCCAACTCCTCCTAACGGCGCTGAGATTGTATTATATGCGGACAACTTTATTTATGACATCTGCATCTGCGTTGTTGATTTTACCTGTTATTTCACTTCGAGAATATCCGCAACCAATTCCTCAACCACACTATTTGATACAGGGACACATTCCGGTTAATGTTAAAATCTATGGCATAACAATCAGACATCGCTATCGAGGTTACATTACACTTCTATTCTAAAGGATGAACACTTATTCAGTTGATGTTTTGAACCATTCTCTCCAAGTTTTGTTACACTCATAGAGAAAAGTCTGCTAAAACAGCAGTCGATATCTGCTGTTATATTTTTGTACTTTAAAGTCTAGCGAACAATAAATTATAAAATTTTTGGGTTATAAATTTTTCCCCAAAGCATATTTAGGAACTAAAAGTAGTTTTTGGTATATTTTTGCACTATAATATCCTTACGATCGGCAAACATTTTGTTTGCTGTTATGCCTCAATTTGATAAATATTCAGATTTTTGGGCAAATATACTATAGATATTCATAAAATATTGTTTTAATTGTGCTACTATAGCCCCTAAGTTTATATTTTTATTTGTCTCAGCCAAACTAAAACTGTTTTAGTGTAATCGAGCTTAAAAAATAGCAGACAATGTTTGCTATTTCAGCAAACAACGACTACTGTCCATTTTTCAGCATACTTTTTGCTATTTTAGCAGACTTTTTTGCCTTTTCTACTAACAAATTTCTTTGGATGTTGATTTTAAAAAGAATAGCTCAACTTTATTATAATTATTATATATTAACTGTACACAGAAAAAAATTCTCGAAAATTTTCCAATTAAAGTCTTGAGTTTTAAAAAATAGTCAATTGCCAAAAATTATTGAATCAATTAATTAATTTAATTATATTAATCATAGAAAATGTAATTATTTTTATGGAAAATTAATAATATTTTCAAAATATTTTTCTTTTTGACATTTTTTGTTAAAGACATGTTTCCGACTATTTAGTGAAAAGCAGTACAGTTCTTTTGAGGCCTATCCCACTCCAGAAATATTCCGTGTACCACTTGATAGCATTCTCTTGCAAATGGTATCAATGGGACTACCAAATGTCCGACAATTTCCATTTATCGAATCTCCGGAAGATGAAAGCATTGAGCAGACTATTTTGGGATTAAAATATCATGTAAATTTAGTGTTTTGTAGTTCACATTATAAACTAATAATAATATATACTAAATATTATATATTCCAGAACGCCTTGACACCAGATGAAAAAATAACCGCTCTAGGGAAATCTTTATCTAACTTACCTGTTGACATTTCTATTGGTAAAATGTTATTAATGGGTTGTGTTTTCCCAGACGTTGAAAAGATTTTAACGCTTGCTGCAGTTATGAGTGTACAAAACCCATTTACGAATCGTGCTTACACCGATCCAAAATGTGAGGTAATTATTACTTTTAGAAATTTAGAAAAAGTGTAAATTTAAATCACGTTTCATATAATCTTTCTAGGAGGCTCGCGCCCATCTAGAATCGGATCAGGGGGATATTTTCACATTACTAAGAGCTTACCATGAATGGTTACAACTAAAATGGCAAAATAGAGAGAATACTCGAAAATGGTGCCACAAACTTGGTATCGAAGAACAAAGGTGAGGTTATTTGATTGTATCACACAAGATAGGTAAATCTTTATAACTACACTACAACATTTTTTCTAGATTTTATGAAATTACAAAACTTCGCAATCAATTCCAAAATATTTTGGAATCTTGCAATATGACAACAAATAAGTTTAAGGATGACCATTTGACAAGTTCTGAAAGAGCCAAACGCCATGGGGAAGTGCGAATGCTAAAGGCCATTAAACGCAAACAAAAGTATCAAGAACCACGAAAGAGGAAATTGCTCAAACACCATAATAATGAAGCAGAGGATAATTTTGATGACGGAGAAGATGATATTAGAGATGTCGATTTTCGTTTATACAATGATGCAGCCAAATTAGAGGTTAATATATGACGAAAATCATTTGTATAAAAACAAATTCAACATGCTCACTATACTTTCAGATATTGATAAAATCTTCTAAGACTGATAAACTTCGCGATGTATTGTTGTTGAAGCTGGTTATTGTGTCGGGTTTCTATCCAAAAATTGCCATTTCCGATGAATTTAATTATTGCAAAGGCGGTTCTCAACAATTTTTCCATACTTTCTTGAAACCATTCATTTCCATTCATCCAAATTCGTATTTTGCAAAATGCTTTGACATACTCAAGTTGAATGACAGTGATATTTTGGAGAAACCATCTTACTATCTGCCAAAACAACCACTCAGTGAAGCTCATCAAATTTTATGTTATCAGTAAGTAATCACAAATATTTAGAATGATTTTACAAACACTAGGGAGTAATTGATTGGCAATTCAGGATTTAAAACATTAAATGGATACAATGATACTACCATTAGTTGCCAAACACCTTGGTGGTAGTCCAAAAACTGCAACATTAACTGGAATGATTTGAATAATAACGAAATCCACACCGTAGTGGCAATCAAATGGCTAAAAACTTGAAAATCTTGCGATGAAACACAACCTTACACCAAAGAAAAAAGTTAAAGCATTTGCACGAACAGAATCAAAGTTCCCAATAGAGCAAGTGACAAACTCCCAAAAACGTTTACCTAATTCCCCAATAAACACAAACGTTTGAAAAATACTAAAATTCAATAATTTTTCAAACATTTTTTCAAAGGATTAGGGTAATATTCAAGTTGAGAAATTGTTGAGAAAATCGCGTTCTCAACAAAAAACAGACATTACCCTCAACAGTAAAATTCAACACAATAGCAATAATTTCTCAATTGTAATCCTCAAATTGAAATGCACCGCTGCTCAATAATTTCTCAAACAGTTTTCAACGTGAGAAAAATAAAAAATTAGCATTGTTGCGAATACTTTCAAACCACAATTTGTATGAAAGTCAATCCTAGTTCTAACTGAAAGTCAATACTAAATTTCTAGGGATTTTGTAAATTTTATTATTTTTTTCGTTAACAAATATAATAATCTTAAAAATAACATTAATAATATATAAAAATGATAATCAAAATGTAATTATCTTATTAAACGTATTAATAAATAAAACTATGAATACAACTTTAAATATCTTAAACATTTTTACACGTATAATTCCATTTCCTCCATAATGTTGGTGTCAAATAACTATTAATTAATATGCTGGCAATTTGAAATAATTACTATCGAGGAACTTGCTGGCTTGTGTGTTAGAATAGATTCCAGCAAGAGGAAATCACAAAATATCAACCTGATGACGGGATGTAAATTGATGTAATGCACATTTTCATCCAGAAGTTCTTGATATAGGAATTGTTGCACTTTGTTTTAATTGGTTGCACTTTGTAAGTTTTCTGAAAACTTTTCTTTGTTGTTTCCTTCATTGGTTTTTCATCGGCCAACATCTTCCAAGAATATACCATCCAATGATTTTAGTTTTCTGCAAAACAATCGAGTTTTGTGATTTCCATTATGTTTTCATTTCACTTTTTATTTTGACTTACCAATTTGTATTTCTTCCAACTGACCACGTACTTCGTGATTTCCTCAAGAACGTTGGTGTTACAAAATTGTTTTTATTAAAATACTGGCAATTTTCAGGAACTTGATGACCAGATAATTGGAATAAATTTCCAGCAAAATAACAAATTAAACCGATGATGCGATGTAAATTAAACTATCGATGTGATGCGAATTATCATCCAGTAGTTGTTGATATGGAAAAGCATAAATACCAAGTTTTTTTGGTTGCACTTTGATTTATGGAAACTTTCTCTTCTCGATAAGCCACTACCATTGTTCATCGGCCAGCCTCTTAATGTGTCCAAGAATCAGCATCCAAATATTTTAGTCTTCTGCAAAGAGATTTGAGTTTAGTGACTTCCTTAAAGTTTTCATTTCGTGTTTTAGTTTTACTTACCAATTATTATAAGCAATTTCAATTGATTATTAAAAAATTTCCACATTTTTGTATTTCTTCCACGAACTTTGTTGTCCAAAGTAGTATTAAAAACCATGTGGTTTTTTCGTTGCATTTCAGGGTAGTGTTTTGTCAACGTTTTCTCCAATTATCTACAACACATTTTCAAAGTTTTCGTCAACATTTTGCCAAATTGGTTGTAATTCGCAAACAACTTGAAGATGTATTGAAGATGAGCTTTTTCAAGTCAAGTTGAATTTATGTTGAAAATTATATTTACCCTCAAACTGAAGAGGTGTTGCATTTGAAAAACGCTCATCCTGTGTTTATTGGGTCGCCGTCCAGATTATAAGTTTATCCGGACGACAGTGCTGGTGTCGAATATATCCCAGATATTGGTCACACTATAATCGATTCCGCAGATTCTTTACAAGCACAGACATTCCGTCCGGATAGACTTACAGTCTGCACGCCGCATAAGCAAGTGCACGTACGAAAAATTGAGCCTAAGAACGGGAGCTCGAAGTAGCTTTCCATATCAATAATGCGCCGTCCAGACTATAAGTTTATGTGCGAAGACATAATCGATACTGCAGCAAGTTAATGGGATCGATAACACATTTATCGATATTTTACTTACCTCGGACAATTCTTAGAAACCGCCCCAGCTGTAAAGGGGAACTTATACGGTCGTATAAACCCTGACACAAATCGTTTGTCTAAATCAGAATTGATGCAAACACGTCGAAAAATTTTACTTCCATTCAATGAAAAAATAGGCGAGAAGTATTTTGAAATTCATAAAATAATTTGTAATTTATTAAATGTGGATTATTTCAGGAATAATTGTTTTGCCATTTACATTAAGATGGCTTCGCTCATAACATTTCGTACATCTTCATTGTTAATGTTTATTTTTCGTCTTACATCCTGTTTCCGTATGTCGAACGATCTCTATCGATCGACTGAAATGCATAGAAACAGCTGATTGATTCTTGGTTACATAGACCAAGGAAGGTATAGACATCTCAAGTGAATTCACAGCGCTGTAGTTTGTCTGCACACCGTTGATGGCTCTTTTTCGTCTGCAATTGAGTGATTTTTTAATTTGCCGTTAATTTGTTTTCTTTCCTTTGTTTTCTTGATGAAACACCAAATATTGTAACAGCATATAAAATTCTATACATCCACACCTTTTTTGTAATGCAAATTGACTGATTTGTACAGTAATTCTCGTTTTCCAAAAAGAAATTGAGTCACTTGACTGTGCAATTGAGTGGAATGACTGCGCACTGCAAATAAACAAAACCATGGTGAATTATCAAGGTATGTCTCTATATTTTCTTGGTCTATGCTTGGTTATAAATTCAGCTGTTTGTTTCCATTTCAGTCGATTGATAGAGCTCGATCGACATACAGAAACAGGCTGTTAGTTTTTCATGTTGTTATCATATTTGTTCGTGCAGTGTAACGGCAAAACTTGAGTCAACACACAACAAACACGTGAACCTCTGTTGTAGGGTTTATCTGTCCGTCTAAGGTCCGCTTAAGATTCTTTATAAACTTATAGTCTGTACGGCGCATAAGACACCACCATAATTGAGTGCAATCTTGCATCAGTTTCTTATGTTCATGTGCCGTTCAGCCAAGCGACATTCGACAACACAATTGGGATTATAAATTCCACTTACGACTGGCGCCCTCGCCAAACCAAAAGCTTGGTTCCTCCGGTAGGACGTATTCTCTATTTCATCGAAGAGGGTGGCATAGTTGACCGTATCGAACGCCTTCGATAGGTCAAGCAACACGAGGACCGTCCTATGACAGGGATTGGGCTGATTAAGCAGAAATGCAAAGCAGTCATGGTGCTATGTACTTTCCGGAATCCATGTTTACTTCCACTTTAGTAGTGGAGTCACCCTACCCATCTTCCAGATATTGGGTATAATGAGTGATTCCAAGAAAAAATTAAGGAGTCTGGTCAGGTGCTCAGCTCCTAGTATACCCAGATGCTTTAGCATTAGGTTAAGTTAGGTTAGATAAGGTGGCAGCCCGATGTATCAGGCCCACTTAGACTATTCAGTCCATTGTGGTACCACATTGGTGAACTTCTCTCTTATCACTGAGTGCTGTCCGATTCCACATTAAGCTCAATGACAAGGGACCTCCTTTTTATAGCCGAGTCCGAACGGCGTTCCACATTGTAATGAAACCACTTAGAGAAGCTTCGAAACCTCAGAAATGTCACCAGCATTACTGAGGTGGGGTAATCCACCGTTGAAGATCTGTTTGGTGTTTCGTCGAGGCAGGAATCGAACCCACGGCCTTGTGTATGCAAGGCGGGCATGCTAACCATTGCACCGCGGTGACTCCCACAGCACAGAAATTCCGTCGAGTCCTGCGCCTTGGATGGTTTCGCGCTGTATATGACATTGGTAACTTCGGCAATGGTAAATTGAGATGTATCATCGGCTCGGAGACTACTAAGCGACGAGTGACTCTCCTTTTCGCTCTCGGGATACTCGACAAACTGTCGGATGAAAATTCTGGCGCATCTCTTCGGGTCGCTCACCGTCACGCCGCCAGATGTCACTGAAATCCCATCATCCGTTGTATCGGGGTTCGAGACGGCTTTCACTGACCACAACTTACCTGTTCCTGTGCCTAGGTTACATTGCTTCAGGTGCTCTAACCATGTGTTCCGTTTGTGCTCGTCGACTATCTTACTAATCTCTAGATGAAGCTCGTCTGCGATTCTCTCCGCTTCTGCTGTGCAGTTGGGCCTCACCTTGGCAATTCTACCAGCGGGTATGAAGCGAGGGCTGATGCGTTGATGATGCCCTGGAACTCCCTCTGAGCAACGTGAACATGGAAGGGGCGGGAGCTCACTAAAGCGACGATCAGTCCTAGTTGCCTTTTTTTGTTGATGTACGTCCGGCGTTCAGAGATTATGAAATGGGAGAGTTGCTTAATGGGGGAATTATGGGGAGGTGGTATGATCCCAGTCAAATGACGGGTTACCAGGATGTGCTATTTATCGGTGACGCTAATGAAATATCTGACGAATTGCAGCCCATAATTCTAGTGGGAGTTTCTTCGTTCACCGTGAGAATGCCAAAGTTCATAGTGGGCATTAACGCCACAACAGCCACTTAATGTTTGGGTTATAAACCAACCTCCGATATATACACGTTGCATAACTCGTGTCTCGGCAGCCCCAGACTTGACTGCATGGAACGGTGTAATATGAAAGCCAGGTCACCAACATCACCTCTGCCATGATCTTTACGTAGCACATTGTATCCATCACAATAGCGGAAGCTACAGGTGTCATTAAGCTTCGTCTCTTGGATCGCCGCGACCCTGATTCTTTCCGATTCGTAAAGTCTATAATATCACTAAACTTACCTCGGAGCCCGTTGCAATTAAATTGAAAAAAATGCTGCACTTTCCGGAACTGACACAACAATATTAGGTGTAAGGTACTACTGCGGAGAATATTGTTATGCGGGAGATGTCGGGGTCGCATTATCTGATGACTCACTACTGTTTTCGTTGGCAAAGCATGCAGCCACGTAGTCAGTATAACTATACTCCCGTAACGATGTTAAGCCGGAGCAGTTCCGGAAGTGCACCCATTCCAAGCACCGGTTACACCTAAACCGAACAATGATGAGTTTGGTTTCGGAAGATTGAACAGTACCATGGTCCTCGGGATGCACCTCCTCTAGCACAAAATGACGGACGAAACACGTACAGTGATGTGGCAGTCACTCGCCGATGAGTTGGATCCATAGGGTAATTCCGGTGCATAGAACCCGCCGTCGTGGGATTGGTAACACATGTTTTCGTCGCCGATGTTCGTGATGGAACACCAATGTGGATGTGAAACTGTAGTTCTTGTCGCAACTCTCCAGATAAGTGACTGGTATTATTGCTTTATGCGCTTTACAGACTAACAGTTATTCCGGACGACAGTGCTCGTGTCGAACATATCCAATATATTGTGCACATTATAAGTTAAATCCGAAGGCATAATCGATACTGCTGCATGTTTATGGGATCGATAACACATTTACCGATTATTTAGTCATCGCCGACAAGTCGTATCGATCCGACACACTGTAAGATTCTTTACAAACACCGACATTCCATCCGGAATAACTGATAGTCTGTAAAGCGCATTAGATGCCGCCAGGACCACAACTACTGGGAATGGGACGGTTGGTCACCAACGGGGCATTCTCGAGCCGTTTGGATTTAGATGCAGATTTTCCTTATGCCTGCTATGCTTCCAATCCTCAGACTCCGAAGTTGTGGAGTCCTCTCTCCGCACATGCGTTCGTTCAAGAGAGGCTGCGCAAGCTCTGGGGTTGTTTCTGCAGACTCGTGACTGGAGGAATAACATCGGGTCACAATGAAGTCTGGCGTGTTCCTGTTGGTTTTCAAAGTACTGATATTGAAACCCTAAATTAATATTCGGGTGATGTTCACTTGCTGGGTTGTACGGTGATCTCTTTACTGTCCTATTGCGAATCTCTGCAATACTTTTCCTGATTCATGGGCGCTCTTTCAGTGTCTGGGTAGTGGATCTATGTAAGGTCTCCATTGACTGGTAGGATAAAGCATCTGCGACAACATTAAGCCCCCCGTTCATGTACCTGATCGTGTAGAAGTACAGCTGGAGTTCTAAGATCTACTTTGCCATTATTTATTGTTCTATTGAGTTCATTTGAGAGTGAGGCGATCTGTGAGGACTTGGAAATTATATCCTTGGAGGTACGGTCTAGACATTTGTTTTCGATGGCCGAGTAGTTCCTTTCCGCTTCATTTTATGCTTCTCGTGTTTCAAAGACCGTCCGCTGCCCCTCTGCCTTATGTACCTATGTCCGTCCGTTTGTCTTCATATAGTTTTTGTCCGTGAAATAAATTTTGCAACTTTGCACACTTTGTTTTTGGTTTCAACACTGACAATCCCACTTTATTCTGTTTCATACACATGCCGTGAGATTTAAAAGCAAATGAATGGCTATTATGTATGTCCACGAATTGGTATCTTCAAGCCTACCATAAACCTGTACAAGCCGAGGTACTTCCAGTGGTACACAACAAACAGTGCAACCACTGGCATGGAAGCCCAACGATATATATCCAAACTGGTATGGTGATGCGCTTAGGCCACTTTTATGTGTTTTTCTTTGGGGCAGCGGAGGCCCAAGCAATCATGGATGGTTATGATTGGAGTTTCTAGCCCGAGATTGTGGCAGACGTGGGCTTAGCTATGTGCGTATTTAAGTTATGTGGCGCAGATTTGTGCTTTTATTATATTTTTTAATAAATCGATAGTTTTAGGCCTATGAGTTGGCGGCCAGTCATATTTATTATTGTTAACAGGCAGCTTAAGCAAATAATGGACAAATGCTGCTGATTTTATTGCCTAAATAAGGCTGCAACATAGTTTTTATTAAATTCTTTTCTTTTGGCTTGTAGCGTTGTTGATGGCGGAGTGTGTGGATGACAGTTAACGAGTATTGAGATGGCGTTGTTACACTGTCGTAGTATTCCTAATACAGGGCTGTTTAAGTGGGAGATTCGTTCATTCATAAATCAAGCGAAGCATGGGGAATGGAGACGATGAAATAGACAACGGTCGACAAAGTAATTAGTAACAAGTATATACGGCCCTAAGTTCGGCCAGGCCGAATCTTATGTACCCTCCACCATGGATTGCGTAGAAACTTCTACGAAAGACTGTCATCCACAAATTTCAACTCACTCGGATGAAATTTGCTTCTCCAAGAGGCTCCAAACCAAATCTCGGGATCGGTTTATATGGGGGCTATAAATGATTATAGACTGATATGGACTACGTACCAAATTTCAACCAGATCGGATGAATTTTGCTTCTCCAAAAGGCACCGGAGGTCAAATCTGGCGATCGGTTTATATTGGAGCTATATATAATTATGGACTGATAGGAAACAATTCCTGCATGGTTGTTGGATACCATATACTAACATCGCGTACCAAATTTCAACCGAATGGGCAGAATTTTGCTCTTCCAAGGTGCTCCGGAGGTCAAATCTAGGGATCGGTTTATATGGGAGCTATATATAATTATGGACCGATGTGGACCAATTTTTGCATGGTTGTTAGGGACCATATACTAACACCATGTACCAAATTTAAGCCAGATCGGATGAAATTTGCTTCTCTTAGAGGCCTCGTAAAAGTGGACCGATATGGCACATTTGCAATACCATCCGACCTACATTAATACTTATGCCAAGTTTCAAGTCGATAGCTTGTTTCGTTCGGAAGTTAGCGTGATTTCAACAGACGGACGGACATGCTCAGATCGACTCAAAATTTCACCACGACCCAGAATATATACTTTATGGGGTCTTAGATCAATATTTCGATGTGTTACAAACGGAATGACAAAGTTAATATACCCCCTTCCTATGGTGGAGGGTATAAAAACGATTTTGAAAGAATTGACTTTAGACTTAATTTGAATAGAAAAGGACGAATAGTGTCGTCTAATGACGGACTTTTAACTTATGTTTGAGCGATAAGAGGGCATAAATAGAACCAAAAGGCATCAAAAGTTGCCATTTGTGAGAGAGTCAAAGTACACTTTAAACAGACGGATATCAAGCGAAGATAAAGTTATAATAAAGTAAGAAGTGATTAATCGGGTCAAAGTGAATATAAATTGAATATTTTTTTAAGAACTTTTTTTTTTTAAGAAAAGGAAGAACTGAATTTTAAAAATAATTTCCGACCGTATAACCCCATTATGAGACAAATCCCAGAGAGATAGTGGGTAGCGCCCCAAATGAAAATCCAAGGGTATTTCAATTTAACAGTTTTAATAACACTATGAGAGGGGAAATGCCCAGAAATACCGCGGTATATGTTCAATGACAATCAGAATTTGATTTTTTTTAGTAATTGTCTTTTGCCATTATTTTGTTCAAAGTTAACTGTCTCTTTCGTTTAGATTTGTATGTTTCAATTTTTTGTATTGTTTTAGTACTTTAAGGGGTTTCTATTCTTAGGGATCTTATCATTATATTTTTTGTTGGGTGATGTGCTAGTTAAAAAAATATTTAACTGAACTCAATTAGGTAGAATTTATAGAGTAAATTGATTCCCCTTTTGGGATAAAATTATTAAGAAGAGAAACTTTGTAGGTCCTATTTTCATGTTTCTAATATTTTTGTAATTTTGATTTAAATTTTCTTTTGATAATTATTTTTATATAGAATTTTGAACTATTATTAGCCAATCTTTTTGAATTTTATTGTTAGGTACAGTGAAACCTCTGAAAGGTGGACACCCAAGCATAAGCGTAGGAAGGCCTCTGGGGAGGGGGCTTAGACCCCCCCCAGAAAAATTTTAGCCCCCCCCAGAATTTGAAACTCTATTTATGATTTTTCATTTTTCAATAAATTTCAATAGTTTTTTTAATTTTTATAAAAATTAAACAAGTATATACAATCGCACAAAGTTCCGCTAAAGACTTTCATGAACAATCGAATTACTTGGGTTGTGGTAGCAGTGCCGATGGCAATGTTTGAAGTCAGATATTTATGAAATAAAGCTGTGGTTGAACTTATGATTGATTTAGTTTAGTCAATTAAAAAATAGTAATTGATATTAAAACTCTTCTTTCATAAATTAATATCTTAATAATGCTGCGAAAAAGCGTCGCCAAAAAAGTAGTGAAAATGTTCTTTTTGGGTCTAGAAGTGGTGCAAAATTGGCGGCCGTTTCAACAGCCGTTGTAATGAATTTGCATAACTTCTTAAGGTGAGATCCGAATTCAGTGTTTTGAATGTGAATTAAAAAATTTTGTGATATTTTCCCAAATAAATAATTTTTATATTTTTTATGATTTTTAATGCATTCTGACGCTTGTTTGAAACGTTTTTCCTCGAATAATTTCCAAAATTATCGATTTTTCTATAATGGATTTAGAAGTTTTTTGAAAAAAAAAAAAAAAAAAAAAAATTACACATTAAAATATGAAAAAAATGAAGTAAAAAAACTTCCTGTGTAGTTAAAATAATTGAGGACATTTTTGGAAGTATTTTTAAAGTTGTGCCTTTAGAACAACTCACAATTTTTTTGCTGGGAAAAGTGTGGAACTACTTTTAGTTGCTTTATTATAAATTAATTGTCAAGTTATTTTGATGTCTAATTTTTTATTCAATTTTATGAAATAAAACATTAATTGAACCTATAAGTTCAGTCTATAAATTTTTAGCTAGGGGGGCTATAGCCCCCCCTAGGAAAATTGTCTAGCTACGCTAATGCACCCAAGGTCGCCTAAATTTTGTCCACCTTTGAGATTTGTCCAGGTTAATTTTAATATGTTAATATATCAATATTAATATGTTAATATATCGTCCCCAAACAACAGTCCATGTTTGGGATGTGTCCGGTTTTCAGAGTGGCCAAGTTTGAGAGGTTTCACTGTAATTATAATACAGTGAAACCTCTCAAACTTCGACACTCTGAAAACCGGACACTTCTCAAACATGGACAGTTGTCTGGGGACGTTTGCTATATTAACACATTAAAATTAACCTTTCATACCTGGACACATCTTTGATGGTATTTTGAGATGATATTGAAAAGACAAATTATGTGCTGACTTTTTAATTTATTGAGAGAAAAATGTGAAGTGTAAAGGAGTGAGGTAGGAAAAGTTTTGGAAAGTGGGGTTAACTAAAAGGTAATAAGGTACTCGTGGACTATGGAAGGAAGCGCAGAGTGGCAGGTTATATACACCAAAGGCCTCATTTAACCGCATAAAACTGTGTTTTCATGTTTTGGTTTTGTTCAGTTTTGTTCAGTTTTTTTTTAATTTTTTTATATGCCAATATTATACAAAGGCCTCATTTAACCGCATAAAACTGTGTTTTCATGTTTTGTTTTGTTCAGTTTTTTTTTCAATTTTTTATATGCCAATGTTATACCCAGGGCTAGGTTTCGGCGGGTTGAGACCGCCCTGGAAGCGGGTGAGTGTGCCGGAGGGCCAAGCTTAGTGCCACATAGGGAGACACGTCCAATTGCTGCAGAAATAGTGTCTGCACCAGAGAACAAACACAAACAAAACAAAATGTTTCCATTTGTTTCGATTCGTACAATCCACATAACTAAAACAAAACGAAACCCAGGATAACGGCACTTGCCTTTGATTTTGTTTTATTTTTGTTCGTGAGTACAAACTCAACCAATACCGAAAAGAATTGCGATTCTTCGTGGAACACAGAAAACAAAACAGCACACATTCAATGCAAACGTTTCGCAAACGTTAGCTTATTAAATCATTACAATAAGAAAAAACTCAAATTTTATTCTTTTTTGTATTAAGGTAAGTACTATATTCGCTTTTCGAGTTGAAATTTTCGCGGTTACATTATTAAAACAGTTCAATATGAAGCAGATCAATTAATTCAATTGATGCGCAGTTTCTTGTTCCCCTAGATTTCGGCAAGACTTTACAGGAATATTTTGGTTTTAGTTTATAATTTTGATTATTTCAGGAAAAGTAATCGCGAAAATAAAGTGATTTCCAACTCGAAAACCGAACATAGTACCCACCTTAATTTGTTCAATTTATTATTGGAAAAATAACACCAGTTATTTTGCTAAATGAGAATACTTTTGGTTATGTCCCATTGTTATGATCGTTTGCAAACGTTTTATTCCATTTCGTTACCGAACGAAATAACTTGTTGCTGCAACCCGAAGAGTGTTAAAGCAATCGTTTTGTTTTGTTCTCTTGGGCTTTGAAATGTTTGTTGTTATGTTTTTATCTGCGTACAAAACGATTCACGAAAATTGAAAGCTGTGTGACTTTGAATGATATTTACGTCAATCGTTTCGTTTATTTTCGTACTCTGGTCTGCACACTATTGTCTCGATAAAAGGGAATAACAATTGTGAAATGGATTTCACAACTTACTCAGTATCTTTTCTGATACATAACAGGTTGGCTGATAAGTCCCCGGTCTAACAAAGAAAATCACATTTTTTTGTCAAAATTCGTTTTTATTATTCAGCATAGATCCCTTCAAAGCGATACAACGATTATAACGACCTTCCAATTTTTTGATACCATTTTGATAGTACTCCGTCGGGTTTGCCTCAAAAAAGGCCTCAGTTTCGGCGATCACCTCTTCATTGCAGCCAAATTTTTTCCCTGAGAGCATCCTTTTGAGGTCTGAGAACAAGAAAAAGTCGCTGGGGGCCAGATCTGGAGAAAACGGTGGGTGGGGAAGCAATTCGAAGCCCAATTCATGAATTTTTGCCATCGTTCTCAATGACATGTGGCACGGCGCGTTGTCTTGGTGGAACAACACTTTTTTCTTCTTCATATGGGCCGTTTTGCCGCGATTTCGACCTTCAAAAGCTCCAATAACGCCGTATAATAGTCACTGTTGATGGTTTTTCCCTTCTCAAGATAATCGATAAAAATTATTCCATGCGCATCCCAAAAAACAGAGGCCATTACTTTACCAGCGGACGTTTGAGTCTTTCCACGCTTCGGAGACGGTTCACCGGTCGCTGTCCACTCAGCCGACTGTCGATTGCACTCAGGAGTATTGTGATGGAGCCATGTTTCATCGAGTTAACAGCTGCAAACACCGCTCAGAATCATCAACACGTTGTTGTTTTTGGTCAAATGTGAGCTCGCGCGGCACCCATTTTGCACAGAGCTTCCGCATATCCAAATATTGATGAATGATATGACCAACACGTTCCTTTGATATCTTTAAGGCCTCTGCTATCTCGATCAACTTCATTTTACGGTCATTCAAAATCATTTTGTTGATTTTTTGATGTTTTCGTCGGTAACCACCTCTTTCGGGCGTCCACTGCGTTCACCGTCCTCCGTGCTCATTTCACCACGCTTGAATTTTGCGTACCACTCAATTATTGTTGATTTCCCTGGGGCAGAGTCCGAAAACTCATTATCAAGCCAAGTGCTTCCACCGCATTTTTTCCCTTCAGAAAACAGTATTTTATCAAAACACGAAATTCCTTTTTTCCATTTTTTTCACAATAACAAAAGTTGCTTCACAAAAGACGCTCTATCTCACAAACTACTTGACTTACAGACGTCAAATTTTGACGCGAATCATTTGAAGGTTGGTACTATTAATACTAGCGACGCCATCTATGTGTCAGGCCGGGGACTTATCAGTCAACCTGTTTTTAAATCATTACAATAAGAAAAAACTCAAATTTTATTATTTTTTCTATTATTTGTTCAATTTATTATTGAAAAAATAACACCAGTTATTTTGCTAACTGAGAATATTTTTTTTTTTTTATTTTCGTACTCTGGTCTGCACACTATTGTCTCGATAAAAGGGAATAACGCTTGTGAAATGGATTTCACAACTTACTCAGTATCTTTTCTGATACATATTTTAATATTTTCTGTTTTAGAAATCTATTGGAAACGGCTAAACCTTATCTTGTGAACTGTATACGTATGCCAGCGGCCCAGTGTTTACTTTTATTTTCCTACAACATTGAAACGAATGCTTCCATTAGCCGAGTTATATGCGATTCTTGGTTGTGTCTGGAGTTTCCAACGCCTGAAGCTGGTTGCGAACTTCTTTGCAGAGCAATAAATCTTCGAAGATTGTGGAACAGATTATTAATGGACAAATTAACAGGTAAGCAAAACATTATTTTCTTTCGTATTTTAATTATTTTCTGATCTTCACAGATTTGGAACAAAATGTTGAGAATCAAAAGAAAAAGTCTGAAAATAAGTATTTAGAAGAAGATTTATGGTATGATTTAGTAAAATTAATGAGTATTAATGTGGCATATACCATTAAGCGTTTATTACCCGCTGATCTTAAGACATTATACACGCATAGACCGTTGGAGAATATCCAAGGTTGCAAAATAAATCCTTTTGCAAAGGATTTTAGTCCAACCCCAAATACAGAAAAAGGTGGCATAAATATATGTGAAAATGTTGTCTTCAATTGGTATGTATCTCTTTATATAATGATTTTATTGTTTTATGTGTGTGTGTGTTTTTTTACCTAAGTCTTCTTTATCACCCCTTGATTGTAGTCTGCAAGATCAACAATGGACACTACAAATGGATAAAGAAATGTGTGAAAGTCTATGGACTTGTAAATATTGCGATACAGAATTTGAATTTAATGTTATAGATAAACTGATTCACAAGACAAGTAAGTATTTGCATGTGGAAGTGATACAAAACAAATCACACAAGCTTTATGGAGTCTACTCTAATTTTAACTCTTACCACTTGGCAAATCTGGTCCCAACCTTTTCAAACCATATAAAAAAGCCAAAACTCTCTGCTTGTAATCACAGAAACTTTAGCACTAATGAAAGACGAAGCAAGGTCAACATTGAGTTTACAATCGTCGCTACAGGTTCCTCGTCAGGTACAATGGCTTGCTTTCGTCATTCTTTAAAAAAAACTGCATCGGATTATAAAGCTGAATCATTAAAATAGCCCAAAAATTCTTATTGCAGTTTTCCTGATAGATCGTAACATATACCTCGCTAATGTCTTCAATGTATAGGAAGGAAAACCGCTAAAGTCTTGCATAAGTGTACAGCTGTTTAGAGAGAATTTTATAAAATCACTTTTTGGTTTATTGGGGTCAATTTCTATGCTAATTAAAAATTTTCAAAACTGAAGCTAGTCATTCGTTGATGCAAAAAAAAAACTTGGATGGACACTATGGACCACGCAAACCCAGAATAATTTGCGAATGAGAGATGTAAAATTAAATTAAATTAAAAAATATTCACGATTTCTTTTATTGAAAATTAGGTAATGAAGAATACATTAGGTTTACGACTTTTGCGACATATGTATTATACCATCATAAACGTATGTCGCAAAAGTCACAGTTTGCTACAGGCCTACCCTGAGTGCTGCTCAATTCTATGTTTAGCTCAATGCCCATTTGTATGCAAAGCGGTTAGTGTTACGTCGCTGAAGGCTCATACTTTTTTTTAGGATGTTTGTTTCAATCTTTCACGTATGTTCATTTTTTTCTCTAACATTTCAGCTTGTAACAGAAGCCAAAAATCTACCGACACAGTGATGCCGTCTTCCCAGCCACCTCAATCACCGGCAGCATCTTCAAGTGGTAGTGGCAAAAACAAAACCTTATATCAATGTGCTCAATGTTCTCAAGATCTTTATCTAAGCAATATAGATATATTGAAACATAAGAAATTGTGCGTAAATAAATAAATGTCTTACATTTACTATAACTTTCATTTATTTACAGTATTCAATAATATAATTTTGTTTACATTCAGTTTGTTTTTTAACTTAAAAAATAAGTTTCCAAAATCTCATGTTAGACTTAGTTTAAAAACATTTTTTATTTATAAACTCTTCGTGTATTCTTTTAAAGTTTTGTTGATTAAAATGTTGTGTAATGAGCGACAAAATGTGAAAGACCATAAGGCGGGTACCGAGTTCGTGTTTTGCCTCAATAATTAGCTTGATTTCATAATTACCTTTTGAAATAGTTATTTTCAAAACATGAAATATATGTATAATATGTATGAAATTTCTCGGCGAAACCCAAACATAGTACCAGCAATACGATTGTGAAATATTTAATTTGCAAAATCAAATTTTGCGCCAATTTTTGGAACACGTGGTGGTTTTTTCCTTCCATAAGTAGTCTGAAAATGTAAAAGATAAAATCATATATAGTAGATCTAACAACTATAAATATCCTGAACTAAAAAATTCTAAACTATAAACAAAAGTAATGGCATTCCAAAACAATGTTGCGAAAAAATTTTTATTTAATTTGATGGCAACCCACAATTCAGCAACCATGTAGCGGAAGCGGTTTTCTGCGTCAAAAAGTCTCTGCACACAAAAAAAATTTCTGATTCAATCACGAAATTAATTGATCCAATTAATTTTTTTATTTGAAATATCTTCTATCACGAAAATGATAGTATCAATCACAGCTTTAATTGGGCATTCAAAAATTAATTGATTTAATTAGCAAATTTTAATTAGTTTTTTAATCGATTCAATAAAAAATTTAATTGATGTTGAAATTTAATTGATGTTGAACTCAATTAAGAACGTAACTATTTTCTATTTTTGTTAAGAACGTAACTATTTTCAATTACTTTATTAACTGACTTACCCCCATTTTCATAAAGCTCCGTTAGTGTTCCGTTAACTAACCAACTTTTAAACCGTATTATAGACGCAGCTGTAATCTTGCCTTTATATTCCATAGGCCAGTTAGGAACTTAACTGACGAAAAATTTTCAGTTAAAGTTAACCGGAGAGAAGATATTTGCAATTTAGTTTCTGATACAATTAAAAAGTTAATTGTATCAATTAATTTATTGAAAAAATCTTCAACTTCAATGAACTTTTTAATTGGAAATATACATGTACATAAAAAATTCCAAGAAAATTTTTCCAATTAAAACCTTAATTGAGTTTAAAAAACAATTCAATTAAAAATTTAATTGATTCACAAAATCAACCACAAAAATCAATAGTATCATTAACTTTTTAATTGACTTTCAATTAATTTTTTAATTGATACTATCATTTTTATGATTGAAGACATTTCAATTAATAAATTAATTGAATTAATAAATTTCGTGATTGAATAAGAAAAAAAATTGTGTGTACAATTATGTTTTTTTTTTTTTTGCAAAATAACAAAACTTCCCGCTTCCACAATTTCCATTGACAAAAAAAAGTTATTGTTTTTATTATATTTTGTTAAAGCAATACATCCTGGGTTGTTATCACAGGAACCATTTCAATCACCATCCTGGATCGGAATCCAAGGCTGAACTTCATTTTGTAGAAAATCTCAATGTTCTGAACAGGATTCATGAGGATAATGTAGCGGAAGTGGTGAAAAGATTAATCGAAGTCCGACCACCGAAACAAAGTTTTTTCTATATAACTTCTAGAAAAAATCCACACGATATTTTTGACTATTTTAGCCCCAAAATTTTTGAAATTCGTCTAATAGATTCAAATCGATATTTGACTTTCGACAATTTTTATGTAAGTTGGAAAGTCGACGTTTTGGATTCTGATTTCAATCGCTAATCCATATCAATCCCTTCTAGACTTTATTTTTATAGTAGAAGTACTATGTGCCTAAAAATTACTTTTCAAGAAATTTGGTCAAATAGTCTGGTCTGGCAATAGTGGATCATAATCTTAAGAATTGTTCACTCGATGAAATTGCATTTATCACCTTTCTCTTTGCTTATTTTCATTTCATTTTCTAAACCACAAAATTTATTCGATAACATTGTGGAATCCCTCTCAATCTCATAAAAGATAACAGAAGGACCAAACACAATACCACACATAGTGTGGTAGCACTTATAGGGACCTTTGTGTTACGCCTGCATTGACTGAATAGACTAAGATATGAGGCTGCACTATATCTAACCTATAGCGGTGCTCAGAAATGGTACCACAGGTGTTGAACCAAATATTAAAAACAATTTCGTTTGTTACCACTATCAGGGAAAATTTCGCAAGCGCTATATAAATTGTGTATGATTTGAAAACAAATGATTTACAGAACTTGATGGCATTTCAATGTTCAATGAAAAATGGATTACAATCATTTTTTACCTTTGGAGCTTCAGAATTCGAGTTTGGAATATTTCCTTCGTCGGTATTGGCAGTCGTTAATTGGGAGAACTGAAAGAGAGGAGTCACATTTTATTCATTTATTCAGGAAATATCTTTGCAAATATTACATTTTGTGTTAAAGCGCTTGTTGTTTCCAGTGCAGTGGGACGACTTTCAACCATATTGTTTGTTTTCATAGCTGATGTTGTTGTCGCTGCCGTTGCAGGTTTTTGACTGTTACCACGAGCTACTTGTAATGGTATGAATGCGCCCTTCTGGTTTAAACTATTCGAATTGAACATTTGTCCCGGATACTGATTTTGTGTAAATTGCGTCACAGGTTGTTTTTGATCCGTATTTCTTGCAAATGCTGGCATGCAAAATTGGTTGGGAGTTAGTAAAGGGATTACGGTACCACCTATTACGGCCAGTGGGGCATTTGTATCAAAAGGCGGTCTGGGATATGTTTGTGGCAGGGGAAACTTTTGAGCATCAGATCTCCAGCTTGTTGGCGGCTTCGGTAATTGCGGCTATAAAATTGCAAATGCAATAAAAACAAAGATAGTTAGAAAGGAAATTTACAAACCTTATATACATTTGGCGATGAAGCTGTTGAACTCATAGGTGGTTGTGCAGTTGCGGCTAAACCTAACATGGATTTTAATACATTTGTACCATCTTGATATTCCTGACGATCGGAAGACGTAGCTTCCCTGCAACTGTTGATAATATGGTTTTGATGCACTTTCATTGGACTACATTGATCTTCTTGCTTTCCAGTTGTTTTGACTTCGGAAGAATGATGGGCTATAGTTGATATGCCTCCATTACCAGAATGTTTGATTTTAGTGTTTGCTGATGGCATCCAAAAATCATTACTCCCCTTTTGGACAATTTGAGGAATTTTATGGATATCATTATCTGCTGTAGTGACATTACTTATTGAAGATTGAGATTTAATTTTTGCTGCCATCTCGTTTTTACTTTCTTCTAATTGTTGTTTCGCTTCATAGAATTGTCCATTGTTACCCCCTAAAAAAAAGAATTAGTGGTTAAGTAAGCAATCGTATTGTAATTTTTTTTATTCCGCTTGTCTCGCCTCGTTTTACAAATTGCTCTATTTGATGAAATCAATAGTTCACAGTCAAGAATAAAATTTAAATCGTAGTTTAAGTTCTACATTTCCATGGAACTTTTGAAGACTCGCGCATAAACCCGACAAACGGAATAAGTCTAAATGTTAAAGGTACCAGGCAATTCGATAAATTACATATCCTACCTTGTGTAAATATTAATAGGACGGAAGATTCTGGAACTTTATAAACACGTTGTGCTGCAATACCATGTACATCATTGCCATTTGGCAAATTTTTGTCAAAAAGGACTTCATAGAAATTATCCACAGCCTTAACACATTCCAAACGAACAGGATTGGGATCACTCACAGGATATACGCCAATTACTGTACCCTTTGAACCTAAAGGAACCTAAGAGTAATGGTAATTATGAGTACAACAAAATATCTAAAATTAGTAGGTAAGTTCGCGTTATTTTATGTATATATATTTATTATACCCTCCACCATAGGATGGGGGGTATATTAACTTTGTCATTCCGTTTGTAACACATCGAAATATTGCTCTAAGACCCCATAAAGTATATATATATACTGGGTCGTGGTGAAATTCTGAGTCGATCTAAGCATGTCCGTCCGTCTGTTGAAATCACGCTAACTTCCGAACGAAATAAGCTATCGACTTCAAACTTGGCACAAGTAGTTGTTATTGATGTAGGTCGGATGGTATTGCAAATGGGCCATATTTTACTTATAGCCACTTTTACGTATAGACCCCATATAAACGGACCCCCAGATTTGGCTTGCGGAGCCTATAAGAGTAGCATATTTCATCCGATCCGGCTGAAATTTGTTACATGGTGTATTCATCCGATTCGGTTGAAATTTGGTACGTGGTGTTACTATATAGTCTCTAACAACCATGCAGGAATTGGTCCATATCGGTCCATAATTATATATAGCCCTTATATTATCCGGAGCCTCTTGGAGGAGCAAAATTCATCCGATCCGGTTGAAATTTGCAACGTGGTGTTAGTATAAGGCCGCTAACAACCATGCCAAAATTGATCCATATCGGTCTATAGTTATTTATAGCCGATCCCCAATCAGACAAAAATTGATCCATATCGGTTCATAATCATGGTTGCCACTCGAGCCAAAAATAATCTACCAAAATTTTATTTTTATAGAAAAATATCAAAATGTTATTTCTATAGAAAATGTTGTCAAAATTTTATTTCAATAGAAATTTTGTTAAAATTTTATTTCTATAGAAAATTTTTTCCAAATTTTACTTCTATAGAAAATGTTGTCAAATTTTTATTTCTATAGAAACTTTAAACTTAATTATATAAGTATTTAATCGGCCTTTTTAGTTTAATATATACCACGTATGGACTATGTGGTATATATTACGGTGTTAGGAAGTTTTAAGATACCTTGCCATCGGCAAGTGTTACCGCAACCCAAGTAATTCGATTGTGGATGACAGAAGTTTCTACGCAATCCATGGTGAAGGGTACATACGCTTCGGCCTGGCCGAACTTACGGCCGTATATACTTGTTTATAATGTAATAAATTTCAATATAAATAGAAATAAGTAAGTAAAGTCTAAAGTCGGGCGGGGTCGACTATATTATACCCTTCACCATCATGTAGACCAACATTTGTGTTACCATCTCAACTACTTCAAATTTGCTGGGAGCTATATAAAGGTTTGCATTTCCAGATACAAATCCTTATAATGGAGACAATTTTTTGTACTTCTACAAAATCTCTAGAATTAAAATTGAAATCGGCTAACACCCTGGAATGAAACACAATGTTAATAAAATAAACTTATTATACCCTGTACCACAGTAGTGGTGAAGGGTATAAAAATATGGGAAATATGAAGCGAGAGAAATTTTGAGGCAATTGTACAAAAGAGCATTTGCGATTTTTCAGGCGATACTTATGTATTCGAGATATAGGACAATTTGAATAACATTTACAATTTTTGCTACTCAGCAGTGACGATTTTACAAGGATATTGTTTAGATCTTGCCAAGATATGTGGTCAAGTGTGGGTTGTGATATATTATTTGGTCAAGTCGGGCGACTTGGAGCCTTATTTAAAACTCAACCGTTCTGTGGAAAGTCTGGCATTACAGTGTGTAGGATATGACTAAGATATGGGGAAATTATCACAGAATTTTGTGTAAAGTGTGGGAATTTTGGTCATATTTGTATAAACCGGAAAAACGAATATATGGAGGCTTTATCTAATTCTGAACCAAAGTAGATCAAACTTGACACACTTAAATATCATATTAAATATATTCTCCGTGGAAACTATGCAGTCAATTGGAGGAAAATCCCATTGAAAATGGGTCTAAAATATGAAATAGTCTACCATATTTTCCCAACTCTGGTGTACATATAACGGGAGCTATATATAATCTGAACCGATTTCGACTAAATTTGACATGCATAGTTAGAATAATTCTGTTATCTCTGCAAAATTTCACGTAAATGGGAGTTTAACTTTGGCCCCCGTGGTCATTTGAGTATAAATCGGGCGAAAGATATATATGGGAGCTATATCTAAATCTGAACCGATTTCAACCAAATTTGGCACACTTACCGATACTGTTAAACGTAATTCTTGTGCAAAATTTGAATCAAATCACGGCAAAACTCTGGCTTTTGAGACCATATAAGTTCAAATCGGACGAAAGATATATATGGGAGCTATATCTAAATTTGAACCGATTTCAACCAAATTTGGTACACTTATCGATACTATTAAACGTACTCCTTGTGCAAAATTTGAAATAAATCACGGAGAAACTCCGGCTTTTGAGGCCATATAAGTGCAAATCGGACGAAAGATGTATATGGGAGCTATATCTAAATCTGAACCGATTGCAATCAAATTTACCAAGCATTGGTAGAATGCCAATTCTACTCTTTATGCAAAATTTCACGAAAATCGGTAGTAACCTTTGGCCTCTGTGGTCATATGAGTCTAAATCGGACGAAAGATATATATGGGAGCTATATCTAAATCTGAACCGATTTAGCTGATATTTTGCAAGTTTTTCGAGACTCATAAAATATTCGGATGTACTGAATTTGAAGAACATCGGTTGATAAACACGCCAATTATGACCAGATCGGGAATAAATATATATGGCAGCTATATCTAAATCTGAACCGATTTTTTCCAAAATCAATAGCGATTGTCTTTGTCCCAAAAAACGACCCTATGCCAAATTTGAGGACGATCGGACTTAAACTGCGACCTGTACTTTTCGCACAAAAATACATGAACAGACAGACAGACGGACGGACAGACAGACAGACAGACGGACATCGCTAAATCGACTCATAATTTAATTCTAAGACGATCGGTATACTAAACGTTGGGTCTCAGACTTTTTCTTCTTGGCGTTACATACAAATGCACAAACTTATTATACCCTGTACCACAGTAGTGGTGAAGGGTATAATTACATAAGATAAACTAAAAGTATATATAATCTTTAGTTTTGTATGCTCCAAGAGGGATTAATTGATTAAATAAATGTTTGAATTGAAATGAATAATGATTTAATCATGATTGCGCCCTAGCCTTACGTTATGAAAAGAAAGATATAAAAAAAATCACATTACCAATCATGTTCCAGCAACACTACGAATCAAAAAATTGTCTGTATACTTTAATGCGAAGCACATTATTTGAGTAAAAATATTTAAAGTTAAAATTTAGAAACAAGTAGATAGTTGAAAACTCCCCCTTAGGCAGGACAGAATGTGACTGCATTATCGGCATTTAATGGAATATTATGTCTCAGCCAATCTGTCATTTCTTTTAATTGCCAATATTTCCACATAACAGCTAATAATTGCGCGATGTTAAATTTTATATTTTTCGACTTGACACAGGACAACACATGAACTGTCCCAAAAAATCTAAGAAAACGCAAACTACGGCCTTTATTCTCTGACATTTTTTCTACGGATTTTCAAATTACCTTTATATGTGTATTCGAGCTTTTTGGGCTCAACCATGTTAATTGTGATATATGTTTAAAATGGGTAATCCAAATTTGGACACTCTAAAACTTTTCAGGAGAGAACAGCCAAGCTTAGGAGGTGTCCACTTATGACAAGTTATTTTAAATGAGGTAATAACAGGTTGGCTGATAAGTCCCCGGTCTGACACATAGATGGCGTCGCTAGTATTAAATGCATATTATTTTTATATACTATGTTGAATAATAAAAACGAATTTTGATAAAAAAAAATGTGTTTTTCTTTGTTAGACCGGGGACTTATCAGCCAACCTGTTATATCAAACGTCTAATGGAAATTGTCCCTTTCTTCTATTTTGAGAGGTTCTTTTTTGAGATGTTTCACTGTATATGTAAATCTGAATCATTGTGTTCGAAGTTTCGCTAGTTTAAATAGTTATTAGAAAAATTGCGACTTATATATTAGGAATACCGAATACATACACGGACGGAAAGGGATCTAAGTGCAATATTTCTACAAAACGCATCTTTATAGAGATAAAAAGATAGTCCATGCCGACATTTTCAGAAATAATTGTGAAAAAAATACACAAACGGATATACTAATCAATGTGATAATTACCATATACGTTGTTTTCACCACAACAACACGATCGAACAGTTGTATAGATCTTTTTGGCTTATATATGCTCGGTAAACTAACATCTGGTTTTAATAATAGATGAGGTTTAACCTGTAACTTAACAGTCTTAACGGGCAAAGTCTGAAATTTGAATAGACATTTAAAACGTTCTAATTAATGCGAGATGAAAGTATAATAAAGTACCTTTAATTCTTCTATTGCATCCAGAACTTTTTCGACAGCTTCCTTCTCCATTGTTTTTGAACCACATGCTATTTTCTCTGCTTTCGTATGAGGTTGGTCTTTGAGCCATGCTGCTATTGCTTCCAATTTACCCTCACCCACATCATTTGGGAATATATCCTGTTCGAAGAAAAGATCGCTACGTTCGTTGGAAGTGCTCAAGTATTCAATAACCATGGGGAATTTCTCAACGTAAGATTGAACCAAAGCTATCGCCTTCGAGGACATAAACCATTGATTGTTGATTCGCCGTGTATAACCCACCAGTTCTTCCTGTGATTTAAAGAATTTAAACTGCAGTCCTATATTGATTTTCGCCAAATTATTTGGGAGATCTGCTTTTGGGCGCCGAGCTCCTTTAACAACCAACACTGAACCTGTTAGACGAGCCAAACATTTATTTTGTATGCCAATTTCTGCAGCTGCTTGATACGAAGTTATGTAATCATTTTCCAAATGATTTTGTATATATTTGGCCTCGGAGAAATCTGGCTCTGGCAATACCGTTATATTAACTGAAAACCAAAAAATAATTTAGAATATTGTGCGATTCGTGTTTTATGCAATCCAAACCTTTAAGTCTTCCACATTCATACACTAACATAGGATTCATTACGATTCCCTCACTGCCATAATAAGGACTGCCAACAAAAAATATGCGACTGTTTTCTGGAAACAGATGTTCAATCTTTTTGACTTGATTTGTTAACGTGTTCTGTACTGCAATCTGCGAAACAACTCCTTGAGCCGGATATGCCGTTGTTGTTGAGCTCCACATTTCATTCAAAGAAACTTTACCCTGGCTGCCACATATATAAGATGACCCAACATAGGTTCGTACATGGACTAATACAGACAAATCGGCAAATTCTATGCCCATGCGTGATAATAAACTAAAATAAACCAAAGCTCCATATATTAGACGGATGATACCAAAATCATAACTGAAATATTTGGAAAATACTAACTGTTCATTTACAGCTTTCAAGTGCAAATCGTATATTTTTGGCTCCATATCTTTAATACCATCAACGTCTATATATTTTTCTTTACTCGATATTCCCACAACTTTGGCCTTTACTAAATGTGGCCAACCTATGTAGACAATTTGATTAAGCATCTGCTCAGCCACCGAGAAAATATCATCGAAATTTTTACGAGGTACCGGTTGAAGTATCATGTTTTCATTACGTGCAGGAAAATCGAAAACCTTAACTCGAGCACATCTCAATTCAAACTAGAAGTTGAAAATAATGATAACTTAGCTAAAGTATATAATTAAGATATACGATAAATAAATGCAATTAGAAGTTGAAAATAAGAACAACTAAGTTACAATTATACTATGGGAAGCAAAAAGTAAGTGAATTTAAACATTTTCAATGTTTTTCTCTATTCTTGGCCATGCATTTTCGATGCATCTTTTCACACTGTACTTATTCTTTGTAACCATTTCAACAAAACATTCAACTTATATCCACATTCCACAACAACCATGTTCGCTTGATTTGGCTCCGTGTGACTTCTGGCTATTCTCAAAAATTAAAAAGACCACCACGGGAAACGCTATTCGATTTGATTGAGGAGATAATAGCTGAATCGAAGAAAGAGCTGATGGCTATGCCAGAAAGAGGTACTTGGCATGTTTCCAGGATTGGAAAAAAAACGTTGGCGTAAGTGTGTTATATAGGGAGGAGATTAATTTGAAACGAATGAAATTGATTTTGGACCCTTAGCCCACAGTAGTATACTTGGAAAAAGAATGATAAATATTCCAATGGGACAATTGGAAGTTTCAAACAAACATATAGGAAATTTTTCTCAAACTTACCTTATAATCTAAATGTCTCATTGTCGGAAAACCAGGAAAGAATACAGACCGTGAAGCATTTGGTAACTCGACACATACAGTACTTTCTGATGGTACCATTATGTCCTTAGACCAAAAGGGCTTCTCTGTGCAAAAAACTTTATACAAAGGTTTTAGAGAGAAAATTCCTGGTGTTTGCCCCTGAGATTCTGGGTTGTAATCGTATTGTAACATTGGACCATGTTGATTTCGTTTGCACTCTTCTAATGTTAAATTCTGATTACATGATTCCATGGCTTGCAATAATAGTTTCTGCAATAATAGTACGATAAATAAATTTAATAAATTAGTATGTATAATTATACATATATATAAAACATACTTCGTCTATAAAGGGTATGAGAACAACAGCTTCCCATTCATTAATTTTTCCATTGAGATCTGTTTCAAAATCTTCGGGATAAAAATCGATTAATTCACTTGAAGGACTCGTCATTAGTTCTCGGTATGCAGCTGGTAATAGTGATTTACTAGCTGCTGGTAAAACTGCCAATAACTAAATATGAAAATCGATTTAGCAATAACATCCAGAATAAATTTTCATATCCAGTCACTTACCTGTTGGAAAGGTAAGAAGGGTTTGCCCATATCAAATGTAATTTTATGATCTTTAAAATTTTTCAAATCGCTTATAAAGGGAGCATAATGATGTGGATAATACCAGCCCCACGAACGAACTCCACGATAATAGTAGTCCAGTATCCATTGCAATGCAGTTATATAGCAGATTGCTTGCTCTTTTTTGTATGAACTGTAAATTGTGGTAAAAGATTAATTCAATAGTAGAATTTTATTAAATATATGGGATTCTTCATTGACAAAAGTGGATATCTAAGTTTCTTAAACCGGCCCGGCATCGTAATGGCCGCCATCACAAGAGTGTATCTGCTCACCAAATATTTCAATAACATCGCCTACTGGATGTCATTGCCTGGCTAGACGTGAATTTTTTCGCCTCCCCATAATGCTCTCAATCGACCAACCCGCTTGCTCATATTAGGTTAGGTTATAGTGGCAGCACGTTATTTATAAATCACTTCCCGATTCTATGTTTAGCTGGCAAGTCCGAATGAAATTTCACGTAATGTGACACCACTTCGAGAAGTCTTTGCAACAAATGTCACGAACATCATATATGCTGAAAATCTTTTTGGGGTTCGTAATAATTGGGATTGGACCCATGACGCTTTGTTTGCATGGCGGGTATGATAACCATTGCAGAACAGTGTCTCTTCTTATTCACGTTGCTGAGAGGAGTTTTCGGGACATCAAACGCAGGTTAAGCAGTACTTTCAAACAGAATGAACGGGACCCACAAACGAGTGATGCTATTTGTGGAACTGAATCTTGAAATCCATAAGATTTAAGGCGGAACGTATGTTTAGAGCACATAAGGCATTCTGTCAGGAATTGGTAAATTGTAGAGCACTGTGAAACCCTAGAAAAGGGATAGCAAAACTTCAGTCGTACTTTGTGACTTTACTATGACAGATCCTAAAGGGTACGCGATTTTTTTTTTAAACGCAAGCAATTTCAAAATATACGCCCAAATGAAAGCAAGCAGCAGATCCCACAATATCTCCACAGTACCTTTTCATGAAACTCAGAATAGTTTTTAACATATCTTATGCGCGTGGTACAGCGACACAAGACAGATCCTCTTGATGCTCCCACGATAATTGGCTGCGACGAAGCCGGAGCGAAGTCAACATGAACTTAAGGATTATTACATCAGCTTCTCCAAGCTGCTACAACAACAAAAGATCCTCTTGATCCGTCACAATACCTGACAAGGATAGTTTTGTCCCAATTAAGATTGTATTGTAGTAGTGAGTTTGGAGCGCACAATAAACAGGAGTTTTTATTAAGGTATGTTTTTGTCTATAAGGTATGGGGGTACTTGAACTACACTTCTACACCTAATTTAGTATAACCTTATACAATGTATTAACTTACCTATCAGAGTTTTCCTGATTTAATTTATTCATATAATAATTGCGCTTGTAGTTCTCAAACTCGTCATTGATATGTTGCTCTTCATCTGACAAATCTTCTTCGTCATCTAAGAACTATAATAAAAAGGCCATTTTGATGCTATAAAATATATGCTATAAAATATGTTGAATTTTTTTTTTAAATTATGGTAAGAAGGACATACTGATGAAAACGGCGTGATACATATCAGTGATAATGTATTTATCATTTTAATCAAACTAGAAATATTAAGTAAATTATGTCAATGATTAAAATTTTTTAATGTTCAATTAAAGAAAATAATTGATACAATTTACTTTTTCATCGTGTGTTTAATTTTCAATGTTTAAATTTTCAATTAAAAAATTAATTTATACATGAATTTTTTAATAAAAAACTCAATGAATGAATTTTTAGCTACTACTAAGAATTCTTGTTATATTTTTTTTTTCTTTTCTTTTTTATTCTTCCTTTTATATAAAGAAGTATTCCTATTAAAACATACAAAAGAGAATTATCTTTTCTTGTTTCTTGCCTAATTATACACTTCTCAGTTTTGTGTAAATGATTGTTTATTATAAGTATTCAACATCTTTTTTGCACACCTTATGTATTATTATGTATGAATATTGTATGAAACTCTAGAGAGTAACATAGTCCATTGTAATTATTTTATTTTGGACAAATACGCTTAGAATTACATGCTCTGAATGAATAAATAAAATAAATGTCAGTTAAGAAAGTGATTGAAAATAATTACGTCTTTAATTAAAAAATTAAGTATTGTATCAAGGACTTTTAATCAAACTAAGAACACACAGTTAGATAACAAAGTGAACGTTTTCGCGGTTTTTATTAAACAATTAGTTGTTCCAATTAACAATTTAATTAAAAAAATTATTCGATGTATCAATGAAATTATTAATTGTATCAATTATTTTATTAATTGAAAAAATTGTCAACTTCAACCAAGTTTTTAATTGGAAATATTTTGGTGATATTTTTCTGTATTACAAATATATCAAGAATCTGGTGGGCAGTCTTGTTTCGATAAATACTGATTTTGGACCAATTGGTAAATATAATAATATATCTGTTTTACACTCAAAAAATGGCAAATTAAAAAGTGCAAACATATATGGATCTAGCTAGCGCCATAAATGGAAAAAATTTCCATTGTCTTTTCTTGTATTCATGCGGATTTTATTATTGAGGCATTTACACTTAACAAAACAAATGAAGATATTCAACTGATTTTTTTTATATGCAGTTTCATAGTGGAGATAGAACTTAGTACATGCAAATACGATTATAAAGTACCCTTTAAAATTCTCCAAAGGTATTTTTAAATATTCGAGTTAGTATATGCATATATCAATTTATTACCTGTCTGCTGCTTTCAATCAATGCCGCCAAATCATCGTCTGTCTTTTCAGCATTTATTTCGCTTACATCAAAATCGAAAGCTTCATCGACCCCATTCTTCTTTGCATTGAAATATTTTAAATCGGCATAATTTTCTTGGAAATTTTCAAATTCAACTTCAGATAAGGCCTCAAAATACTTTTCTAAACGCTCCAAATTTAATTTGCCATTTTCGTTAATATTTCCTATAAAATAATTACAAAAAATATCCATGAAAGTGTAGAAAAAAATTAGTTGTTTGCGAGTTTATCTTACCACCCAATTCTGGATAGACGTTTTTGTACGTCTTATAAAGTAATGGCAAAGCATTTGACGATATATTCAAAAATGGCAAGTGTGGTATAAAATCATTTCCAACCAAGAAACCCATCAAGACCCAGTCGTCAATTAGTTTTGCTATGTCAAAATCGGGATATACTTTCAACTCGTCAAATTCAAGTTCTAAATATTCTCTTAGTAATCCCAAATGTAGTAAAAAGAATCGTGTTTCTTCTACTGAAGCTTTTTTGTTTTTGCGTCCAAATTTTACTTCTTCTCGAAGGACAACGAAATGTAACTCATGGGTACACAAACCTAATATAATTAAATCTGCATCCAGACCATAGAGACAATGTCTTGTATTGGGATCGAAATCATTTTGTGACTTTAGATAACGTATATAGTCCATTATTTTATGTTCACCTTCTCCTGGAGCCTGCAATTTATAAAAATAAATGTTTAAATACTATAACTAAATTTCCTCTTACACTTACGTTGTGGCCACTTAGAATTACTCTGCACTTCTGCCACATAGGATCAGCACTGATTTTGCTTTTTATGAAATAGCGCAAAGCCTCATGCAAACGATCCATAAATTCTGTTCCTGGTGTAATACAATTGCTATCGAATCGTACGTGTTCTCTTACTTCTCCTCGGCTTAGTGCTAAACGTTCCAAAGTTTCAGCTTCCTTTGCTGAACGGAAACGTCTACTACGCTGTTGATTCATTTTTGCACGAGGGGCCACGCCGTCTATGGCCATAAAAAACAATTTCTGTGGTTTAATTAAAAAAAACAACTTGTCAATATAGTTGAATATGTCCTTAAACATATCCTCTTCAGTGATGTTGAAATGGATGTTTGTATCATCGGGATGGGAGCAATTGTGAATAATGCCATTCATATCCAAATATAGATTATCAAAGTCTGGAACCTAAATGGAATACATGTAATTATTTTCTCCAAGTTGTAACGTGTCAAACCACACTTACGCATTGCTCTCTGGCCAATTCGCTGAGACAAGGATACCTTTCGCTTATGTAGCGGAAAAATTTCGGTACACCCATTGTTTTTGTTGTTTTGTGTTGATGTCGTCTGCTTTGTATATATTAAGCTTCAAATCACTTTTTGTTCTTTGTACTAAACAATTGCCAAAAAAATATGGTAAAATAGTTTTTGTTGTACACGCTTTCTACTATTTAACAAAATATAATTTTTAATAATATAGGGGAAAACGTAACACTATATAGCTGCTCGAGACTACCTTTGTTAAATTTAAATAATTGTTAATTATATAAATTAACAAATTAAGAAATGTTGCAAATCCAAATTGCAATGTTTCCTCAATACAAATGTAGGTGAACTTAGAGAAACAGCGTTGCAACAAATATGAGTTTGACATCGGTTTCCACCGAAGTGATGCCAGATTTCATCGAAAAAAGTGCAAAACGATCCGGCATTAAAGGCGTTTAATTTTTACATTTTTGGAATTACTGAGCCTCACCAAAAATCCATATGAATATTTTGCCATATTGTAAATGGAGATTGGTGAGAATTTGTATCGCTCTAAGTTACGAAATTAAAGTGTTGTTAGGGCATATTAATTTAGAACTCTATTATGAAACCAAATTAACGTACCCAACTTTTCAAACCCTGTCTGCATTTCAAATGTTGATTTTTTTCGTTATCCAGTTATTCCCGAGGAAGATTTATTTGGTCTGAGGAAAAGATCGATTTATCTAGTTTAGGGCCAGGGCCATTAGTCTCTTAACACTTTCGACCCCGAATTTTTACCGGTATAGCTAACAAATTTTTTATACTTTTAGATCAATGTCGAAGGACGCCAATAAGAACCCCTGCAAACTATCAGAAAAAGTGCATTTTAAGGTAATTGTAGAAGAATCATTGTGGTCAAGTAAAACACGATTGTGTAGATGTTTATAGATTTGATTAAACATTTATAATTTCTTATAAATATAAAATTTTTCGGTTTATCTCATCACATTTAACATATTTTTTTGCATTAATAAAAGAATGATGTTGAGTTTTAAGTAGCAAGTTACATATTGCAGTGTCTATCAGCCAGTTTGTTTATTTTCGATGGAGACAGCGTGCCTGGAAAAATATTTGAAAAACGATCACTTTATTCTATTTGGAAAGTGTTCACCGTATACTTTTCACAATTTTAAGCGTAATATCTATGTTTTCAGAACTTTATTTTCGTTTTTATTTAAGGCCGGTATGCACCTCTAGCGAAATTTTCGGTAGCAAAAATTTATTTAAGTCTACAACAAAAAAACAGGGTTGTGTACACAAATTTTAAACCAGCTAATCACTTTTAAAAATTTTTAATATATGTTCCAAATATTCCAAAAATAAATTGTTTATTATTTACAGACCGTTTAAAACTTTTACGCACACAATGATTGTAATAAATTAAATGTTTGCTGCCAAAATATGATTTTTACAACCCTGTTATTTTCATTAGAGGTGCGTACCAGCTTACGAAATTGAACGCTACCGAAAATTTCGTTAGCATAAATAGCAATGCATTTCTTATGGGAATGAAATTTTTCGCTAGAGGTGCATACCGGCCTTTAAATAAAATATAACAATCTGGTTGCGCTTGGCGTTTCACAAAAAATAAAATGGCTCTTCTAACAGTAGTGATGGCAAAATACTTTCATGTACATTTTGTACTTTTTGATATGCTTCCCCCATCACAGTTCGCGATGGTTGTGGTGACATTTACGAGTCTGTGGTAGCGATGAGGATGAAATGGAACTTTGAAATGCTGGCAGGGTTTACAGACTATCAGTTATTCCGGACGGAATGTCGGTGTTTGTAAAGAATCTTACAGTCGGATCGATACGTCTTGTCGGCGATGATTAAATAATCGGTAAATGTGTTATCGATCCAATAAACATGCAGCAGTATCGATTATGCCTTCGGACTTAACTTATAATGTGCACAATATATGGGATATGTTCGACACGAGCACTGTCGTCCGGAATAACTGATAATCTGTAAAGCGCATAAGATTCTTTACAAACACCGACATTCCGTCCGGAATAACTGATAGTCTGTAAAGCGCATTACAGTGTGTTGGATCGATACCACTTGTCGGCGATGACTAAATAATGTACCAACAATTTTCGAAGCATTTTGCCACCACTATTGTCAGAATATATGCTTCTTATTTGGCAACAGTGATTATTGGAGAACAGCTGATAGGTTTTGCGCCCGTTTGAAAAATTATTGATATTATATTTAAAATGATCAATGAACAATGTCAACTTACTATGAACAAACGTCAACATACTATACTTGCAAGTGAATTTGTGGACAACAAGTTACATATGATGGAACACTTAATGATGGACAATGTTCAAATAAAGGATATTGTGTTATTGCAAGTTTCGCAAAGTATTAAAACGCAAACCGGAGGACCGCCCAAAATTCGGTATCCAGATATAGAGAACTTTACAGGCGATGGTAAAAACGAATATGAAAATATGTTCGCGACTTCTATCAACATGGAAGACGAAACTACCCACGTAAAACAAAATAGAGATACTCCGAGAAACACTATGGATAAATTTTTAAATCGTCAAACCACCAATAGAGATCCGAATGGATTTTTTACAGCGCGTGAAATGTTATCTACAAAAAACATGAAGGTAAGAACATGAAATTTTCTATTATCTCTAATATAATCAAGCTGTTTAGCTTGAAAACATGCACATATCCAAACAATTATTCTGCTTATTTCATAGGTATTTGCATAATTACTTCCAATTGAATCTAGTATTTTGTAATTATATCATCTTATAGAATAATGCCCACGACCCATCGAGCCAACGCAAAAGCGATACCTATATGAGTAACCAAACTGCAGATTTTTCGTTTACCGCCACTAAGAAAAAGCTTGGCGCATTAGGACGCATTTCTAATAATGGAAAAAAGAACTTTGTGCCACCGGTACGCGGACAAATGTAAGTTTATACGAATTTTCATATACTTGATATTAGAGGTCTGCATCGAATAACTTTTCACTACATGTATGCAATTCGCTGTCGAATATAGTACATACACTGTCTTTCTCTCAGAGCGCAAGTAGTGAAGTGAAGAGAACGCTTGCTTGTCAAATACCACCAAATACTTATCCGAAACAATATGTGTTCCGAAAAAAAGGAACAATAAAAATGTAAGTACTTGAGAAAAAAGTACAACATGGATTCTCTTCACTTCACGTGGTACCACAAGTATTGCTCACTTATGTGCGAAGCAAAACTTTCCATTATTATTAATCATAGATATGTATGTATGTCACATATTTCATATATTTATGTATGTCACATACTTACCTTAACGTTTGCCGTTCTTTATATCAATCCGAAAACATATATTATGGAGAGTAACTGTTTTCTTGTATTTCTGAAACTGCATGTGGTACATAGAGTACTCTATGAAGTTTTGTTCTCGCAACATACTCGACGTGATCACTCTGAGTACACTTCAATAAGAGAGAAAGAGGAATATGTGTTTGTTGGTAGTGATGACATCAGAGTAGCAACAAGAAGTTACTCGTGGCTTTTGGTGTTCATCAAAATGTGTACCAATAGTTTTGCGACTCTCTCAAATAGATGTACTCATGTAGCAAGTACACGTGTACTCTGCATGTACAAATGGAATTGTGCAGACCTCTACTTGATATGTAGCTAAATATTGTCGTTCCATAAGGTCATCTACAAAGGAAATGCCTTCAGAAGAAACTACTGAAATGGGAATGGAACCGTCACACCCAGCTTTAAAGAATATTGATCCAAAAATGGTGGAAGTTATCAATAATGAAATTATGAGACAGTTTAAACCAGTTGGTTCGTAGAAAGAGTCAAATTCATAACTACGCTTCAATATTATATATTATTTTAATAGATTGGTCGGAAATTGCTGGACTTAATTATGCGAAATCAATTATCAAAGAGGCTGTGGTTTATCCTCTTTTGCGTCCCGACATTTTCACGGGTCTTAGAAGACCACCAAGAGGCATTTTATTATTTGGTCCACCGGGAACAGGAAAAACTTTAATTGGAAAATGCATTGCATCACAATCGAATTCGACGTTTTTCAGTATTAGCTCTGCATCTCTCACATCTAAATGGATGGGAGAAGGCGAAAAAATGGTTCGAACCTTGTTTGCTGTTGCTGTGGCTCGTCAGCCGTCGGTAGGTATATCACTTAGAACTAATAATTTCAATTCAAAGAAATATGGTGACTAATTTACTGAGGCGGTTAACCACGCATGAACAATTCTGTCCATTGTGAGACATATTACATACAGCCATTTACCTTTTTTCCGTCGAAAACCCAATGATACATTTTCGTTGAATTAAGCTTATTTTTCCTGAAACTTAAACAGACTTTATTATACGGGGTCCATACTAACTTTATCATTCCGTTTGTAACACATCGAAATATTTATCTCAGACCCCATAAAGTATATATATTCTGGATCGTGGTGAAATTATGAGTCAATCTAGCAAAGTCCTCTCATCCGCTCCTCTGTTCAAATCATAAATGGCCATTTATTGACTATTTTTAGGTATAGCTCCCATATAAAACGATCCTCAGATTTGACTAAAACAGCAAATTTCATCCGATCTGGTTGAAATCTGGAATATGCCCTCCAACAACATTGCGAAAATTCGGTCCAAATGATATATTCCCCCATATAAACCAATTCCGAATTTGTTCCATATCGGTCCATAATTATATAGCCCCCACATAAACCAACCCCCAAGTTTTGACTTCTAAAGCCTCATAGAGGAACAAATCTCATATTTACTGAAAACCAGGTGACTAATTTACTGAGGCGATTAACCACACTTAGGTTAGGTAGAGGGCAAACTTTAAATTCTGGCTTACTTAAACAATTCGACCCATTGTGATACCTATTACATTTGTTCCGTTATAATGATTACAGAGGGGAGTTCTTTGGAGACATCCTGTCACACTTTTGAAAGCCACGTGCTACTTGTTTGGGCTTTACTCATTGACTCTGATAGTTCAACACAGAATGGTTTAATACATTAAAAGTTGCAAAAAAAAAATATTTAATTTGTATTATAATTTATGAATAAATGAAATGAAATGAAAATGAAATACTTTCAAGCGGTTCTTGAAGTTCTTGTTTATATGCCCCAGTATTATATATGTTCAATGAATAAAAAAACTATTTGAATTTGAATTTTATTGAATTTTCAAGTTTCACATACAACAAGATATTAATAATCTTATAATTACAGTATGTGAGTCAAGTTGAATGCTAGTTAACAAGATGATAATAAACAAGGAATAAAAAAAAATAATTATAAAAATAATAATAATAGACAAAATAAATATTTAATTAAAATAAAAAACATTTGAATTTGAATCCTGAAAAATATTTTAGGTTATCTTTATGGACGAAATTGATTCATTACTTTCGAAGCGCTCTGAAAATGAAAACGAGGGAACAAGGCGTCTTAAGGTAAGGTAATCCATTCAATATGTATGTCACAACGTGGAAAAAATTAATATGTGAATTTAGACCGAATTCCTTGTAAGATTGGACGGAGCGTCTACTTCAGACGATGATCGAGTATTAATAGTTGGTGCTACCAATAGACCTCAGGAATTGGACGATGCTGTTCGTAGACGTTTCGTTAAGAGACTTTATGTACCCTTACCGGAGTTGGATGCACGTGTTGAAATCCTTAAGAATTTATTACAAACAGTGGACAATAATTTGGAAACATCCGATTTGGCGGAAATAGCCAAATTGGCAGAAGGATATTCGGGAGCTGATATGGATAGCTTATGTCGTGAAGCTTCAATGGAACCATTAAGAGAGCAATCGAATGGATGTATACTGACCGTTACTATGAAAAGTGTATGCCAACTACAAACAAAATTTCTTATCAAATACATCCAAAATTTGTATTTTTATGATTTCAGATACGAGCGGTAAACAGAAATGATTTTCATATTGCACTTAAAAAAATCCGGCCAAGTGTGTCACAAAATGACCTCGATCAGTATGTAGAGTGGAATAAAACGTACGGGTCGAACTGTTAAATTCTTTAAGAATTTAAGAAAAAAATAATGTTCGATGTTCAAATGATTATAATGTCGTTTATTGATAAATAAAGAAACTGCAGAAAAGTTACGAATTTTAAAAACAACAACAACACAAACATTCGATTTGGTGTTGGCGGGTACTTTGAATGGGAATGTTCCAACTCATTGATTGCATAATACATTGTCTTTTGAAATTGATTGGTTCAAATAAAAATAAAGTCCGGAATTTGATTAAAAATGTTTGGGTTAAAATATTTATTATTAATTTAATAAAAATAAAAGTTTATCCAAATAATAAATTATTAAAATTTATTGAAAAATAGTTGAAATTCTTTTCGGAAATAGTATTTACACACATACTACACAGAATTTTTTTCTTTCTTATTCAATCACGAAATAATTAAACTTTTAATTGAAACATCTTCAGTAATGCGCTTTACAGACTATCAGTTTTTCCAGACGGAATGTCGGTGTTTGTAAAGAATCTTACAGTGTGTCGGATCGATACGACTTGTCGGCGATGACTAAATAATCGGTAAAATCGATCCCATAAACATGCAGCAGTATCGAGTATGCCTTCGGACTTAACTTATAATGTGCACAATATATGGGATATGTTCGACACGAGCACTGTCGTCCGGAATAACTGATAATCTGTAAAGGGCATAACGAAAATTTGTAGAGATTTTAGCGATCAAAACTGAAATTTTGTGCAGTGTGTGAACATAGATAAAGCTGTTTGTTGTATATTAAATAATTTCGATGTTCTACTTTTAGTTGTCTTGCCATGTTAATCACTACTTTATTTTCCAACCATGTCAAATGTGACCGCTGTCAAAATACAGCTGATTAGTCCGGTCTTTTGTTGTCAATTCGTTTTGTTGTATTATTTTGTTAGTTGAATTGATAAGACCAATAAATTTGCCAAATAAAAGCGTATAATTCAATACAGCGAGATGAGCAGAACGACGCTAACCTTAACCGAATGAAAGTCGTATAAGTTATGTAAATTACTAGCCTCAATGCAAAAAGAATGAGTTTTTGTGGGCCAAAGATTGAAATTGGTCGTTAATAAGGAGTTGGAGTATAGTGAAAGAAAAAGTGGAAAGTGTTATGAGTGCGTGAGAACAAGATAAAAAGCTGAAAATTTGTTGTACGCTAACAGGTTTTCTTTTTTGATACTGATAGTCGATGTATGTTTGCAAATGCGGAAAATGCAATAACGTCGGAAGTAAAGCTATGCAGACACTTGCCAAAATTTTCGATTTTTATTTAACTCTTGGCGCGCACCATATTTATTTTTGGTGATCAGCACGACACCGACGTCTTTATGAACATTTCCATCACTATCCTTATTGTCGAGTTGCTGCATTATTGTTTTCTCTCTTGAAGGAAAAAAAAAACATCCGAAACAAAGAACTTTTATTGTCTGTTTGTTTTGTTTACATTGACAAAAATAGCCAAGTGAATTCTTAAGGCCACTACAAAAAACCAAAATGCAAAGCCAAAAACAGACCGTACCAGCAAACACTGCCGCTGTAACGCCACCTCCCGCCACCGATCCAAATGCATCACCTACTGCTACTGTTGGTGCCCGTAATCAACTTAGACCCGTCATCTCTTTTGCTGATAGTTTTGCATGTACATACATTGTGTCTGTTGTCGGTGCAGCCAATGCTGAATTAGTAACATATCCTCTGGATTTAACAAAAACTAGATTGCAAATTCAGGGAGAAGCAGCCCGGCATCAAGCTGCAACCAATGCTGTGGGCAAGGCCAATCCACAGGTGAGAAAAAAATTATTGATATATGTGTGACTATACCATAAGAAAGACATGTGATCTTGGTGAAAAAAAAAATCATTATGGTTGGCTTCCAGATGGTCTTAACACAATCATTGATAACATATAGAAAATCGTTATGCTGATAGTATTTGATTAGTTTAGGTTAGGTATAGCGACAGCCAGTTTCTTACGTTCATACCGCAGGTGATAACTGACTAAGATAAATATTTCCTGTGCTGTGAATTCAGCATAACGAATTCACAACATTTTTCGAACTATGGCCAAACGAAAATTTCAAAAAAAAATTTGCACAAAATCGAATTTGGCGACAAAACTTTAGAGGCTCATAAAAGACGAACGGCAACCAATCTAGAAAAATGCAAAAATTACTTTACTCCTCTCATCGAGAATTCGTACTTTCGGCTGGGATAAGTGATTTTTTGTTTGGAATCAAAAAGTTGAATTTTGCGTCACAGTGTTATTTATCGTTCGGTAAAACAGCTAATCCCACACAAAAAAATTACTAGCCAGTGGTCTATCTTCCGTTTAAGTATTAAGCGGAGCATGAGAAACAGGCCATTAAAATAGCGTACAGATCAAATATCATAAAATTTAGCATAAATCTTTCCCGGTCAACTTCGGAACTGAAGCTCTATACAACGGCGTGTGATTAGCTTTATAAAACATCGAAGGAGCAAAACGAAAAACGGTATTGTAATAAATAAAATACTATGTCTATAAAAGCTAAATACCTAAGATAAGATGGCTACCTATTATCTCAGAAATGTAATACCATTTGGTTATCTTTGAAAATATCAATAACGTTACCGAAGTGAAAAAGTTATGGAGGAATATTTAAATGGGAAAGTTCATTTGGAAATTACCAAGCTTCAATCTTTTTCAATAAAATCAAAAACTATTCTCTGGTTAAAACAAAAATTTTAAATTGAATTAAAATAGCAATTTTAGTCATTTATGGGTGTTATATCAAGATATCTTCGAGACATTTTTATATATGTATCAAAATTTTATACTATCAAAATAATATTATATACCATATATCAGTACGCCCATACATTTCGACTCGATATGCCGTTAGGTTAGGTTAGGTTAGGTGGCAGCCCGATATATCAGGCTCACTTAGACTATTTATTTATTTTATTTATTTTATTTTATTTTATTTTATTTTCATTATGTAATTTTAAGCCACATAGCGGCCAATTTATGTAAATTACAATGGACTACTAACCGTGACTAAAGTATAATTGAAGTTATGACAATGTGAAAATATATGCGAGTATATAAAAAGTATAATTACATATATGAGGTATAAAATAGATTAATTAATAATATGACAAAAAATGAAATATGACAATTATAATTAATAATATGATAAAAAAAATATAAAAAAATGAAATATGACAAAACATTTTTAGTTCATGATTGAAAAAAGGCAAAATAAGAAAATATTATTTACTCAAACAAGCACAACAAAGCAGCACTACTAACTCGAGTTTGGATAAGCTTCATGCAGGTGATCCAAGATGATCGAGTAATCTTTTACGATATGTCGAATCAGAAATCGAGAAGTCCTTTAAATTAGTAGGGAGACAGTTATAAGATCTGGCGATTCTAGCCTGAAATGACTTGTCTATTCAGTCCATTGTGATACCACATTGGTGAACTTCTCTCTTATCACTGAGTGCTGCCCGATTCCATGTTAAGCTCAATGACAAGGGACCTCCTTTTTATAGCCGAGTCCGAACGGCGTTCCACATTGCATTGAAACCACTTAGAGAAGCTTTGAAACCCTCAGAAATGTCACCAGCATTACTGAGGTGGGATAATCCACCGCTGAAAAACTTTTATGGTGTTTGGTCGAAGCAGGAATCGAACTCACGACCTTGTGTATGCAAGGCGGGTATGCTAACCATTGCACCACGGTGGCTCCGATATGCCGTTAGTAACAGATAGTTCCATTTAAATATTGTTTTATTACGAGTTCATTTGAATAAGGTATTCCTATAGGTGCATTGTTTACCAAGAAACTAGTTCGTTCGCACCTGTAAAATGTCTGTGCTAATATACTCACCATCGCTTAATGTACATAAACAAGCTAATTATTAATGCTTTTCAAACAGAAAGTATAAATAAAAAAATCTGCAATATTAAAAATATAAGCTTAATAAATGTTGAATTAGTATATCGTATTATTTTCCTATAATCATATGAACAAATAAAAACAAATTAAAAACAATACTTTGTTGATATACAAAATAAGTAAATAATTGAAAAACAAGCACGTGATACAGTTGCAAAATGATCTCAAAATAAACCGAGTTTTAACATATACCAAGAAATATATAGACATCTAAGTCAATTCACAGCACAGTTGTTTATCTGCACTCTGTAGAAGGCGATGATTTCCAATTTGTCTTTAATTTGTTATCTTCCTTTTCTTCTTTCTACTAATATTGATGTTGGGTGACATTGGATTGAAAGGAAAATTTTATTAATAATGCCCATATGCAAAACAATTTATTGATAGTTTATGGAATGAATTTATATGACAAAAGTAGGCTTGAAGTTTTCTTAACTTTTTTGTATATATGGTAAAATTATTTATACGGTAAACTTAATTCATCAGGAGACTTTCAAGGGCTCAGCAAAATGTCAAAACATATTGTTGACATTTTGACTTTTGTTTAAATTTTTAAAAATTTAAATATGAAATTCGTAAATAATTTAAATGCAGTGAAAATGCGTAAAAGTTGTTCAATGTTTTTCACTCAAAATGGATTTACATACCATTAATAAACATTTTTTATGAGTTACACAGAATTCAAACAAATATTTTTGGATTTTTTCATTAACTTTTTACTGACATTGTTCTTTGCTGCTTTTTGAGCACGGTTGGTAGATATCTACAAAAATTGTAGATTTTTACTGTTTGGTAGATTTGTAGTATTCCTGATGATTTTGCGAAATCTAGCAAAAGTATTCCTCTCCAATTAAAAGGTAATTCACATATTTTTTATATTTTTTTTCCTACAGAAATAGATTTTTGATACGCATTGTCTTTTTCATCTAGATTTATTTAAGATTTAAAAAGAATATATTTTTTTATTAATAATTTTCATTATTTTAGAAAAAGGAATCGCAAAAATAAAATGATTTTCAAAAGGAAAGCCGAACATAGTACAACCAAATCATGTTTTGGAAAGGTCGAAATGTAGACTTTTTTCCATTCCAAAAGTTCAATTATTCTTTGTGCCAAGATAAAAGAAAACTCTGAGTAATTTCTACACACAAAAAAAAAATCTGATTCAATCACGAAATTAATTGATCCAATTAATTTTTAATTGAAATGTCTTCAATCACAGAAATGATAGTACCAATTAAAATATTAATTGAAAGTCAATTAAAAAGTTAATTGATCCAATTAAAAAATTAATTGATACTATTATTTTTGTGATTGATTTTTGTTTCAATTAAAAAATTTGTCGAATCGATTAAATTTTTAATTGAATATTTTTTAAATATCAATTAAAATTTTAATTGGAAAAATTTTCGTGAAATTGTTTTGTGTGTACGATTGAACACTCTTTAAATCTTCCAAATGTCGTTACTCTTTTTTGCAAACAATCATCCTCAATGTTTGAAAATGTTTGCAGTCCTTTTTCTTAGAGTGTAGATACTATATTTATTTTTATTCTTCATTCAACACTGGCAACATGCATACACAGTCATATATTTAAGAGTTAATTAAAATAAATTGATCGAAAGAATATAAAAACATTTCTCTTTTTAGGCTCAATATCGTGGAATGATAGCAACCGCAGCTGGTATAGTTAGAGAAGAGGGACCATTGAAACTATGGCAAGGTGTTACACCGGCGCTATACAGACATGTAGTTTATAGGTAAGATAATATGAGCGCAATATATAAATATACTACTATGAGCAAAAACTAGTAAGCATTTGTTCATAATTTTAAAATTCTTTTCTGACAAATAGTTACAATGCGATGGCAATAAGGTGATATTCCTCGATCGATCCTGGCATCCGAACCTCTTAAGGCAGATTTTCAGAATGAATACTTCAAAGTAAAAAAACCCTTTTTGTTATGAATACATATTGTTTTCACGATTCGCATTCGTGATTTTCTTTCCAATCTTCTTAAATTCAAGTAGACAATACGATCAAACAGCAACAAAGTTTCTAAAGCGCTAGATCTGACCTGTCTAAAGAACTTGCCGTGCAAGCTGATGTCTCGGTTACTGAAGTTACAAAGATTCCTTCAATATATACATATGTAGCATTGTTACGTACATTCAATAAACTGACAATATTCAACCTATCCAAATAACGAGGTGTATTCGCTTGCCATACCAAACCATTTTCCACTCATCCCTATATAAGGTGTTTTGCAGAATCGGAAGTAGAATCTCAACTCATTTTTCCTAAATCAATATGTAAAGGAAAAAAATATCATCCATGGTTAATGAAAGACCAGAAAATATAGTAATTGTCCTAATATGTTCGGAATTCACATAATTTTTTTTTGCTGATTCAATCACCAAATTAATTGATCCATTTTTTAATTAAAATGTCCTCAATCACGAAAACGATAGTGTCAATCACAGTTTTAATTGGGCATAACAAATACTTGATTAAAAAATTAATTTCATTAGCAAATTTCAATTAATTTTTTATATGATTCAATTAAAAATTTAACTATTGTTGATTGTGATCCCCAATTAATTTTTTAATTAAAAACGTAACTATTTTAAATTACTATCTTAAAAAACTTACGGCAATTTTCATGTAGTTCCGTAAGACTTTAACTGTCAGTTAACAGAAAATAATTCTCTACGGTTAGCTTATACATAGGCAATGTCACAAATATATCCATAGTGCAATGTGACAAATATATCCATAGTAGCACTAACGAAGCTTCATGAAAACGGGGGTTAATATTTTTAGTTTGATTAAAAAATTTAATGTTTGAAATAAATTTTTAATTAAAAATTATACATTTTTTTTTAACTGGCTTAGTCTTCCGAGTTTGATTAAAAAGTTAATTGTATCAAATAATTTGTTAATTAAAAAATTTAAAAATTTCAATCATTGGCTTAATTATTTTAATGTTTCTATCTTGATTGATTTTCTGTGAATGGCGGAAAAAAGCATATATGTATAGCAAAAGTATAGAAATGATTAATTTATCTTAAAATATGCAATATTCCCTAAGCTCCTTTGGCAATATAAATTTTATAAGAATAATTTATTTTTTCCATGTTTCAGTGGTGTTCGAATTTGCACATACGATTTCATGCGCAAAGAATTAGGCAAAAATGAAAAAGGACAAAATGTATCTTTGCCAGTGTGGAAATCAGCCCTATGCGGTGTTTCTTCTGGTGGTTTGGCTCAATGGTTAGCATCTCCAGCTGACTTAGTAAAAGTACAAATACAAATGGAAGGTAAACGCCGTTTAATGGGTGAACCGCCACGTGTACACAGTACTGCTCATGCTTTCAAAGAAATTCTGCGACGTGGTGGTATCAAGGGCCTGTGGAAGGGTAGTATACCTAATGTTCAGCGAGCAGCATTGGTAAATTTAGGTAATGTACTATGAACCAAAAACTAATATTGGACAAGAAATATATATATAACACAAACTATTTTAATTCAATTCTAGGTGATTTGACTACTTACGACACAATTAAACATTTGATTATGAACAAATTGCATATGCCCGATTGTCACACGGTACATGTATTGGCGTCAGTATGTGCCGGATTCGTTGCTGCTTTTCTAGGTACCCCTGCTGATGTTGTCAAGACGAGAGTTATGAATCAACCCACAGACGAAAAGGGCAGGTATGTACAGTTCTTACAAAAATTTGGATATGTGTTGATGTTTACTTTGAATTTACGTGTTGTGTTCAATGAATCCTATTGATAGGTACTTAGTCTCACAATATGATGTAAGAGTATGACAAGAAAACAATTTACTATGGTTTTAATCAAATCTGTCTACTGTCGAAATTTCTGCCAAAGGGTATATTTAACTTCGATTTGATATTACTCAATATCGGTCTCTGGTTTCACTTGGTTTTGAAAGATAAATCACGCAGAGATTTAAAGAAATGCTGTGTACAGTGACTTTTCTGTTACTGTTACCAATAAAATGTTTTAAAGTGTTTCAATGTGGTCGTAATTCGGTATCGGAAAACAGCTTCCACAGTATAAAGTGAGAAATATTGGACGATTCCATATTAACAGACCGCGGATTTCATTGCAGGAAGTGTATAACAACATATATTCTTTTTTTCGAAATAAAAAATAACCTTGAAAACATAATGGTTTTCTTAGCGTTACACAAAAATAAAGGCGGCCCTTTTTGAGTTCTCCAGTAATATGAAATATGTGATACATTGTCGATTTGTATTTATAAGATTTGAATTTCAAGTTTTTGTTGGTTTTTGACAAAAAATATCTCCAAACCTTTCCCAATATCATTGCAGTCCCATTCTATAATTCTTTATTCGACTTTATTTTTTGTTTATTTTGCAATACCATACTTGATAAGATCATTTGCGCAGAACCCATCAATATGTCACCAATTTTAACCTACACACAATTGTACTACACTATAATAGAAATTCATATGTCAAGATTAGTGCCTTAACAATTAGCACACATTCACATATTTCGTGGGGTCTTATCAAAAACAAACAAACAAAAAAGAAATATAAAGTGAGTTTGCCTTTAATGGAGGCACGGTCTCTTAGAGTCTGATATGATTCTTTTTTGCTTCCACTCCCTCTTGCCGTAAAAAGTTTGTGATTGATTCGTAATCAACAAAATTATCGTATATAGTATATAATTAATTTGAAATTTTAATTTTATTAAAACTCTAAATGGTGACAAATTTTTTAGCTTAACAATCATGTTTTATTACAAAATGAGAAAATGCTAGAAACTATAAATTAATTCATATTGGTCAGATATTGTTTATGAATGGTTGTTGCCAATAAATTAACTTTATCTTTACGATATTTAATTATCTTCAATATATTTATGTTGAATCCACTTGACCCTGATTAATTCTTTCAAGTGGTTAGAAATTAAATCTTTGTATTGTTATGAGTAACTTCTAGCATATATACCACCAATATAAAATAACCTCATTATATTTGACATATAAAAAGTTTTAATCCAGATAAAACAGAGAGTTTTCTGGTTTACTTGAAATGGAAAGTAGGAGCGTAGGTGGAGTTCTCTACATATACACCAGGTGCTCCCTAAAGGACCGAGCGCTTTTTCTTATTACGTAAAAAACAAATAGGGAATTCCATGTTCCCCAATTCCTCGATACCTTGATGGATCTACAATTTCTAATCCAAATAATTGAACCGATTTACGTAAATTTTTTCCCGAGAGCATGAGGGTTGTCTTTTATATTTCGAAAATAGGTTTATTGTTTTTCAAAATATTGCTCATTAAGATCTATACAAATTAGCCAATTGTCAAAGCACTTTTGCCGCTCTGATTGAGGTTTCTCCAAAACATACATTCTGAACGCATCAACCGATTCTTTAAGTGTAAAAAAACGTTGAAATCTCATTTTATTTTTTATGTACGGGAATAAAAGTCATTCGGTGCCTAGTCAGGACTATATGGCGGATGACCCATCAAATCGTAATCGTGAGTGTGCGTGAGTAACGAATTTCGGAAAAATACGCTGAAGAAAATAATCTCGCCAACGGACAAAAACGCTCACGAGTTGAATTCATTTACAATTTTAGTGACACCAGGGACGTTAAGAGTTCAATAACACTCTCGATTTTAAACATATTCATGTTTTCAAACACGTCCCCAAAGTAAATTACACGTAAAACTATTCGTGAGTCACGACATTTTCCGTGAGTCACGATATTTTTCGTGAGCCACGACATTTTCGTTCGTGAGTACAAATTCTCTTTTCGTGATTGTACGTGAGTCCTACCAAACAATATCGTGCGTGTGCGTGAATAAGATTGTTCCGTCGTGAGTGTGCGTGAGCATGTGCACACCTATATGTGGGATTCAACGCGAAAAATTTTTTAACGGTCAAATGTTCATGCAATATTGAATGTATGCTGGATCTAATGCCTAGGGTTGTTTTAATCTCACGATAGGTCACATGACGATATTGCAATATCAGTTGGCGTACAATGATGCTGTATCAATGACTAATTTTGGACGACATTCCCGAAATTCGTCTTGGAATGAACTACGAAACCGGTTGAATTCCCCTTACTATCGATAAACACTGGTTCTTGAGGGAGTTTCGGCGCCAAAAAAAATGCATTAAGTTCATCGATGCACTGTTGTTGATTTAATCCACGTCGAAAGTTGTACGATTTAATTAAATTTTTTCGGCGATATGAATCTTTTAAGTTGCTGTAAACAACGCAAATATCGCTCGCATGTCAAAATCTTCCGAGTACCTATAACCTCAAAAATGTCAAGCTTTACGATAGAGATTTTGGTTTCCAACACTGGGGTTGCCCAATACCGAAATATAAAAAGGCAAAACTCATACATTTTATTTATTTCTTTAAATTGAAATAAAATTCAGCGGCGTTTTTACTAGAGGTGTGCGCGTGACTAAAATGTTACTTCCACTCACGCACATTTACGAAGCAAAATGTTTATTCACGCACGCTCACACACGATACGTGTTGTAGCCAATCCCACTCACGCACATTCACGAAATGAAAACCAGTACTCGCGCACGAACTACTTTTAAAGATTAACGTTCACGCACGATTCAATTCTCGTGATTCACGCCAAATTCACGAGCCCACGACATTTTCCAAACGGAAATCAACAAAGGTAACAAACTTCAAAAATAGAATATAGTTCGAGAGCTAAATTAATTTCAGTTAATTCATACGAGTATGAATTAAATCTTGATTTTTTTCGTGAGCTCGACTTTGCAGAAAATTTATTCACGCACATTCACGAACCGATTTTATTTCACGCATTCGCGAACCGATTTATATCACGCACGACATATTTATTTTAGTCCCATTCACGCACATTCACGAGACTTGCTTTGGATTTTGTTCACGACTCACGTGATTCAGGTGTGAATCACGCGTGTCACGCGCACAACTCTAATTTTTACTTTCTTGTGTATAAAGGGCCTCTATTTGAATTGATAAAATCTTTCCTATTGAGGCCAAAGTTGAAGTTGAAACTGGGCTGGATGATGAGTTTTGGACACTGCCTTGGAAAATTAAAATTAAGAAGCGGTGGAAAAAAGTATTGTCATAACGTATTATACAAAATTACTAAATAAAAACCGATGAAATAAATGAAAATATGTGTTTTACTATAGTACTTGGACCAGATACTTTTCAATTGACCTCTTTCTTTAAATTGCATTGTTTTCAATATATTACTGAAATTCTAATAATCCCACATTTTTTATTTGCAGAGGACTTTTGTACAGAGGAGCAATAGACTGTCTACGCCAAACGGTAAACAAAGAAGGATTCCCTGCTCTTTATAAGGGATTTTTGCCTTGTTGGATACGTATGGCACCATGGTCTTTGACATTTTGGCTATCATTTGAACAAATACGCACAATGATTGGTGCATCTAGCTATTAATTCCATAAACACGCACACATACACACTATTAACGGCAAGTTATGTTTGTTTTTTTGTTTAATCCGACTATCGGAAGAAAAATTCGCATACATAATATACATATAAAGAACTATTGCATGAAAATGTATATCCATACATACAAATCTGTTATATTCGAAATTCGTGATCGTCAATAACTGATAGTAGTGTGGCCCTTTAGCCAATGTGACAGTGCCTTTAAAAATGCGCCAAATAATAAATTTTGAGAAATTATAATAAAAGTATACAAATGTACGTTGAAAAACCGATCAAGTTGAAAAATAATTAAACTGCATTGGCGATAAAAACATTTAAATCGAATATAATTCGATATATGTGTATATACAAGGGTGTGTGCATATACATGTGAATGTATTTGTTGTTATATTTTTGCGTTATTTCCTAACCATAGAAGTAGCCTTTGTTAAATCTTAATCATTTTTCGAAAACAAAAAGCAACTCCTATTTCAGTGCCTATAATTTTAGATATCTTTGCATATGCATATGTACAAAATAATTATCTCTATACTCTTGAGTTTGGCTAAACAAAAAAAAAACAAGAAATGGTTTAAAACAATGTTGAACATTGAATTATTACTCTTATATAGAACAATTTAAAATAGTTATAACTTATATATACATAGTTGTTACACAATTGCTTCGTTTTATTTTATTGGGTCAGTTATATTTTTTATACTAATAATTTTTTTAAAACATTTTTGTTGTTATATATGCATATAAAAATTATTAGCTAAAAAAAGTTATGCCTTGTTTCGGTAGATATATGCGAAAAGTTCTTTAATTTTTTTAGCACTCCAAATAAAAGTAGACTTTTGCGAAGGCTACCATATATTATTTATTCCTTAAATTTATGCTTTATAATTTGATGTTTGTTATATGTTATGGTGTAACTGCATAAAAATTGTAATAAAAAATGAAACGAAATAATGAAACGATAAAGCAAGTGACAATATCAACAAAATATTTTTATTAATAAAACAGTAAAATTACAAAAGATGGAAAATCATTTGTTTTTATTATTATCGTTTTGATGAGACAGATAAAGAAGTGGGGCATTGCAATCTCCCAGCAAATAAGAAAAATAGACAAAAATAATTTCAATTGTTGATTAAATATTGATATTATAACAAAAACATTGGTTGAGTTTCCAAATCCTGACCCAGAAAAATCAAAAAATTATGGAAAAAATCATTTACTCACGTGAATTGTTGTAGTTTTCTTGTTCGAATCTTTGCTGAAAAATGTCATTCCCGATATCGACAACATGCTTTAAAATACACGTAGCGCCAATTTTGCTTTTCATCAATTAACAATAACCGTTAACTTCAAATCCGGACCACATAAGTATCCCAGGAAAAAAAATTTGGAAGTTCTTCCAAAGGCATAACTTTAAAAGCACTTCGCGAAGATGCACTCCAAATGATGTTCTTTATTTTAACTCCCCAGGAAGTTATTTTATATCAATTTTTTATAACTTGGTTTTTTCATACTTTTAATGGGTAATTTTAACTTTTTTGTTTCATAAAATGGTACAAATCATTTAAATTTTGTCGAAAAAATGCTAAATCCAATCTGAAAAAATTGTGATTTTTGACAACATTTGAGTTCAAACGTTTCCGACAAGCGTTAGAATCCATTAAAAATTATAAAAAATTATTTATTTGACAAAATATTACAGAATTTTTTAATTTACATCCAAAACATTGAATTCGGATCACACCTAAAGAAGTGATGTAAATTCAGTGCAACGGCTGTTGAAATGGAGGACTTCCGTCCTATGAGAAGCCCATGTTAAAGTCATCGCTTCTGCGTCAATTTTGCACCACTTCCGGATCCAAAAAGAACATTTTCATTGCTTTTTTGGCGACGCTTTTTTTTGCTGGGTAGTAAAGAAGTTTCCCACGATGATCCGATGCAGTGAAGTCGATGTGAAGTCAACCTGAACTAAAGGATTATTGACTCAAAATTATTATGAATTAATATCCTCTAAAGTTTTTAGAAGATTAAGAAAGTTCTATGCAAAATGGGCGCCGAGTGAGCTCATCTTTGACCAAAATCAACATCGAGTTGATGAATCGAAACATCGTTTGGATATGATACAATTTAACAAATTCTTGAGTCGATATATGGTAAATATTGGTCCAAAATTTCATTTGAAAGTCCAATTGTAAACGGAACATTCGGCTGGAATGCCTGTGGTGTCCGTAGTTAAGGATGACCATCAAATAATTTTCATTTACAGCCTTGAAAAAGGATGGACCCTAAAACAAAAAAGCATATCGCACATTTTGCCCTTTGGGATTCTCCTCGTTGAACAAAGTTCATAATTCAATCAAGATTTTAAATGTGAAGGCATTTGGAATCGTTTGTTTTTTATTTCTTTTGAATTTTTTCATGTATTTATGAAATAAAACTATATTTTCATCTGATACTATTAATATTTTGGTCTTACAATTTACGATATTATTACAAGTTTGTTGCCATTCGATATGGCAACATTAGGCATGATGAATCTCACTTGTTGAAAGGACACACAAAGGACAATAAAAAAAACAAAATCAACAGAACAAAATGACATTTAGCACATAAATTGCTATATTTATGTGTGGATACGGTTTTGACAATGTATAACTAACTTGACTAGAAGTTGAGGAAAATTTTTACTATTCTAATCCTAAAGCGTAATTTATGCCCTGGACGATGAAAAAAATCAGCGGTTGCCAGGCTACCAAAAAGCGAATCCAATCCAAAAGACGGCCATACAGAACATGAGGGCGCTCCCATCTAAATATTCAAAGTAATTATAATTTATATTGATCAAGTTATATAGTAATTTAATTAATCTTACGGATTGCAAAACATCTTTTTCAGGTCCACCTTTTCTTTGCAATAGGGGCATGTTTGCTTTTTACCCACTATGCACCAACCTCGTATGCAAAATTCATGAAATACATGATTACACGACAGCTTGTACGTATTTTCTATAATACCTTCCTCTTTTTCACTAACTAACAGCTGATTTCCACATACAGCACAGACATTTTCTTCCAAATGTCTAGTGGGTATACCCTGAGGAGTATAATACTAAAAATATAAATTAAAATATGTGAATAATTATTGACTTTAATCTACACTAATAGAGAACATTTTACCCCAATTAATGATGCCATTTTCTCTGAACATATTTCTGATATATCTCTCCCAAGGACTCCAATATAAAGTCCATAGAATACAAACATCAAGCCAACGTCCATCCATACATTTGGTGCTTGATTAAAAATAAAATTAAAACCTAAGAAGGTGGCCATCATTATCAGATAACCAACGATTCCAAGGCCATAACTTAACTTGTAGATAAAATAAAACCATTTGTAAACCAGTCTATAACAATATGGAAAAGATTATGATTGAACGTTAAAGAATAACAGTTTTATTACCTTGGAGTTGTTCCCTCGATGGGTTTACTAATAGCCTTTCTTATTACTATTGCTGTTATTATCGAAAATATGGACCAAATTATAATAAAACGTATCCATCCATAAAAAAATGATATTCCAAGAGGTATGACCCACATTGCCAACAATGTGACAGCCTAAAATAGAGAAAGTATATTGAAAAGGAAATCTCCAAATAATTCTGCAAAAAACGAAGAAGCGGCAAGGGTACATAGTAAAAGATTTAAGAGACCTTTATAGCTGACAAGTTGCAAAGATTCTTCCTAAATATCATACAGAATCATGTTTCTAAAGCGATAAAGAGCAGCAAGAGCTCAAAATCTATTAGGCCGATTGAAGTTAGCTCATTGTAGATAATACGATTTGTTTCCGAAATATATCTTGACTTTTAGTCCCAAAAATCCTTAAAAATGTTACATATTGCTGCACAAACCGCTATTGCTTTATATTAGTTAATAAAAAAATGTTGAACTTAAATTCAATATGAATGCAAGGCCGAGGGAAACCATAGTGCATATGTCCTCACGCAAAAGGATAAAAGCGAAAATGGTTTTAATCCAAGAATTATAATTATAAGTAAAAAAATATTTACAGATGGGCTTATTGAAATAATGCATCTACTACTTTTCGATATATTGACCAGTCTGGGGCATAGCTTCGAGCTATCATTGTGATTGGAAAAAGGGCGATACTCAAAATAATTACAGACATTCAACACATTCCACTGAACCAAAAGTACTTCTAACAAAAAATGCTAAGTCTCAATTTTGCAATAAAAATGGCGGAAATTTGTTTGAGATATTTTATTTTTTTTTTTTATTTATCGAACTCAAAAACCTTTGGCCTGCACAACTCTCTCTGCGATGGCTTAATAGTTCGGCAATAACGATGGAAGTCCTCCAATGGTTGCGAAAAAACAACAAATGGTGTGAACACTTCAAGGAATTTGAATTCAATTATGTTTATTCGGTGTCATAAAACCCAAAGTATTTGTGGTTAATAAAGGATCCCGTAACTGCGCAAAACATGGAAGGAAGAACTGACCAATTGAAACAAAATTTTCCAATTATGATAGAAACTTTCATGTTCGGAATAAATTTCTCAATTTTCTCCGCTCAATTACGATTCTACAAGGCGAGTTATGTTGATCTAAAACGAATTTCAGGTATGTGGATTAGGACTCTGTATGCAAGGTGATCATGGTAACCATTGTCACAATGGATGCGACAGTATTACCACGTAAGCTTTGATAAAAATTAATTAACTACTATGTGAAATCACTAACTAACCAAAATGTTTTTTTTAATATCATTTCATTCTGTAAAAAGAATTTAAAACATGTTTCTTATCTTATCGTACAAATTGCACTGAATAGCTGAACACTTTTTATATACTTACAGAGTAGGATCTATAGTGTTTTTGTTTCCATTGTACTAAGGCTATTTGAGCCACGATTAAAGTTATAAACAGTACCAGCACCATTTCTGAATGCATTTGTTCGTGGCCTCTATGTTTTTCATGCATCATTTGGTGATCATATCTGCGGGTTCCAAATGGATAACATTATTATTAGCTAACATCATAGTAAATACTACAAGAAAAATTACCTTAATTTTTCCTCGGGCGTCATATCGGCGATGGACTAAGATGAAAAAAACAGTCTCAGAGTTAGACTGGGTTAAAAAATGTAATTGCAATTCTTTGATTACCTTATTAAAGTCGACGGGTGCATGAAGGCTCCGATGATCCATTTTTTGTTTTTGAATCCTATTGGATAATTATAAATTTGTGTTATTTAAAGAGATTTGTTGACAAATCATTAGTTAAATATAAAAAAAGCTGAAGTATGTTCGTCCAGCCTTGTTAAAATAGACAACATATAGCATTCACAATAGTATGTCGCACAATGAAATGTCACAATCTGAATGATTCAGGAGTAGTGTTGCCATAAAAAACAATATGTGTTCGAACACATCAACGTCGATAAGCGACTGACGAATTACATATCTCATTAATGCGTCTTATGCGCTTTACAGACTATCAGTTATTCCGGACGACAGAGCTCGTGTCGAACATATCCCATATATTGTGCACATTATAAGTTAAGTCCGAAGGCATAATCGATACTGCTGCATGTTTATGGGATCGATAACATATTTACCGATTATTTAGTCATCGCCGACAAGTCGTATCGATCCGACACTTTGTAACATTTTTCACAAACACCGACATTCCGTCCGGAATAACTGATAGTCTGTAAAGCGCATTACAAAATATAAGTTTTTCCGTGTGTTTGTAAAGAATCTCGCAGTGTGTCCAATCGATATGACAATTCGTTGTTATCGAGCCCATAAACATGCAGCAGTATCGATTATGCCATCGGACTTATAATGTGGCCAATATGTGGGATATGTTCGACACGAATTGAGTCAATAAGGTAAATGAGAATAACGGGCCCGTGTTGTTTTTACGAAAACAAATTTCATCTTCCTCACTTTCATGAATGCCGTGGCAGGAAACTTACTGCTAAGAATAATTTTCAATTAAAAGCCCGATAACGAAAATATCTTCAGTTTGCTTTTTGTTAACTAATAGCTAAAGCATAACCAACAACATGGAATGGTCGTAGTTATAAGGTTGTTATAAGGTAAAAAACCCGGTTTGTTAAATACTATGAGCGTCAAAAGTGTGTCAACACCAAAAAACATTTTGCATTTCGTAAGATTATTGAAAACCCATAAAACATATATAGTTTTGTTCAACTAAATATAAAGTTTTATTCAACCGTATGAGAATAAAAGTGAAAAAACAACAAAATTCTTTCTTAACAACATTTGTATAAAAACCTCAACATTTTACGCGTCAAAAGTCAGTCAACACTTGGATCACAACTTATTTATTATTGACTCACTTGGCGTACCGTTACTTTTGCACGAAGTAATGCGCTTTACAGATTATCAGTTATTCCGGACGGGATGTCGGTGTTTGTAAAGAATCTTACAATGTGTCGGATCGATACGACTTGTCGGCGATGACTAAATAATCGGTAAATGTGTTATCGATCCCATAAACATGCAGCAGTATCGATTATGCCTTCGGACTTAACTGATAATGTGCACAATATATGGGATATGTTCGACACGACCACTGTCGTCCGGAATAACTGATAGTCTGTAAAGCGCATAATGCGCTTTACAGACTATCAGTTATTCCGGACGGAATGTCGGTGTTGGAAAGAAATCGTAGAGTGTGTCAATTCGGTCAGATTTGTATACGATAAATTTATTATCGAAAGCTATCGATTATCGTTTAGTTTTGAATTATCGAAATTTGCTGAAAAATAATCAAGAAGAAGAAAATGGAAAACGGTAAAAAGCGCCATATTCCAAATAATTTAATGCAAGAAGAGCAACGCAAAGTTTTGGCCAAATAATCCTCAAACACTTTACGTAACAAAAAAAATACTAATTTTTTGAAAATCTATCTTCAAACAAAATGGACCACGTATTTACCATCGAATTTATTGAATTATACAAGAAGTGCCCACAACTATGGAAAATAAAATCAGATGAGTATAGGAACAAAAACTTACGTCAAATGGGCTATGACGTTCTACTGCAAAAATGCAGAGCCCATAATAATACGGCAACGGTAGAGGACGTTAAAAAAAAGAATAATATTAGAAGCGCATATAGACGCGAACTAAAAAAAAATTCGACAGAGCGAAAGATCTGGCACTGGAACGGCCAGTGTATATAAGCCCACTTTGTGGTACTACAAGCACCTATCCTTCCTTTCGGACCAAGAAAGTCAAGAAGAAGGAACCTGTTCGGAGGAGCTTTTGGAGGAGTTTTTAGATGTTGACGTAAGTAATTATATTATCTAAATTTTATTCGTAATGTTTTAACAATTCCCAGTTCCAGTTTTATTTTTTATATGTTCACATTTTCTACAATAAAACAAGTAAGGAAAGTCTAAAGTCGGGCGGCGCCGACTATATTATACCCTGCACCACTTTGTGATCCACATTTTCAATACCATCTGAATTCCTTCAAATTTGTTGAGTGCTGTATATAAAGGTTTGTGTTCCCATATACATACATTTAAATCTGAACCGACAATATATTTAAGGCTTCTTAGTGGAAAATATATTTAAGACTTGTTAGAAAAGCTATTGACTTAAAATTTAAGTCGGTGAATGCCCTGGGTGGAACACAATGTTAGTAGAAAATAATATGGGATTATATATGAACCAATTTAAAGGCAACTTCGCAAAAGTGTATTTATGATTTATCGGCTGATAGTTATGTATTAGAAGTTTAGGAAAATTGGAGTCATTTTCACAAAATTTCGACTAAGCTGTGGTGGTTTTGCAAAGAAAATGTTGGTATTTTGACAAAATCAGAAAAACATATATATGGCAGCTATACCTAAATGTACTAGTGCAAAATTTAAACTAAATTGGGCTAAAACTCTGGCTTCAGGGACCATATAAGTCCATATCGAGCGGAAGATATATATGGGAGCTATATCTAAATCTCAACCGATTTCAATAAAAATTGGCGCACTTGACCCTATTGCTAATTCTTCTCCGTGTACAAAATTTCAACTAAATCCGAGAAAAACTTGGCCTATTTGGTCATATGAGTGTAAATCGGGCGAAAGATATATATGGGAGCTATATCTAAATTTGAACCGATTTCAATAAAATTTGGCACACTTGACTTTATTGCTAATTGTACTCCTAGTGAAAAATTTCAACCAAATTGGACTAAAACTCTGGCTTCGGAACCCTTATAAGTGCATATCGGGTGAAAGATATATATGGGAGCTATATCTAAATCTGAACCGATTTGTACCAAAATCAATAGGGTTCTATTCTGACCCAAAACACATACCTGTGCCAAATTTGAAGTCGATTGGACTAAAACTGCGACCTAGACTTTGATCACAAAAATGTGTTCACGGACAGACGGACATGGCTATATCGACTCAGGAGCCCATCCTAAGCATTTTTGCCAAAGACACCATATGTCTATCTCGTCTCCATAGTTTACTATACCGATGGTCAATCGTCTGTATGTATATGTAATTTTGTGTGCAATGTACAGCACTCAGTTTATGTCCAATCGTTCTCAAATTCCGAGTTTTACTTTGACTCGGAGACAATCGCTATTGATTTTGAAAAAATATGTTCATATTTAAATATAGCTCCCGATTTACACTCATACGACAACGGTAGGGCAAAATTTCACTCTGAATTACTTAAACTTGTGCACTGAAAATAGAATCACATTTAGAAAAACCTCCTAAATAAAAATTGTCTGCTATTTATAAGTTCGAATACATAAACATGTTTTAGTTTGATAAAAACAAAATATGAACTTGGCTATTGTAATACAATTAAAACAATATGTATGAATATCTATAGTATTTACCCAAAAAGCTGAATATATATGTAGTACTGTAATGCCCCCTCAAAACGGTCAATAAAAATTTGTTATATCTCAGCCATATGTCAGAAATACGTAATAACGTTTATAAGATATAAAAAACAAACAAAATTTGTACGTACCAATAACCATTCTCACAAATTTTAGCAAATTAGTTTGGTTAGCTTCTAAATATGAGCAAAAAAATCGATGCTGTCGCGCCAGTTATAATAATTCTACGTACATTCATTAATACAATAAAATAAAGTTAATAATACTTGTATTCAAGTCTATTTTGTACTCAATTATGGTGCCACCAGAGATGGTCTGTATCAAAAATTTTTAGGTTTGCGACTGTCGCAAAGTTGTTAACGTCACATACGCGTAGTTGTTGTAATTTAGTACTCTTCAATTCAAATACTTTGTTATATTGTTAATTTTTTAGTCATAGCAATCTTTGCATTTTTGGTTGAAAAATTTTTTTCTGTGTTTGAAGTTTTCAAATGTTTTTTTCTTCTTTTTTTTTGTGTTACCAATAAACGTTTATTTAATTTGTACACCACGGCAATTTTATTTGGGAATTTTGGAGTCACGCATTTTTCTGCTGCGTGGAATACTAAATAAAGGAAAAATCCTACAGTAGTAAATGTAGAAAAAGTCACAAAAGTCGAAAACTCAAAAAACTGTAGTCTAGTTAGCTAGGCAACGAATTCGATTATATCCAAGACGATGGAATGTGAAGTTTCAATTCTTTGGAATGTTCACAATATTGCTTTTGCACAAGTAGGGGGCTTTTCTCGTCCTTCCTTAGCTTAAAGTTCAGCCTCCTCAAGGTATTTTGAGCACTCACCAACGGGAATTTCGATACCACCTAAGAAAATGGGCTTGACCGCGGGAAAACTTTCATAAATGTCTGCAGAAACTGGTAAAATTAATTAATAAATGTTCACAACTTCTATTCCAAATAAGGTTTTCTGCAATGGGTTTATGGGTTTTGCGACATACTTTTATACTGACGCAAATGTGTGTCGCAAATGTCACAGTTTGTGACAGGCCAATCCTGGGTGCCACTATACGCTGCACCAAAGCAAAAAGAAAGTAGGTTCACATGAGTTCAAAAACATATTAATGAACAGCCTTTGGTCAGAGTTTAGGCTGTTTTCCTATGGACAGAGAATAAACTGGCCTACGCTAAACAAAATGGTATACGTGACTAGTTTCGGTCTTACTTTCGAATATCTATCACTGCAACGATCATAGATATTGATTCATACGCTTAAACATAGTTGGAAAATGTTCTTTAACCTTCTTTACGGTGCTATTATCACGGTCGAAGTAATGTCTGCACAGTTTCCTGGTCTGGCCCACACGTGATAATTGGACAATATTGATTTCTTTATATGGCTGCTGTGATATAGTCGAAAGCATATTGTTGGACGTTTGTGGTTGGAATTTTTGGAATCAATAGTACCGTTGTTTACAGATTTTTTTAGCGGCAACCTTACTCTTAAAAATGCTCCAGGCACAAAAGTCCAACGGATTGAGATCATTTGGTGGTCATTTAGCGATATAAATTAAGCAAGAAACCTCCTTTTTAAGCCACTCTTGGATGAAGCATACTGGGTGTTTAATCCTCTTTCAATTTCCGTGGCCCGCAGCCAAAAATAACATTTGCTCTTGGAGGTGATCATATTCCTCATCTACGTGTAACGAAAGTCACTTGTAGTTTTCCAGCCAATTATAACGAAATCACACTACCACGTTGGAATTCAATCACAAATAATTGAACGCAATAGATGAAAATACTTTTGTAAGCTTGCATGGTGTGCGAAGGCGATTGTGACAGCATTCCTGGTCTCGATACCTTGTGGCGACTGCTGTGAAAGAAATTGGAAATTTTATTTATAAATTTTCGATACATTCTAATGTGGCAAACTTACTAGATACTGCATTTGCATTTGACTCATCATTTGCTGTTAAGGATTAAATTGGACACGATGGTTATATTTACACACTAATTAACAAACACAGGCTATTTAAATAAATATTTATTATGATTGAGAAGGGTTGCCATTGTAGTTTCCCAAAAATATTAAAAATTCGTAGCCGCAATTGTGAACGTCTCGATATTATCTCAAGTTGATATTACTAAGTTAAAATAGTAGATGTGAATCAGTGCTGCCGCTAGTGAAAAATTGAGTGAAGTAGATTTTGGAGAAAAGTGGAGTAGATTGAATAAAATTGAAGTAGCATACATTTTTGAAAACAAAACAATAGAATTCATTTTATTATACCCTCCACCATAGGATGGGGGTATATTAACTTTGTCATTCCGTTTGTAACACATCGAAATATTGCTGTAAGACCCCATAAATTATATTCTGGGTCGTGGTGAAATTCTGGGTCTATCTGAGCATGTCCGTCCGTCTGTTGAAATCACGCTAACTTCCGAACGAAAGAAGCTATCGACTTGAAACTTGGCACAAGTAGTTGTTATCGATGTAGGTCGGATGGTATTGAAAATGGGCTATATCGGTCCACTTTTACGTATAGCCCCCATATAAACGGACTCTCAGATTTGGCTTGTGGAGCCTCTAAGAGGAGCAAATTTCTTCCGATCGGGTTGAAATTTGGTATATGTATATGGTCCCAAACAGCCATGCACAAATTGGTCCAATTCCCCCCTATAAAACGATCCTCAGATTTATATGGGGGTTATAATAATCAACCAAAACTTTATTTCTGTAGAAAATTTTGTCAAAATTTTATTTCTATAGAAAATGTTGTCAATATTTTATTTCTATAGAAAATTTTGTCAACATTTTATTTATATAGAAAATTTTGTCAAAATTTTACTTCTATAGAAAATTTGGCAAATATTTTATTTCTATAGAAAATTTTGCAAATATTTTATTTCTTTAGAAAATTTTGTCTAAATTTTATTTCTATAGAAAATTTTATCAAAATATTATTTCTATAGAAAATTTTGTCAAACTGAATTATAAACGTATTTAATCGGCCTTCTTTGTTTAAAATATACCCCGTATGGACTAACTTACAATTTAGAAGACGGTGTTAAGGAATTTGAAGTGTTATCGCAACCCAAGTAGTTGCATTGTAGATGACAGTCTTTAGTAGAAGTTTCTACGCAATACATGGTGGAGGGTACATAAGATTCGGCCTGGCCGAACTTACGGCTGTATATACTTGTTTTAACATAAAAATACTATAAAACCAGTAAGGAAAGTCTAAAGTCGGGCGGGGCCGACTATATTATACCCTGCACCACTTTGTAGATCTAAATTTTCGATACCATATCACATAAGTCAAATGTGTTGGGGGCTATATATAAAGGTTTGTCCCAAATACATACATTTAAATATCACTCGATCTGGAAGAATTTGATAGACTTCTACAAAATCTATAGACTCAAAATTTAAGTCGGCTAATGCACTAGGGTGGAACACAATGTTAGTAAAAAATAAATATGGGAAACGTTTTAATCTGAAGCAATTTTAAGGAAATTTCGAAAAAGTTTATTTATGATTTATCGCTCGATATATATGTATTAGAAGTTTAGGAAAATTAGAGTCATTTTTACAACTTTTCGACTAAGCAGTGGCGATTTTACAAGGAAAATGTTGGTATTTTGACCATTTTTGTCGAAATCAGAAAAACATATATATGGGAGCTATATCTAAATCTGAACCGATTTCAACCAAATTTGGCACGCATAGTAACAATGCTAATTCTACTCCCTGTGCAAAATTTCAACTAAATCGGAGTTAAAAATTGGCCTCTGTGGTCATATGAGTGTAAATCGGGCGAAAGCTTTATATGGGAGATATATCCAAATCTGAACCGATTTCAAGCAAATTTGGCACGCATAGTAACAACGCTAATTCTACTCCCTATGCAAAATTTCAACTAAATCGGAGCAAAAAATTGGCCTCTGTGGGCAAATGAGTGTAAATCGGGCGAAAGCTATATATGGGAGCTATATCTAAATCTGAACCGATTTTGCTGATATTTTGCAAGTTTTTCGAGACTCATAAAATATTCGGATGTACGGAATTTGAGGAAGATCGGTTGATATACACGCCAATTATGACCAGATCGGTGAAAAATATATATGGCAGCTATATCTAAATCTGAACCGATCTGAACCAAAATCAATAGGGATCGTCTTTGAGCCGAAACAGGACCCTATACCAAATTTTAGGACAATCGGACTAAAACTGCGAGCTGTACTTTGCACACAAAAATACATCAACAGACAGACAGACAGACGGACATCGCTAAATCGACTCAGAATTTAATTCTAAGCCGATCCGTATACTAAAAGGTTGGTCTATGATTACTCCTTCTTGGCGTTACATACAAATGCACAAACTTATTATACCCTGTACCACAATAGTGGTGAAGGGTATAAATATCGTATTAAAAATCTGATATTTATTAATGGAATGGAATAACATTTACGAAAATTGAACAATAGGTTTTTTGGTAATTTTCCTGGTAAAGTTTTTGCGTTTTATTTTAGCACTGGTTATCAGTGCAAAAAGAAAACAGCTCTTATGATGTATTTATATCCACTACCTATTTACCAGAAGTTCAAAAATGAAAAGATAGCACAAATATACATTAATTTGTTAACAGCATGATTATATTTTATTATTGTTGAAGTAAGTACAGAAATCGTTTCTAACAAGTTTTCCCAAAGATGAAAGATTATCATCTATATTATTATCATTGTTACAATTTTGTTGTGGTATCTCTGCCATTTTTCTATTTTGTAAATATGCATTCGGAGTTTTAGATTTTAAAAAGTTGTGGAGATAGCATATTGCAAGCACAACAATTCTAGTTTTTGCGGGGCTAAGGTTAATAGTATCTAAGAGTATTCTGAATCTTGATGCTATAATGCCGAATGCATTTTCTACAATCCTACGTGCGCGTGACAATCGGTAATTGAAATAAATTTGCTCTATTGATAATGTGGGCGTACAATAAGGTTTCATAAAATGTTTTCCTAATGGAAAAGCATTGTCGGTTACAAAAACATAAGGCAATTCAATATTAAAATTATTAATTCGTTCTGAATTAGGTAGGTTCAACTGGCCAGATTCGTACATACTACGGATTTTGCTGTTGGCATAGACACCTCCGTCTGAAACACGTCCATTGGCTCCAACCTCAACCATCAAAAATTCACAATTAGCATTAACCAAAGCCAAAAGCACAATACTGAAGTTTTTTTTTGTAATTGAAATAGTACGATCCTGAGTGGTTCGGTTTTCTTATTTTAATATGTTTTCCATCCATTGCTCCTATGCAATGTGGAAAGTTCCATAAATTTTCAAAATCAACTGCGACTTCTTTCCAATCATCTTCACATCTTGGCAACTGCAAATAAAAATTTTAATAGAGTATTAATTTCTATGGTTTTATTGTACATCCTATTTAACAGTCAATACAAAAATATATTTTATATAAAATATAATTTCATTATTATTTTCAGAAAGTTGAGCCGAAAAAAAACAGTCCTTCTGGAAAGAAAGAAAAACTCTTTTGGAGAAAGCCATAAATATAATGGAGAACACCAAAGAAGATTATGCTAGCAAATTAGCCAGCACTTGGGAGGAAGAGTTCAGAGCTCTTTCTCCCAAACAAAAAATGTATGCAAGTAGGATTATTAGCGAAACCCTCTATTTAGGACAACTGTCACACTTAAACGAAAACTCATACCGCTCTGTAGAAATTGCTCTGACGCAAAACGCCTCTACATCACATAAACGCCCTAGATGGGACAATATAAAAACTTTAACAGACATCGAATTCGAAGAGGAATATTTATGCGGGTCTTCATTGGACTTCAACCCCTCAACATCAAGGAAACACAAATCAAAAACCAACATACCCATTGCTTCTTCGAGTGAGCGAATAAGTATAAATGTGGAAAGCGATAGCGATAGCTCTGAAGAGGGATGGACGGGAGAAAGAAGCGCAGGTTATAAGTATGAAGTTATCAGTGAGGGAATGCACTTTTCGCACTAAAAAACACTTAAAATTATTTTTTTATACTTTTAATAATATTTTTTACACAGGGCAACACAAAAACTCCAAACAAAAAATCACACCAGCCGAAAGTACTCGATGAGAGAAGAAAAGTAGTATCTGGATTTTGCAAAATTGGTTGCTGTTGGTTTTGTGGCCAAATTCGATTTTGTTCACTTTTTTCCAATTTTCGCATGGCCGTAGCTCGATAATTGCTGTGAATTTTTTTGCAGTCTTCAGAAAAGCTACAACTCTTGACTCGCCCAATAAAATCTTGAATATAGTAAGTCGAATAATTTCATCTACATGTTTAAAACCCCAAAAACGTAACGAAAACAACGATTTTTTCCGTTTTTCGACTGCAGGTCTTGAACTAATGAAAATATTATCAAACAATTAAGGCACTAAGAGCAACAATTTTGATGAAGACTGCAAAAAAAATCAACACTTTTCACGCTATGGCCATGCGAATATTGCAAAAAAGTGCACAAAATCAAATTTGACGACAAAAATACACAGAGGCTCATTAAAAACGAACAACAACCAATCTAACAAAATCCAAATACAACTTTTCTTCTCTCATCGATTGCTTTCGACTGGGATAAGTGATTTTTTATTTGGAATTTTGCGTCGTAGTGTTAATAACGACACGCTAGTACCATTGTTTATTTTTATTTTATGTTCTTTATTAATTAATCCAAACTAAGCGAACTAATATTATCTATGTATCTACGATTTATACATTAACATATACGTTTAATCCATTGATACCTCAATAATATATGTATACATATATGTACATTTCGTTTATTAGCCTAAATAGGCAATCGTTTCACAAATATAGATTTATGTCATATATGATATATTTCCGTACAAAATACATTTTTAATTTTATATTAATATATGTGCCAAAAAAGTAGTATTTACTATAATACGTTCAATGTGATATATCTGTTTTATAGTATATAAACGATAGAATTTATGTACAAAACTAAACCTTACTAAAATTAAATAAAGACAAACTTGAATTTACTATAAACACGTAGTAATTGTTTTTGTTATACAGATAAAAGAATTTCTCTCGAGAAGTAGTCGCTCCACTTTTTTCTAGCCCATATTGTGGAAAATCTATCTTTCACATAAAAATCTGAGTGTCCATAATTTCCATTCGGATACATTTCCATCGAGTAGCAGTGTCTCCACCATTTTAGCACTAAAAAAACTATCTTTCACATATAAATCTGGAAACCTATTCGTTTACATTTTGCAACAGTCGACACATTCAGAAGATTTTTGGCAAACAATTTGTATACCACTCGCAAGCAATAGTTTCAATGTATTTTTGGTTAAAGGTGAGTATTAAGTTCGAGTTTAGCCGCTAAAATTTTCATGAAAAATTGCGATTTTAGCGGCGAAAGGGTGTATTAAGTTCGAGTTTAGCCGCTAAAATCGCCATATTTTCACGATTACTTTTCTTAAATAGTCGATTTTTATGAATACATGTTATAAAATATAAAAAGTTTCTTTGTGCAAATCCCCAAGAGTTTATAATAAAATTTGCAAGAAATAGGTATAGTTGTATGCCCTTTTTAGTATAAAAATGCTGCTAAACTCGAACTTAAAACCCACCTTAAACTATTACTTTTCTATGTCTCCTATTCTTTTGGCCAATTTGTAGGGATTATATCGAACACAAATATTAAAAGTTACTTACACGTATGTAATTCCTAAGCGATTTTATGATGGCAAGACATGTTTCTATTATAATTCCACTCAAGGTAGATGTTCCCATATAAACTTCAAGTCCGAAAAAGTCTGTCCCGTTGCCAAAAACTGTAACGTAGCTATTAATCTTTCATTTGGAGTTTTCGCATCTCTCAAATGAGTGTCCTGTTTTTGGATGAGTGGACTTATCATATCCAGCAATTCCTCGAATACGTGGGTGTCCATTCTCAGATAATTCTTGTAGTCTTGCGGGGCAGTTAAACTCAATTCTCTTACGAGACGCACATTTGAAGGAGATCTCTTCTTCAACCATCCTTGTATCCATATTCTCTTAACGGGCTGCTCCTCTTTTTCTATTAGCTCCAATAAAAACAAAATTAAAGCTAATTTGATTTTTTTTTTTGTTTATGTACATATTGTTATTAAAATTTCACAAAAATTAAGCGGCTTTATTTTCTAGTCAATGTTATTGTTTACAAAAAATATCGATACCATATCGATTTCTGCTATCGATTTTTTCATTGGTCTGTCAAACAAAAATTGCAGTGTGGTTAATGCGTACGATTTTAATCGAAAAGTTGGACGCGGGCATTGTCGTCCGGAATAACTGATAGACTGTAAAGCGCATAATGCAAGAAAATGATTATTTATAAAGGGTGATTCTTTTGAGGTTAGGATTTTCATGCATTAGTATTTGACAGATCACGTGGGATTTCAGACATGGTGTCAAAGAGAAAGATGCTCAGTATGCTTTGACATTTCATCATGAATAGACTTACTAACGAGCAACGCTTGCAAATCATTGAATTTTATTACCAAAATCAGTGTTCGGTTCGAAATGTGTTTCGCGCTTTACGTCCGATTTATGGTCTACATAATCGACCAAGTGAGCAAACAATTAATGCGATTGTGACCAAGTTTCGCACTCAGTTTACTTAATTGGACATTAAACCAACCACACGAATGCGTACAGTGCGTACAGAAGAGAATATTGCGTCTGTTTCTGAGAGTGTTGCTGAAGACCGTGAAATGTCGATTCGTCGCCGTTCGCAGCAATTGGGTTTGTGTTATTCGACCACATGGAAGATTTTACGCAAAGATCTTGGTGTAAAACCGTATAAAATACAGCTCGTGCAAGAACTGATGCCGAACGATCTGCCACAACGTCGAATTTTCAGTGAATGGGCCCTAGAAAAGTTGGCAGAAAATCCGCTTTTTTATCGACAAATTTTGTTCAGCAATGAGGCTCATTTCTGGTTGAATGGCTACGTAATTAAGCAAAATTGCCGCATTTGGAGTGAAGAGCAACCAGAAGCCGTTCAAGAACTGCCCATGCATCCCGAAAAATGCACTGTTTGGTGTGGTTTGTACGTTGGTGGAATCATTGGACCGTATTTTTTCAAAGATGCTGTTGGACGCAACGTTACGGTGAATGGCGATCGCTATCGTTCGATGCTAACAAACTTTTTGTTGCCAAAAATGGAAGAACTGAACTTGGTTGACATGTGGTTTCAACAAGATGGCGCTACATGCCACACAGCTCGCGATTCTATGGCCATTTTGAGGGAAAACTTCGGAGAACAATTCATCTCAAGAAATGGACCGGTAAGTTGGCCACCAAGATCATGCGATTTGACGCCTTTAGACTATTTTTTGTGGGGCTACGTCAAGTCTAAAGTCTACAGAAATAAGCCAGCAACTATTCCAGCTTTGGAAGACAACATTTCCGAAGAAATTCGGGCTATTCCGGCCGAAATGCTCGAAAAAGTTGCCCAAAATTGGACTTTCCGAATGGACCACCTAAGACGCAGCCGCGGTCAACATTTAAATGAAATTATCTTCAAAAAGTAAATGTCATGGACCAATCTAACGTTTCAAATAAAGAACCGATGAGATTTTGCAAATTTTATGCGTTTTTTTTAAAAAAAAAGTTATCAAGCTCTTAACAAATCACCCTTTATTACCTTTAGTCAGTTTAGTTATTATATTACCTAATTGTTATTTGAAGCGAAAAGATCGTTTTTATAGAGAAGTCGCAGTCAGAACCATGAGAACTGAAATCTCCTTAGAAACTAAGAAAATAATAATCGATTAAGGGAAAATGGCAAATGGTTCCGCGAAATTTCCAAAATTATTGGAAGACACCACACAACTATAAAGAAAATTGTAGATAAATTGGAAAACTACGATCAATTGGACAATTTCAAGTAGTCAGGCCGATCAAAACTATTAAGGAAGAGGGATGCAAGACGGATTGTTTCGAGACAGAGAAGATCGTAAACACAACTACCATAAGAAGAATTTAGCATATAAGTGGGTTACATGGCCGCCGTCTTCGAAAGAAGCCATCCATTTCGAAAGTAAATAAGTAGAAACGGCATGATTATATTTAAAACTTTTGTTCATTGAACTCAGAATTGGTCTTCCTTTATATTTTACAGTGCTTTTCGGAGCCAAATATCTAGAACATACATTCGTCAGTAAAAAAAAAACAGTATTCCAAATGAAACGTCGTTTTTTTTTTGTACTTTTGAGCATAACTAAGCAGTTTCTGCTTATTTACTTCCGAAATGTATGGCTTCTTTCAAGGACGGCGGCCATGTAACACACTTTTATGCTAAATTCTTCTTACGGTAGTTGCTTTTACGGTCTTCTCTGCCTTTATTGTATCTTTTTGCAATCTACACCGCACTTGTGCCAGAATTTTTTTTGTTGACTGCGAAAACAATCCATCTTGCATGCCTCTGACTTAATCGTTTTGGTCGGCCTGACTGCTTGAAATTGTCCAATTGATCGTAGTTTTCCAGTTTATCTACAATTTTCTTTATAGTTGTGTGGCGTCTTCCAACAATTTTAATTAAATCGATCTTTTAGCTTCAAATAACAATTAGGAATGAATAAAGGTAATATAAATAATCATTTTCTTGCATTACTTCGTGCAAAAGTAACGGTGAATATAACGGTACACCAAGTGAGTCAATAATAAATGAGTTGTGATCCAAGTGTTGACTCACTTTTGACGCGTAAAATGTTGATTTTTTTATACAAATGTTAAGAAAAATTTTATATTTTATTTTTTCACTTTTATTTTCATAAAGTTGAATAAAACATTATATTTGGTTGAACAAAACCTATATGTGTGTTTATGGGTTTTCAATAATCTTACGAAAAGCAAAATATTTTTGGGTGTTGACACACTTTTGACGTTCATAGTATATTTATAACTAAAATCCAATAATAGGGCCCGAAGTATCAAATAAAGAAGTTTACAATTATTTTTTAATAAAGAAGCAACAGTGAAAGTCTTTCGCACGATAACGTGAGTTTCTACATGTAACAAAAATTTCATAAAGGGTAGTACTAATAGTACTATTTTCTATAAAATGTTCACTTTCAATGTAATGCATCAATTTAGTAGAAGATGTAGATATGAATACTAATTTATAGCCCAATTCTGAATATTATTTCTCCCAAGTTATTCCCTTCTCTTATTGTTTAAAATAGCAAGATTTTATTCCCGAGGAAAATGAATTCCCAGGGAATGCATTTCCCAGAATGCGTTTCTTGTTTAGTGGTTCAAAGAATTCTATAATTATTTTATTAACTACATTTTTATTGATTTCCTTGATTCCCTCCAAGTTATGAATTTTGTTAAAAAAATGTATATTCTCATTGGTAAAGGTAGGAATAAATTCGTGTTAAGCTAAGAAAGTCATTACCAAATGTATAAAATTATCGAATATAAATTTTAATGTCAAATCTCATTATAATTTTATATTTAATTTATTGTCAATAATTGCATCTAATGAGAATATACTAGAATATACTACTTCTACGCAGGTTAATGAAAATATTTTTTACTTAATTACGACTAAGATCTTTTAAAATCTTTTATTTTACTTTCGTTCCATTTATTTTTCCGTCTTAAAGTTGTAAACTCGTTTGTTACTTCTTTGGCATGGGCAATTCCATTAACACCTTGCCTATAATGGAATACTTTGTCTTTCCTTTCTTTTTTCACAGCCCAATATTTTGTCTCATTTGCCGCTATAATATCATTACCATCTATCGCAATGGCATCCAGTTGAAATTGAGTCGGTGCACAAGAATCACATGGCTTGTCCACACATCTTCTCTTAATCACTGGTTTTTTCTCGGGACCTTTTGTTTCGTATTCGAATTCTTCATATGGCTTTACATAGTCTTCGTAATCCTTTAACAATCGAACACGACTTTTAATTCGAATTTTTTTGCCATCTGATCTTTCTTCAATATCACAGAAGTAGTATGTTTTTTCTAACATTTCTGATAACTTCTTTGCCATGTGTTTTTGCATTGACGCTGGTAAATTGAAGTCAGTACCACCAGCTTCATCCTCAATTGCGACATAGCGTTGAGATTTCAGATGGTCTGCCAAAGAAAAATTATATACGTTTTTAACATTACATGTTTAATGAAAAATTGCAATAAAAGCTTGAATCCTAATTGGACGAATCACCAATGCAAATTAAAACGATATTTAAACCTTTCATTAACTCAAACATCATTTATGAACACTTCGGCTTTACAAAACTTATCTATAAGTTTTGCAAAGCTGTAGTTATCGGTTAATAAAGTACCTATGTTGCCGTTGAAATATCTGTATTGCTTAGGCTTTATGGGCTGCAGTAGAATCGTTATTTGCTTTATAGGCTTAGTAAAAATATAATCGGTGTGCACTTACTCATATAAACTATATTTTCTCTTATACTTATTGTAATGTTAGTGGCAAATATGTACACAAAACACCAGTAAATTGAATTATAGGTCCCATATTTATATGGCAAAAATTCCAAAATGTTTTATTTGATCTCTTTAACGTTTCAAATCTTCTCTACTTACTTGCATACAAAACATGAAATGATGAGTTGAGCCCATTGGGTCAATCGTGTAGAAATTACAGGTGTGATGCATATACTAAATGAAGTCTGCCTTTCAAACTGGACTATAAGAAGGCACATTATCATTCAGCTAAATATAAAATCGGGCACCACTCATAGTATTACAATTAAATTAATAGTTTAATAGAGATTGAAACTGTGTCTATGACACATACAGTACTTTGTCTACCAAATCTTTTCGTCACCCAAGTAAGCTTTAAGTAATGTGGCCTCCACGTATATGACCACCTACAGCATTTGCTGACGCAAATGACCTATTCTTTACAAATATACATATATAATAACACTACTCTTTCGGATGGATTAGTTTAAGAAACATTGATAAGTCCGCTTCTTTTTCAGGACAAACTTACCTAGCTTCTCACAAGCTACTTTATTGTTCAATTCATTATCCTCTTCATGTTTATCTTTAAACATGCCATTGTGTAATAGAGTCGTATCAGATGCTTCCAAAAATTTTCTAACTTGTTCCTCATCATCGGAATCGCTCGACATTTATTTTGTATAAAATTGAACGTTTATTTTTCAAGAAATTTCACTTTGTTTACAAACAAATGCACGTGCACCTCAGAGATGAAAAGATATGGTACGGCAAGAATGGTAAAGCAGACAAATGGTACCATACTTTTTTCGTACTTGCAGTAGAGAAATGTCTTATGCGACGTTCAGACGATAAGTTTCTCCGTATGGAATGTCCGGATAACAAAAATTTCGATAAATGTGTTATCGATCACATTAACTAGCTGCAGTATCGATTACCTTCGAACATATCTTATAGTGTCGCCAACATCTGGGATATGTCTTTTTTCATGTGCCGTCCACACTATAAGTTTTTCCGGACGATAGTACTCGTGTCGAACATGTCCCAGTGGTGGCCACACTATAAGTTAAATCTGAAGGCATAATCGATACTGCTGCATATTTATGGGATCGATAACAAATTTACCGATTATTTACAGCCTGTTCCTGTATGTCGATCGAGCTCTGTCGATCGACTGAAATGGAAACAAATAGCTGAATTTACAACCAAAAATCAGTTGTTTCTAGGCATTTCAGTCGATCGAAAGAGCTCGATCGACATCAGAAACAGGCTGTTAGCCATCGCTGATAATGCGTATCGATTGGCCACCCTTTAAGATTCTTTACAAACACAGACATTCCGCCCGGAAAAAGTTATAGTCTGGACGGAAAAAATTATAGTCTGGTCTGCGTTCTCATATACTTGAGAATCCTTTATGTTGACCAAAAACGAATGCATCTCAATTGTTTGATCCAAATATTGGTCGAAAAAAGTTTAGTGCGAATGGTGCAAAATCACCAATATCATAAATCAGGTGATCAGCTGTATTCCTCATTTTACCCGTTGTCACTTACTATGGATATGCGGAGTTTCTTCTTCTTTTTGTCGGCTTTTTGTTTATTACATTCTTAAAGTCAATATTTTTTAAATTTATCTACGTATTTGGAATAAATACAATACAATTCTTATGTAGAATCCATTCTTGCGTCAGGAAAAAGTTAAAAAATACAATATAAATATATTAGCTGTCACCATTATATCTTTCATATAAATATTTTTGCAATGGATTCCAAGAGGAAAAGTGATTTGGATATCAATGATATATCAAATATAGAATGTAAAAAACATACATTAGACTCCGATGAAGAGGACAGTGACGATTATGAAAGGGAAGACAGCAATGATGTGGAAGGTGAAGAAGATGGTGTTTCCAATGTACGGGATGACGTCAAGATTACTCCATTTAACATGCGGGAAGAGCTAGAAGAGGGACATTTCGATAAAGAAGGTCACTACCATTGGAACAAAAGCAATGAAATTAAGGATAATTGGTTGGACAATATTGACTGGTTAAAAGTGAAAGAAGTTGGAAAACAGGAAGATAATAGCGATAAACCAGGAAATGTAGACACAATCGTAAACCAAAATCAAATATATGCGAACATACTTGAATTTATGGTAAAAAACGAGACGGTTTCGGAAACCATAAGGCGCCTTGGTAAACAAAGGAAAAAAATAAGTACTGCCGAAAGAATTAAGAACAAAAAGAATGGTATTGTGGATGTTGATGGTGATAAAATAATGAGATTAACGGAGATGGTGAATACTATACTCTCCACGGGAAATATGGACGTATATGAGATGACATATAAATCTATAGAGGACATAGTAAATTCGGCACCATCCACATCAAAAAAATCCGCCCCTGACTTAGATATGTATGCAGACGACTTTGTTGAGAAAGAAAAAAATTTCAAAAATGAGTACTCCGATCTAAAGGATGTCAAGGAATCTGAAAACAAAGAAGTTCTTTGGGAATACAAGTTGAGCCAAAATGAAGCTGATGAACTTCTGGGTCCTTTTAAAACAATAAAAATGCTAGAATTATCGAAGAGTGGAAAATTTGGCGATGGGGTATACGTCAGAAGAGTTGGTGAAAAGTCAAATTTTTATACAAGTAATCGCATAGATTTTGAATTGTATTTGTGAGAAAAAAAATTACGTATATTATATAAAAATTGTTAATCACAGATGAAAAGTTCATGCAATTAAATGTAGGGCAGTATAATTGCTCAAAAGACGAATTTCATCACACTCCAAATAATTTTTTCTGATTTTAAGGTGAGTATTAAGTTCGCGTTTAAGGTGAGTACTAAGTTCGAGTTTAGCCGCTAAAATAGTCATTTTTTCACGATTACTTCTCTTTAATAATCCATTTTAAGGAATACAAACTTTGTGAAAATTTGGTTTGGGATATTCCCCATCAAGTTATAATGAAATCTGCAACAAATATGTATAATTTTATGGCTTTTTTACTGCTTTAGTTTTCACTTTAGTGAAAATTAGCCGCTAAACTCGAACTTAATACTCACCTTTAGTCGCTAACTTTCACTATAGTGAAAACGAAATCAGCAAAAAAAAGTCATGAAATTATACATTGTTGCAGATTTCATTATAACTTGATGGGGAATATCCCAAAGCAAATTTTCACAAAGTTTGTATTCATTAAAATGGATTATTAAAGAAAATTAATCGTAAAAAAATGACGATTTTAGCGGCTAAACTCGAACTTAATACCCACCTTTAAAGATTATTTTTTCATTGCAGTGAAACTAGTACAATTCTGTATGGAAACAATTTTTAATAATTTAGGACAGTCCATCATATTTTTTAATTTGATCTTGTTGTTTTTCCAAAACAGGAAATAATCTCGTTTAAAAACATGTTGGTTTGTTTTTGTAATAGCTTGGAGAATTTAATATAATATTCCTTAAGTCAATGTTTGCACGTGTGGTTATAACAGGGTTTTGTGATTTCATCCATTTTTGTTATGCGCTTTAATACCTATCAAGGAACTCTGAGATGCGATCACAGCGTATTTGTGGTGATTGGTTTCACCGCTTTTCTCGACTTGTTAATGATAAGTAAGCATTGCTTTAATACGCTAGGTATCCAATTTGGCGCTACTAACCATCGGATATTGTTTATGGTGAAATTCTCTTTTATCAACGTGTGTTGCTCGATTCCATTTTAGAAAATTCACAAGTTTGATAGTAGGAATCTCAAACAAGGCACCTTTGTCGTAAAAGCTAACACACCTCCAAATATGCTATTGAAGGATACTTCAGGCTTTTGTTAAATTTGTTAGCTTTGTGACCCTTAGAAATCATTTGGGGGAGGTTGATATTATTCTAGCCATTGGTTTAATATGGTAGCGCACTGAGGGTACGAGAAATTTTGGCAATGAAAACGATTATTAGAGCATACGTTTACTACGATGGCAGAATTTTTTTCAGTTGCACATGGAAAGTGCGTTAGCCGGGATTACACCGAAGTTAACATTTTTAATTATGTACAATGACGGAGGATTAGCAACTTGTAGGGAGGGAGGGAGCCATATATAGTATACCTTTTACCTTTTTCATGTAAAAACGCTGTTATTGTGAAAGGCTTTTGGTTATGGTTGGTCTATGATGTTTTATTCAAAAAATAGTTCATCATTTATTGGTAAACATTTAAAAAAATATTTGATTTTTAGTAAACGCAATCTTAATATAACCTATATAATGCTTATATTTGTCAAAACATATCATTACCATTTAAAGACCAAACTTTCCAATGGTTTTCAATATAATTAAGGGTTGTACTATTTTCGAGTTAAAAATCACTATATGTCCGCACAGATCTATTAAATTGAATTATCTGCTTTAACACTGACCGCGAAAACAGAACATGTAAATAAAATGTTGAAATTAAGACATAGGTTGCATTAAAAATATATCCAATCAGTAAAATTTAGGAAAGCAGTATAAAATTTAAACAATTAGGACAGTTGCCACTTTTAAAGTACAATGATTTGGTAACATACAAGAATAATCACAACATAAAAATGAAAACAGATACATTGAAAAAAATCACCTTGTAAATCTAGTTATCTATACCTAATAATCGTAGACGTTCCTGCTTGCGAAATGCTTTCCTTTGCGACGGAGGTACTCCTTGTATAGTGCGTATAACATCTGCTTTGGCAGCGTATGCCTGTGGATTATAAGATGGAACGTCTTCGTCATTGTCCCAATTTTCTTCACTATCACAAAGTGGCACAGAGGGAGGAATTATTGGCCGAGTTGGTGCCTTTACTTCATTGCGGAAATGTTCAAATGTTTTGCGCTCGGTGCATACAGTAACATGGAACTAAATAAAATAAAAAAAATCAATTAAATCATCATTAAATCAAAATCAAGTGATTATTTGTTAGAAAATCGAAATTATTCCACATCATTCACCCTTACGTGCTTACCTCAAGCTCTGGTTCGTTTAAGACGTGTGTTACATTAAACGGACACGTTACTTTTTTCTCATTTAGATGATTTTTCCTGCAACGAGTAAGGTGGACTTGCATTCTTGACCTAAGAATTTGGTGATGCTTATCATATGGACATGACAATAAGTCTTGTATGTCGGCGTTTTCCATTGCTGCAGAAAGAAAAAATTACAAAATATCCAATGTGTTGAATGGTTTTTGTTTATAAAAACATGCAGTGTTGCCAAGAAACAATTTTCCCAAAAAGGTACCTAAATTTTACCATGGAAGCAAAATTTAAATTTTATAAGGAAAAAGTTGGCAACCCTGAGAACAAGCAGACGTATATCTTAATATCAGAAAACAATTTTTTATTTAATTTAAAAATATTTGGTAATATTGTTGACCCAGGCAATTCTACTGCAAATTCTGCAAAGAATATGCCTGGCCGTATACCTCGCGACATGGAGTGTGATGTAGTAGAGGTAGAAATACCCTCATCAAACCAAATTCAACAAGTTGCCACAGCCGGCAACAATAACAATGAGCAGCAAATCATAACCCAATCTAATGACCGCAAAAGGCAGCGGCTTGAAAAAACAGCACCATCTGATATTGTAATTCCCGACCTGTCGGAGAAATTAAAAAATTATAAACCTACTGACGAGAACAGGTTTGGTATCTTAGGAGTATTGGCAGATGTCAATATTGAATGTCCAGCACCAAGCACCAGCTCGCAAGCGTCAATTAAAAATAACACCAACAACAAAAATACACAGAAACCAAAATGGTGTCCTCCAATCTTCATCTACAATGTGAATATAAAAACATTAGTTGACACTCTCCGCAATACAATTCCAGCGTTTTCATTCAAAATTAAAAACATCAACAGAAACAAAAGCAAAATTTACTTTGCAGACACAAATGTTCATACATCGATGATGGCAATTCTAAGAGAGAAAAATATCCATTCTTGTTCTTTCACACCGAAAGATTTGAAACAAACTTCTCTAGTACTAAGAGGACTTACATCTGACACTGAGATTGAAGAAATAAAATCTGAAATAAACAACACTGTTCCTGATACTGTGGCAAGCATAGTCAAATTTACAACCCCAAATTCCATTAAAAACAACATTGATACCGGCCTTTTCCTTGTATCTTTATTTCCAGGGAAAACATTGAGTGACATTTCTAAAATAAACAGTTTACAGAGCCAAATTATTCAATGGGAAAAGCCAAAAAGAAAAGGAACAGACGTACAATGTCGCAGATGTCAAAGATGGGGTCACACTTCAAAAAATTGTAACTCGGCTTACAGATGTGTAAAATGCGACCAAACTCATAACCCAGGTGAGTGTCAGAGAAGACGAGAGGACAACAATGAACCCTTCTGCAATAACTGCAAAGAGCCTGGACACCCCGAAAACTGGCGAGGTTGTCCAACATACAAAAAATATGCAGCGGCTAGAAAACAAAGGCTGGTCAAAGCGGCTGAAGAACGTACCTTAGCAAGAAACAATGTCCACAAAGCGATTGGCATGTCTAACGTTATCCCAGACCAAAGTTTTGCCAGTCTTTTTCATTCACGTCCGGTTCAACAACATCAAAACCTTCCATCATTGAACAATTTATGAAGTTGAGTTCAATTTTTCTGGAGTCTGAAGAGCTGTCAATTGAACAGGAGGTAAATATCTTCCTGTCTGAATACCCGAAGATGCAAAAATCTGAAGCCAAAGCCGAATTTATTCGTATTCTGAACAAAATTAAGAATAAATATGGACCATAGATCCATAAATTTCTTAACGTTCAATATAAGATCACTGGTTGATCGCAGTCGTCAAATCGACCTTAAAAATACTCTATTTCACAATAAAATAGATATTGGGTTCATTCAGGAATGTCACCTGAAAAGTAAAAAAAGAGTGAAATTGGATGGTTACAACTTTATATATGACTACTCACCATTGGGTGTTGCTGTTGTTTTAAAAAACACTTTTTTTTATGACAAAGTCTTATTAGACAATGTTGGCATCAAAACTTCTCTCATAAAAGTTGAATCGTCTTTTAATAATTCCACAAAAAGATACTTGTTTGGGTCTGTTTATATACCTTGTAATCACCCTGCTCAGCAACTTGAAAATGATTTGGAAAATTTACTTCGGCTTTGTCAGGATTACGATGCTTTTGTACTCGGTGGAGACCTCAATTCAAAAAACCCCGCTTGGGGGGATACCATCGAAAACTCAAATGGCAAAATACTTTTCAATTGGCTGGAGAATAATACTTTAGATATTACCAGATTATGTGATTCATCGCCCTCTTATCCGAACGGCTCCTCATATCTTGACCATTTCTTAGTCAGCTCTCAGCTGATCAGTGGAAACATGACGAATCTTCAAATATCAACATTATCATCCTTTTCAGATCATTTCCCACTTAAACTTAATTTAAAACTGCAACATACTGACTTTCTCCTCAGAACTCCACGTAAAATTACATCATATAAAAATACAAACTGGAATAATTTTCGCCATGATATGGACTCTGCCTCAAGTAGATTGTTGCCTCAAAACAACAATAATCTAGAAAATACCGAAATCGACAATTTAATAAATGAATTCAATGAGGCATTTAAGGTAGTACATAACTCACACTCACAACAAATAGAGATCAATGACAATAAATTCCCGTTGTCAGAAAGGACAAAGAAACTATTCAAAATTAAACACAATTAGCAGAAGCAATTGAAAAACATCTTCCATCGTACTGGGAACAGAGTGAGTAGCGAATATATCATTATCTCAAAGCAAATCCAGCTGTTAAAAATAATAATAAAAGACTCTGTTAATATTGAGCAAGCGGAAAAATTTAATAAGAAATTACAAAATATCAAACCTGGTCCGTCCGCCTTTAAGGAAATATACCAAATAACGGGTAAAACAAAATCTCCATTTTGTAGCCAAATTATTATCAACAATGATATTTCAAAGAATCCCAACGAAATAGCGTATCATTTTCAACAATACTACAACACAGTCTTTCAGAGAACAATACCCATACAACCAGTTTCAGATTTAAATACAAAAGTACCCGCTTATATTGGCGCCACAACCTCACATATATACTCATTTGATGACGAATTCAGTGCATCACAAAATCCAGATAACCTCCATTTCACTAATATTGAGCGGATTAGAAGCATTATCCAGAATATAAATAATAAAAAGTCAAGTGGGATAGATGAAATCTCAAACTTTATTATAAAAAAATTCCCCAGCTCATCAATAAAATTACTTACATGTATATTCAACCATTGTATCAATAATGGATATTTTCCTTCTGTTTGGAAAATTGCAAAAATCTTGCCTATTAAGAAAAAAGCTGATAGTGTTGAACCGGCAGACTTCCGTCCAATCTCCCTCCTGTCTAACATTGGAAAATTGTATGAACATGTCCTAAAGGAGAAAATAGAAAACGGTTACATAATTGATCCTATTCCAAATTTCCAATTTGGTTTCAAAAAGGGCCATTCCACTCAACACGCACTTTTGAAATTCCACAATGACATAATTTCAAATCTCAACAACAAAAAATGTACTATTGCTATAGCACTAGACATCCAAAAAGCATTTGATTCCGTTTGCCATATCGGAATATTGTATAAACTTGTTGAATTGGAAACAGACCCATACATTGTAAAAATACTTACCAGTTACTTTACGAACAGAAAATTCTCCGTAAACATTCAAGGGATATCCTCCAACCTAGGAGAAGTCAATAGCGGGGTTCCTCAGGGCAGTGTTCTGGCCCCATTATTATTCAACATTTTCCTGAGCGATTTTCCACACACTCATGCGGACTCACAGGCAATTCTCTATGCGGATGATTGTCTAATCTACGCCCATAGCACTTCTCCAGCAGATGCTCTACGCAAAGCCACATATCACCTGCAACTTATCAGTGACTTCTATATACAGTGGGGAATAAAAGTCAATGCTTCAAAATCTGAAGCGATATGCATACGAAACGCTTCTGGCAAATGCCCGAGGTTTGTAGTCCCGGAGAGCAAAACACTCAAACTGACATTAAATGGTATTGAAATTCCCTTTGAGACAGAAATAAAATATCTTGGGATCACATTTGACAACTTGTTGAAATTCAACACACATGCACGATCAACGCTGAAAAAGACGAAACGGGTACTTGGATCTTTCTCCTACATATTGGGAAATAAATACTTGCCTCAAAAAACAAAACTTCTACTTTATAAAGTAGCTATAAGGCCAGTATTGATATATGGATTTCCAATCTGGTTCACTATCTCCCCGACAGTGGCTAATGAATTGGAGATCCTTGAACGAAAAATATTAAGAAAATGCGTCAACGAGCATTACCAAAGCCGTGATAAAAAATTTTCAAATACTTACATTTACGAATTATCTGGAATTCAACCACTTTGCAAGTACGCCCTCAACACTCAACGAAAATTCATTGAGCGGCTTGCCACACATGAAAATGACTTGCTGAGCACAATATATAGCACTGACGAAAACTCAAATTGGTCTGACTCAAAATATCTCTCATCTGTTGCCATCATCAACGAAATTCTTGACAATGAACCAGCTAATCATAACTTGCCACAGTTCTACCAGAAGACGACTCCTGGAACACATAGAGGATAAATAATATATATAAATTAGTTTTCATTAACCTAGTCATAAAAAAAATAATAATGATATGATCACTTATACACTTCACTAGACGAATTTAAAAGTAAACAAATCCTCTCAATACTATGTACCTGAATACATTCTCGATTCAACTGTGATATTAATGTAGAAATACTTACCTTTATTCCCTAATTGTTACTGTATTAGCATTCGTCGCTAACATATAAATTGTTATCTCGTTTTAAGTGTTTTTTAGTTATAGTTTATTAATTAACTATTTATTATTAACACAGACACTAACGCTCTGTAAGAAATCGTAAAGGCCAATGAGCAAGCCTTATCTCCATTCATCTAATGTGCAATGTACGCACAATCGATAATTTATTATCAAAGCAAGTTGCTATCCTACTAAATAACCGTGTATTAGAACAAGACAGATATAGTTCTAAGTTTACCATAACTTATCGATAAGTCAACAACAACAAATGTAATCGAAATGAAAAAGTCTCAAATAAAACATACTTACTTACTTACTTACTTAAATTTTATAAGGGCTGTTTTCTTTTAGCACTGGATATCCTAAGCCGTTAAGGACTAAAAGAAAACAGAGTACTCGCTTATCCAGAACATCTCCAAAAATATGCAACACTGTCATCAGCTGTTTAAAAACAATCACAGAAAAGAAGTTAAATCTTGCATTTTTAATATATGAAATGCTCCAATTTGTAATAAATATTTACTGCTGCGATTATTTATGACACTGTACCACTTTGAATTAAATGTTTTTTGATAAATTAGTCACAATAAGTTGCTATTGTGAATCGCTTTATCACAATACAATCCGGCAACATCGGCGCGACTTGCACTGATGATTTGTTCTGGACAGAACGCCAGTGCAACGATGTTCTGGATAGCCCATACAAATGTTTCATCCAGTGCTAAAAGAAAACAGCCCTATAGATAAATTTCATGTTTGGTCTAAACTTGTGTTTAATAAAAAAACTCGCAGAATAAAAATATTGCTATTTTTAGCATAAACATATTTATACTTATTATACACACGCATATGTTCTCACATTTTCATAACATGAATTTGACTTTATTCATAAGGTAAGTACTATGTTCGCTTTTCGAGTTGAAATTTTCGCGGTTACTTTAATAAAACAGTTCAATATGAAGCAGATAAATTAATTCAATTGATGCGCGGTTTCTTGTTCCCCTAGATTTCGGCAAGACTTTACAGGAATATTTTGGTTTTAATTTATAATTTTGATTATTTCAGGAAAAGTAATCGCGAAAATAAAGTGATTTTCAACTCGAAAACCGAACATAGTACCCACCTATAGTTACCCTGCCAACATTTTTTGAATTTGGGGGCGCTTCTGAGAATCCCCAGTACGTTGAAAACAATCATATACGATATCAAAAACTCGTCGGAAAAGCGCCGTCACTATTGAGAAGTTGTACCACGCCAAGTTACTACAAAAAGGTTTCGCATGAGTGCAATTATTAGGTGCCTTTATAGATCAATTTAGAACGACGCCAATAAGAGACCCTCCAAACAATCAGAAAAAGCACATTTTAAGATAGTGGTAAAAGAATCATTGTGGTCGAGTAAAACACGTTTGTTTAGATATTTAATAATTTGATTAATTATTTACAAATTCTTAAAAATATAACATTTATACCACTATCACGTCACATTTAACATAATTTTTTGCATTAATGATGAGGTAGAGTTACAAGTAGCGAGTTACATGTTGCAGCGTCTATCAGCCAGTGTTTTTATTCGATGGAAGCAGCGTGTCTGTAAAATATTTGAAAAACAATCACTTTATTCCATTTGGAAAATCAAAAATTGTTCACCAATATACCTTTCACAATTTTAAGCGTAAAATATATGTTTTCAGAACTTTATTTTCGTTTTTATTTAAATAAAATATAACAAGCTGGTTGCGCTTGGCGTTTCACAAAAAATAAAATGGCTTTTGTAAAAGTAGTGATGGCAAAATACATGTATGAAGTACATTTTGTACTTTATGATATGCTGCCCCCCATCACAGTAGGATGGTTGTAGTGACATTTACGAGTCTGTGGTAGCGATGAAGATGAAATGGAACTTTGAAATGCTGGCAGGGTAGTAGTCCGTTATACTTTATATAAATTGGCCGCTATGTGGCTTCAATATAAGTAATATAATATATATATTATAATTATAAGTTTATCCTGACAAAATGCTACGAATGGTCGGCCATAACAAAAATATCGATAAATGTGTTATCGATCACATTAGCAAGCTGCAGTATCGAGAATGCTTTGAACACTACTATTCTATTCGAACACTACGACAGAGTTTCGCCTATTTTTTGTGTGCTGTCAATTTTTGCCCTTATGCTTCGTCCAGATTATAAGTTTTTCCGGACGGAATATCTGTTTGTAAAGAATCTTGCAGTGTGGCCAATCGATACGAATAGTCGGCAAATGACTAAATAATAAAATGCTGGACGGCGCATTACACTGGATGAACATACATGATAACAACATAAAAAAAGAATAAGCACAAAAAATTTACGAAAAGTTATTGGTCAATCCATTTGTTTGATAAAAAATAGAAGGAATCAATAAAAATCTGGACAAAACAATGATTCGTGAAGTAATCCACATTTGATAAATTAAAACTTTTTTGATAAATTGCAAAATTCTTCTCGACTAGTTTTCCATTGAATGGAAGTAAAAATTTTCGAAGTTATTTCCACAATTCTGGTTTAGATTTATATATGTATACAAATTCCAAACAGAATTGGCGATCCATACTTATAATGTTGTGCTTTTTATTAAAACGCCATATAATTTGTCAGATTGTATTCTAAAGGAATTTTTTCAAAAAAGATTTAAAAGCGTGCTGGATGTAAGCATTTTTGCAATGCTTGTTTTTATTGACAATTAAAATCATTATGAGTTAAATCAATTTGATATAAAATCCCTAATATAAATATACTATGAACGGAGCATTGATCTCTAGATAAGTTCGGGAACACACCGATTAATAGTCGACAAGTCGAATTCACTGTTTACGACCGATAATTGTTTTAATAAAAGAATATCGTAAATTGTTTGGAAATGTCTAAATCGATTATGAAATAAATATCGATTACCCATTTATTTCAATTATCGTTACTACCTATAGGTAAGTACTATGTTCGCTTTTCGCGTTGAAATTTTCGTGGTTACTTTATTAAAACAGTTCAATATAAAGCAGACAAATTAACTCAATTGATGTGTAGTTTCTTGTACCATTAGTTTTCGGCAAGACTTTACAGGAATAAGTTTGTTTTCATTTGTAATTTTGATTATTTAAGGAAAAGTAATCGCGAAAATAATGTGGTTTTCAACTCGAAAACCGAACATAGTACCTACCCTATAGCAGAATATCGTTTTTAATACACGATTGTTTATAGGTGGCTAGACGTCTTTTATTTGTGATTTTAGCATTTCGCCAAACGTGAGGAAATATTGCAATTTGATTACAAAGATACAAATGACATCAAGAAGGCATTTCTTACAACAGTTAATTGTTCTTTAGAAAACAAAAAAACAAATGCAATGATTTGAAATTTAGTACTTCTGAATAAGTGTTGTGAAACAACGCAAAATCTCCGTAAATTTATTTTTCTATTGTGGAATTTTTACATATACAAGTTGTGAGAATAACCAAACATATTGTGTGAACGAGGTCATCTATAGCCCTCGCAATGCCCTTTTATGGACTATATATACCCGTGAAGGGCGGACCAAGTTCTGGAACAACTTCGAATTCTGGTGCCAGCAGCATTAATGATGACGCTACTAGCGACAACGTAACCGGTAAGTCTTCAACAGAAAATTCCTTGCGAAATATATTTCGACATATTTCAGCATATAGGGATTTTTGCCAAAACATTCATAATGTATTTAAAGGTTAGAATTATGTTCTTGTTTTTCTTGTTGCTTGTGCATTACGCCTTCCTTAGTCTGTTGCTATTTATTCGCGTATTTACCACATATGCGTTTTGTTGCTGTTGTTTTCTTTTTGTTGTATTATAAACTGTTTGTGCTATGGATGCCGTACACACGCACAAGGTATTTCACAACACTGATGTGCAAAATTATGCGCGTAATATTTTTCTGGGAATTTCTTTTAAAAAATCTTGGAAATTTTATAATATGAAATGCACTTTCTAATAAACTATAAAAATTATATTTTAGTGTTTTTGGAGAGGGCTTAAATCTACTTTGGTACAAGTGGTCTTATGGGTCCGTGTAGATTTTTCCATTCTAAACACAAAATTTTTGCCGGAAAGACCTATTTACGGATTTAAGGGCCCCTAAAGTTTTCATTGTCATGTATATTGGTTTTAGTATTTATCGCACGTAATCATCCTAAAAGTACTATATTTAGAATATCATGGACCCGGAGAGGTCCTGGGTTCGCGTTAGCCCACTTTGGACAATGTCCAAAGCCCGGCCGAAGGCCTGCCGTCTGTACGCCAATTTTCAAGTGTCATTATCTCGAAAACCGCTCTTCCGACAAAATTTTTTGCTTCATGTTTTCTCTTTAAAATGTACTATTTTTACCAAAAACGCAATTTCATTCATTTCATGAAAAATTGATGTCAGAATTAACAAAAATATAAAGAAAAATACCGATTTTAAGATGTCGATATTTCGAAAACTAGGCTTTTTAGGCAAATTTTTTACGTAACATTTTCTCTTTAAAATCCCTTCTCCTACACTCAAAAAAAATTTTACTTTTTTAACACCTTTTGCTAAAGTAGATTTGTTCTCTTGATTCCTTTTAAGGATGCCCTGAAAGATCATATTGGACTTTTAACATCATATTGATTAGATAATTGCGCAGTAGCATTTGAGTTTATGATTCCTAACATCATTATGAATTAGCAAACTTATTAGATGACACTGTAAGGACAATTATGGAAAATGTGTAACCGCAGGGTTTCACATTTTCACCCAATCAAAATCGCCTTTCTACCATTCAGTCCATTGTGATACCATAGTTGTGAAAATCTCTAATAACACTGAGTGCTGTCCTATTCTTTATTTATCTCAATGACAAATGACCTCTACCTCCTAACTATTACACCACCCATGGTGGCTTCAACATCAAGTTGAGATTCGTTTTAGCCATATATTTGTCAAGTGTGACCATATTCCTAATATTATTAATTATTATTCAGGTTTGGATATATGACCCAATCCTTACCAGGAGTGGCTTTGGGGCACATGCTCTGTGGAGGTGCCACATGAATAACGAGGTGCGTCGTAATACTCGCATCACCAAAAAATCATGGAAACCGTATTTGTTTGAATCATTGGGAATTTATAAATCTGTTACAAGCTACGAAAACTCGTCATGTGGATCATTGTGGGAATCTTATTTTCATGCATTTTTTGTAGTTTTCATTTAATTCTTGTCAAATGTATAATATTGTGAGAAATTCAAGCGTACACACCTATTTTTACCAATGCACTTTCTAGCAAATTATAGATTGAAATATGTAGTTAAGCATTGAATGATATGCCCCATTTACAGCAAATCGAAAATTATTTGCCGTGATACTTTTTTTACTTTAATGCTCGATATGGTATGGAATCAATCATGGTTAAGTGATAGCTTGTGCAAATCCTGTAAGTCGACTTTAAGAGTTTTCGATTTGTTTTGGAAATCATTTATATTTCCATTTACTATAGTAAGCTTGTATTCCGCTTCATACTACAAAATATATTAGAAAGCTACAACTATTTCCTCGGTTCTGATTTACGCAAAATTCCAAATTTTTCCCCCAAAGTTTTTCCAATAAAATTCCTTTTTCGTAAGAAAAGTAAGAACGTAGAAAAAAGAAAATAGGAACCCTAATCTTGATGATATAGGCATTCTTAATATCGGCATAAATTTGACAAATTTATGTTTTTTTTTTTTTATTTTAATAAATGGAGTATAAAAAATAATACACATTAAATTCTAGATAAGTAAATGCAGAGCACCCACTAAAAATATGCTGCTAAAGTTTTGCTTTCTCCATATCAAATATCTTCATTGGCACGCTTATCGGATAGCATTTTGAATCTCTATATTAAATGCTTTTTCTCATTGTTAAAGATTTTAGTTCTTTTTTGGTTATATTTTTGTTTTCGTTTACAAATATTAAATGATATTATCATTTATTTGGTATGTTGTATGGTGGCTTTATTTTTTATTTTATTATACGATAAAACATTTATTTTTTTCCCTTGTTGACATTTTATGTCATTCACTGAAAAAGTGCATTCAACTTTGAAGCAGTATTGATTTATTAGAGTGTTGTGTAAAAGTAATTCGATACTCTTCCAAATGGGATGCTATTGGCTTTTAAAGGATTAAATAAGGAGTATAGATCCTTATTGAAAGCTGGAAAATATAATGTGTGTGAAGATAAATTCGAATTTAAAATTGCGGCAGAGGCCTTAGCCGAGACACAAACCAGCACCTTCAATGTAATTTTAAATTCGAATTTAATTTTTTAAATTCGAATTTAATTTTACAAATATATCATTTTTTTGAAAACGCTAAGAATTTTTTAATGGAATTTGATAGAATTCGTTAAAGACGGCCCTGAGTATCCTTAATTTGAACAAATTTCATCACAAAAATAACTTAGAAACCGGCAAAATTAAAATTTTGTTTAACAAAAAAGGGACCATTGTGCGAAAACCGTTCGGGGTTCCAAAACGAAACTACCACCATTGGATAGGGGTTAGTGCGTACTATTCAAATTCGAAATAATTTCATTAGAAAAGTATTTCAGAAAGCAGGAAATTGGAAATTATTTTCCGAGTCAATTTTCACAAATGAGGCCACTGTGCGAAAACCCTTCGGGGTTCCAAAACGAAACTACCACCATTGGATAGGTCTTAGTGCGCACTATTCAAATTCGAAATAATTTCATTAGAAAAGTATTTCAGAAAGCGGGAAATTGGAAATTATTTTCCGGGTGAATATACACAGGTGAGGCCACTGTGCGAAAACGGTTCGGGGTTCCAAAACGAAACTACCACCATTGGATAGGTCTTAGTGCGTACTATTCAAATTCGAAATAATTTCATTAGAAAAGTATTTCAGAAAGCAGGAAATTGGAAATTATTTTCCGAGTCAATTTTCACAAATGAGGCCACTGTGCGAAAACCCTTCGGGGTTCCAAAACGAAACTACCACCATTGGATAGGGGTTAGTGCGTACTATTCAAATTCGAAATAATTTCATTAGAAAAGTATTTCAGAAAGCGGGAAATTGGAAATTATTTTCCGGGTGAATATACACAGGTGAGGCCACTGTGCGAAAACGGTTCGGGGTTCCAAAACGAAACTACCACCATTGGATAGGTCTTAGTGCGCACTATTCAAATTCGAAATAATTTCATTAGAAAAGTATTTCAGAAAGCGGAAAATTGGAAATTATTTTCCGGGTGAATTTACACAGGTGAGGCCACTGTGCGAAAACGGTTCGGGGTTCCAAAACGAAACTACCACCATTGGATAGGGGTTAGTGCGTACTATTCAAATTCGAAATAATTTCATTAGAAAAGTATTTCAGAAAGCGTAAATTTGAAAAATATTTTCCGGGTCAATTTTCACAAATGAGGCCACTGTGCGAAAACCCTTCGGGGTTCCAAAACGAAACTACCACCATTGGATAGGGGTTAGTGCGTACTATTCAAATTCGAAATAATTTCATTAGAAAAGTATTTCATAAAGGGGAAAATTGAAAAATATTTTCCGAGTGAATTTACATCAACGGGGCCACTGTGCGAAAACCGTTCGGGGTTCCAAAACGAAACCACCACCATTGGATAGGTCTTAGTGCGCACTATTCAAATTCGAAATAATTTCATTAGTAAAGTATTTCAGAAAGCGTAAAATTGGAAATTATTTTCCGGGTGAATTTACACAGGTGAGGCCACTGTGCGAAAACCCTTCGGGGTTCCAAAACGAAACTACCACCATTGGATAGGGGTTAGTGCGTACTATTCAAATTCGAAATAATTTCATTAGAAAAGTATTTCAGAAAGCGTAAATTTGAAAAATATTTTCCGGGTCAATTTTCACAAATGAGGCCACTGTGCGAAAACCCTTCGGGGTTCCAAAACGAAACTACCACCATTGGATAGGGGTTAGTGCGTACTATTCAAATTCGAAATAATTTCATTAGAAAAGTATTTCATAAAGGGGAAAATTGAAAAATATTTTCCGAGTGAATTTACATCAACGGGGCCACTGTGCGAAAACCGTTCGGGGTTCCAAAACGAAACCACCACCATTGGATAGGTCTTAGTGCGCACTATTCAAATTCGAAATAATTTCATTAGAAAAGTATTTCAGAAAGCGGAAAATTGGAAATTATTTTCCGGGTGAATTTACACAGGTGAGGCCACTGTGCGAAAACCCTTCGGGGTTCCAAAACGAAACCACCACCATTGGATAGGGGTTAGTGCGTACTATTCAAATTCGAAATAATTTCATTAGAAAAGTATTTGAGAAAGCGGGAAATTGGAAATTATTTTCCGGGTGAATATACACAGGTGAGGCCACTGTGCGAAAACGGTTCGGGGTTCCAAAACTAAACTACCACCATTGGATAGGTCTTAGTGCGTACTATTCAAATTCGAAATAATTTCATTAGAAAAGTATTTCAGAAAGCAGGAAATTGGAAATTATTTTCCGAGTCAATTTTCACAAATGAGGCCACTGTGCGAAAACCGTTCGGGGTTCCAAAACGAAACCACCACCATTGGATAGGGGTTAGTGCGTACTATTCAAATTCGAAATAATTTCATTAGAAAAGTATTTGAGAAAGCGGGAAATTGGAAATTATTTTCCGGGTGAATATACACAGGTGAGGCCACTGTGCGAAAACGGTTCGGGGTTCCAAAACGAGACTACCACCATTGGATAGGTCTTAGTGCGTACTATTCAAATTCGAAATAATTTCATTAGAAAAGTATTTCAGAAAGCAGGAAATTGGAAATTATTTTCCGAGTCAATTTTCACAAATGAGGCCACTGTGCGAAAACCCTTCGGGGTTCCAAAACGAAACTACCACCATTGGATAGGTCTTAGTGCGCACTATTCAAATTCGAAATAATTTCATTAGAAAAGTGTTTGAGAAAGCGGGAAATTGGAAATTATTTTCCGGGTGAATATACACAGGTGAGGCCACTGTGCGAAAACGGTTCGGGGTTCCAAAACGAAACTACCACCATTGGATAGGTCTTAGTGCGTACTATTCAAATTCGAAATAATTTCATTAGAAAAGTATTTCAGAAAGCAGGAAATTGGAAATTATTTTCCGAGTCAATTTTCACAAATGAGGCCACTGTGCGAAAACGGTTCGGGGTTCCAAAACGAAACTACCTCCATTGGATAGGTCTTAGTACGTACTATTCAAATTCGAAATAATTTCATTAGAAAAGTATTTCAGAAAGCGGAAATTTGAAAAATATTTTCCGAGTCAATTTTCACAAATGAGGCCACTGTGCGAAAACCCTTCGGGGTTCCAAAACTAAACTACCACCATTGGATAGGTCTTAGTGCGCACTATTCAAATTCGAAATAATTTCATTAGAAAAGTATTTGAGAAAGCGGGAAATTGGAAATTATTTTCCGGGTGAATATACACAGGTGAGGCCACTGTGCGAAAACGGTTCGGGGTTCCAAAACGAAACTACCACCATTGGATAGGTCTTAGTGCGTACTATTCAAATTCGAAATAATTTCATTAGAAAAGTATTTCAGAAAGCAGGAAATTGGAAATTATTTTCCGAGTCAATTTTCACAAATGAGGCCACTGTGCGAAAACGGTTCGGGGTTCCAAAACGAAACTACCACCATTGGATAGGTCTTAGTGCGTACTATTCAAATTCGAAATAATTTCATTAGAAAAGTATTTCAGAAAGCGGAAATTTGAAAAATATTTTCCGAGTCAATTTTCACAAATGAGGCCACTGTGCGAAAACCCTTCGGGGTTCCAAAACTAAACTACCACCATTGGATAGGTCTTAGTGCGTACTATTCAAATTCGAAATAATTTCATTAGAAAAGTATTTCAGAAAGCAGGAAATTGGAAATTATTTTCCGAGTCAATTTTCACAAATGAGGCCACTGTGCGAAAACCCTTCGGGGTTCCAAAACTAAACTACCACCATTGGATAGGGGTTAGTGCGTACTATTCAAATTCGAAATAATTTCATTAGAAAAGTATTTGAGAAAGCGGGAAATTGGAAATTATTTTCCGGGTGAATATACACAGGTGAGGCCACTGTGCGAAAACGGTTCGGGGTTCCAAAACGAGACTACCACCATTGGATAGGTCTTAGTGCGTACTATTCAAATTCGAAATAATTTCATTAGAAAAGTATTTCAGAAAGCAGGAAATTGGAAATTATTTTCCGAGTCAATTTTCACAAATGAGGCCACTGTGCGAAAACCCTTCGGGGTTCCAAAACGAAACTACCACCATTGGATAGGTCTTAGTGCGCACTATTCAAATTCGAAATAATTTCATTAGAAAAGTGTTTGAGAAAGCGGGAAATTGGAAATTATTTTCCGGGTGAATATACACAGGTGAGGCCACTGTGCGAAAACGGTTCGGGGTTCCAAAACGAAACTACCACCATTGGATAGGTCTTAGTGCGTACTATTCAAATTCGAAATAATTTCATTAGAAAAGTATTTCAGAAAGCAGGAAATTGGAAATTATTTTCCGAGTCAATTTTCACAAATGAGGCCACTGTGCGAAAACCCTTCGGGGTTCCAAAACTAAACTACCACCATTGGATAGGGGTTAGTGCGTACTATTCAAATTCGAAATAATTTCATTAGAAAAGTATTTGAGAAAGCGGGAAATTGGAAATTATTTTCCGGGTGAATATACACAGGTGAGGCCACTGTGCGAAAACGGTTCGGGGTTCCAAAACGAGACTACCACCATTGGATAGGTCTTAGTGCGTACTATTCAAATTCGAAATAATTTCATTAGAAAAGTATTTCAGAAAGCAGGAAATTGGAAATTATTTTCCGAGTCAATTTTCACAAATGAGGCCACTGTGCGAAAACCCTTCGGGGTTCCAAAACGAAACTACCACCATTGGATAGGTCTTAGTGCGCACTATTCAAATTCGAAATAATTTCATTAGAAAAGTGTTTGAGAAAGCGGGAAATTGGAAATTATTTTCCGGGTGAATATACACAGGTGAGGCCACTGTGCGAAAACGGTTCGGGGTTCCAAAACGAAACTACCACCATTGGATAGGTCTTAGTGCGTACTATTCAAATTCGAAATAATTTCATTAGAAAAGTATTTCAGAAAGCAGGAAATTGGAAATTATTTTCCGAGTCAATTTTCACAAATGAGGCCACTGTGCGAAAACGGTTCGGGGTTCCAAAACGAAACTACCTCCATTGGATAGGTCTTAGTACGTACTATTCAAATTCGAAATAATTTCATTAGAAAAGTATTTCAGAAAGCGGAAATTTGAAAAATATTTTCCGAGTCAATTTTCACAAATGAGGCCACTGTGCGAAAACCCTTCGGGGTTCCAAAACTAAACTACCACCATTGGATAGGTCTTAGTGCGCACTATTCAAATTCGAAATAATTTCATTAGAAAAGTATTTGAGAAAGCGGGAAATTGGAAATTATTTTCCGGGTGAATATACACAGGTGAGGCCACTGTGCGAAAACGGTTCGGGGTTCCAAAACGAAACTACCACCATTGGATAGGTCTTAGTGCGTACTATTCAAATTCGAAATAATTTCATTAGAAAAGTATTTCAGAAAGCAGGAAATTGGAAATTATTTTCCGAGTCAATTTTCACAAATGAGGCCACTGTGCGAAAACGGTTCGGGGTTCCAAAACGAAACTACCACCATTGGATAGGTCTTAGTGCGTACTATTCAAATTCGAAATAATTTCATTAGAAAAGTATTTCAGAAAGCGGAAATTTGAAAAATATTTTCCGAGTCAATTTTCACAAATGAGGCCACTGTGCGAAAACCCTTCGGGGTTCCAAAACTAAACTACCACCATTGGATAGGTCTTAGTGCGTACTATTCAAATTCGAAATAATTTCATTAGAAAAGTATTTCAGAAAGCAGGAAATTGGAAATTATTTTCCGAGTCAATTTTCACAAATGAGGCCACTGTGCGAAAACCGTTCGGGGTTCCAAAACGAAACCACCACCATTGGATAGGGGTTAGTGCGTACTATTCAAATTCGAAATAATTTCATTAGAAAAGTATTTCAGAAAGCGGAAATTTGAAAAATATTTTCCGACTTAATTTACATCAACGGGACCACGTACCAAAACCCTTCGGGGTTCCAAAACGAAACTACCACCATTGGATAGGGCTTAGTGCGCACTATTCAAATTCGTATTAATAATATTTGGTAAGGATTTGATGAAAAAATTCAACGTAGTTACTAGTGCAAACAAATTTTAATTCGTAGAATAGCGCCGTTCACACTATCATTTATTTATTATCCCAGATTTTAGTCACACTATAATGTCCACATCGTGATCGATTACACATTATAGATTTTTTACTGGTCGCCGACAATTCTTAACGTTAGAACACAATGTAACATTCCGTACGTAAAAACTGATAATAGAACGGCGCATTAGAAATAATATTCAATTAAATAACAGTTTTGTGTTTCCAGGTATCTGAAACAAATATCAATTTTATCAAATTTCATTATATCTTGTTTAATGGGTAAGAATTGTTTTGCGCTTTCGAAAACCTTGTACAACTTAAAATGCAACAACTTGGCAGTACTGACACAATACATTTGGAATGATGTATATATCTCATTCACTCGATCTTATTCACTAGCTATAATTGTGTATATGATATGTTGTATAACTGTCTCGCTCGATGCCCATACCTATAAACAAATACAAAAATGTTTGTTTTGATTTTGTGTTGTTTCTTATTGGTATGGAAATACATAGTGAGTGAAAAATATTCAACTGCGTGGAATATTTTTGGAATTTCTGTATGCCATTTGGGTCATTGAATTCTATGCAAACTTGTGTGGTGTATAGCTTTCGCCAGATTTAGACTCATATGACCACAGAGGCCGATTTTTAACTCCGATTTAGTTGAAATTTTGCACAGGGAGTAGACTTAGCATTGTAGCTATGCTTGCCAAATTTGGTTGAAATCGATTCAGATTTAGATATAGCTCCCATATATATCTTTCGCCCGATATGCACTTATATGGACCCCGAAGCCAGAGTTTTATCCCGATTAGCTTGAAATTTTGCACAAGGAGTACAATTGGTAGTATAGTTATGTGTGCCAAATTTGATTGAAATCGGTTCAGATTTAGATATAGATTCCATATATATTTTTCACCCGAAATGGACTTATATGGCCCCAGAAGCCCGAGTTTTGGCCCAATTTGGTTGAAATTTTGCACTTGGAGTACAATTAGTAATATAGTCATGTGTGCCAAATTTGATTGAAATCGGTTCAGATTTAGATATAGCTCCCATATATATGTTTTTCAGATTTCGACAAAAATGGTCAACATACCAACATTTTCCTTGTAAAATCGCCACTGCTTAGTTGAAAAGTTGTAAAAATGACTCTAATTTTCCTAAACTTCTAATACATATACATCGAGCGATAAATCATAAATAAACGTTTGCGAAGTTTCCTTAAATTGCTTCAGATTTAAATGTTTCCCATATTTTTATACCCACCACCATAGAATGGTGACGGGGGTATAATAAGTTTGTCATTCCGTTTGTAACACATCGAAATATCGATTTCCGACTATATAAAGTATATATATTCTTGATCAGGTAGAAATTCTAAGACGATCTGGCTATGTCCGTCTGTCTGTCTGTCTCTCTGTCTGTTGTAATCACGCTACAGTCTTCAATAATGCAGCAATCGTGCTGAAATTTTGCACAAACTCGTCTTTTGTCTGCAAGCAGGTCAAGTTCGAAGATGGGCTATATCGGTCAAGGTTTTGATATAGTCCCATATAAACCGACTTCTCGATTTGGGGTCTTGGGCTTTTAGAAACCGCAGTTTTTATCCAATTTGCCTGAAATTGGAAATCTAGAGGTATTTTAGGACCATAAAGAGGTGTGCCAAAAATGGTGAGTATCGGTCCATGTTTTGGTATAGCCCCCATATAGACCGACCTCACGATTTTACTTCTTGTGCTTATAGTTGAGATTTAGATATAGCTTCCAGATATATGTTTTTCTGATTTCGACAAAAATGGTCAAAATACCAACATGACTTCATCGTTCTTGTCTAAAATGATCGGTTATGAAATATGATTATATGTATACTAATTTTAATATAAATTGGTTTAGATACCAAGCTATAATGAAAAGCAAATTCATAATATTTAATACATAAAATTATATTACGAGTTATAAAAATAGCGATGCTGATGCTTACATAATCTATCATTTTCAACGTAAAAACATTGTTTTCTTTTTTTATTTTATTAAAAGGAAGACGAAAACTGTATGTACAAGGTTTTATAGTTGTGCTTTTAAAGCAATTTAAATAAAAAATAAATATTTAAAGGCGTAAAATTTCTTAACTATGATTTTGTAAAAAAATTATTTAATGCGAGGCAGTCTTTGTTACTCTTATAGGCTATATGATGAAAAAGCTAACACAATTATTTTAAAATCTTACTTCTAAAGAAAAGCGTAGACTATGCTATTTTATATATTTAGATAAATATTTAGGTACATACATTTTTCTTCAAATGCTTTGATTTTAGTTCCCTTTATATTTATTTAAAAAAAAAATAACAACTGATGTTATATTTTTGAAATATATACATAAAAGTTTAATTATATAAAATATTTTTCGGTTTTGATTTGATAATGAGTAATATAAAAAAAAAAAAAAAATAATTCAGATACTTATGTAATATAGTCTGATAAGAATTTTTTCCATCTACAAAAATGTTTTTTATTTACAGGAAAACTGCACAAAGAACAATATTTCACCGTTTTTAACTATTGCTTCTAAAGTAGAGAGTAGATTATGCTACATTTTGTATATATACTGTTTCGAATAAAATGAATCATTTTTCGAAGCAAAAAACTTTTTTAAATCAAATGAAACCTTTTCAAATGAATCCTTTTTTTATCATTTTCAAATTTCCGCTTTCTGAAATACTTTTCTAATGAAATTATTTCGAATTTGAATAGTACGCACTAAGACCTATCCAATGGTGGTAGTTTCGTTTTGGAACCCCGAACCGTTTTCGCACAGTGTCCTCATTTGTGAAAATTGACTCGGAAAATATTTTTCAAATTTCCGCTTTCTGAAATACTTTTCTAATGAAATTATTTCGAATTTGAATAGTACGCACTAACCCCTTTCCAATGGGGGTAGTTTCGTTTTGGAACCCAGAACCGTTTTCGCACAGTGGCCTCATTTGTGAAAATTGACCCGGAAAATATTTTTCAAATTTCCGCTTTCTGAAATACTTTTCTAATGAAATTATTTCGAATTTGAATAGTACGCACTAACCCTATCCAATGGTGGTAGTTTCGTTTTGGAACCCCGAAGGGTTTTCGCACAGTGGCCTCACCTGTGTAAATTCACCCGGAAAATAATTTCCAATTTTCCGCTTTCTGAAATACTTTTCTAATGAAATTATTTCGAATTTGAATAGTGCGCACTAAGACCTATCCAATGGTGGTGGTTTCGTTTTGGAACCCCGAACGGTTTTCGCACAGTGGCCCCGTTGATGTAAATTCACTCGGAAAATATTTTTCAATTTTCCCCTTTATGAAATACTTTTCTAATGAAATTATTTCGAATTTGAATAGTACGCACTAAGACCTATCCAATGGTGGTAGTTTCGTTTTGGAACCCCGAACCGTTTTCGCACAGTGGCCTCATTTGTGAAAATTGACTCGGAAAATATTTTTCAAATTTCCGCTTTCTGAAATACTTTTCTAATGAAATTATTTCGAATTTGAATAGTACGCACTAACCCCTATGCAATGGTGGTAGTTTCGTTTTGGAACCCCGAAGGGTTTTCGCACAGTGGCCTCATTTGTGAAAATTGACCCGGAAAATATTTTTCAAATTTCCGCTTTCCGAAATACTTTTCTAATGAAATTATTTCGAATTTGAATAGTACGCACTAACCCCTATCCAATGGTGGTAGTTTCGTTTTGGAACCCCGAACGGTTTTCGCACAATGGTCCCTTTTTTGTTCAACAAAATTTTAATTTTGCCGGTTTCTAAGTTATTTTTGTGATGAAATTTGTTCAAATTAAGGATACTCAGGGCCGTCTTTAACGAATTCTATCAAATTCCATTTAAAAATTCTTAGCGTTTTCAAAAAAATGAGATATTTGTAAAATTAAATTCGAATTTAAAAAATTAAATTCGAATTTAAAATTACATTGAAGGTGCTGGTTTGTGTCTCGGCTAAGGCCTCTGCCGCAATTTTAAATTCGAATTTATCTTCACACACATAAAATATATCACCAATATTTTTTAATTAAAATCTTGAATTAAAAAATGAATGGATTAAAATAATTTGATAAATAAAATAAAAAACCAATCGCAAATGTTATTGAATTTATTAAATGCCTTATGTAATTGATATTTAATCTTGCTATAAATTCCGTGATTGGAGCCATTTCTATTAAATATTAATTTCTAGAACGAAACGGACCATTTGGTATTGAGACGTGATAATATTGGTAGATAGACATGAAAGATAAAAGTTTTAAGGGTTGTATTTGTAAAATTGGAAAAAATAGAGGTTCTTTGATCTACTTCAATTTGGGTGCGATTATAAGTAAGCCTGACTTCCTTATAACCGAGAACCATTTATGCCTATCATGGGTCTCACCGCAGTACACCACATAACCAGCGTTGCCAATTTAGCTATTTTCCCTCTAGATTTTTTTGAAGACGTTTAGCGGGAAAAAATGCATTTAGCTTTTTGCTTTTTTTCTGGCTTCATTTATTATTCTCCAAAGTAATATACACAAAGCCAAACCTGGCCTAATTAACAATATATTACAGATTTATGCAGTAATAAACTAACTACAATAACAGGTTTATTAAGAAAACATATTTAAAAAAAATCTAAAAGAATTGAATAACAATTAAGCTAATAAATAAATATATAATAAAAATATTAGAATAAAAATATTAAAATTTTTATATTACAAGACCTTGGCTCCCCAGCCTACAACAATAAAGAAATAAAAAAAAAATATGTGAAATTATGGTCCATTATTGATGACTAGAAAAATAATTGATTTTTATCATTGAATACATTCTTTTAAATGAAGAAAATGTCTTCGAGAAAATTCCTTAGTAGAATAAGAAAACTTTCTTAAATGAAGCGGAAGATGATTCCAGATTCTAGCGACACGCACTGTAAAAGATCGATCACAAACAGCCGTATTAAAGCGAGGGAAAATTATCTGCGGATTTCTGATTGACCTTGAAAAAATAAAACGGCTTCGGAGCAGAGGTGGAGAACCCGTATTTACTAGCCTATAAAACAACATCAAAACCTTATGCTCAATATACATAGGAAAAGGCACCCCTAGAAACTCTAATACACTGCCCGAGGTGTGATCATTGCGCCTTAAAGAGAAAACAAACCGGACAATCATATTCACTATTCGTTGTAGCCTACTAAAACAAGCCAAATTCGCACCTGATACTACTTCAATACAGTAATTAACAGAAGACATTAGTAATGAAAAACCCAATCTCTTCCTAATATGAACTGGCATAAACAAATTTAGCGAGTAAAGCCTCCGAAGAGTGGACATAACTTTCGAAAAAATAGAGTCAACATGATGTTCAAAACTAAGTCTCCTATCCAACACTACACCAAGACATCTCATCTCAGTAACGAAAGGGACTCCATAACCATTGACTTTTATATTCAATTCTACTTCATTATTTGTATGATAAAAGAACATAGCTCTAGATTTAGAGTTATTTATGACAAACTCATTATCACAAACCCACCGACTAAGCTATTTTTGTTTTTTTTTATTTTCGTCATGTTTCTATCGAAATATGGATAAAACGGCACTTTTAGTAAATTATTAGGAATATTAGCATTTGACTCGTTTATCCTTTTTATGTTATTATAATATTCTAAAGTTATTATGATATTACTAAATTCAAATAGTAGATGTGAATTGCTTTGTATACTGAAAAAATATTGTCGTGAGGCCAATTATTTCATGTCCTTAAAATATGAACGTGAATTTTGGTTATAATAGCATTTGAGAATTTCTCTTATATAAACTGTTTTCCTTGTCCAAAAGCCGATAAATTCGTTCTGTCCTTATAGTTAAGTGATTCATCTTAAAAATGGGTATCTTTACAAGAAAGAAGGCTAGGGTTAATTCTAAAAATTTATTAAATTAATGAAATAGTCTTTAAATTTGTGGAGTTTTTGTATCTTGACCACAAACCAAAACAGCGTTCAAAACTAGAAGATATTTTTCAACACTTTATTTTAAAAACTTTATATATCTATCAACATATGGCCCATGGGGGCTCAGTTTGATTAAATAAATAAATAAATAAATAAATTGGACAACAATAGGTTTGTTTGGGTAATTTTCCAATAAAAGTTATTCTGTATAAACTTGATATTATCCAATGCACCTCTATGTGATTTTGTTCAATATATCGCACATCGGATTTGTTGATGATTAGCCAGCTGATAACACACAAAAAAAATTTTTTCTGATTCAATCACGAAATTAATTGATCCAATTAATTTTTTAATTGAAATGTCTTCAATCACGAAAATGATAGTATCAATCACAGTTTTAATTGGTCATTGAAAAAATTCTTGATTAAAATATTAATTGATTTCATTAGCAAATTTCAATTAATTTTTTAATTGATTCAATTAAAAATTTAATTGATGTTGATAGCCAAACTCAATTAATTTTTTAATTAAGAAATGTAACTATTTTCAATTATTTTCTGAATTGGTTTTTATTTGGATTAACAATTGATTGTTTGAAATACATTTTTAATTAAAAATTAAAAAATATTCATCACTTTCTTTAACTGACTTAGTCTTCCGAATTTGATTAAAAAGTTAATTGTATCAATTAATGTTTTAATTAAAAATTTTTAAATTTTCAATCATCGACTTAATTGACTTAATATTTCTATCTTGATTAAAAAGTTAATTGTATCAATTAATTTATTAATTGAAATTTTTTTCAACTTCAATTAACTTTTTAATTGGAAATATTTTGGTGATATTTTTTTCTGTGAATTGCAAGTTTTACTGGGAAATGTAAACGAAGGACTTCCAGTAAAAATTTGTGATATAAATCAAAATGTATCGAGTACGCAAACAGAGCTAGTATGACTTAGATATTGTTACAGTGTCATAGAAGTAGAATTAAAATTATTACAATTAAAATAATATGCATTTTAAGTGAAATAAAGCCTTTAAGTTTGTTAAATTTCAATCAAAAATATTACTTTTGATACAAAACATTTAGCTTTTTTCTAGCTATTTTTTAATCATTTTTTACCTATTTTTTGGGCAAATCTAGTGGTTTTTGGTGAAACAATTCTGGCAAAGCTGCACATAACACATTCTTCACACTTCTCAAAAAGTTAGTTGTTCTGACTCACACGTGAGAACACATTTTTCGGACTTCTGAAAGAAAAATGACAGAAACTATAACCTAAACCTATTATGGCGGTAAACGGATTGTGGAATTAAAAAAATTTTGGATAACTTTTATAGCTTTTCCTATTCTCACCCAGCAAAAACTTTCATTACCCGGTAATCTTGTAGTAATCCTACTTAAAAAGTGATAACCACTGATTAATTGGAATCGCTCCGTATTACTTTTACATACACATGTCCTAAGAAGAAAGTACTTCACCTCAGGCATACATTCGGTTATGAAATAAGTAGTGTATTGAAAGCATATGATCACCTAATATGTAATCATTTAGTCATAGGTTAGGTTAGGTTAGGTGGCAGCCCGATGTATCAGGCTCGCTTAGACTATTCAGTCCATTGTGATACCACAGTTGTGAACTTCTCTCATATCACTGAGTGCTGCCCGATTCCATGTTAAGCTCAATGAGAAGGGGCCTCCTTTTTATAGCCGAGTTCGAACGGCGTTCCACATTGCAATGAAACCACTTAGAGAAGCGTTGAAACACTCAGAAATGTCACCAGCATTACCGAGTTAGTCATAGATGTACCGAAGTTACAAGAAATTAAGTGCTTCTGTTACCGATTCCAATGGATCAATGCTGTAAGATGAACACTACTAGAATAGGAACTTTTAAAGTAAATTAACATTTTTCTAATGAATTGATGTTGAAAATTATGCATAACTCTATACACATAAATTCCATACATGGATATTTTTTTATCAAATCTATATCGAAGCTTATGATTTGATTTATTTGATTTTGATTTTTCCCGGTTCCAAAAATTTTGTCTTTACACTATTGATTTTGATATTAATTCCGAGCCATAGAAACTGAGAATTTAAGTAAGGACACATAACAGATAATGGTGTCTTCTCTTTTAAATTTAAGTTCTGAATACTTGATGCAAGGAGATAATTTTGAATTTATTAGTTTTTTTCTGCTTTTTTCCTTCATGTGCTATCAGAAACCTTTAAAAACGTTTTAACGTCAACTTAAATTTCAAATAATATTAACCATCAGGAATTTCTGCGAGGATAAGAGAGGTTTAACTGAAATCGAACTAAAAAACAGCAAGCTTTTCGATGTTTTAGCAGAGTTTTCTTCTGTCTGCTATTTACGATATATCCTGCAAAATCGCATCTATAAATCGTTGGTGTTCGAATAAACAGTGCTTTGACAGTTTATTCGGATTCGAGCATGATATTTCCTCAGATGTGGTTAATACTTGTTTTAACAAATAATGGAGATAAAAGATCTTTATACAAAATAATATTTTACTACAATATGGAAGCTTTTGTAGAATATTACTGCATTGAGTTTTGTTCTACATATGTATTTTTAAAAAACAAAAACACCACATGTCCCAATTTTTGTGTGATATATGGTAAAAATATAAGCATCAACACCCCCTGCCTTTAACATACCATTCATATTGCTTCTCTCCCGTCTATTATGTATCTGGGGTCTATCATACATAAACATAGAGAAGCTATAAAACTGATGAGCGAAGAAAAGTAAAGCAAAATGCTAAATTACGTACTTTGGTGTTCTTTGTTTTGTTCGTAGATTTTAGTATTAGTTTTTGTTTTGTTTTGTTTTTTGTTTGTTTTTTTTTTTTTTAACTTTGGCAAGCTAATTTGCAATATAGAATTAAATTGTTTGTCTAGAAAAAATATATTGATGTTAATGTGGGGGAATACGAAGTAATGAACTTTGAGTGGTAACATCTAATGCTTTCAACAAACATGAATATCGAATGATTTTCCGAAATAATATTTGATTGGGCCAAGAGCACATGTAGGTAATTGTGTTAAATATTATCGACGATACTACGTAAAGGGTAGTTGACACAAAGTGTTACCAAGTTTTCCCTGGTATATCTGGCAACATGAAAATGACAGCTATATCGTACATGTTTTTTCATCAGCTCACTATAATGTTTCCAAGCCACCAAAAGTTTTTTCGTCTGAGTTATTTAAAAATGCTGTTATTCGTGATGGAGCTGAAGCATAGGTTAGGTTAGGTATAGTGGCAGCACGATATTTTCCTCTCACTTAGACTATTCAGTCCGTTGTGATACCACAGTGGTGAACTTCTCTCTTACACACAAAAATTTTTTTTCTGATTCAGTCACGAAATTAATTGATCCAATTAATTATACCCTGCTCCACACTGTGGAACAGGGTATTATAAGTTAGTGCATATGTTTGCAACACTCAGAAGGAGACGAGATAGACACATGGTGTCTTTGGCTAAAATGCTCAGGGTGGGCTCCTGAGTCGATATAGCCATGCCCGTCTGTCCGTGAACACATTTTTGTAATCAAAGTCTAGGTCCAATCGACTTCAAATTTGGCACAAGTATGTGTTGTGGCTCAGAATAGATCCCTATGGATTTTGGAAGAAATCGGTTCAGATATATATATATATATATATATATATATATATATATATATATATATATATATATATATATATATATATATATATATATATATATATATATATATATATATATATATATATATATATATATATATATATATATATATATATATTATATATATATATATATATATATATATATATATATATATATATATATATATATATATGTTAGCCTTTTGTATATGAATAAAAGACTATGCTTTTTATTGCTAAAAACTTATTATTTATTTTGTAGAACTTTTATGTCTGCTTAGATGCTTCTAGAACAAAATGAATGATGAAATTCAATTACTGAAGTATGTGTGCGCGCTCTGACAATAGAGCTGCCAGATTGTAATAAATATTATATAAGATGTTTATGTAAGATGTAGGGTTACCCCCAACATCTCCCCTTTTTAAGTTGAAATGGGTGATCTGGAAATAGGATCTACAGGTTGTCTTCGTGTGGTGATACGCTTAGGAAACCAATGAGGAGAACCTATAGGTGTTTCATAATTATCATCGCTTGATGGAGGTGTGATGTTGAAATCCTCGAGTAGAAAATCCAATGGCAATTTTGTGTTTGGCTCAGTTCGTGTTTCATGATCTGGAACTCTGGGTCTGAGTTGATCCGTATGTGCTCTTACAAGAATCTTCTTCTCGCCTACATCTATGATGGTGTTGTAGATAACGTTGCCCACCTTTTCGATGATCTCACCATGAACCCAATAGCTTTTATTTCCTTTGAAATTCTTTGCATAGACCAAGTCACCTGGTGCGAACTTTCTATTTCTGGCGCCATGCTTGCTATTGTACTGAGATTCCATTTGGTGGTTTACTTTTCGCTCAGTGTATTGAGGTTTTCTGATTGCGTCGAAAACTGTTCTCATTTTTCGACCGATGAATGACTCTGCCGGTGTTTTACCCTCTGGTGCATTTGGATTTGGAGTTGATCTGTAGACTTCTAAGAACGTCTGAAGTGCTTCTGTAGGTGTTTCTTCCCCTTCAAATTTCTTTAAAGAGCGTTTTAGAGTATCTACAAAACGTTCGGCTTGTCCGTTCGAACTAGGATGGAAGCGTACGGTTCTTGTGTGCTCAATAGATCTTTCCTTACACCAAGTTTGGAATTGGTCAGAGCAGAACTGTGTACCGTTGTCTGATACAAGCTGTTCTGGATTTCCAAATTGTGCACAGTATTCATTCAACATTTTTATGGTTGCAAATGAAGTTGTTGTTGTTGTCTCATAAATCGCAGGGTATTTTGAGAATGCATCAATAACTAAAAGATAATATTTACCTTTCACCGGACCAGCGTAGTCAATATGGATTCTCTCGAGTGGGCGTGTCGTTAATGGCCATGAGCAAAGGTTGGTCTTCACCGGATTTTTTGCTGCACGTTGACAATTTTGACATTTTCGGACGTAGTCCTCGATTTGTTTGTCGATATTGGGCCAGTAGACATAACATCGAGCTATTGACTTACCCCGTTCTGCAGATAGATGTCCTCTGTGAAGTTGTTTCAATACCTTTTGTCTGCATTTTTCTGGTACTACTATGCGGTTGTTGAATAAAATACATCCATCTAGAGTTGATAGTGATTCTTTCCGATTGTAGTATTGTATAATTGATTCATCTACATTTTTACTGCTTTCAGGCCATCCGTTGTTTATGAAATTGATGACAGACTGGAGAGCTTTGTCGTTTTTAGTTGCGTAGACTACTGTATTGAAAGTGAGTGGAAGTGTCGAAACTGCCTCGTCGACGTCTCGGCGTATATCTTCCTCGAGTGCCACTGAAGCAATGACGAAATCATCAGCTGGCTTTTCATGATCACTAATGAGTCTGGATAATACGTCGGCGTGACCAAAATCCCTTGTATTAATATATTTGATTTCGAAGTCATACGCTAATAAAATTAAAGCCCAGCGCTGTAACCGGTTGGCTGTGTAGATTGGTATTCCTTTTTTCGATCCAAATATTGTCAGGAGTGGTTTGTGATCGGTGTGCAAGGTGAATTTTCTACCGAACAGCATTCTGTGAAACCTTTGCACAGCGAATATGAGAGCGAGACCCTCCTTCTCTATTTGACTGTAATTGCGTTCAGCGGGAGTGAGTGCTCTGGATACATGGTGTATCGCCTTCATTCCTCCGCCAGGAAACATATGGTAGATGACACCTCCAACCCCGTGTGATGATGCGTCTGCTGCTACGTGAATAGGCAGATTCGGGTTGTAGTGTGTTAAGAGCAAATTCGATGTTAGAATTTTCTTAAAGTCATCTAAAGATTTTTGACATTCTGAAGTCCAGATAAAATTGTTATCCTTTTTTAATAAGTCGTCGAGAGGTTTGCGTAAGGTGCGCATGTTGTTTACAAACTTGCTGTAGTGATTGATTGAGCCTAGAAGAGATCTAGCCTCTGCAACATTTTCTGGAATTTTCAGATTTTGAATGGCGCTAATTTTGCATGGATCAGGTCGTATGCCGTCTTTATTGATAACCTGTCCTAAGTATTTAATTTCTTTTTGAAAAAAATTACATTTTTCAAATTTTAATTTGAAACCGAAATCTTGTATTCGTTGCAAAATTAAATCCAAGTTGGTCTTATGTTCAGCGATAGACTTACTCGCTAACATAATGTCATCAATATACGCTTTGGTACCCTCTATGCCTGAACATAACTCATCCATAATTCTCTGGAATGCTCCTGGAGCAGATTTTATACCAGGTGTTAGTCGGTTAAACTTGTACAATCCCTTGTGGGTATTTATGGTGAGTAACTCTTTGCTGCTGTCGTCTACCTCTACTTGTAGATATGCATCAGACAAGTCCAGATGACTGAAAATTACGCTGTTGTGGCAGTCTGAAAGAATTTCCTCTGGAGTGGGTAGTGGATACTGGTTAGATTCTACCATAGAATTGAGTCCTGTAGAATAGTCTGCGCAGATGCGAATTTTTCCATTGCGTTTGCTGACTACAATTGGAGCTGCGTATCTTGACGAATTTACGGGTGTAATAATTCCTGCACTTTCGAGTCTCTGTAGTTCAGCTTCGATCTCTGTTCTAGCTGCATATGGAACAGGTCTTTTGGGAATGAATACTTCCTTGGCGTTTGGCAGCAACTGAATGTTGACTTTGGTTTTTGTGCATAAACCCAATGAGTTGTTATCAAACACTTTTTCGTACTTACGTTTCAGAGCTGCGATATCGTCATCGAATTTTATTTGGTGACACCAAGAAGTTATCGGTTTGTCCCAAAGATCGAAAGATTGAATCCAGTCGATTCCCATGATGTTCAGTTTTTCGACATCTGCAATGTAACAATTTAAGAATTTCGTGACGTCATCGATGGTTACGCTGCATTTGAACTTTGCGATGAGGTTGATTTTGTTAGCGTTTGCGTCATTGGCGCTATCCTTTGTTGTGTAAGCTTTGGGCTTACCAATACTTTCCCATGTGGAAGTTGATATGATGGATATGTCCGAAGCGGTATCGATTTGTAGACGAACAGGCTTGTTGTTCATTAGCACTGTTGTGTATTTACGAAGCTTTTGAAATTCAACATTTCTTGTATTGAAAACTGCGTTTGTGTTGAACGTCTTCTTTGATTTCTTAAACTTCTGCTTCTTTCCCTCTTCCATGTTTGAAGGTTTTGGTGATTTGCCTAATTTTGCGCTGACACAATAGTTGTCTTTGTGTCCCAGCTGGTTGCACTTGTTGCATTTGTGTTTTTGAAATGGACAAAATTTTACGTAGTGCAAATCCCCACAGAACCAGCATGGTGTCTTAGGTAGTTTGTGTTGTCTTGGACCTTCGGTAGATTTGTTGACAGAACAGACAGTTTTTGATTGATGTTCAATCAAACTGTTGTCTGATTTCAGGTCTAAAATACGCTGAGTCTCATCTACGAGTTTGTCCAAATTCATTTCGCTGTTCTCGTCGAGTAATTTTAGCAAACGAATTCGTATTTCGTTATCTCTGGCCGACTTCAAACCCAGAACGAAGATTAAACATTTAAACTGATGGATGGTTAACTCACTCATTTTAAACAATTCACATTGGAGATTGACTTTGCTGGCGTATTCGCGGAAATCTTCCCCATCTGTTTTTGCTAATTGCAAACACTTATAGCGTTGTGCGACTTGAGTTTCTGCTTTTCCGAAGAGCTTCTTCAGTTTTTCCACAGTGTCCTTAAGTGTCATTTCTTCTGGTTTTGTTGGCAGAACATAATTTGCGAATCTTTCGTGCACTTGATTTGGCATCTTCCTCCATAAGAGAGCTACTTTGTCATCGTCGTCCAATGCGCTTGCCTCTTTTTCGAAGACATGAACAAATCTATTGTACCACGTTTGAAAGATAAGACCACTTTCTGGCTCATATTCGAAATTTGTCATGGAATGCGCTAAAGATTCCATCAAGGCTGCTTTGGATGTACCTTGTCTCGGGTTGTTATCTGTTGTGGAGCTTGCGCTTTGCGATTGAATGAGCAAAGCCATTTGTTCGAGCAATAGCGTCTGTTGAGCCATCGCCTTTTGCTGCTCCTCCAGTAATTTCACAACTATGTCGCTAGGCATGTTCATTCCTGAATACTGGCGTTTTACAACTGATTTTATTTTACGACCGTCCTCGTCGCCACTTTTGTTAGCCTTTTGTATATGAATAAAAGACTATGCTTTTTATTGCTAAAAACTTATTATTTATTTTGTAGAACTTTTATGTCTGCTTAGATGCTTCTAGAACAAAATGAATGATGAAATTCAATTACTGAAGTATGTGTGCGCGCTCTGACAATAGAGCTGCCAGATTGTAATAAATATTATATAAGATGTTTATGTAAGATGTAGGGTTACCCCCAACAATATATATATATATATATATATATATATATATATATATATATATATATATATATATATATATATATATATATATATATATATATATATATATATATATATATATATATATATATATATATATATATATATATATATATATATATATATATATATATATATATCTGAACCGATTTCTTCCAAAATCAATAGGGATCTATTCTGAGCCACAACACATACTTGTGCCAAATTTGAAGTCGATTGGACCTAGACTTTGATTACAAAAATGTGTTCACGGACAGACACATTTAACGGATGTGATATGGTATCGAACATTTAGATCTACAAAGTGGTGCAGGGTATAATATAGTCGGCCCCGCCCGACTTTAGACTTTCCTTACTTGTTTTTTAATTGAAATGTCTTCAATCACAGAAATGACAGTATCAATTAAAAAATTAATTGATCCAATTAAAAAATTAATTGTAATTGGCTTTTGTTTTAATTAAAAAATTTGTTGGATCAATTAAATTTTTAATTGAATATTTTTTAAAACTCAAATTTTCGTGAAATTTTTTTCTGTGTATCACTGAGTGCTGCCCGATTCTATGTTAAGCGCAATGACAAGGGACCTCCTCTTTATAGTCGAGCCCGAACTGCGTTCCATATTGCAGTGAAACCACTTATAGAAGCTTTGAAACACTCAGAAATGTCAGCATAATCCACGATCTCGTGTATGCAAGGCAAGCATGCTAACCATTGCACTACGGTGGCTCCCAGAGTTGGTGCATAATGGTGTGTAAATAAAAATAGCTAAAAGGTATTATTGTAAGGCTACGATCACTGAAAAAATAACTTTAAAAAGATGAACGTAAATGGTGCGGCGGGTAAAAGATCAATGGATGGCTAACGATACGAAAACACCCCAAGTAATAAACTAACCAATAAGATTCGGAACCGTCACATAAAGGTTGTTCAATGCGCCAAAAGCCAATTCGATGGACATTTCAATTTGAGTTATTTTAGACAGCAAGGTAAGGGCTTAAAAATACGCCAGTATTGATGCGCTGAAGAAAGCCAAAATACCGGAAAATTAAATTCGTACGGCTTTCAACTCATTTTTGATAGACTCAGGGTATTAATCAAGGCAAAAAGTGGACAAATAGAGCAATAGTGGATAATTTTTGAAAATTAGATAACTCTACATTTACATATGGCCTTCTGAGTTGTTGACACTTTATGTTATCTAACCTGTAATTTAATTGAAACACTATTGTCAGATAGAATAACGATGTATACAAAAATTAGTAGCTCTAATGATATTCGATCAAGTATAAAAAAATTTTAATTTAATCCTTTTATTTCATATTTATTTAAATAGAACCCCAATCGGTATTCAAGACTAAAACAGATGCGTTGAAAGTTTTAAAAAAACATAAAGACGCTAGACTCAAAGAATTTCCAAATGAAGACGAAGCTATAAAATACGCCCAAACAGGATTTGAGATTGTACAACAAAAATATAATGATGTTCGCAGTAAGTTTAATTTTTAGTACATAAATTTTGTAGATTATATTAAGAAACATTGAAAATTACAGCTTCTACTGCTTCATTGGAAACACCTGCATTCAGAGCTCCTACGAAGCAAGAATTTGTGCGGTTTCGTAAAATGATTGAGGAAGGAGACTATAAGCGTGTGAAACAACAAATTTGGGACAACCCTAGATATCTTGTTAGTTCTGGTGATACACCGACAACGCTGAAAGAAGGTTACCGCTACAATGCTATGCATGTGTGTGCATTATCCAATAAACCCCAAATTGCTGAACTTATTTTAAAGACTGTCTCTGATACGAAATTTGCCGATCTTTTGACTGGGAAAAAATACGATCAGAAAATGTGCCAAGAATTGTGTATTAATCTCTTGGACTATTATCTCAATATACCGGAAAAAGGTCGCAGTGATACACCATTGCATTTAGCATCGAAATTCGGGAATGTAGAAATGGTCGAAGTTCTGCTCTCTTATCCAGAGTGTAAATTAACTCGAAATAATGAAGGAAGATTGGCAGAAAATGTAAGGAATCTAATTGAAAATAGTGATTTATTCCATGTAATTTTGGTGGTCTCTTTATTTTTCAGATAATCTGTGAGCGTAGCTCAATTAAAGATGGTAAATTTAATAAAATCCAGGAATTGTTTAATGAGAGGTATTATGTGCCTGTTTTACGTTGTGTCGATAGCTCTATACCCGCTCAAATAGGTCAACCATTTGCGGCCAATAACCCACCTGTAAGTTTTTTTGAAAAGAAAAATCATTTACAATTGATTATTGTTGATATCAACTCATTTTTATCAACAATTATCAATTGGAAACGTCTATATACAGGTCGAATATAAGAAAAACATCCATAATTTAAGAAAAATAATTAGCCAAATTTTTTACAATTTTGGAAAAGACAAAGAGAGTAAGGCAGCCAATAGTAGGGACTTGAGAATTCTGACGATATTTTGCAATGCATAGTAAAACTAAACAAAAACCAGAACGTCTAAAATTTGCATCTTGTATATTTTTTAGCAACTTAACTGTGATCCCTTAAGTCCTGAAGTTGAAATTAAAGCATTAGCAGGTCCTATGACCCAGGATCAAGCAAAGGTATTTCTTTTGTATAATTTTTTATCTAATATTATAAACTGTGTGATTAACTTTAATTAAAATATATGTAGAAATTCTATCGACGCTGGAAAACTCCACCTCGTCTGGGTAGTAATGTTTCCTCGCCAATTGCTAATAATCCATTCATATCACCAATGAAATCTCGAAAAAGTCTACCGTCCACACCTCGGGGACCGGGTAGTGCAACTAACTCACCCACTGCCATTCTTCAGAGACGTTCGTTATTTAATTCCACACCGCATCGTCATAATGCAACAAATGATTCCAATGGTTTCGCCGATCAATCAATAATACTTAATGACTCATATGATAATCATCAAAATGGGAATCACGATAAAGAAAATGAGCGAGAGGCGTCCAATAAACAAGAAAATAATAACAACCACAACATAGAGAATAAACTAAAATCAGGCCTTTGTCCTGATACACCATTATTCAAAATAAAAAGAGATGTATTTTTTACTTATCGTGAGCAGTGTATCGCATCGCCCATAGTAGGGGGCATTGACAATAATCGAGACATTACTGACTATATGAATGTTTCTGATATATATGATAGTCCTGGTTTCAAGGAGCGTCATGTAAAGAATACGGATGCTGAAAAAGGCATTGAGTGCATTGGCCGCAATTTAGCAAAAGAACAAAATGTCGAGTGGCGAGAATACTGGGATTTCTTAGAAGAGTTTATAGACATTGCATCGGAGAAAGGCATTGCAATCCTAGAAAAATATCTAGCACAAAAACAAGCCGATTATGAAAACGAACAGAATAAAAAGAAATCCCTTGGACGTAATGATGAAATTATGGAAGACGTATGTTCGGCTTTGGAAAAATTCGGTTTTGGAGCCACTAAAAGCACAGATATGACAGATGCCAACAGTCGATGGAGAAACGGTGTTAACCAGCGATTCGAAAATGGCTTTCGAAGCACGACTACTGCACCAAACATAAATGCTTCCATAGCTCAGCAAGCAGCGACGCCTTATACATATGTAGAGAAATCATTACAAGTGCATGCTCGTCGCATGACTAAAACTATTGTCCATAATATTGAAAATTCTGTTTCCATAAATGATGCTTTAATTTTGGAATTGCGTCGTGTAAAATCATTAATTTATAGTTTCAAAGAAGATGCCAGTTTTGCAAATGTTAAATTCGAAAAAGTCCATTCCCGCGTTGGTAATTTAGTTGCGACATTCTTAGAAAATTCTCAAGAGATCACATGTGAAATGAAGGGGAAAATTTTGAAAATTTTACGAAGCCTTCTTCATACCCAGGAAGAGAGACGTGAGCATATTGAATGTGTTTGTAGACGTATTTTATATAAGTTGGAAAATCCAAGTGAGTATATATTTTAATTTTGTTTCTATAGTTTTTCGTATGATTTTTAAAACGTGATTTCTTTTAGCTGAGCAAATTTTACCAGAAAATTTGAAAACTGAAGATATGTGTTCCAAGGTATGGTCGCAAGAAAATAATTGCACTTGTCAGTGGGAGACTAACTTGAGCCGCAAAACCAGCCATCGTAATCGCATGGAAGCACGATACAAAAATCATCAACGTATGAAACAACAAGAAAAATCAATGAAGCAAGAGGAAGATGAAAAGAATTCCACTGAGTACCGTAATCCAAAAGCTGATATTGATTCTTCTGATGATATTGATGAGAATGTTTTTTGGGTAAGCTTTATTTGGAAGGCGCATAGAAATCTTAATGAAACAAATTTATGGATTTTCTTATTCCAAAGTCTGATTTCAGTTCCGACAGTGAAGAGGAGGACGTATTTGTAACTCCTCCAGAGAGTCCGTCACAGTGGAATCATTTAAGTGAAGATGAAGACGATGGATATAAAACATTTATTTATGGGTAAGTGTCATATTTATGAGAAAAAAAAAACTGATTTGGTTTTCACTGAGAGAGGCATATTTCTGAAATTTGGAATAGACACGTTTTTTTGCAGTATTTATATAGCCCCATATAAACCGACCTGCCGATTTGACTTTTTGACACCATAGAAGATGATCGGTAATCTATAGATAGTATATGTCTACGAAGATATATGACAAATTTGGTATAAATCGGTATATGTTTTGGTATATTATAGCATTGCTTACTGAGTATCGTGCAGTCATCATTCTTATTGATTAGGATATGTTCTAAAAATGGTGTATATAGGAAATTTTCTAATATAGTCCTTTTATCCCTTTTATATACTGAAGCATTGAGTCTGGATATATTTCAAACCTATAAATAGATAATGAATATGATTTATTTCGGTCCATTTACTTTAATCTGGAATGTATCCATTTTAAGGATTTTCACTAGGTATATTTTTGTTCCAATGTTTTAAGAGTCATTTACACTGAATGAAGACTCCAATTTGTTATTAAACAAGTATATACGGACTTAAGCCGGACCGGGAATCTTAAATACCCACCACCATGAATCAAAAAATATAATTTTCCTTAGAAAACTCTTCGGCAGATTACTTGATAACACATATATAGAATTTCAGATTGATTTGATGACAGATACTCTGCCAAGCAAACATATATACCAACATAGAGATCTATAGATCGGTCTTTATGAGGTAAATACGAAAACATGAACCGATACACACTATATTCGGCGTACTTATGCGTAGACCAAAAATATCTTTAGATTTTTAATTTCAGATAAATCGGATTAAAATTGCGGTGTCTAGAAAGAAGCCCAGGAAGTCAAATCGGAAGATCGGACTATAAACGGTGATACGGTCAAAATTTGGTCAATATAAACTCGACTTATTTCTTTCAATTTTGCATTTAAAAAACCTGAACACCCCTCATTTTGAAGGTGTGTGTGTAGAATGTTGCTCCTATTTTGATTTTGGAATTCACTCTTCAGTTGTCAAAATGCCGTCCAAGCAAGAAGAGCAGCGTATCAAAATTTTGCTCGCGCATCGCCAAAATCCGAGCTACTGGCAAAATCGCTAAAAGTTGCCAAATCAACCGTTACAAATGTAATTAAAGTGTTTGGAGAACGTTTGTCGACAGCCAGGAAGTCTGGATCGGGGGAAATCGAAAACCGGAAGCCGCTGAGACGACAAAGAGAGTTGTCGGTAGTTTCAAGCGAAACCCTAACCTCTCTCTCCGAGATGCCGCAAATAAGCTGGGTGTATCGTCTACAACCGTGTATCGAGCCAAAAAACGTGCCGGACTATCGACTTACAAGAAGGTAGTGACTCCAAATCGCGATGATAAACGAAATACGACGGCCAAAGCGCGATCCCGGAGGCTGTACACGACGATGCTGACGAAGTTTGACTGCGTGGTAATGGACGACGAAACCTACGTCAAAGCCGACTACAAGCAGCTTCCGGGACAGGAGTTTTATACGGCAAAAGGAAGGGGAAAGGTAGCAGATATTTTCAAGCACATAAAACTGTCAAAGCTCGCAAAGAAATATCTGGTTTGGTTTGGTTTCAGACAGACCGGGTAAAAGTTCGGATGTCTAGACGCTCAAGAAGTCAAATCGGGAAATAGGGATATATGGAGGCTAAACTAAACCTTGGACCTATACACACCATCTTTTTATGGACCCAAAATACCTCTAGATTTTTAATTTCAGACAAATCGGATAAAAACTACGGTTTCTAGAAGCCCAAGAAGTAAAATCGGGAGATCGGTATATAAGGGGGCTATACCAAAACATGGACCGATACACACAATTTTCTACACATCTATTTGTGGTCCTAAAATACCTTTAGATTTCGAATTTCAGATAAATGGGATAAAAACTACGGTTTCTAGAAGCCCCAGATCCCAAATCGGGGGATCGGTTTATATGGGGGATATACCAAAACTTGGACCAATACACACCATTTTCGACGCCCCTATTTGTGGTCCTAAAATGCCTCTAGATTTCCAATTTCAGGCAAATCTAATAGAAAATACGGTTTTTAGAAGCCCAAGACAACAAATCGGGTTATCGGTTTATATGGGGGCCTGGACCGATATAGCCTATCTTTGAACTAGGCCTGCGTGCAGAAAACAGACGAATCTGTGCCAAATTTCAGGACGATAGCACCATTATTGAAGGCTGTAGCGTGATTACAACAGACAGACGGACATGCTTATATCGTTTTACAATATCTCCCTGATCAAGAATTTATATACTCTATATAGTCGGAAATCGATATTCCGATGTCTTACAAACGGAATCACAAACTTATTACACCCCCCATCACCTATGGTGGTGTGTATAAAAATGTTAAAAAACCACAAATTTAACAAATTTGGATAATTTTTCGAGATCCTGAAAAATCCCGAGATTTCGGAACGGGATTTACCCCTAAATTGAATGCTTTAGAATTTTGTTTCTATGTAATTTTTGGCATAGGTTTTGTTTGGCACTTGTGTGCAATTAAAAGATTAGTTTATTCCATTTTTTCATCGTTTATATTTATTTATATTCTTGTTTTTATTCATTGCCTTCTCTTTGTAGAAACGAACCCACGAAAAGGGATCTTGATGTATTAAATGCAATCTTTCACGTTGACATAGATAAATCAAAACATCCTACTGTTCATTCCTGGAAAACAGCCCTAATGCGCTATTCTAATGATGAAATGGACTTGTAAGTATATGTATTCATTACTAAATAATTTATATTAAATTGCAAAAACATGTCACAGTTAAGTAGCTTTTTAAAAAACACACTTGTAGAATTAGTGGAAGAATCCTTTTTAAAGGTTCGCCTAGACAGTAGTCCGTTGCAGTAGTACATTGACATAAACCTATAAACCTATACATTCATACATGAGGTGCCCGATTGATTTATTGTACTTCACCCCAAATTTTTAAAAATTACCCTATGAGGCTTCGATCTTGTCTTGAAAACATTAGTCATCTAGTGTGCTCTTTAAGTTTAGACGGGGCTTCATTAAAATGATTACATTTGCAAAGCTAAATAGAGGAAACTTATCTAGTCCCGAATATACTGTCTAAACATCAGAGAAACAATTCTTTATATTCAGTTCGAGTCTCTGCATCTCTATTATTGATTTTTATTTTATTTTCATTATTTAATTTGAAGCCACAAAGCGGCCAATTTATATAAATTACAATGGACTACTAACTATGAATAAAGTACAATTCAAATTATGACAACGTGAGAACATATGTGCGTATTTAATATGTGCAAATATGTATATAAAATAATATAAAAATAAATAAATTAATAATATGATAAAAAGAAATAAGACAAAACATTTTAGGTTCCCAATATAATTAAAAAGGCAAAATAAGATCGCATAATCTCTTTCGATATGTTGAATCAGAAATCGAGAAATCCTTTAAGTTAGTAGGGAGGCAATTATATGATCTGACGATTCTAGCCTGAAATGACTTGTCCCTATAACCTCTGGCAAGTGGCCATGTAAAATCGAGGTGACTGAGCACTGAATATCTTGTGGAAAAGAACATGAGACCTGAAGTCAATAAACTTCGAAAATGGGCACCCAGGAATTCCTGAACATGAGGGGAAATATGGTCATATCGACGAAGTGAATGTAGATAACGGACTATTCTATGAATTGCTAGTTTAACCTACCTTATATTACCAAATCTCAATGCCGTAAAGAATATTTCTATTTCTTCAACCATACAATGCTTGAGCAATGCTACATTCGCAATCACAAGTCTACTTTTCTGAAGATGACTACCAATATATATATTAGATCCTAGAATCAAGGAAATCCATCATATGCAACAGAGTTCCTAGCATTTAGTTATTCGGTACTGTGGCAGATTAATAGCAATTATTCAGTGCAATAAATTTGATGTTTTACCTAAATCTAAAAAAGAAATTTTATTTTAAACCTAATTTATTTCACAGTTTCCCATCACCAAGAGTTGTAAAAAAATCCCATACATTCACAACCACAACCAACAAAAACGACTCTGGCATGCTTCCGAAAACACCACCCTCACACCACAAATCTCAAACCTATATGCGTTCGAATTCTAGTGCTTCCTTGATTCTGAACTGTTCCAGGCAGCAACAATCATCACAACCAGCAAATGCAATAATAAGGGAGCCAATACTGCAGCTGCCTATTGCTAAACGTTTGTTTGGCTCACCAGGAAAACCGAAATCTGTGAATGCCACCAAGACCGAAACTATTAATACCACAGATACAATATCATCAACAAATATAACCGATGTTGCATCAGTGGAGTCTATTAATAACGAGAAGTCGTTAGGAGTTAATTTCTCTTCACGCTCAATACAATTGCCTTTGACGCCTTTGAATAAAATTCGAGGCCTTTTTAGCGCCTATCGCGAGCGTATAGAAAGCAGTCCTTTAGCATCGCCCATAAATGTGAACGAGCGAAGTAACAAGGAGGGAAATAAGAATTTATCGTTGCTAAATATTTCAGAAGCAGATTATTTATCATAGAGTATTTAGCAATTATGCAGTGGTATTAAAAAAAAACATTTCAAGTTTTCACTTACATTTTTATTTCACTTTTTTTATGTAAATATGCAATTTATATTGCTGAATATAATTTTTTACCAATACTCACTCCATCGTTAATTGTTGTCTTTCAAAAAATTTGAATTTTTGTTATTAGCCTATTTTCTTTTTTGCAAAATCAACCTGATTGGCCACTCACTATTCTATATAATTTATGCTTAATCATACATACATATATTGCAATGTTTTTGTTTTAAATTCATAAATATGTCATAGATTTTACGAATTTTGCCGAATATGTTTGTGTTTTTTTTTTGTATGATTCCATACGGAGTCTCTTAATAGGGTTGTGTAATTTCACTTCAATTTGTATCCGTTTTAATTATTTCTCTAGAACATAAACACAATGCTGCCGAATTTCGAATAAAATATTCATGCATGTAATATACAATTAAATTTTCTATGATCAATATGTCATTCCCATTTGTATTAAAGAATGATTGATATACGCAATTTTCAATGAAATATAGAAGCGTTTTAAACAAATTCTCTGTGGTCCAGTTTAATTTCTTAAGTTTATATTGAAGTTTGGAATATAAGGTAGAAAACACCTCTGGTGAAAATGTTAATACCCATAAGACGTGTACGACAATTTATGCAATACTTTCGCGAGGAAGAAAACAATTGTTACAAAGAACTTTTATTAAATTCGAAATTTTTTAAAACGATTGAATCTTATTTAAATTGTGTTCAAAAGCTTAAATTGTACCTGTCTCGAACATCGTATGGCGCCAAAGAATTTTAAAATTTTTTAACTCGAATTAAAAAAGCGATAATAGTGCGACCTCCACCGGAGGATTGCCAAAGTGCGTCCGTTTTGTTGATCTATTTTTAAGGTAAAAATAATGGCGGTGAAAAAGTCATATAACTTTCTTGGAAAAGTAGTCAAAAACAATAAAGTCATAAAAAATTTAAATATTGAAAATTTCACTCGAATTATTTTCATTGCAGAACATAAGATTTTTTTTATTAATAATCGCTTTTGATACAATGGTTACTCCAGCATTACAACCTTGGGAACGCATAGCCTGGACTCCAGAACAAGAACAGATAATTTATCGTGACTGGGGCGTATATTTTACTAATAAACAACAATTGGATAAAGCCGTGCATTATTATGATAAGTCTTTGGAATTGAAATCCGACGATCTGAAATCGTTATTCCTTCGAAGTCGCTGTAAGCGAAATATAGCGCAAACAGAGGGAGCATTGAAAGATGGCAAAGCTGCAGCTTGTAAGTGGAAAGTATTGCTTTAATTAAGCATCACGATAGGATGCAGAAAATTTAATAGAGTTTATACAAGTTATTCTATAAAAAAGTGTCCATGTAGTGTGGCGGTACTTGTCTTTCCCACTGATAATCTGAGAGCATGGTAAAATCGATTTTCTATCGTGTATTACATTCTACTCAATGGCCACTGGCAACCAAAGCCGACTCGTATTTGTATTATGTGTGTGGGCGAGAGTTTCCGCGGAGTCTAAAAGAAATGGGAAAATAGAGCAATATATAGTAGATCAATTATCCAATTCATGCTTTTGGAAGATGAGTCGTTCAACGAAATTTAACAACGAACATTTTGTTTTGACAATATCGTATTGGAAGCCCAGCGATTAAAGGTGTGCTAGATAGACGAGTTGTGGCTGTCACGTTCGCTCATTCCGCGCACGTGAAACACAGCGGTGTTTGAATCTGCCTACGAGGCGTACGAGAGAGTTTCTTTTGTTATTTTGTGGTGGAGACCAAGGAGCAATCGAAACAGGGGTATCCACTTGGCGAAAGTGACACGAAGAAGGCAGAGACCGTTAGCCGGAAAGATGATATTAACCGCGCGAGTTCGTACCCTAAACATTGTCCTTGACTAAATATTTTCCATCGTGAGTGATTATGGGCGTAGATGAAATTTTACTCACGTATTTTAGTACACACCGGAAAACAAAGAAGAAATAGCGGACTCCTCCCAGCGAACAAACTTCGAAGAAGGCAAAGACTATTGCATTATCCGGAAAAGTGATAGCCACAGGGATACAAAAGTGGAAAATAGACTTTTTGTCAAAAAAGTCTATGTCGAACTTGCATCCTCATCATCGACCAATTGACTTTTGATTTTTTTTACAGTTCACCATTTGGAAAAAACAAAGTATAAAATTTGACCTTCGGAAAATTCGATTTCGAATCTCATTATAATCCCCATACGATCTAAGGTGTATGCAACTACCAACGAGAGAGAGAGATTTGAGAACTATTGCGAAGTAGAAAATTTGACCTTCGGAAAATTCGATTTCGAATCTCATTATCCCCATACGATCTAAGGTGTATGCGACTACCAACGAGAGAGAGAGAGATTTGAGAACTTTTGCAAACTTGGCTTGTTCTATGCATTCTCAAATTGAACTTGTTCTCGGTACCATCATGTCAAGATATCCAAATAATAAGTGCTCAACTCGTTCAATTCACTTTATTCGTCTGTTCTCGCCAGTGGTTAAAGAAAGAATTATTTAAAATATACTAGAGTTACCATATTAAAACTACTGGAGTTACCATATTAATACAAAAATAATTTCAAATGCAGAAACTATTTTCGTTGCCATCAACCAACAGATATCGTTCATCTTCTGTTAGGTCAAGAATGCTTATTGTGTCCGAAATGTGTTGTAATTCCTTTATTTCAGCAATTGATAATAATAATGCTCCAATTAATTTGGAAATCTGTGACACTTTGTACGAGTTGAATCAATTTGAAAACTTCAAAGTTGAACTTCACGATAATACTCGAAAATTTTGTAGCAGTAAGGTGGCGACGTTTCTAAATCGCTTGATTGTGGTAAGTGAGAAAAAAATACTAACTAAACAAAAATCTGAATAATGATTTATGATGATTTTATTAAAGGTAGATGAAAATTTTAAAGATTCTCTTGGTGACCCATTGGGTCCCTTCATATTGAAAAATGGAAAGCATTTCCCAGCTGTTGTGGAAGATCTAGAACGTTCACAACATGTGGATACACGTCCTTTATGGAAGATACTTAAGGAGCAAGAAAAATGTGATGTCTTAAGTATTTTGGAAAAAGAGGTATGAGCTTATTGTTCCATAGAAAAACAGTTAAAATAAAGAAATAATTGATATTATTAATATATCAATTAAATCAAACCTCAAATACACACAAAAATTGATTTAATTAACATTTTAATAATAGGGCTGTTTTCTTTTTGCACTGGATGAAACATTTGTATGGGCTATCCAGAACATCGTTGCACTGGTGTTCTAACCAGAACATCTCATCAGTGCAAGTCGCGCCGATGTTGCCAGATTGTATTTGGATAAAGTGACGCTTCTTCGATTCACAATAGCAATTTATTTTGACTATTTTATCGAAAAACATGAAATTCAAAGTGAAACAGTGTCATAAATAATCGCAGCAGTAAATATTTATTACTAATTGAAGCATTTCATACATTAAAAATGCAAGATTTCAGTGTGGCATATATTTGGGGATGTCCTGGATAAACGAGTACTCTGTTTTATTTTAGTCCTTAACGGCTTAGCATATCCAGTGCTAAAAGAAAACAGCCCTAATATCCTCTGATAATAGGGCTGTTTTCTTTGTACATTTGTATGGGCTATCCAGAACATCGTTGCACTGGTGTTCTATCAGAACATCTCATCAGTGCAAGTAGCGCCGGTATTTCCAGATTGTATTTTGATAAAGTGACGATTCTTCGATTCACAATAGCAATTTATTGTGACTAATTTATCGAAAAAATTAATTCAAAGTGGTACGTGTCGTCAATAATCGCAGCAGTAAATATTTATTACTATTTGAGCATTTCATCACTAAAAATGTAAGATTTAACTTCTTTTCTGTGATTATTTTTAAACATCTGATGACAGTGTTGCATATTTATGGAGATGTCCTGGATAAACGAGTACTCTGTTTTTTTAGTCCTTCACGGCTTAGTGTATCAAACAGCCCTAATATTTGTCTCCCTTGTTCTGTTTCCATTTTTGGTCTAAGGAAATTAAACCGTTCAAAACTAAAGTCCGCTCTATTCTAAATTCCGATACAATTTACCCAGTAGTAAATGACCGTTGAGCACCTCTGGCACTGCCATTAGGCGTTTAAGCCGTTTGATTTCCAGGAATATGTAGTACCTCTAGTGTTTCCTCATTAGACATTGTCCTGTTTTGAGCCATTCTCATTCTCTCTTATATCTTCCCTGATTGTTGTTGTAAGCGTTCTGGTCCGTTAAGCATTGTTCTCTTAAAGAGCATCCTGGTGGAGTTCCTCCATAGACATTATAATACATAGATAATCCACTATTCTCTTTAAAAAAAATGTGTCAGTTCCAAAAAATAATTTTCTTACATTTCGTTTTGATTTTTTTTCGTAAAGAGTCAGTCCCAAATATTAATTTTCGTGCATTTTCTTTTGTGTTGTTTGTAAAGAGCAATGCTGCTCAAAATTAAATTTCGTATTTTCGCGGTTTTGGTCACAATTTTTTGTTCAAATATAAACTTTTAATATATTAATTTATTTATAATTTATAAACGGTCTAATTTTGTGTAAAATTGGTAAACAACAAAAAGGAAAACGAAAGAGATTGTAAGCGTGCTCTTATTTTTCTTGGTTTATCTTAATCTTCGGAACTGTCAAACATAGTTTGACACCCATTGCTCATCTATGTATTATAATGTCTATGATTTCCTCATATTACATAACTCCTCTCACTTTCTTGGGTGTCCGAAGCTCACATTCAGCGGTAAAGCCACCACGGATATATATAGTTGGTCATTATCTTCAGACAACTCATCACCATGGCCACGAGGCAGGTCGTCAAAATAAACTTTCATTCATTTGATCATTTATCCTATCATCCATTGATTCTACTCTTTGTCATATCGTCCACCATGGTCTCTGAGGGCAGTAGCATTTCGTCTCCCTCATATGATCGGCCCTGGTAGAAGGAACACAAATATTTTTGCGTATTAAATGTACAAGAACCTATTCATTATTAATAATTGCTCATAGGAAATTTTACTTTCACCTCGGGAATTGGCGCGACGGCGACGAGCCTTCAAGGTTTTCAATCAAATCTATTTGAATAAAACTTGGATTGATGTACTCTTTCTGAAACAATTGCGTGGCAACAAAAATCTTCTCTTACAACAATCAAAAGTGTCGACACCTTATCTACGTAATTTATGTGCTACAAAATATGATTTGGTAACGAAATTTTTGAAAATGTTACGGGCCCGTAGCCCACTATATACCGAACAATTGCGTAAATGTCCCAACAAGAAAATAGGAGAGAAACGACGAGAGGAGTATTTATACAGAGTTCAATATCAGACACGTCGTACAATGCTATCGCAATTGCGTGCGATTCGCCGTCTTAGAGAGGACGGTGACATTGAGGTATGTTATAAACGATTTTTAGATTTTGGAGTGGAAAAAATAATATGTCGTTTACTATTCTATTCCTAGAAACTGTCAAAATATGTTGAAGAGGTTCTGGGAGATTATGCCGTGCTCAAGACCCATCGTGTAATGCCTTGGAAATTTGAATTTATCAACGAAGTCTGCAATATTTTGGCATTGACCCATACTGATACATATGTGTTGCTAGATGATGTTCTCCAGACCCAAGGGAAGGAACGATTATTACGCCTCTTACGCATGCCAAATGATAAGTCAAAGGATATTGTGCAGTTTGTCTTTGGTGATAAGTCTACGTATAAGGAACCAGATGCTCCAGATTATAGTCAAATTGCTTATAAGTAAATGTATACAACGTACTGTGGGTCAAAGCGCGAAAACGGTCGAAATTTTCTTTCTATGACAATTTTTGTCGAAATTTACTTTCTATAGGAAATTTCGTCTAAATTCACTTTCTATAGTAAATCTCGTCGAAATTTAATTTCTATTAGAAATTTCGTCTAAAATCACTTTCTATACGAAATTTGATTTCTGTATAAAAATTTCATCGAAATTTGATTTCGATAGGGAATTTCGTCGAAATTGAATTTCGATAGGAAATTTCGTCGTAATTGGATTTTTTTTTTAGGAATTGTCGTCCAAATGGAATTTCTATAGAAAATTTCGTCGAAATTGAATTTCGATAGGAAATTTCGTTGAAATTGGATTTTTTTAGGAATTGTCGTCGAAATAGAAAATTTCGTCGAAATGGAATTTCTATATGAAATTTGGTAAAAATTAAATTTCTATAGGCTAATTCGTCAAAATTTAATTTCTATTTTTTTATAGGAAATGTCGTCGAAATTGAATTTGTATGGGACATTTCGTCGAAATTGAATATTCATAAAAATTTTAGTTGAAATTGAATTTTTATAGGAAATTGGTCGAAATTTCTATATAAAATTTCATCGAAATTTGATTTCGATAGGAAATTTCGTCGAAATTGAATTTCGATAGGAAATTTCGTCGAAATTGGATTTTTTTTTGGAATTGTCGTCGAAATGGAATTTTGATAGGAAATTTCGTCGAAATTGAATTTCGATAGGAAATTTCGTTGAAATTGGATTTTTTTAGGAATTGTCGTCGAAATAGAAAATTTCGTCGAAATGGAATTTCTATATGAAATGTGGTAAAAATTAAATTTCTATAGGCTAATTCGTCAAAATTTCATTTCTATTTTTTTATAGGAAATGTCGTCGAAATTGAATTTGTATGGGACATTTCGTCGAAATTGAATATTCATAAAAAATTTAGTTGAAATTGAATTTTTATAGGAAATTGGTCGAAATTAAATTTGTATGTAAATTTTGTCGAAATTGGATTTCTATAAAAAATGTTGTCCAAATTGAATTTCTATTTGAAATTTCGTCGAAGTTGAATTTCTATACTTTGTACACATAGTTTCGTCAAAATTTACTTCCTATAAGAAATTTCGTCGAAATTTACGTTCATAGCAAATTGATCGAAATTGAATTTCTATAGGAAATTTCGTCGAAATTGAATCTCTATAGGAATATAGTCGAAATTGAATTTATATGGGAAATTTTGTCGAAATTGAATTTCTATAAAATATTTCGTCTAAATTGAATTTCTATTAGAAATTTCGTCGAAGTTGAATTTCTATAGACAAATTCTTCGAAAATGAATTTCGACGAAATTTACTTTCTATAAGAAATTTTGTTGAAATTTACGTTCATAGGCAAATTGATCGAAATTGAATTTCTATAGAAAATTTCGTCGAAATTGAATCTCTATAGGAATATAGTCGAAATTGAATTAATATGGGAAATTTTGTCGAAATTGAATTTCTAAATTGAATTTCTATTAGAAATTTCGTCGAAGTTGAATTTCTATATGCAAATTCTTCGAAATTGAATTTCTATAGGAAATTTCGACGAAATTTACTTTCTATAAGAAATTTTGTTGAAATTTACGTTCTATAGGCAAATTCGTCGACATTGAATTTTATAGGCAATGTCGTCGAAATTTAATTTTCATAGGATATTTCGTCAAAACTGATTTTTTATAGGAAATTCCGCAGAAATTTGCTTTCTAAAAGAAATTTCGTCGAAAATTACTTTCTATAAGAAATTTCGTCGAAATGTACTTTCCAGAAGATATTTCGTCGAATTTCTATAAAAAAATCTCGTCGAAGTTGAATTTCTATAAAAAATTTCGTCGAAATTGAATTTATATTGGAAATTTCGTCGAAATTGAATTTATATCAAAAATTTCGTCAAAATTGAATTTCTATAGGACATTTCTTCGATATTTACTTTCTATAGGCTTATCCGTCAAAATTGAATTTCTAATTGTATATAGGAAATTGCGTCAAAATTGAATTTGTATGGGACATTTCGTAAAAATTGAATTTTTATAAAAAATTTAGTCGAAATTGAAGTTTTATAGGAGTTTTCGTCGAAATTGGATGTTATAGGAAAGTCGTCGAAAGTGAATTTTTATATGACATGTCGTCGAAATATAATTTTTATAGACAAATTCTTCGAAATAGAATTTCTATAGGAAATTTCGTCGAAATTTAATGTCCATAGAAAATTCCGCCGAAATTTGCTTTTTATAAGAAATTTCATCGAAATTTACGTTCATAGGCAAATTCGTCGAAATTGAATTTCAATAGGAAATTTCTTCGAAATTAAATTTCAATAGTAAATGTCGTCGAAATTTAATTTGTATGGGAAATTTCGTCGAAGTTGAATTTCTATAGTCAAAAACGTCGAAATTAAACTTTTATAGGAAATTTCGTCGAAATTGAACTTCTATAAGACATTTCTTCGAAATTTACTTTCTGTAGACTAATTCGTCAAAATTGAATTTCTATATTTTTATAGGAAATGTCGTCGAAATTGAATTTGTATGGGACATTTCGTCGAAATTGAATATTTATAAAAAATGTAGTCGAAATTGAAGTTTTATAGGAAATTTCGTCGAAATTTAATTTTTATAGGAAAGTGATCGATATTGAACTTGTGTGAAAATTTTGTCGAAATTGAATTTCTATACAAAATTTCGTCGAAGTTGAATTTCTATAGGAAATTTCGTGGAAATTTACTTTCTATAAAAAATTTCATCGAAATTTACTTTCTACAGAAAATTTCGTCGAAATTACTTTCTATAGGAAATTTCGTAGAAATTTACGTTCTATAGGCAAATTCGTCGAAATTGAATTTTTATATGCAATGTCATGGAAATTTAATTTCCATAGGATATTTCGTCAAATTTGATTTTTTATAGGAAATTTCGTCGACATTTAATTGCTGTAGGAAATTCCGTCGAAATTTGCTTTCCATAAGAAATTTTGTCGAAATTCACTTTCTATAAAAAAATTTCGTTGAAATTTACTTTCTATAAGAAATTTCGTTGAAGTTGAATTTATATAAGCAAATTCTCCAAAATTGAATTTCTATAGAATTTCTATAGAATTTACTTTCTATAAGAAATTTCGTCGAAGTTGAATTTCTGTAGGCAAATTCGTCGAAATTGAATTTCTATAGGAAATTTTGTCGAAATTGAATTTTTATAGGCAATGTCGTTGAAATTTAATTTCCTTAGAATATTTCGTCAAAATTGAATTTCTATAGGAAGTTTTGTCGAGATTTGTTATCTATAAGAAATTTTGTCGTAATTTACTTTCTATAAGAAATTTCTCCGAAATTTAATTTTTATAAAAAAATCGTCGAAATTCAATAATTTCGTCGAAGATTTTTATATATAAGTAATTTTGTCATAATTTACTTTCTATAAGAAATTTCGTTGAAGTTGAATATCTATCGGAAATTTCCTTGAAATTGAATTTCTATAGGAAATTTCGTTGACTCTCGGAATTTTTGCCAGGAAAAAATTAGTTTTTTTTGATTAAATCACAATATTAAGTGATCCAATTAATTTTGAATTAAGAGTGCTTGATTGAGTCAATTTGTGTGATTATTTTTTAAATTTTTGATAAAAAAAGTTTATTCAACTAACTTTATACCTTTAATCGAATATATATTTAAATCGATTAAGATTCCAATAGAGAAAATATTGCTGAGGTTTTTGTGTGTATAAACTGGCGTCTATCAAATTTTAAACCAAATTATAGAAGATTTTCTGTAGCAGGTTTTAATCTACAGGTTAGAGTTTGCGAGCCGAACTCAGGGATTCGTTGTTGATAAATAGGGGTTTCGTGAAAGTCGAACATTAGCAATGAGAAATAAACAAGTTCGCCAAAATCTTCAATAAATATTTCTTCTATTTTTGAGAGGATGTAATTAACGTTAACACCCTCTATCTCATGAGAAATATATATCTAGAATATCAATTGTTTGATCACCTTTTGGCATTTTGACCCACTGTGCAAATTAACTGAAATAGTAATAATTGGAATGTTCCTATAGAAAATTTCTGGCCCGCTTGGAAAAACGCATGATATTCGCTAAATATTCCATAGAAAAATGTTACCTACTGCATGAAATTTCCCGGGCTCATTTAAAGCAAGCTCATTTCGATGAATGCTGTTCGTGGGCACGCAAAGCTATTGAAGGTAGTATTATCGAAATTTGTTTAATTGTTTTGGAAATGTATCGACCATTACAATCTCGATTTTTTATTTTTTTTTTTTAAATTTAGAAACGAAAAATTGCAATAGTATCATATGGCAATTTCTCAGCATTATGTTAATAGTTAAGGCCTATGCTGTTCTACATAAAGTCGAACGTGCCAAAGAGGCTTTAGATGAAGCTATGGCTATTGCTGTACGTCTACGAAGTCAACAACTACGCTCTTTTATAGATTTCTGCCAGGCTCTTAATGAAGAGGAAATTGCTTTGAAGAAACGCAATCAATCCGTAGAGTCCATACGGAAACGCCGTAGTCGTGTATCTCTGGGCAGTCGAAATTCTATGCAATCGAAAAATAGCACTGAAGATGGAGAATTAGGGCAAGCTTCGTCATCTGTGGCTGGTGCTTCAGATGGAGCGGGAGATGGGGCTATGTGATGACTTAAATAAAATTAACTCCAATAAAAATTTTTACTACTTTGAACTCGCAAGCAATAAAATTGTAAATTTCAAGAAGGTTTCGTCCGCCCAACAGGTCCTGTAACTAGCACAATTAAACATCGAGCTGGAAGTCAGTTGTAAATGTCCAGTTACAATTAGAAATATTTTTTAAATCGTACATTGCTAGGAAATGGGCTAAGGGAAATGGTCTAGGAATTAGGTATAGTGATTCTTACCATTGTATGTTACCAACAATACCAAATTTCAAGAAGGTTGGAACCAAAGGCTTATCGATATATTGAAAACATTTAAATCGACCTATGGACATTCAAGACAATGCCGACTTAGCTGGTGATGCTCATATCTAGCAATGCGTGACTTAGGATCTGTCTCATTAAGTTTCAGGCGTACACAGAAAAAAATTTCACGAAAAAATTTCCAATTAAATTCTTAATTGAGTTTTAAAAAAATATTCAATTCAATATTTAGTTGATTCAACAAATTTTTTAATTGAAACAAAAATCAATCACAAAAATTAATAGTATCAATTAATTTTTTAATTGGATCAATTATTTTTTTTAATTGATGCTATCATTTCTGTGATTGAAGATATTTCAATTAAAAAATTAATTAGATCAATGATTGAATCAGAAAATTTTGTTTGTGTGTATTTATCACCGTTATATTTTATATTCTCTGCGGAGACATCATCCCCACAGGCTTTAGGCGTTCTGGGGCACCACGGTACTTTTTGTACTGAAATATTATCAAAAAAGTACAAAGTGTAAATTTTATCGATCGTACTTAGAATATTTAGTACATTTCTCTTAAAAAAGAGCGTCGTTTCCCCACGGCAACCCCCACTTTAACCATCAAATCGATGGATTGTGTGCTCAAAACTGCAATTATTTGAGTCGATGTGTAAGAGCCCGCATTGTCGTGGTGAAGAGTATCCGGCAGTTGATTTTCCTGATTTCTTGGAATACAACTTGGAAGGAGGAATTGATAGTTATGCTCTGTTCTAGTGGTGTATGCCCAGTTTTTCGAAAAAAGGCGATCATTTGCTTGGAAGAGCTTCGTGCGCGAGTAACTCTTGTGGGATTTGGCTCATCATAAAAAAATCGTAAATCTACGATTCATACTCTGTTACGATCTCATAGATGTGTGTTCGAAGCATCGTCATCGTATTTTTGGAGCTTTTCTTTCGACCAATTGACACGAGCCGTTTTTGAGCGATTGATAAATTGTGTGGGATCCAACGCAAACAAATTTTTCATGCAATATTGAATATATGGCCGTCCCACTAATGCCTAGATTAGGTTAGATATAGCGGCAGCTCGATATTTCAGGATCATATAGGTTAGGTTAGATTAAGTGGCAGCCGGAATTGTTTCAGGCTCACTTAGAATACTCAGTCTATTGTGATACCACACTGGTGAATTTCTCTCTTATCACTGAGGGCTGCACGATTCTAGGTTTATCTCAATGACAAGGGACCTCCATTTTACAGCCGAGTCCCAACGGCGTTTCAAATTGGGGAGTAACTACTTAGAGAAGGTTTGAAACGCTCAGAAATGTCATCGTCATTACTGAGAGCGTATAATCCACCGCTGAAAAACTGTTTGGTGTTTGGTCGAAACTAGGATTGAACCCATGACCCTTTGTATAAAAGGCGGTCATGCTAACCGTTGCATCACTGTGGTTCCCTCTTATTCCTAAGGTCAATCTCACGATAGGTTACATGATGATCTTGAGTTGGGGTACATCACCATAGTTTCTGGAACAACAACTGATTTTCGACCTTCACGATATTCGTCTTGAAGTGAAATACGACCTCGGTTGAATTCACTATACCATCGATAAACACTGATCTTTGACGGAGCTTCATAGTCAAAAATTGAATTAAGTTAATCGATGCACTTTTGTTTAGTTAATACATGTCGAAAGTTGTAAGAAAGTTGTTTAAGTTGCATTAAACCCTGCACCACTTTGTAGATCTAAATTTTCGATACCATATCACATCCGTCAAATATGTTGGGGGCTATATATGGTATAAAGGCGAATTGGATAGAAACCATAGATTCCAGAAGCCCTAGAAATATAATCGGGAGATCGGTCTATATGGGGGCTATACCAAAACATGGACCTATACTCACCATTTTTGGCACACCTCTTTGTGGTCATAAAATACCTCTAGATTTCCAATTTCAGGCAAATTGGATAGAAACTAAGGTTTTTATAAGCTCAAGACCCCAAATCGGGAGGTCGGTTTTTATGGGGACTATATCAAAACTTGGACCGATATAGCCCATCTTCGAACTTGACCTGCCTGCAGACAAAAGACGAGTTTGTGCAAAATTTCAGCACGATTGTTTTGTTATTGAAGACTGTAGCGTGATTACAACAGACCAGCGTTGCCAGAATTGTTTCACCAAAAACCGCTAGATTTGCCCAAAAAATAGTTAAAAAAAGCTAAATTTTTTTGTATCAAAAGTCACATTTTTGATTGAAATTTAACAAACTTAAAGGCTTTATTTCACTTACAATGCATATTATTTTCATTTTAATTCCACTTCTGTGAGACTGTAACAATATCTAAGGCATATTAGCTCTGTTTGCGTATTCGATACATTTTGATTAATATCACAAATTTTTTACTGGAAGTCCTTCGTTTTGTGGCAGCTACCTTCCCAACACCTCTATTTTATTTACTTGTTATTTTAAAATATTAAATGATGCTTTGGATTTGGTAAAAAAATGATTTGTCATATTTTTAAATAAAATTTTAGTTTGGATTTGAAATTGTGAAAAATTCGAAATACATTACTTTTATTTAAATTGTAGAAAATACCTATAGTTTACATTTCCCAGTAAAAACATTTTCCTTTTCTTCATGAGCTATCAAAGTGCTTTAAAAACGTGCTAACGCCAACTTAAATTTCCAAATTCAGACTCGACTTCAAGTAGAAATTAATGTATATATATGTTTTTAAAATAAAGTGTTGAAAAACATCTTCTATTTTTGAACGCTATTTTGGTTTGTGGTTAAGATGAAAAAACTCCTCACATTTAAAGACTATTTCATTAATTCTTCCTTCTTTCATGAAAACATACCCATTTTTAAGTTGAATCACTTAATTATAAGGACAAAACGACTTTATTGTCTTTTGGACAAGGAAAACAGTTTAAATAAAAGAAATTCACAAATGCTATTATAACCAAAATTCGCGTTCGTATTTTAAGGAGACGACAATATTTTTTCAGTGCACAAAGCTATTCACATCTACTAGTTTAATAACTTTAGAATATTATAATAACATAAAAAGGATAAACGAGTCAAATGATAATATTCCCAATAATTTACTGACAGTTTATCTAACAAATTTGTATGGTAATAGTAGATTTAAAGTTTACGATAACTTTTATGTATATAATGAAAAAACTTTACAACAAGGTGTATTTGCTACAAAAATGCCCGCATAATGGCTGGACTCATTATTAATGTTTCAACTGAGCTTTGAAATATGTGGAAACCATTATACTTGCAGCAAGGCTTAGATAAAAACGCCGATTTATCCATATTTCAATAGAAACATGTCGAAAATAAAAAAAGCCAAAAATAGCTAAAAGGGTCATGAAAAAAAGCCAGAAAAAAAGCTAAAAGCTAAATGCATTTTTTTTCCGCTAAACGTCTTCAAAAAAAGCCAAATCTACACGCTCACAAAAAATCGCTTCTGTAACATATACTCCCAAACATATTTTGCTTCAAGCATATATATTTTTGGGTATTGCCCAAACATTTATATGTTTGATCTCTTCCAATATATAATATGTTTGAAAGCACATTGGTCTAAACAATATATGTTTGGGTAGTCTAAGTTCCAAACATTTTGTATTTTTGCATCCAAATTCAATAATGTTGTCTTCCAAAAAACAATATGTTATTATGTGAACATATAATATGTTTGGAAGCATTTTGCACCCAAAAATATTATATGCTTAAAAAAATTCTCCCAAACAATATTGTGCTCAAAATTTTATTTATTTATTTATATATTTACAATCATAATGAATTATGAAAATAAACAGGTAATATAGGTGATAACAACATAGGTTTTCGACCTGAATGCTCAAAATTTTGTTTCTGCCCAATTGTATATTCCCTCACATCTTTCTCACTTCCACGAGAAAAAAGCTAAATTGGCAACGCTGCAACAGACAGACAGCCAGACAGACAGACAGACGGACATGGCTCTATCAATTAGAATTTCTGCCTGATCAAGAATATATATACTTTATATAGTCGGAAATCGACATTTCGATGTGTTACAAACGCAATGACAAACTTATTATACCCCCGTCACCATTCTATGGTGGTGGGTATAAAAATATGGGAAACATTTATATCTGAAGCAATTTTAAGGAAAATTCGCAAAAGTTTATTTATGATTTATCGCTCGATATATATGTATTGGAAGTTTAGCAAAATTAGAGTCATTTTTACAACTTTTCGACTAAGCAGTGGCGATTTTACAAGGAAAATTTAGGTATTTTGACCATATTTGTCGAAATCAGAAAAACATATATATGGGAGCTATATCTAAATCTGAACCGATTTCAACCAAATTTGGCACGCATAGCTACAATGCTAATTCTACTCCCTGTGCAAAATTTCAACTAAATCGGAGCAAAAAATTGGCCTCTGTGGTCATATGAGTGTAAATCGGGCGAAAGCTATATATGGGAGCTATATCTAAATCTGAACCGATTTCAACCAAATTTGGCACGCATAACTACAATGCTAATTCTACTCTCTGTGCAAAATTTCAATTAAATCGGAGTAAAAGATTGGCCACTGTGGTCATGTGAGTCCATATCGGGCGAAAGATATATATGGGAGCTATATCTAAATCTTAACCGATTTCAATAAAATTTGGCCCACTTGACTATAGTACTAATTGTTCTCCTTGTGCAAAATTTTAAGCAAATTAGGGTAAAACTCTGGCTTCTGGGGCCATATAAGTCCATATCGGGCAAAATATATATATGGGAGCTATATTTAAATATGAACCGATTTCTTCTATTCTGAGCCAAAACACATACTTGTGCCAAATTTGAAGTCGATTGGACTAAAACTGCGACCAAGACTTTGATTACAAAAATGTGTTCATGGACAGACGGACGTGGCTATATCGACTCATTAGCCCACCCTGAGCATTTCTCGTCTCCTTCTGGGTGTTGCAAATATATGCACTAACTTATAATACCCTGTTCCACAGTGTGGCGCAGGGTATAAAAATATAGAACATTCCAAACAATTTTTGATAGGATTCCTTGAACAATATCCAGAACTCTGGCAGCATGTGAAAATTGAGCAAGGTAGAGCTATTAAATTATGGGTTTGCCGATCCTTAAAGTGTTTTCCATTATTCGATAATCACTTCAGATCTATTAAATACATTAAATTGGAGACTTTTAATCAGGTTTTTGTCAATTCAATCATCTGTGCAACGTTAAAAAATGAACAAAATGTTTTTTTTTTTTTTGAAAAGGATTTTTATTTAGAGAAAGTTTTTTTTTCAAATTCTTATTTGTGATGTGTCTTATTACATTCCTAATGTATTTTATATATTTTTTGTATTAAAATTAAATTTTATGTATTTCTTGCAATTTAATTATTTTGCTCTGTCGATTTCGTGGCTTTTTTACTAAGGGGATTTCGTTTGATGTATGTTTTTCAGTTTTTATAATCTACAAAAAAGAATCATAATTCAAATGCCGCATACATTGTAGAGTTTAACTTAAATGTTATACCCCATTTTCATAATTAATAAATTAACAAATTAAGTAACTTATAATAAAATCTCTAAGATTTTAACATTTTTCCTTTTTGTATTTTTTTTTGTATCTCGATTTCGTTTCAGTTTTGTTTTGTAAAATTTTTAACAATATTTTGTTTCTTTTTTGATTCTATGCAAAATTATTTTTTTTAAATAAGGATAAGAAAAAAGAGTTTAAAGTTTTGAGATATGGTGAACTCAAAAAACCAATGATCCTAATAATACTTTCTTTAAAAAAAATTCATTTTCTGAATGTGTAACGTATGTTTTTGTTCATAAATAAAGATTTTTAATAACAGGGTCACAGTTATATAGCGGAGGGAAGGGGTGTGGCTGAGTAGGTGTTCACCTCAATCCAATTTCAAAAATGTTATAACATCTAATTTAGAATAATTAATTAATTCCTCCTCTGAAATAAAATCTTGGTTCCACCCCTTATAATTAGAATTTTTCAATGTATATTCTAACACATGTATGTATGTGACTAACATAGGATGTATTTGGTTTTTAAAATAATTTACTATTTTATTTCATATATATATTGTTTTTAAATTGTTTTAATTTTTTAAATATACTTTGAACGGAAAATGTTGTTAACTTTTCTAGGTTTTCTTATAACTAAGATGTTTTTGTGGTATGATATTATGGGATAAGGGAATGACGGATTATAACACAGTTTAAATGGAGAAGTCAATCAATAAATTGTGAAACATTTTAAAGGTTTACACTCAGAAAGATATCATTTATATCCAGGGAAAAATATATGATATACATATAAACAAGCACGGAATTTAATTTCCATAGAAAACATCTTTCCTAAAGGAAGTTTTGTCGAAATTTATGTTTTATAGAATATTTCTCCAAAATTTACTTTCTTAGGATACTTCGCGGAAATTTACTTTCTATAGAATATTTCGTCGAAAATTACTTTCTATAGGAAAGTTCGCCAAAAATTTACTTTCTTTAGGATATATTGCCGAAATTTACTTTCTATAGGAAATTTCGTTGAAAATTACTTTCTTTAAGGAAGTTTCGTCCAAATATACTTTCTATAGGAAATTTCGTCGAAATTTACTTTCCATAGCAAATTTCGTCGAAAATTACTTTCCATAGGATATGTCGTTGAATTTTACTTTCTATAGGAAATTTCGATAAACTTTTTATAGGATATTCCGGCAATATTGTATTTATATAGAAAATTTCGACGAAATTTAGTTTCTATAGGACATTTCGTCGAAATTTAATTTCTATAGGACATTTTGTCGGAATTTACTTTTTATAGGAAGTTGATCGAAATTTATTTATATAGGAAATTCCGTCGAAATTTACTTTCCATAGGAAATTTCGTCAATATTGTATTTATATAGAAAATTTCGACAGAATTTATCGTCTATAGAAAATTTTGTCGAAATTTACTTTCCATAGGAAATTTCATCGTAACTTACTTTCTATAGGAAATGTTGTCGAAATTTACCTTCCATAGGAAATTTCTTCAAAAACTACTTTCCATAGGATATTTCGTTGAATTTTACTTTCAATAGGAAATTTCGACGAAATTTACTTTCTATAGGAAATTTCGTCAATATTGTATATATATAGAAAAATTTCGATGAAATTTAGTTTCTATAGTCGTCGAAATTTCATTTCTATAGGACATTTTGTCGGAATTTACTTTTTATAGGAAGTTGATCGAAATTTACTTATATAGGAAATTTCGTCGAAATTTACTTTCCATAGGAAATTTCGTCGAAAATTACTTTCCCTAGGATATCTCGTTGAAATTTACTTTTTTTTGGAAATTTCGATAAACTTCCTATAGGAAATTTCGTCAATATTGTATTTATATAGAAAATTTCGACGAAATTTAGTTTCTATAGAACATTTCGTCGAAATTTAATTTCTATAGGAAATTTGGTCGGAATTTACTTTTTATAGGAAGTTGATCGAAATTTACTTTCCATAGGAAATTTCGTCAATATTGTATTTATATAGAAAATTTCGTCGAAATTTACTTTCCTTAGGAAATTTCGTCGAAATTTACTTTCCATAGGAAATTTCGTCGAAACTTACTTTCTATAGGAAATGTTGTCGAAATTTACGTTCCATAGGAAATTTCTTCAAAAACTACTTTCCATAGGATATGTCGTTGAAATTTACTTTCAATAGGAAATTTCGACGAAATTTACTTTCTGTAGGAAATTTCGTCAATATTGTATTTATATAGAAAAATTTCGATGAAATTTAGTTTCTATAGGACATTTCGTCGAAATTTCATTTCTATAGGACATTTTGTCGGAATTTACTTTTTATAGGAAGTTGATCAAAATTTACTTTCCATAGGAAATTTCGTCAATATTGTATTTATATAGAAAATTTCGTCGAAATTTACTTTCCATAGGAAATTTCGTCGAAATTTACTTTCCATAGGAAATTTCGTCGAAATTTACTTTCTATAGGAAATGTTGTCGAAATTTACGTTCCATAGGAAATTTCTTCAAAAACTACTTTCCATAGGATATTTCGTTGAAATTTACTTTCTATAGGAAATTTCGACGAAATTTAATTTCTATAGGAAATTTCGTCAATATTGTATTTATATAGAAAATTTCGACGAAATTTAGTTTCTATAGGACATTTCGTCGAAATTTAATTTCTATAGGACATTTCGTCGGAATTTACTTTTTATAGGAAGTTGATCGAAATTTACTTATATAGGAAATTTCGTCTATATTGTATTTATATAGAAAATTCGCCAGAATTTACTGTCTATAGAAAATTTCGTCGAAATTTACTTTCCATATGAAATTTCGTCGAAAATTACTTTCCATAGGAAATTTCGTCGTAATTTGTTTTCTATACGAAATTTCATCGAAATTTAATTTCTATAGGACATTTCATCGGAATTTACTTTTTATAGGAAGTTTTATCGAAATTTACTTATATAGGAAATTTCGTCAAAATTTACTTTATGTAGAAAATGTCGTCGACATTTATTTTCTTCTCGAAATTATTATCTATGGGAAGTTTAGTAGAAATTTACTTTCTATAGGAAATTTCGTTGAAATTTATTTTCTATGGGAAATCTCGTCGACATTTACTTTCTATAGGGAATTTCGTCATTCCTGTCATTAGGAAATTTCATCGAAATTTAATTTCTATAGACATTCCGTCGGAATTTACTGTTTATAGGAAGTTTTATCGAAATTGCATCAAAATTTACTTTCTATAGGAAATTTCGTAGAAATTACTTTCTATAGAAAATTTCATCGGAATTTATTTTCGTTGTTGTTGTTTTTGATTTCAGCATAAAACCATGCATTGACTAAACTACAAGTGTAGTTTAACCAACAGAGGAAAAGTTTTGCTGCAAGTAGAGGATGCTGATGAGAAACGAGCGTCCATCCAACCATCTTGCAGTCTATAGGGCTTTGCCCAAATAAATTTGACAAACATTCTTTTCCTCTGTTGGTTAAACTACACTTGTAGTTTGATCGATGCATGATTTTAAGCTGAAATCTAAAACAACAACAATGATTAAAGAAAAAAGAACCAACAATAACAAAACAAAAGGAATTTATTTTCTATATTTACTTTCCAAATTTTACTTTCCAAATTTACTTTCTATAGAAAATTTCGTCGACATTTATTTTCTATAAGGAGTTTCCTAGAAATATACTTTCTGTAGGAAATTTCGTCGAAATTTACTTTCTATAGGAAACTTCGTCGATATTTACTTTCTATAGGAAATTTCGTCGAAATTTACTTTCTATATGAAATTTCGTCGTAATTTGCTTTCTATAGGAAATTTCGACGTAATTTGCTTTCTATACGAAATTTCGTCGAAATTTACTTCCTTTAGGAAATTTCGTTGAAATTTATTTTCTATAGAAAATTTCATTGAAATTTATTTTCTATAGAAAATATCATCGAAATTTATTTTCTATAGCAAATTTCGTTTAAACTACTTTCTATAGAAAATTTCATCGAATTTATTTTCGTCCAAATTTACTTTCTATAGCCAATTTCGTCGAAATTGACTTTCTTTAGGAGTTTTCGTGAGAATTTTCCTAGAAATTTACTTTCTATAGGAAATTTCATCGTAATTTGCTTTGATTACGAAATTTCCTCGAAATTTACTTTCTATACGAAATTTCGTAGAAATTTTTTTTCTATAGGAAATTTCATCGAAATTGACTTTCCATAGGAAATTTCGTCAATAATGTTTTAATATAGAAAAATTCGACGAAATTAAGTTTATATAGAACATTTCGTCGAAATTTAATTTCTATATGACATTTTGTGGGAATTTATAAGAATTTTTTATAAGAAGTTTTATAGAAATTTATTTATATAGGAAATTTCGTCAAAATTTACTTTCTATAGGAAATTTCGTAGAAATTACTTTCTATAGAAAATTTCGTCGAAATTTACTTTCCATAGGAAATTTTCGTCGAAATTTACTTTCAATAGGAAATTTTCGTCGAATTTACTTTCTAATATTTTTCCGAAATTTACTTTCTATAGGAAATTTCGTCGAAATTTATTTCCCATAGGAAATTTCGTCGAAATGTACTTCCCATAGGAAATTTCGTCGAAATTTATTTCCCATACAACATTTCGTCGAAATTTACTTTCTGCAGGAAATTTCGACGAAATTTACATTCTATGGGAAATTTCGTCGAAATTTACATACTACACACATTGAAAATTTGCTGTCTATAGCAAATTTGGTCCAAATTCAATTTCTTAGGAAATTTCGCCAAATTGAATTGGGCAAAACCTTTCAGACTGCAATATGTTTGGATGGAAGATCGTTTCGAAACTGTTCCATTCCTCATTAGCATTCCCTTGTTGCGAAGAAACTATCAACCAAGTATCAGAATATATTTGTATACTTCACTAAACACACTGTGAATTATACTCGAACCTCCTGAAAAAAAGATTTTTTATAGTCGACTTTGCCTTCATCATGTTTACTGTCTTTTTATAGGAAATTGCATCGAAATTTATTTTCTATAGGAAATTTCGTCGAAATTTATTTTGTACGGATAATTCGTCGAAATTTACTTTCTATAGAAAATTTCGCCGAAATTTAATTTAAATGGGAAATTTCGTCGATAGTTTATTTCTATAGGATATTTCGTTGACATACTTATTACATCCCAGCAAAAAAAGCGTCGCCAAAAAAGTAGTGAAAATGTTCTTTTTGGAAATTGGCGCAGAAGCGATGATTTTAACATGGGCTTGTCATAGGACAGATGTCCACCATTTCAACAGCCGTTGCACTTGATTTGCATCACTTCTTAAGGTGTGATGTGAATCCAGTGATTTGGATGTGAATAAAGAAATTTTGAGATATTTTGACGAATAAATAATTTCTAAAAAATTTTTATGATTTTTAATGCTTGTCTGGAACGTTTGACATCAAATATTTTCAAAAATTCGCATTTTTTCTAGAAAGGATTTAGCATGTTTTTCGGCAAAATTTAAATAATTTGCACTATCTTATTAATTTTTAATCTGTTTCTAACCCGTTTGAAACAATAAAGTTTTAAATTTCCCATTAAAAATATGAAAAAAGTGAGTTATAAAAAATTGACTAAATGAACTTCCTGTGCAGTTAAAATAAAGAATATCTTTGGGAGGACATATTTGGAAGTGCTTTTAAAGTTGTGCCTTAAGAAGAACTTCCAAATTTTTTGCTGGGATGGTATGGTTTAATATGGATGTAGTGCGGCAATACAATTAAGCCTTTATTAACTATTTTCAATGAATTTAAATACATTTCCATATTCATTTTGTGTTTATATTTGTTGTCTTTATTAGTTAATTATTGCAGACTTGCTTTTGTTGTTCTTTATGGTATAGTTGTGTATCAACATTTTTTGTTTAAGAGGGGTTTTAGACGATGCAATTGGTTGCGTGCAATTTTTTGTATTCTCTTTTAAAGTTGCTTCTTAAAAACTTCAGCATTTATACGTTGAAATTTTTCATGCAATCGCTTGAAATTTCAAGTTTTAGAAATGTCAAAAAATTGCAAGAGGAACGGAAAACATGAAATTTTTTCTACCCCCTTTGCTTCTCTACCCCGTTTGCCTACAAACAAGAATTGCGTGCAATTATTGCATGCAATTATTGCATCGTCTAAAACCCTTCTAAGTTTACTTGAGTTAATAATGCCTTTCAATATATAATTTGGAAGGAATGATTTGTTTATTAATAACTTATCAATTTCTCTAAATAGAGATTTTTATAGAGTATGTTTTTCTGGATTCTCTATATTTACTGTCCTATGTAATTAAATAAAATTGAATTTTCATGATTTGATTTGTTGATTGGTTGGTTGTTGTTTGTTTCCCTTACGATTACAATGTTGAGAGAGTGTTTCAAAATGTTTTGTGGATTTTGTTTGATGGTATTTGTTAAATATCTTAGACTATATTTCTTTTTATTTAATAATTAATTGTTTGGTAAACAAGAAACATTTATAACTAAACTAAAACTAATAAAAGAAAAATTAAAATTAAGAAATTTTATAAAATTATTGGGAATTAAAGCTTTGTATGTTTAACAGTATCTGTCCAATAGTTTTGTATTGTCATGGCCTCCAATGAATTCAAAAATGAATCATTATCCAAGCTATACATTTCATCGGAATTATCCTGCAAAAAAAAAAATCGGTCAACAGTTAAATTGAATTTAATAATTGAGATAGAAAATTAAATTAAAATTATGTTTTTGTAGGAAAATCGATAAGTTTGAAATGCCTTTTTATTGGTAATTCAATTTCATTAGGATTTTTTCGAAATTTACATTCTAAAGAAAGTCAAAAATTAAATTGAATTGAATAATCGAGATAGGAAATAAAATTAATATTAATTTTTTTTTGTAGAAAAATCGATATTTTTGAAAGGATCTGGTATTGGTTTTAATTTCAATAGGAATTTTTCGAAATTTACTTTCTAAAGAAAATTTCATCGAAATTGCTTTACATTTTGTTTCTATTCGAATTCGTCTGTAAAATGAAGATGCTTTGACATGGAAATAAATTCTCATTGATAATGGGAATTTATTTTCATCGATAATGGGAAGTTCATTGGAAATATATATTGACTACTTACACTAACACGCATGGTGCTATCGTCAATATAAACACTGGAGTCCGGCTCACTTAAAGCCTGCGGCTTATTTAAGAATCGACGACGATAAAGAACTATGCCTATGGTACCAACTGTACAGCAGATACCGAATACTGTAAAACAGATCGCTGATATTGCACCCACATCCATGAAATAAGCGCGCTGAAAAGAAATCACAATTATATTCCGAAATGCCTAATGAAATGTCGTCTTGCTCACCTGTACAGATAACGCTTCGGACGATATATTACTCTCCTCGCTGTCATAATCATTGACTGTCGTTGAGGCCGATCTGGTCAGTAGATTTTTTGATTCTGGCGTATAATTAATATAGCCTGGTTTAAAGTCGGCCGATAGGCCTTTCGATTGCCTGCGACGTGGTTCATTTTCATCACGTCTCAAATCTTCCGATTTGTGAACATTTTCCAAAGTAAATGGAAATTTGTCCTCGCTCACATCGGTGGTGCTGGTCACACTAGGTGTTGGTGGAGAGACGGCAGCAATTATTTCATCCATGGTCCTGAGCCAATCTTCGGCTGTATTATGGGTCTTGACAATTTGCGGTGTTGAAGGTCGAGCATGGGGTGAAGCTGTCACATTACTGACTGATAGGTAGTTGACGGAGGAGGCCAAAACTGATGCCGATGCTGCCATTTCTGAAGTTGTATTGTTTCCCAAGGTGGTGTTATTTTTAAAATTTTGCGTGGAATTCGTATTACTTTGGGCTAGATTTGTGAAATTGGTATAGTTATTTCTTCTTCCCAGAATTCCAACTGCCTCTTCTTGGATTGGCGACGGTGGTGCTGGTGGGGGCACTGTGGTAATGGGATTTGAATTTGATTTTGTTTCTTCATCTTTTGAGTAATTCTCTGCTGATCTTTTGATTTCGTTAAGTTTCTCATCACTGGGATTCGATTGGTGGTGTCGTTCTTGCGATTTGTCCAGCTCTTCTTCAACATCAACCAATCCTAGAGGTTTTGTTTCAATGTCCTTTGGTTTACTGTCATCCTCATCCTCATTCTCATTCTCATCTTCATCGTAATAATAGTAATCGATCTCCAAATTGTTTTTATGTTCTGCAACAATATCTAATGTTGGAGTGGTGGTCTGGGCAGCTCTAGATGTATCCACACTTTGGAGTTTACTTTTTTCGACTGTCGCTGAGGTCCGGCCCAGCATTGATTGTGTACTTGATTCTGTTATCCATGATAGCGTTGTTGAAGCTTGATAGAGTCTGGTTACTAATTTTTTTGCTTCCTCATTATTTTCCGAATTTTTTAGATTGTATTCTGGAGGGGCGGAAGAGACGGAATCCTGCTTTGGATATGTGTGTACAATCACAATCTGATGGGCTGCGAAATCTGTGGAAAATAGAATATTAAAAATGAAATTAGTAAAGTACAGTAAATTATAGAAATTTAACAAGTCCAAGGACCGAAACATTGTTTTGCGAACATATGAAATATATGATATAAGGACCAACGTTATTTTCTTCAAACCGAATTTCAGAAAGAAACGAAGCTGTTTTAAAGCTAGTTTTGATGTTACGCGAGCATGTTCTGATAAGTTCTTAGCCTACAAAACAAGGTTTAGTAAAGTTATGATGTTCTTTTTGAATCCTTCTGAAAATACCTGTTCTCAAGCCATTCATAATTGGCCTCAGTGACAACGTTAGGTTAGGTATAGTGGCAGGCCAATATTTCAGGCTCACTTAGACTATTCAGTCCATTGTGATACCACAGTGGTGAACTTAGTGCTGCCCGATTCTATGTTAAGCTCAATGACAAGGGACCTCCTTTTTACTTAGAGAAGTTTTGAAACACTCAGAAATTTCACCAGCATTACTGAGCTGGGATAATCCACGGCTGAAAAACATTTTGGTCTTTGGTCGAAACTGGGTTTGAACCCACGGCCCTGTGTATGCAAGGCGGACATGCTAACCATTGCACCACGGTGGTTCCCAGTCGCCCAAATAATTCCGTATATTACAAAAAAATTCTTTCGTTAGGTTAGGTATAGTGGCAGTCCGATATTTCAGGCTCACATAGACTATTCAGTCCATTGTGATACCACAGTGGTGAACTTCTCTCTTATCACTATGTGCTGCCCGATTCTATGTTAAGCTCAATGTCAAGGGACCTCCTTTTTATAGCCTAGTCCAAACGGCGTTCCACAGTGAAACCACTTAGAGAAGTTTTGAAACACTCAGAAATTTTACCAGCATTACTGAGCTGGGATAATCCACCGCTGAAAAACATTTTGGTGTTTGGTCGAAACTGGGTTTGAACCCACGACCCTGCGTGTGCATGGCGGACATGCTAACCATTGCACCATTAAGACACCAAAACATTTTTCAAATATTTTCATACCCACCTCCGGTTTTAATTCCAAACTCGCAAAAACACCGAAACCTTTAACGGTTCTCAATTCCTTCAGTAATACGGGCGATATTTCACAGCATTTCAGCTCTGAAATGAATATACACAAAATACTCATGGCGTAGCGAGTATGAGTACCGATATGCTTGTTACTCGTACAAATCATAGATTATAGACTGCAAAGATTATCCGTTTCTCTGCGCGAAAACATTCAGCTCAAAAGATTATTTTTTTTTGCATTTCATGTTGATTTTTTTTAGGAAAGAGTCGTTCGTAGAAAGCAAAACCTTTTTTTCACGGTTTTGATCGCAATTTAACCATCTATGATTCCATACAAAGTGTATCCGAATATGTATTGGAATATACCCTTTCGTGAGTACTCGTTTTCAGTCTCTGATAGGTATTTAAAACCTAAAACTAATAAAGACAACAGTAGCTACGAGAATACACCGAGAATACCAGCTCGACAGGGTTGGACGATTTCTTTGCTTTACCACGTCTCACCGTTTATTGCTTATTTAATACGATGAGGACAGTATCGTTTCAATATCTCTGGCCTGGGATTTTTTTTAAATTAATATAAATATTTAAATCAACAATACTTACTACAAATTAATGTTATCCAGAACCAATGGGACCACCAATAGAAGGTCATGATGTTCTCCGTGAGATGTTGATATTGATAATGAATGAAGAAACTGCAAAACAGAGAAGAATGAAAACAAGATACCGATAAAAAAATGAAATTTTAAGTGAATCACAGATTTTATTTTTTATTTTTACAAAGACATGTGCCGTCTTGCATATGAAAAATAAGGGAACGAGTCATACAATTGCATCACAATGGTGGTCATTATCTGAGCTTACAGATAAAAATCGCAAGACATGGAAGGGGAAGATATAAAGCATGATGTATGAATGAATGGCTTATAACCTGTCCCTACAGAGTCATTATCGTCTTCATCATTGTCAATCATGACCATAATCGACATGGTTGACACTTGATACACGTCAGTTAATTATCCACCAAAGAAAGCCTACCCACCACATATCCAGTCAGCGGGGTCAGAGTGAATGACAATAACCATCTGGGGGATATTATTAGGTTTAATTAAGCTCCATGGTACACACAGTGGGGGATTTGTAGTAAAATATTGCAATACTATAAATTTTAATAAACGGTGTGGTCCAAAACAATAATGAATGAACCTCAAGTATATTCTACATACACAAATAATACCATCAATATTTTGTCATTTCAATAATAAACAAAATAGGTGGCATCCATATTAAGCCCCATTTACCCACTCCCGCCTCTGGGCGGTCTTCTTAGTGAAATATGCCTAACGACTTAGTTAAGAATATAATAGAGACTTTACAGCATGTATTGGATTGTACTCCATAGATTTTGTTTGGTTTGTTTTCTTACTTTTGGGTGACAAACCCTGAATCTGTTAGCAAAAAAAAGGGTTATTAGAAGGTTAAATAAATGAGCCAGATCGATTAATGTTTCCGCTCATTTCGTTCCCCTCTTTGATTTTTCGAACTGTTAAAACCAGGGCTGTGGAGTCGTGCCAATTTTGCTCGACTCCGACTCCAGCATTTTTCATCAGCTCGACTCCGACTCCGGGTAATATAACTAAATCTCATTTTAATAGCACTAATTTGTAGTTCTATTGTGCGGGTACCTTAAGTGGATCGATATAAAGTATCGTGTTTATTTATGTGTGCAAAAAAGGTCTTAATTTCACATTAGATGCCAATTGAACTCTATATTTCAAATTTAGGGCAATGTTTAATAAATAAAATAATGATATAAATACCCATCATAATATCAGAAGATACCAACAGTATATGTATTTGTGGACCAAAATTATTGATACTATCTCAAATCCTTTAAATTTATTGCGAGCTATATAAAGGTTTATATTCCCATATGCATGAATTTGAATCTGAATCGATTTAGAAAAAATTGTATATTAAAAATTGTACTTAAAATTTAAATCTAACGTTATGGGACGTAACACAATTTTAACAAAAAATAAAAATGCAAGGAAAGTCTAAAGTCGGGCGGGGCGATTATAATATACTCTGCACAACTTTGTATTTAGATCTACATTTTGATAAAATCTCAAATCAGACTTCTACAAAATCTTGGGCAATATTTGGGAAATATTGACGCAGAGAAGGAATATGATCACCTCAACCATGTTTCGAGAGCAAAATAATATTTTTGGACGGAGAACATGTAACATGTTTGCGGCAACCATGTTATTTTCTCAAAAAGCATATGTCTGATTTCGGCAATCATGTATATGTTTGCCGAGAAAAGAACATTTTTGCGACAAAAATGTTCCATGGTCACCGTCCAAAAATAACATTTTGCTCTTAAAACATGTTTGGGGTGATCATATTCCTTCTCTGCGTGTAATTGTTTAGACAATTTCGCAAAAATGCATTTATGATTCATTCATTGAAAAATTTGAAAATTTGAGTCATTTCTACAAGTTTTCGACTAAGCAGTGAGTATCAGTGAGCATACAATTTTGGAAAAATTTTTGTCTAGTAAAAAAAAATGTTGCAAAATTTTATATAGAAATAAAATTTTGCAAAATTTTCTACAGAAATAAAATGTTGACAAATTTTTCTATAGAAATAAAATGTTGGCAAAATTTTCTATAGAAATCAAATTTTGACCAAATATATAGAAATAAAATTTTGAATAAAATTTTTATAGAAATAAAATTTGGCAAAATTTTTTATAGAAATAAAAGTTTGAAAAAAATATCAATAGAAATACAATTTAAAAAAATTGTGTAGCAAACAAAATTTTGCAAAATTTTCTATAGAAATAAAATTTTGCAAAATATTCTACAGAAACAAAATGTTGACTAAATTTTCTATAGAAATAAAATGTTGACTAAATTTTATATAGAAAAAAATGTTTCTATAGTAATAACATTTTGAATACATTTTTATAGCAGTGAGTATCAGTGAGCATCAATAAGAAAAAAAATTTTGAGAAAATTTGCTATAGAAATAAAATTTGACAGTTTTTTCTTATAGAAATAAAATTTTGACAAAATTATCAATAAAAATACACTTTTAGAAAAATTTTTGTGTAGTAAATAAAATTCTGCAAAATATTCTACAGAAACAAAATTTGGACTAAATTTTCTATAGAAATAAAATTTTGACTAAATTTTCTATAGAAATAAAATTTTGACAAAATTGTCTATAGAAATAAAATTTTGATCAAATTTTCTAATAAAAAAATCTATTATTATAAAATTTTGGCAAAATTTTCTATAGAAATAAAATTTTGACTTAAATTTTTATAGAAATAAAATTATCAATAGAAATAAAATTTTGAAAAACTTTTTGTGTAACAAACCAAATTTTGCAAAATTTTCTATAGAAATAAAATTTTGCAAAATATTCTATAGAAACAAAATTTTGACTCAATTTTCTATAGAAATAAAATGTTGACCAAATTTTCTATAGAAAAAAAATGTTTGACAAAAATTTTTATAGAAATAACATTTTGACAACATTTTCTATAAAAAACAACTTTGAAAAAATTTTCTGCCAATATTCCACATATGTATATGGCCTTAAAATAAAATTTAAAAGAAAATAATTTCGATTGTTCGAAATATTTCAAATAAATTGATATGATCCAGCCCATCTGCTAGTCTAACATTCTAGGAAACATAAGATAGCCGTAATTGGAAGTTGATTTTCATTTACAATCATGCTGTACATTGATCGAATGAATAACGCAATGGAAACTAATTCGCGTAAAAACTTGCTTAGTTACAAAAATGTGAAGTGTTTTAAAAAATTTGGTTCAACCGGAGGTTTTTACGACTCCGGCTACAGCAAAATCTTCAGACTCCGACTCCGACTACGACTCCACAGCCGTGGTTAAAACCATATTTAAATCAAAAATATCTACGTATAAACAAGTATATACCCTCCACCATGGATTGCTGAGAAACATCTACTAAAGGCTGACATCCACAATCGAATTATCTGGGTAATGGCAAAACTTGCAGACGGCAAGGTATTTTAAAACATCTTAACATTGTCTTCTAAATTATGGACCCATTTTTGCATGGTGGTTAGATGCCACATATTGACATCACGTACCAAATTTCAACTGGATCAGATTAAATTTACACCTCCAGTGAGTTTCGGAATTCAAATCTGGAGATTGTTTTATATGGGGCTATATATAATTGGGGACAATTTTTGCATGGCTGTTAGAGGCCATAGACTAACACTACGCATTAAATTTCAATCGGATCGGATAAAGTTTTCTCCTCTAAGAAGGTCCGCAAAACTGGAGAGAAATGAATGAAGTGAATAGGTTGAATGAGCCTGAAAAAATGGGCTGCCACAATATCCTACAATAGGTTAGATAGGGTAACAATATGATTATACAGATCACACTATCCTAGGATTAAAATAAGTTTCTAAAAAATATCACCAAAATATTTCGAATTAAAGTGTTGATTGATGTTGAAAAAATGTTCAATTAATAAATTAATAAATTAAGCATTAAGTTAATTTAGTCAATGATTGAAATTTTAGAAATTTTTAATAAAAAAAGTTAATTGATACAATTAACTTTTTAATCAAACTCAGAAGACTAACGGCCATTTTCATGTAGCTCCGTTAGGCTTTAACTGCCAGTTAACGGAAAGTTAATTGCAAATATCTTTTCTCTGGTTAACTTTAACTGAAAAACTTTCGTCAGTTAAGTTCCTAACTGGCCTAGGGAATATAAAGGCAAGATGACAGCTTCGTCCATAATACGGTTTAAAAGTTGGTTAGTTAACGGAACACTAACGGAGCTTTATGAAAATGGGGGTAAGTCAGTTAAAAAAAGTGATGGAATTTTTTTAATTTTTAAATAAAATTTTTTTTCAAACAAACAATTTTTAATGAAACTAAAACCACAAAGATAAGAAAGTAATTGCAATAGTTAAGTTTTTAATTAAACAAAAAATTATTTGATTAATTGATTGCAAAAATCAACATTAATTAATTTTTTTAACCAAATATTTTTTTATGCCCACACTGAAAAAAATATTGTCGTGAGGTCAAAGATTTCACGTCTTTAAAATACGAATATAAATTTTGCTTAGCATAGGAGGCGCATTTCTCTAATATAAAGTTTTTTTCCTTGTCCAAAAGTCGATAAACTTTTCAATGAAGTCGTATTGTCCTTATAATTAAGTGATTTCACTTAAAAATGGGTATCATAACATGAAAGAAAAAATGTTTGGGCTAAGGTCAATTTGACTTAATAATTCAGAAAAATTCTTTAAATTTAATGAAATTGTCTTTAAATTTGTTGTCTTTTTGCATCTTGACTACAAAGCAAAAAATCGTTTAAATATAGGACATGTTTTTCAACACTTTATTTTAAAGACGTTTTTTACTTGAAACATAGCATATTTTCTACTGAAAGGCGAGTCTTAATTAGGAAAATAAAGTTGTCGTTAACTCGTTTTTAAAGGACTTTAATAGCATACGACGAAAAAAAGCTGAAAAAGCGAAAAATTAAAATTTGCTTCCTGGGAACAAGTACAAAAAAAAACCCAAATTTAAAAGAGAATTGTGTCTTAAAATTATCCTTACTTGTATTCTTCGCGTCTTTGGCTCGGAATCAATACCAAAATTTTTAAAGTAAAGACAAAATCTTTGGAACCGGGCATGCTTTTTTCAGTGCAATTAAAACTGTAGCCTATACTATCATTTCCGTGATTGAAGATATTTCAATTAAAAAAATAATTGGATCTATTAATTTCGTGATTGAATCAGAAAACAATTTTTGTGTCTATAATTTTCGTGCTCCATGTACTCCTCCCTGAAAAAAAAAATCATGCCCAGTTCCAAAGATTTTTCCCTACACAAATGATTTTGGTATTGATTCGGAGCCCACGACAAGGAGAATTGAATTAAGGATACTTTAAGACACAATTCTCTTTTAAATTTGAGGTTTGTGTACTTGTTTCTAGGAAACAAATTTTAATTTATTCGTTTTTTCAGTTTTTTTCTTCATGTGCTACTTAAATTTCGAAATTCAGACTCGACTTCAAATAGAAATTATGCTATGTTTTAAGTATAAAATGTCTTTAAAATAAAGTTGTGAAAAAATCTCCTATTTTTGACAGCTCGTTTGCTTGGTACTTAAGACAAAAAAAAAATAAACCGATATAAAGACGTTTCATTTCGAGAATTTTTAAAGCCAAGTTGACCTTAATCAAACTAAATTTTCTTTCATATTATGATACACATTTTAACTATAAGGATTAAAAGACTTTTTTGAAAAGTTTATCGACTTTTGGACAAGGAAAAAAACTTTATATCAGAGAAATGTATCTTCTATGCTAAGCAAAATTCGAATTCCTATTTTAAAACATGAAATCTTTGGTCTCAAGACAATCCTTTTCCAGTACATTTGCGACTTATTAATGAAGCAATAAACCACCGCTGAAAAATTGTTGCTGCCTGTCTGTTTTTCATCCCACAGGACTTCCATGATTCGATTTTAAATCCAACGTTAAGAAATTTTCCTAACAATTTACAACCGGAGTCTCCCAGTGTGCATTGAGAGCAAACATTCGGTTTTTTGATGAGATGAAGTCAACCTAATGGTTAAGTCATTGATGAATTCCAAAATGGTATGATTATGGCACTCTGTCATATCATAAAACAATGGTCAGTACCATCATCATCAACTAAAAATTGCTTTGTTAACATCAAGCAGCAGCGGCATGTTGATCAAGCGCAGTTTAAAGGCCGCTATGGTTGACAAAATAAAAATAATAAAATAAATAAATTATTTGTCATTTGTTTATTTGATTTGGTCTTCCTCTATAATTAGCACCATCGATTTGTTTACAAAATTTATTTAAAGTACATAACGTGAGAGAATCGTTTGTGGATAAATATAATTTTTGTCGTAGATTTATTTAAGGCAACTTTTTTATACCCACCACCTTAGAATGGTGATGGGGGTATAATAAGTTTGTCTTTCCGTTTGTAACACATCGAAATATCGATTTCCGACTCTATAAAGTATATATATTCTTGACCAGGGAGAATTTCTAAGACGATATAACCATGTCCGTCTGTCTGTGGTGGGTATTTAAGATTCGGCCCAGCCGAACTTACTGCTGTATATATTTGTTTTAAGATAATCTCGTATTTGGGTGTGAATTGATTACAAAGTCATATTAAATTGACACATTGTCTGAAAATGCTATGTAAGTGGACGAAATAACAACGGACATATGTTAAATGCGAACATTTAGTTTTTGGCAGCTTTAGCTAATTGCATGATAAACGAATAAATTATAACAGCGGGTTATACACTCATAGAAAAAAGGTCTAAGACAACATTCAGTGTCTGCTGTTACATTTGTAGACTTATTACACTGAAAAAATAATTACCTGATATTAAAGATTATGCAACCTAAATTTTAGAATGAGCAATTTACAAAATATTAAGAGAACATTTCTTTAAAATAATGCAATTTTTATTAAAATAAAGTTTAAAATCTTTGCTTCAATTTTTTTCATTAAATTTAGAACACAACTTTTGGAAATTTGCGTCCCTCCGTTAAAGGCGCATGTCTTTGAACCAAGGCAAAATTTCCTAAAAGTAAAGAAACATATTTTTGAGAAAGAAATCATCCTTAAATTAACTGAATATTGAATCTTTAAATTTAAGATAAAAACACTTCGAATATAGGCAAAACCTTATTTTGGGGATTTAGCATCTTTGGTTTAAAGTTTTTTTTTTTGAAATTAAGAAATCGCTATTTACTTTGAAGTATCTGTTATAATTTGGATTTTTAAACTGGCATTTGCTTGTACGTGCATAGCTTTATTAATATACTGCGAAAGGAGAATGAAAATTCGATGATTTCTGCATACTAATTGTAATTTTTTGATCCTGGATTTAAAGCCAGATAGGTCGCCAAAAAATGTCTTTATTTTAAAGAAGCCGCACCTTTGGCTCCGTATCAATACCAAAATCCTTAAGGGAAGGTCAAAATCTTTGGATCTAACTAACTTTTTTTAGTGTAGATTTTAAAATGTTACCAACGGCGTATTTAAAAATTGTACATTCCTGTTCTTTAATACCATTACAAATACAAAAAACGAATACGGATCTTGTTTTCAGTAATATGTATACTGTCCCATCTACACTTGAATTCAAAGTCCTTGACCTTCCTTTTAAGGATTTTGGTATTGATTCCGAGCCAAAGAGATGTGTGCTTTAAAATAAAGATGTTTTAAGATATAATACCTTATCTACACTGGAAAAGTATTATGCGTGGTATTAAAGATTACACAACCTAAATTTTAGGATGTGCCATTTTCAAAATTAAGGACAAATTTCTTTAAAATAATGAAATTTTAATTAGAAGAAAATTTTTTTACTAAATTTAGAATACAAATTTTGGAAATTTGTGTCCCTTTATTAAAATCGTATGTTTTTGAACCAAGGCAAATGGTCCTTAAAGTAAAGAAAAAATTTTTCATTTTAAGAAATCGTCCTTAAATTAACTGATATATAGAATCTTTATATTTAAGATAAAAACTCTTCAAATATAGGCTAAGACTTATTTGGAGGATTTTGTATTTTTGGTTTAAGTTTTTTTTCTGAATTAAGAATATATTTTTTACTTTGAAGTATAATATTATAATTTGCATTTTTAGGTGACTAAAAATGTTTAAAGAAGCCGCATCTTTGGCTCGGAATCAATACCAAAATCTTGAGGGGATGTAAAAATCTTTGAATCCAAGTAAACTTTTTTTTGAGCGTAGCTTTAAATCTAGGTTGCATCGAATAATCATATTTGCTAAATGTTCAAAATAAAACATAGCCTACACAGAAAAAAAATCACAAAAAAATTTCCAATTAAAAGATTGATTGAAGTTAATATTTTCAATTTCCAATTAAATCTGTGATTGTGATTAATTGGATAAATTAATTTTGTGATTGAATCAGAAAAAAATGTTCTGTGTATATTCAAACCTTTTTATTTTTATTCCAAGGATTCAATATCTTTTATTATTAAAATATTATTTCTTTAAAGATTTAAAGAAGGAAGGTTTTAGGTTTTTTATTTTGCTCAAAACCGGTCAGCCGATTAAAACCGAAGTAATAGAAATTAGTGAAAATGGGTTGTAACTCTCATTTTATTCTTAAAAAAACAAAGAATTAACCATTCCTTGTAATAAAATGAACATTTTAAAACAATCTAAGGATAAATTCATGCAGTATTTCCAGTGTGAAAATACATTTTTTGGTGCAACACAAACACAATTTATCTCTTCAGTTTTATCGAAGAATGCTAAATCTTCAGTTATTTCTCATCTTCAGTACCTCTTTCCAAATAGCTCGACTTTCTGAAGAAACATATGACAAAGTAGATAGAAATTTCATTGAAAAACAGAAAATCGGTTAACCGATAGTCAAAATCCGGTTTTCGCGATTAATCGAAAATGCCAATTTTTCCACTATCCGGTTTCGGTTTGTGTAATTAAATCCTACTAACCGATTAGCCAGCGTCAGTTTTCGACACCCTAGTCATGGACATTGGGACGGATCCAAATTCTAAATGATGCTAAGAACATTTCTACAAAATTTTCTTAAAAAATAGGAAAAAAAAATACTTATTTTATGATAATTTTTCTTTGACTTGATTAAACATATTAACTCGATTGTATTAAGTGGCCACTTGTAACATATTTTACTTAAACATTTCAAATATAAACAAACATTTTGATTAATTTGAAAATTATGAATTTTTTCATAAAAAGAAAGAGAAAAATACAAGAGCAAAGTGCTCATTTCCCACCAATACGGGGAATTTTATTACCATTATTTTAAATCGAATTATAAAAATTTTGAAATTATGTCAACATTCCACATTGATAGAAATCTGTTGTTGGAAATAATAATAATAACAATAATAATAATAATAATAATATTAAACAATGAGTTTACAAATCAAATGCAACCATATGTTAATTAAATATTGTTAATTTTGAGTTTATTCATTTATTCGTTTTGGATTTTTTATTTAAAAAATCATAATCGATTGATTGGGTATTGCATGTAAATATACTTGTCATTGCTATATAAATGACAAAAAACCAGGGTCTTTTGTTTACCAACATTTAAATGGGGAATTATGTAACGTCGTTAATAAAAAAAGATATGATTATGGTGCATCTATTGTATGTATTCAAAACAAAATGACCTCTATCAAATAAAGGAAAATTGTTACAAAATTAAAAAAAAAAAATACACAATGTACTGTACACACTTATATGTATATAAAATAATGTGGTAAATGATTGAGTTTGCTATTTTTCACAATATTATGTTAATTTCAGCTTACAAGCATATGACGACTAAACCACAGGAGTAGCTCAACTAATGGAGGAAAATATGTTTGTCACTTTGATTAGAGCAAAACTCTTTTAGACATTTTTCTTTTGAAAAAGTATTGGATAAGCTCGATATTGGCACCTATGTATGTAAAATCAATATTTTGTATTTATTTTTAATTAAAAGTTAAGGAAAGCAGATTGAAATGGAAAATCCCGAATCCATATTTCAAATTTTTAAAAATGTCGACCTTTCCGAATATTGAAAAGTGGACATTTTGTCTCTAATTACAATCCCTAGAAGAACATAAAAAATGTTTTTAATTTCATAACATACGGCGATGACGTGACACCCCACGAATGATTGAACCCAAAAAAGTGTGTAGTATTGTTTTCATTTGTTTTCGCAAAAAAAAATCCCACAGCGGCAATTCCATAGACACCAACCAAAACGTGCTTTCAATTAAACTATCCTCATGTATACGAGTAATGGCAACAGAAGTCTAAAATAAGTCAAAGCGATTAGCATAAAAAATGGTAATGGGGATATAATTGCCACATTTGGTAGAATTCTACCAAAAGTAGATCACTGGTAGATTGGTAGAAATTTTGTCGTTTCGAAGTTTTTTATTCTATAAGGTCAGTACTAACAGGTTGGCTGATAAGTCCCCGGTCTAACAAAGAAAAACACATTTTTTTGTCAAAATTCGTTTTTATTATTCAAGAGCGATACAACGATTATAACGACCTTCCAATTTTGTGATACCATTTTGGTAGTACTCCTTCGGTATTACCTCAAAATAGGCCTCAGTTTCGGCGATCACCTCTTCATTGCAGCAAAATTTTTTCCCTGCGAGGTCTGAGAACAAGAAAAAGTCGCTGGGGGCCAGATCTGGAGAATACGGTGGGTGGGGAAGCAATTCGAAGCCCAATTCATTAATTTTTGCCATCGTTCTCAATGACTTGTGGCACGGTGCGTTGTCTTGGTGGAACAACACTTTTTACTTCTTCATATGGGGACGTTTTGCCGCGATTTCGACCTTCAAACACTCCAATAACGCCATATAATAGTCACTGTCGATGGTTTTTCCCTTCTCAATATAATCGATAAAAATTATTCCATGCGCATCCCAAAAAACAGAGGCCATTACTTTGAGTCTTTCCACGCTTCGGTCGCTGTCCACTCAGCCGACTTGACTCAGGAGTGTAGTGATGGAGCCATGTTTCATCCATTGTCACATATCGACGGAAAAACTCGGGTGTATTACGAGTTAACAGCTGCAAACACCGCTTAGAATCATCAACACGTTGTTGTTTTTGGTCAAATATGAGCTCGCGCGGCACCCATTTTGCACAGAGCTTCCGCATATCCAAATATTGATTAATGATATGACCAACACGTTCCTTTGACATCTTTAAGGCCTCTGCTATCTCGATTAACTTCATTTTACGGTCATTCAAAATCATTTTGTGGATTTTTTGATATTTTCGTCGGTAACCACCTCTTTCGGGCGTCCACTGCGTTCACCGTCCTCCGTGCTCATTTCACCACCCTTGAATTTTGCATACCAATCAATTAAAGGGTGATACGGTCAAAATTTGGTCAAGGGAAAACGCGTGTAAATCGGTGAAATCGTTTATTTAAAAAATCTAATTAAATTTCTTTTTCAAGTTCAATTAGTATAAAATTCAGGAAAAATATTCAGTTAGGCTTTCGCTTTTCCAAATCTGAATTGCCGGGCCTCACGCTTGACACCTGCCATCAGATTTTGTACAGCCACCTTGTACAGAAAGCCAGTTTGCCTTGAACTGCTGCTCGTCCTTAGCAGTTTTTTTTTGGTCTTCTTTAGGTTCCGCTTGACAATAGCCCAGTATTTCTCAATTGGGCGGAGCTCTGGCGTGTTGGGAGGGTTCTTGTCCTTGGGGACCACCTGCACGTTGTTGGCGGCGTACCAATCCATGGCCTTTTTACCGTAATGGCAAGATGCCAAATCCGGCCAAAACAGTACGGAACAACCGTGTTTCTTCAGGAAAGGCAGCAGACGTTTATTCAAACACTCTTTCACGTAAATTTCTTGGTTGACAGTCCCGGAAGCTATGAAAATGCTGCTTTTCAAGCCACAGGTACAGATGGCTTGCCAAACTAGATATTTCTTTGCGAACTTTGACAGTTTTATGTGCTTGAAAATATCTGCTACCTTTCCCCTTCCTTTTGCCGTATAAAACTCCTGTTCCGGAAGCTGCTTGTAGTCGGCTTTGACGTAGGTTTCGTCGTCCATTACCACGCAGTCAAACTTCGTCAGCATCGTCGTGTACAGCCTCCGGGATCGCGCTTTGGCCGTCGTATTTTGTTTATCATCGCGATTTGGAGTCATAGTCCGGCTCGTTTTTTGGCTCGATGCACGGTTGTAGACGATACACCCAGCTTATTTGCGGCATCTCGGAGAGAGAGGTTAGGGTTTCGCTTGAAACTACCGGCAACTCTCTTTGTCGTCTCAGCGGCTTCCGGTTTTCGATTTCCCCCCGATCCAGACTTCCTGGCTGTCGACAAACGTTCCCCAAAGACTTTAATTACATTTGTAACGGTTGATTTGGCAACTTTTAGCGATTTTGCCAGCTTTGCATGCGAGTAGCTCCGATTTTCGTGATGCGCGACCAAAATTTTGATACGCTGCTCTTCTTGCTTGGACGGCATTTTGACAACTGAAGAGTGAATTCCAAAATCAAAATAGGAGCAACATTCTACACACACACCTTCAAAATGAGGGGTGTTCAGGTTTTTTAAATGCAAAATTGAAAGAAATACGTCAAGTTTATATTGACCAAATTTTGACCGTATCACCCTTTATTCAACATAGTTCCCTTCAAGAGCGATACAACGATTATAACGACCTTCCAATTTTTTGATACCATTTTGGTAGTACTCCTTCGGTTTTGCCTCAAAATAGGCCTCAGTTTCGGCGATCACCTCTTCATTGCAGCCAAATTTTTTTCCCTGCGAGAATCCTTTTGAGGTCTGAGAACAAGAAAAAGTCGCTGGGGGCCAGATCTGGAGAATACGGTGGGTGGGGAAGCAATTCGAAGCCCAATTCATTAATTTTTGCCATCGTTCTCAATGACTTGTGGCACGGTGCGTTGTCTTGGTGGAACAACACTTTTTACTTCTTCATATGGGGCCGTTTTGCCGCGATTTCGACCTTCAAACGCTCCAATAACGCCATATAATAGTCACTGTTGATGGTTTTTCCCTTCTCAATATAATCGATAAAAATTATTCCATGCGCATCCCAAAAAACAGAGGCCATTACTTTGCCAGCGGACTTTTGAGTCTTTCCACGCTTCGGTGACGGTTCACCGGTCGCTGTCCACTCAGCCGATTGTCGATTGGACTCAGGAGTGTAGTGATGGAGCTATGTTTCATCCATTGTCACATATCGACGGAAAAACTCGGGTGTATTACGAGTTAACAGCTGCAAACACCGCTCAGAATCATCAACACGTTGTTGTTTTTGGTCAAATGTGAGCTCGCGCGGCACCCATTTTGCACAGAGCTTCCGCATATCCAAATATTGATGAATGATATGACCAACACGTTCCTTTGACATCTTTAAGGCCTCTGCTATCTCGATCAACTTCATTTTACGGTCATTCAAAATCATTTTGTGGATTTTTTGATATTTTCGTCGGTAACCACCTCTTTCGGGCGTCCACTGCGTTCACCGTCCTCCGTGCTCATTTCACCACGCTTGAATTTTGCATACCAATCAATTATTTATTGTTGATTTCCCTGGGACAGAGTCCGGAAACTCATTGTCAAGTCAAGTTTTTGCTGCCACCGTATTTTTTCCATTCAGAAAACAGTATTTTATCAAAACACGAAATTCCTTTTTTCCATTTTTTTCACAATAACAAAAGTTCCTTCACAAAAGACGCTCTAACTCGCAAACTAATTGATTTACAAACGTCAAATTTTGACACGAATCATTTGAAGGTTGGTACTATATTAAAATAATATGCATTTAATACTAGCGACGCCATCTATCAGACCGGGGACTTATCAGTCAACCTGTTATGTTCGCTTTTCGCGTTTCTTTATTAAAACAGTTCAATATAAAGCAGATAAATTAACTCAATTGGTGCTCAGTTTCTTGTTACTTTAGATTTCGGGAAGACTTTACAGGAATATGTTTGTTTTCATTTATAATTTTGATTATTTCAGGAAAAGTAATCGCGAAAATATAGTGATTTTCAACTCGAAAACCGAAAATAGTAGCCATCTATAGAAATAAAATTTTACTAAAATTTTCTATATAAATAAAATTTTGCAAAAATTTTCTATAGAAATAAATTTTGCAAACATTTTCTATATAAATAAAATTTTGACAAATCTATATATATATATATAAAGTTCAAAGTATGTTTGTTTATTTGTTTGTTTGTATGTTGTAAGCTCGGAAACGGCTGAACCGATTTACTTGAAACTTTCAGAAATCGTAGGGCCTCTAGACAAAGATCCGCTACTTTATTTTTCGATAGTTGATCAAGGAGGGGACCTGTCCTTTGTCCGGCTTATTTTATGAGTGTTGTGAAAAAAACTAAATTCTCCGATTTACTTGAAATTCGCAGAGGACGTGGAATTAATATGGGGTACATTATATTCTCATATTTGGACGTGGAGGGGAGCCTGTCCTTGCCCGACTTTTGAAGCCCAATAACTTAAGTTCTCCGATTAACTTGAGCTCGAAAACGGAAAATTGAACTTAAGTTCTACGATTTGCTTGAAATTTTCAGGGATGGGGTTGGCATTTAGACAAAGACTCGCTACATAAGTTTCGATATTTGGTCGGAGAGAGAGACCTTTTTCCGATTTTTTTTAATACAGCGAAAATAATTTCATTTAATTTCATTTTAAACAATAATAATGATTGAAAAAGAAACCAACAGTAACAAAAAACCAAACTTCTTCGACTTACTTGAAATTTACAGGGAAGGTGGGGGCTATGAAGTTCATATGGGTACCTAATTTTTTAATATTTAGATGGGGAGGGAGACCTCCTCCTTGCCCGACATTTGGGCCAACGTTCTCCGAACAAAAACACCTAACTTTTTTCAATATTTGATCGGGGAAGAGGATGTCATTTTTTTAAATAATAGAGCAAAATTCAAAATACTGAGTAAATGATATGGGGTACGTGATTTTTCGATATCTGGTGGATGGATACGCGATTTTTCGATTTCTGGTGGAGTATGTACACCTCCTCTTTGTCCCATTTTCTTGAAAAATTTAAAGTTTTCTGATTTTCTTGAAATGTGCTGGGAAGGTAGAGGATGGTCCTTTATGGGAAATATTAATTTTTTTGATATTGGCCTTGGATGGGACGCTCCTTTCCATTTATTGACAGACAACATAGAAGGTGCTTCATTTTCCAGTATATATTCGGAAAGGAATCGTCCCTGTAACCGACATTTTGAAAAATGTTATGATTATATATTTAGAACTTTTAAATATTTACTTTCTCTCATTTTATTGACAGGAAACATAGAGTGCTTTTATTTTCCTTCATGGATTCCACACAGGAGGAAGAAAAAGGTGTACTTCATTTGTTATGCCAGTAAGGGGACTTCGTAGGTCCTACTCTTTAAAAGAGTTCTCCGGTTTATTTTTTGGTTGATAACTTGATCAAATTTTGATTGAAGGTCCAGCAATAAAAACGTGGGTTACGAATTGTCGGAACAATGTTATTTCGAATTTCCAAATTTACATGTTATCACATTTTATTAAAATTATTATTCATTAATAATATATTCGCAGAAATTTAAATACACTATATAAGTGTTTCACTTCAATGAATGAAATCTCTCTTAAAAGTAAGCGTGAATTCTGCTGAACGACTAAAAATGCTATGGGTAACAACAATTCAAGAAAAATAAACCACAGATGAAAGAAAAATGTTGTGTTCACCGGGAACCATGTCATCATTGCATTCATGTGAATTTTGCAAATAACTACAAATTCTTTGGATTTTTTTATTACCTTATCCTTCGAAATATTCTGTGAAGGAAAATATCTCATTTTTAGGAAGAACCATCCCTAAAATTGAGATATTTTTTAACAAATAGTCTCTCAGTTTTAATAAATCAGAAAGGCGCAGCGAAGCGGGCCGGGTTCGGCTAGTTTTCTATAGAAATAAAATTTTGACAAAATTTTCTATGGAAATAAAATATTGCAAAAATTTTCTACAGAAATAAAATTTTCAAAAATTGTCTATAGAAATAAAATTTTCAAAAATTTTCTTTAGAAATAAAATTGTCCAAATAGTTTGTATAGAAATAAAATTTTCAAAAATTTCAAAAAATAGAAATAAAATTTTGATGAAATTTCCAACAATTTCAAAAAATAGAAATAAAATTTTGATGAAATTTTCTATAGAAATAAAATTTTGACAAAATTTTCTATGGAAGTAAAATATTGCAAAAAAATTCTATAGAAATAAAATTTTGCAAAATTTTCTATGGAAATAAAATATTGCAAAAATTTTCTATAGAAATAAAATTTTCTAAATTTTTTTATAGAAATATGTTTCTATAGATATAAAATTTTTACAAAATTGTCCATAGAAATAAAATTTTCTATAGAAATAACATTTTAACAAAGTTTTCTATATCTTGACTACAAAGAAAAAAAGTTTTAAAAATAGAAAATGTTTTTCAGAATGTTTTTCAAAGATGTTTTTACTTGAGCATAGGTTAGGTTAGGTTAGGTGGCAGCCCGATTTATCAGGCTCACTTAGACTATTCAGTCCATTGTGATACCACATTGGTGAACTTCTCTCTTATCACTGAGTGCTGCCCGATTCTATGTTAAGCTCAATGACAAGGGACCTCCTTTTTATAGCCGAGTCCGAACGGCGTTCCACATTGCAGTGAAACCACTTAGAGAAGCTTTAAATGTCATCAGCATTACTGAGGTGGGATAATCCACCGCTGAAAAACTTTTTGGTGTTCGGTCGAAGCAGGAATCGAACCCACGACCTTGTGTATGCGAGGCGGGCATGCTAACCATTGCACCACGGTGGCATGATTTCTACTTGAATTCCAATACGGATGTATGGGTTTGACTTCTAGTGCTTCTAGAGACCGCAATTGTTATCCGAATTTTCTGGACATCTAGAAAGGTCTTTCGTTCAACATTACCCAAGACTTTTATTTTGGTTAAACATTTGAACCATTTAAAATGAATAGTGCCCAAGAATTGTGTGTTTGTTATTCAAAGTTCTTATAACTGTTGCGCATGCGCCTCGTATATTCTACTATTGCTCCTCTGTAATTATATGGATTGTATTCATTGTCATATTTATGTTTTGGATGGCAAATACGCAGTTTATTTAACACAGTTCAGAATATATTTGAATTTCAAAGAAGAAAAAAAACAACAATGAAAAATAATGAAAATGATGTCTCCATTCAATGTTTTACCCCCACATCATCACTGGCTTCTATTTTGTAGGTTAATTGTTTCGGGTTGTTTTTTAGTGAATGATGACATCGAATTTGTAATAAAAGTCACCTACACATTTTCATTATCTGAACAGCGATGGTGGACAATATGCTCAATTATTTTGATAATTTATTACATCCTATAACAATTAATGCCGATGTAAATGAAGCCAATATGATGCCTTTATATGTTATATTATTCGTTCTGGAAATAGTGACAATTGCAAGCTCGTGTCAATTTCATCATAGATTGGAAAAAGAAGCACGAATTTATTGGAAAAATTAAAGATTACATAACCTAATTTGTAAAACAAGTAATGTACCAGAGCTTGACCGAAGAATCGGCTTCGACATTCGTCCAAGAATCGATAATCGGCCTTAGGCTTCAAGAGGTCGATTAATCAAAGCCGAAGCTTTTTTAATAATTTATTTCATATCAAAAACACAAAGTACTAATAAGACAAACTCTCAAAGTCCTCCCTACACTGAAAAAAAAAATTTACGTGATATTAAAGTTTACGCAATCTCTATTTTAGGATGCGCAATTTACAAAATATAAAGGAGAAATTTCTTTAAAATAATGAAATTTTAATTAAAATAAAGTTTATAATCTTTGCTTCAAAATTTTTTTTACTAAATGTTAGTATATGGTCTCTAACAACCATGCAAAAATTGGTCCACATCGGTCCACAATTATATATAGCCACCATATAAACCGATCCTCCGATTTGGCTTGCGGAGCCTCTAAGAGAAGCAAATTTCACCGATCCGGCTGAAATTTGGTTATGGTGTTAGTATATGGTCTCTAATGACCATGCAAAAATTGGTCCACATCGGTCCACAATTATATATAGCCCCCATATAAACCGATCCGCAGATTTGTCTTGCGGAGCCTCTTGGAAGACCAAAATTCATCTGATTCGGTTGATATTTGGTACGTGGTGTTAATATATGGCCTCAAACACCCATGCAAAAATTGGTCGAAATCGGTCAATAATTATATATAGCCCACATACAAACCGATCCCCAGATTTGACCTCCGGAGCCCCTTGGAAGAGCAAAATTCATCCGATACGGTTGAACTTTGGTACGTGATATTAGTATATGGTATCCACCAACCATGTAGGAATTGGTTCATATCAGTCCATAATTATATATAGTCCCCATATAAACCGATCCCCAGATTTGACCTCCTGTGCCTTTTGGAGAAGCAAAATTCATCCGATCTGGTTGAAATTTGGTACGTGGTGGTAGTATATGATATTTAACAACCATGCCAAAAGTGGTCCATATCAGTCCATAATCATATATAGCCCCCATATAAACCGATCCCGAGATGTGGTTTTGGAGCCTCTTGGAAGAGCAAATTTCATCCGAGTTGAAATTTGGTACATTGTGCTAGTATATGGCCGTTAACAACCATGCCTAACTAGGTCCATATCGGAATATAGTTATATATAGCCCTCAGATAAATCGATCCCCAATCACACAAAAGTTGGTCCATATCAAGTTCATAATTCTATATAGCCCCCATATAAGCGACCCTCATATTTCAATTTCCATGTCGATTCGTAATTATTTGTAGACTTACCTATACATAACTTTTTTGTCTAATATATACCACGTATGGGCTAACTCACAATTTAGAAAACGATGTTAAGAAGTTTTAAGATACCACAACCCAAGTAATTCGATCGTGGATGACAGTCTTTCATAGAAGTTTTTACGCAATCCATGGTGGAGGGTACATTAGATTCGGCCTGGCCGAACATACGGCCGTATATACTTGTTTAATTTATAATTACAAATATTTTGGAAACAATCAATTTTTGAATCAAACTAAATAGGTTTATAAATAGTTATAGAAATTGATTGATCGGTCGAGCTCTAGTATATGGGAGCTATATATAATTATGGGCCGATATCGACCAATTTTTGATTGGTTGTTTGAGGATTTGCACCTGCCAGAGTATACGGAAGTCAACTCTTGGGATAGATTTATATGAGGGCTATATGTAATTATGGACCGATTTGGATCAATTTTTGCACTCCTCCAAGAGGCTTTGCAAGTGAAATCTGGCGATCGGTTTGTATGAGGGCAATATATAATTATGATTGTTAGAGGAAACGTACAGACATCACGTACCAAATTAGAAACTAGCTCGGATGAAATTTGCTCTTTCTAGCGTATGGGAAAATCAAATCTGTGGTTTGGTTTATATGGGGGCTATATCTAAAAGTGGTCGGATATGGCGAATTTTCAATAATATCCGATTAATAACAACTACTTGTACAAAGTTTCAAGTCGATAACTTGTTTATTTCGGAAGATAGCGTGATTTCAACATACGGGCGGACATGGCTAGATTTATTTATAATTTCACCAGGACCCAGAATATATGCACTTAATGGAGTCGAAGACCAATATTTCGATGTGTTACAAAAGGAATGACAAAGTATACTAACTTTGTCATTCCCATCCTATGATGGAAGAACAACTTTCTTCAAAATTAGATCATTTTAACTTAAAGAAGGGGTCACTTTATTTTGTGTGTAAGTTCTCTAATTTTTCTTACTAACATTTTCTTATTTACATAAAAATGTGTGAAATAACTAACAATAGTAGCTTCTCTTTGTGAATTCATCTCCCCCAAATCATTGGTGTTATCTAATATTATTACATTTCAAGAGATCCATAATCTTATTACATCCCACAAAATTTTTGGTATTCATAAAATTTTTTTGTTTGATCTCTAAGCTGTAAACAATAGCAATTCGGCAATTCAGACACAAACAAATTGTATCAAAAAACTATGAGAGACAATAGAAATGCAATCGAATGCCATAAAAATCATTTCTTGGGGCAAATCTCAAATAGTAAATAATCAAATATTAGCGAAAATATTAAAACTACATAAAGAAAACAAATTCCCATCATTGTCGAATCAAATTGAAATTTTATGGCAACAGTCAACACCATGGTACCCTTGGTTATATACCAACATAAATTGTCATCATCGACGTCATTGTGAATGTAGTGTAATAAGAGTTTTCAGTTTCAATACATTTTTTTCCATTTTGCCAAAATTTCTTTTTGTTGTCAACATTCGAGCCAATTGTTGTCACTTGACAAAGTTTCTGCTTAAAGCTGGTCACAAAGAAAGAAACCATCCAACCAACCAAATTCAAAGGCTTAATTATTTGGCCCATGAAATAAAATGAATGAAAAATGAGTTAATGTTTACATTTTCCCTTTGGCTAATGTTTGGAAGATTTTTTTTGTAATTGATTTTGATGGTTCATACTCTGCTTAGGAGCAAATGCTACCCAACTAAGTAAGTCGGTAACAATGTAGCGTCTTTATTTTGCGCTTGGTAGAAGAATGAGGGGTCTTTGTTCAAACGTCTGCATCTGCATCCGTATGTCCGTCCATTTCAGAAAGTAGAAATCATGCAATTTTACTTGGTACTGCGAATGAGGGTACAATTGTTACATATTGTCTACCTATCTACTTGTCTAACAAAATTTTCCGATTTACTGTAATTTCACTTTCTTTTTTTGTTATTCTCTTTTTTTCTGGTGCTTTGTACATAGTTCATACGGTGGTCTCCCACTAAATGTATGATGTGATTATTAAGCACATTATGATTAAATTTTGATGCTATCATACAAAAAAGCGAAATTAATTGTTGTGATTTATTGTCAAAGAGATGAAATTGATCATGGTGTAAATTTAAGGGAATATTTCCGGTAGATCGAAGGTGGAATTATATAATGATTTCACATTAGCACAAGTTAAATATGTAAAAAGTAGAGAGAGATTACACTAAACAAAACATATTGACATAATTTGTGTGATAAAGTAAATTTTAAGATACAAAATATTAAGGGTAAATTCCACACACAAAAAAAAAAATCTGATTCAACCACGAAATTAATTGATCCAACTAATTTTTAATTGAAATGTCTTCAATCACGAAAATGATAGTATCAATCACAGTTCACAGAAAAAATATCACCAAAATATTTCCAATTAAAAATTTAATTGAAGTTGAAAATTTTTCAATTAATAAATCAATCGATACAATTAACTTTTTAATCAAGATAGAAAAATTAAGTTAATTAAGCCAGTGATTGAAAATTTTTAAACTTTTTATTAAAAAATTAATTGATACAATTAAATTTTTAATCAATCACAATTAAATTTTTAATCAATTCAATTTTTAATAGAATTAATTAAAAAATTAATTGAAATTTTCAAATCAAATCAATTAATTTTAATCAAATTTTATTTTATGCCCAATTGAAACTGTGATTTATACTATAATATTCGTGATTGAAGACATTTCAAAAATTAATTTGATCAATTAATTCGTGATTGAATCAGATTTTTTGTGTTATAAACCTTCATTAAAATTTCTTTATTGCAAAGAAATTTACCCTTAATATTTTGTAAATTTTATATCTTAAAATTAACTTTATCATACAAATTACGTCAATATGTTTTGTTTAGTGTAATCTCTCCCTACTCTTTACATATTTAACTTGTGCTAATGTGAAATCATTATATAATTCCACCTTCGATCTCCCGGAAATATTCCTTTAAATTTACTCTAAGATCAATTTCATTTCGTGATTGAATCAGAACTTTTTTTTGTGTATTTTAATTGGGCATAAAAAAATATTTGATTAAACAATTAATTGATTTAATTTGAAAATTGAAATTAATTTTTTAATTGATTCAATTAAAAATTTAAATAATGTTGATTGCAAAACGTAACTACAGTCGAAGCTCGGTTTAACGAACGATATATTGTCAGACCCATTCGTTATTTAGAAAAATTCGTTAAAACGAACGGGAATATAAAATGTTCAATTTTTTTGAAAATCGTAGTTTTTTAACAGATGAGTAAAAATTCATAAGCATTTGGAAAACTACAGAGGCACTTAAAAATACTACTTTAAATAATCCTTAAAAACTGATGGACTTTAATATATCCAGGTTAGTTTAGATTGAAAAGGGGATCCAAGATTCGCTGTCTCATGATGACCTATGTACACCCATGTCAATATTTTCCTTGATGTGTGCTCTAAGTTCTTAGGCGAATTCCCTAGTTTGTTTCCTGTCCCCGGTTTCAAGATGGGCCAGGCTAGGTAGTGTTCATAGTAACATCGCCCTAAAACGTCCTACATACATCATTACTTTGCTGCTCTTGAAAGAAGCAAAAAATAAAATAAAGGGTGATTCTTTTGAGGTTAGGATTTTCATGCATTAGTATTTGACAGATCACGTGGGATTTCAGACATGGTGTCAAAGAGAAAGATGCTCAGTATGCTTTGACATTTCATCATGAATAGACTTACTAACGAGCAACGCTTGCAAATCATTGAATTTTATTACTAGAAAAGTTGGCAGAAAATCCGATTTTTTAAAGACAAATTTTGTTCAGCGATGAGGCTCATTTCTGGTTGAATGGCTACGTAAATAAGCAAAATTGCCGCATTTGGAGTGAAGAGCAACCAGAAGCCGTTCAAGAACTGCCCATGCATCCCGAAAAATGCACTGTTTGGTGTGGTTTGTACGCTGGTGGAATCATTGGACCGTATTTTTTCAAAGATGCTGTTGGACGCAACGTTACGGTGAATGGCGATCGCTATCGTTCGATGCTAACAAACTTTTTGTTGCCAAAAATGGAAGAACTGAACTTGGTTGACATGTGGTTTCAACAAGATGGCGCTACATGCTACACAGCTCGCGATTCTATGGCCATTTTGAGGGAAAACTTCGGAGAACAATTCATCTCAAGAAATGGACCGGTAAGTTGGCCACCAAGATCATGCGATTTGACGCCTTTAGACTATTTTTTGTGGGGCTACGTCAAGTCTAAAGTCTACAGAAATAAGCCAGCAACTATTCCAGCTTTGGAAGACAACATTTCCGAAGAAATTCGGGCTATTCCGGCCGAAATGCTCGAAAAAGTTGCCCAAAATTGGACTTTCCGAATGGACCACCTAAGACGCAGCCGCGGTCAACATTTAAATGAAATTATCTTCAAAAGGTAAATGTCATGGACCAATCTAACGTTTCAAATAAAGAACCGATGAGATTTTGCAAATTTTAGGCGTTTTTTTTTTTAAAAAAGTTATCAAGCTCTTAACAAATCATCCTTTACTTTCCTCCGGAACGAAATTTTAGACAAACGAAATTCTCCTCTCTTGTAAACTGATTTCTTCTAGAGCAAATAATCCCAATTTATGATAAGTGATTTAACGATTGTCCCTAAACTATTTAATTTGCTTTTAAGGATTTTTTTTGTCAAATGAAAACTTCGCTTGTCTAAAATTGCGTTCCTCTCAAAAGAAAACTCTTCTTTGAGTGTACTCTCAACGAGCACCAAAAAAGTTTATCAGCGGTAGTTTATCCCTCTCATTAATGATGCTGACATTCCTGTGTATTTCATAGTTTATCTTCAGCTACAAGAAGGAATTTCCTTGTCATTGAGCTAAATATAAAATCGGGTAGCACTCATTAATAAGATAAAAATTCACCACCAGTCCAACAGGCGATAATAAAATTTATTCATTTCTATACTCTCTTGATTTTAAAATCCTATTGGATCTAGACGTTTACCTATAGGTCAACATATTCCAAAAGATTTTCCTTTCTGGTACAATTGGGCTGCACAAAATAATACCGGTCCATAAGGGTTTGTCCTAGACTGGGTCACGAGGACCTGTCTAGTCCCACTAAGTTCTCATGTCTTTTGGAATGTGTCCAAGCCGTGTCATGCAGTGTAAATTTACACCGTCAATGACAAACCCGTGTTAAAGTGACCGGCCCTTGCATACGTTTCGACCAGAACTGGGGCAGGTTCATTCACACCAGGGAGTAGTCATGTACCGGTTCTGGGTAGATCCATTTCCCGTAGCGGATCTACCACTCTATCTAACATAACTTTACCCGGCCATTAAATATGTTTTTCCAAACATTTGATCGATTTGATGAAATCTAAACATCTTGGAAATGCCATACTTTGTGGATATTTCCGAAGGAGTTAAGTCATTCTCACAATCGACAAATATTACTGATTTTTTGTTGTTTATTTTGTTAAAATTAAAAGCGTTTTCGTAAAATCGAATGTAAATTTTGTCCAACCGTTCGTTATTTAGAATACTCAATGTTAAGAATTTAGACGTTCGTTAAATTGGATTTTCGCTAAATGGTATATTCGTTAAACCGAGCTTCGACTGTATTTGCATTTTTTAGTTTGATTAAAAATTTGATTGTTTGAAATTAGTTTATATTTAAAAATTAAAAAAAAAATCCATCACTTTTTTAACTGACTTAGTCTTCCGAGTGTGATTAAAAAGTTAATTGTATCAATTAATTTATTAATTGAAACAATTTTCAACTTCACTCAACTTTTTAATTGGAAATATTTTGGTGATATTTTTTCTGTGAATATTTGCTCGAAAATATTTTTTTAATTTTACTCATTTTTGAAATATTCGTTCTTTGATTGAAGTTGAATCTCTTGGAAGAAAGACAAATTGCAAAGAAATACTTTTTTATACAAATAAATAATTCAACTATTTAGACGTTGGTTTTTTTGGATTAAAGATAAAAAATCTTCTAATATAAGCTACGTTTTATTTTGAAGATGTTGCATCATTACATTAAGTTTTTTTTTATAGACTCCACCATACACAGAAAAGAATTTCACTAAATTTTTCACATTAAAGTTTAAGTTTAATTCAGTTTTAAAAAATATTCATTTAACAATTTAATTGACAACAATTTTTTTAATTGTAACAAAAATCAATCAATTTTTTAATTAGATCAATTAATTATTTAATTGACTCTCAATTAATTTTTTAATTGATACTACCATTTCTGTGATTGAAGAAATTTTAATTAAAAAATTTATTGGATCAATTAATATCGTGATTGAATCAGAAAATTTTTTTGTGTGTAGGATGGGGTGTACTAAATTTGTCATTCCGTGTGTAACATATCGAAATATTTATTTAATTATTTATTTATTTATTGTATTTTATTGACCTGCACAAGAATTACAGTCAGTGTTGCCAACTATTGAGAAACAAAAAATAGCTAGACAAATGAAATTTATAGCAGAAAATATCGAAATTATGTAAAAAATTAAACAGGACAAAATAGCTAAATGAAATTTATTTAATTATACCCTGCGCCACACTGTGGAACAGGGTATTATAAGTTAGTGCATATGTTTGTAACGCCCAGAAGGAGACGAGATAGACACATGGTGTCTTTGGCAATAATTCTCAGGGTGGGTCCCTGAGTCGATATAACCATGTCCGTCCGTCCGTCCCTCCGTCCGTCCGTCTGTCTGTGAACACATTTTTGTGATCAAAGTCTAGGTCGCAATTTAAGTCCAATCGCCTTCAAATTTGGCACATTTTCCTAATTTGGGTCAGAATAGAACCCTATTGATTTTGGAAGAAATCGGTTCAGATATAGATATAGCTCCCATATATATCTTTCGCCCGATATGCACTAATATGGACCCAGCAGCCAGAGTTTTATAGCGATTTGCTTGAAATTTTGTACAAACATAACACTTAGTCGTATAGTCAAGTGTGCAAAATTTGATTGAAATCAGTTCAGATTTAGATATAGCTCCCATATATATCTTTCGCCCGATATGGACTTATATGGCCCCAGAAGCCAGATTTTTGGCCGAATTTGATTGAAATTTTGCACTAGGAGTACAATTAGTAGTATAGTCAAGTGTGCACAATTTGATTGAAATCGATTCAGATTTAGATATAGCTCCCATATATATCTTTCGCCCGATATGGACTAATATGGTCCTAAAAGCCAGAGTTTTGGCCCAATTTGGTTGAAATTTTGCACAGGGAGTAGATTTAGCATTGTAGCTATGCGTGCCAAATTTGGTTGAAATCGATTCAGATTTAGATATAGCTCCCATATATATCTTTCGCCCGATATACACTTATATGGACCCAGAAGCCAGAGTTTTATCCTGATTAACTTGAAATTTTGCACAAGGAGTACAATCGGTAGTATAGTCATGTGTACCAAATTTGATTGAAATCGGTTCAGATTTAGATATAGCTTCCATATATATTTTTCGCCCGATATGGACTTATATGGCCCCAGAAGCCAGAGTTTTGGCCCAATTTGGTTGAAATTTTGCACTAGGAGTACAATTAGAAATATAGTTATGTGTGCCAAATTTGATTGAAATCGGTTCAGATTTAGATATAGCTCCCATATATATATGTTTTTCTGATTTCGACAAAAATGGTCAAAATACCAACATTTTCCTTGTTAAATCGCCACTGCTTAGTCGAAAAGTTATAAAAATGACTCTAATTTTCCTAAACTTCTAAGCGATAAATCATAAATAATCTTTTGCGAAGTTTCCTTAAAATTGCTTCAGATTTAAATGTTTCCCATATTTATACCCTTCACCACTACTGTGGTACAGGGTATAATAAGTTTGTGCATTTGTATGTAACGCCAAGAAGGAGTAATCATAAACCAACCTTTTAGTATATGGATCGGCTTAGAATTAAATCGAGTCGATTTAGCGATGTCCGTCTGTCTGTCTGTCTGTCCGTCTGTCTGTCCGTCCGTCTGTCTGTCTGTCTGTCTGTCTGTTGATGTATTTTTGTGTGCAAAGTACAGCTCGCAGTTTTAGTCCGATTGTCCTAAAATTTGGTATAGGGTCCTGTTTCGGCTCAAAGACGATCCCTATTGATTTTGGAAAAAATCGGTTCAGATTTAGATATAGCTGCCATATATATTTTTCACCGATCTGGTCATAATTGGCGTGTATATCAACCGATCTTCCTCAAATTCCGTACATCCGAATATTTTATGAGTCTCGAAAAACTTGCAAAATATCAGCAAAATCGGTTCAGATTTAGATATAGCTCCCATATATAGTTTTCGCCCGATTTACACTCATTTGCCCACAGAGGCCAATTTTTTGCTCCGATTTAGTTGAAATTTTGCATAGGGAGTAGAATTAGCGTTGTAACTATGCGTGCCAAATTTGCTTGAAATCGGTTCAGATTTTGATATATCTCCCATATAAAGCTTTCGCCCGATTTATACTCATATGACAACAGAGGCCAATTTTTAACTCCGATTTAGTTGAAATTTTGCACAGGGAGTAGAATTAGCATTGTAGATATGTGTGCCAAATTTGGTTGAAATCGGTTCAGATTTAGATATAGCTCCCATATATATGTTTTTCTGATTTCGACAAAAATGGTCAAAATACCAACATTTTCCTTGTAAAATCGCCACTGTTTAGTCGAAAAGTTGTAAAAATGGCTCTAATTTTCCTAAACTTCTAATACATATATATCGAGCGATAAATCATAAATAAACTTTTTCGAAGTTTCCTTAAAATTGCTTCAGATTTAAACGTTTCCCATATTTTTTTTACTAACATTGTGTTCTACCCTAGTGCATTAGCCGACTTAAATTTTGAGTCTATAGATTTTGTAGAAGTCTATCAAATTCTTCCAGATCGAGTGATATTTAAATGTATGTATTTGGGGCAATATATAGCCCCCAACACATTTGACGGATGTGATATGGTATCGAAAATTTAGATCTACAAAGTGGTGCAGGGTATAATATAGTCGGCCCCGTCCGACTTTAGACTTTCCTTACTGGTTTTTTACTAAAATTGTGTTCCACCCTAGTGCATTAGCCAACTTAAATTTTGAGTCTATAGATTTTGTAAAAGTCTATAAAATTCTGTCCAAATCGAGTGATATTTAAATGTATGTATTTGGGACAAACCTTTATATATAGCACCCAACACATTTGGCGGATGTGATATGGTATCGAAAATTTAGATCTACAAAGTGGTGCAGGGTATAATATAGTCGGCCCCGCTCGACTTTAGACTTTCCTTACTTGTTTTCACTTAAAATTTATTATTTTAAACAAAATCATACTAAATGGTATATAAATCAAGAAAGACTTCATAGTTGGAGTTGCTATAAAAATTGTTATTTTCAATATTTTTAAGGTATGTTTTTGTCATAACATGCGGCGCAATAAATATGGGCCCCATGAAAATTAACCCAAAAATCTAAACCAAATAGGACCCCAAAAAAGTATGTGGAAAACAACACCAAATATTAATGTTTTTTCTTGGGAAGTAACTTCATTTTATTTTTGAGGCCCCTTTGCATTATGAAAATAAACCCAAATATTTAAAATGAAAGCATAGACCGATGAAAAATATTTAGCACATTTCTGAATTTTTGAAAATATTTGAAATCAAACGTTTCAGACAATCGTTAGAATGCACTAAAAATCATAAAAAATTATGAAAATTATTTAGTTGGCAAAATATCAGAACATTTTATAATTCACATCCAAAACACTGAATTCAGAAGTGATTCATATTCAGTGCAAAATATGACATGGTGGACATCCGTCCTATAAAAAGCCCATGTTAAATTCATCGCTTCTGCGTCAATTTTGCACCACTTCCAGAGCCAAAAAGAACATTTTCACTATTTTTTGGCGACGCTTTTTTTGCTGGGTACTCAAAGAATCAGATTTAGAAATCTGTATATATGTGGGGGCTATATCAAAATATGTGCGCCAGACTAAAGGTGTGCGAGTGACACGAAATTATCGTGACATGCGTGATTCACGCGTGAGTCGAGATTAAAATCTGAAGCAACTCTCGTGAATGTGCGTGAATGGGACTACAACAAATATGTCGTGCGTGAGTAATAAAATTGGTTCGTAAATGTGCGTGAATAAAATTTCTGCAAAATCACGCTCACGAAAAAAATCAAGATTAAATTCTTACTCGTATGTTAACTGAAATTGATTTAGCTGTCGAACTATATTCTATTCATGAATTTTGTTACCTTTGCTCATTCCTGGTTGGAAAATGCCGTGATTCTCTTGAATTTGTCGTGAGTCACGTGAAGTCACGTGAATTCGCGTGAATCGTACGTGAACGTGAGTTTTTAAAAGTAGTTCGTGCGTGAGTACTGGTTTTCATTTCGTGAATGTGCGTGAGTGGGATTGGTTACCACACGTATCGTGCGTGAATAAATATTTGACTTCGTGAATGTGCGTGAGTTAGAGTTAAATTTCACTCACGCGCACACCTCTACTCCAGACTTCGCCTGCCTGCAAACAAACTAAGACTCCTTGTCTGAAATTTCGATTCAAAGAAAAAGGCAAAATATTTCTTCGTAAGGAAAATATTATATTTCTTTGTTAAAACAAAACGCGACGAAAGATCATAGAGATTTTAGTTACAATTCAAATGTGATAAGAAAAGTTTTTCCACATTTTAATGTCTGTGGTTATTACCACTTGGAAGGTGTTTGTTCGCGTGCCACATCCCATAAAACTAAAACAAAGAGCCGACCTTTTTATTTCTTTGGTAGAAAGTGACATTGGATGGGAAAAATATTTCTACTGCTCAACTGCTCATATTTACATATAAAGACTAATCGGAACATATGTACGAATGAAAAGAAATGTATGAATGAGCTAATTATCATACAGTGAGAAGGCAAATAAAACGAATTGTTGTAGGTATTCGAAATAATGAAATACAGATGAACTTTAGAGCTCATAAAAGCAAAGGCCCTGACGAGGTAAGATTTGAAGATCGATTCTATGGGTCTAAATAAGTTAATAGACTCAATAAGTTAATAGACTCAAAAATAACAAGAATGAACTACAGCGAGATTGAAATGGTAATGGCGCATAGGATTTGTTTCTTTATTTTTAGTTCATTTTTGCTATTTGATAAGGACGTTAATGGTAGTTAAAAATCAAAATATGTCGGAATCTGTTCGTTAAATTAATTATTCTCAAAATTTAAAATAAAATTTAGTTCAATTTTTGCCCGAGATAGTTCATTTTTCCAATAACATGGTTGGGTGGTTAAATTGTAAGGGCCGATGTTGATTGTGAACCACACCTAAACGCCAAGTTTTTTTTCGAATTTTATTTGACATTTCTCTATTTCAGACTTACTCAATTTGAACCATGGAGAGATACACAACGTGTTAAAGTTATCCAGACTTATTATGAAAATGGGCGTTCAAATCAAAATGCATATCGTGCACTTCGTGATTTTTTTGGTCAATTTGATCGTCCAAATGTGCGTACAATCGCAAAAATCGTGGAAAAATTCTAGCAAACCGGGTCTGTAGAAGATGTGAGAACACCAGTGCATGCTCGTATAGCTCGTACTGCAGAAAATATTGCTGATGTTCGCGATAGTGTGGCTGAAGAGCCGACCACCTCAACTCGTCGTCGTGCCTACACGCTCACAAAAAATCGCTTCTGTAACATATACTCCCAAACATATTTTGCTTCAAGCATATACATTTTTGGGTATTGCCCAAACATTTATATGTTTGATCTCTTCCAATATATAATATGTTTGAAAGCATATTGGTCTAAACAATATATGTTTGGGTAGTCTAAGTTCCAAACATATTGTATTTTTGCATCCAAATTCAATAATGTTGTCTTCCAAAAAACAATATGTTATTATGTGAACATATAATATGTTTGGAAGCATTTTGCACCCAAAAATATTATATGCTTAAAAAAAATCCCCCAAACAATATTGTGCTCAAAATTTTATTTATTTATTTATATATTTACAATCATAATGAATTATGAAAATAAACAGGTAATATAGGTGATAACAACATAGGTTTTCGACCTGAATGCTCAAAATTTTGTTTCTGCCCAATTGTATATTCCCCCACATCTTTCTCACTTCCACGAGATTTTTTAGTTCTTAGCACCTTTTTCTGTAATACAAACATTGTAGAAGAAATTATTCAATTGTATGATTTTTTATACCCTCCACCATAGGATGGGGGTATATTAACTTTGTCATTCCGTTTGTAACACATCGAAATATTGCTCTAAGACCCCATAAAGTATATATATTCTGGGTCGTGGTGAAATTCTGAGTCGATCTAAGCATGTCCTTCCGTCCGTCCGTCTGTCCGTCTGTCCGGCTGTCCGTCCGTCTGTGGAAATCACGCTAACTTCCGAACGAAACTAGCTATCGACTTGAAACTTGGCACAAGTAGTTGTTATTGATGTAGGTCGGATGGTATTGAAAATGGGCCATATCGGCCCACGTTTACGTATAGCCCCCATATAAACCGATCCCCAAATTTGGCTTGCGGAGCCTTCCCGAGCAGCAAAATTCATCCGATCCGGTTGAAATTTGGTACGTGGTCTAAGTATACGGTCTCTAACAACCATGCAAAAATTGGTCCATATCGGTCCATAATTATATATAGCCCCCATATAAACCGATCCCCAGATTTGACCTCCGGAGCCTCTTGGAGGGGCAAAATTCATCCGATCCGGTTGAAATTTGGTACCTGATGTTAGTATACGGTCTCTAACAACCATGCAAAAATTGGTCCATATCGGTCCATAAATATATATAGCTCCCATATAAACCGATCCCCAGATTTGACCTCCGGAGCCTCTTGGAGGAGCAAACTTCATCCTACCCGATTGAAATTTGGTACGTGGTGTTAGTATATGGTCTCTAACAACCATGCAAAAACTGGTCCATATCGGTTCATAATTATATATAGCTCCCATATAAACCGATCCCCAGATTTGACCTCCGGAGCCTCTTGGAGGAGCAAAAGTCATCCGATGCGCTTGAAATTTGGTACATTTCGTTAGTATATGGCCTCTAACAGTCATGTAAAAATTGTCAAATTTTATTACTATAGAAAGTTTTGTCAAAATTTCATTTCTATAGAAAGTTTTGTAAAAAGTTTATTTCTATGGCAATGTTTGTCAACATTTTATTTCCATAGAAAATTTTGTCAAAATTTTATTTCTATAGAAAATTTTGTAAAAAATTTATTTCTGTAGAAAATTTTGGCAACATTTTATTTCTATAGACAATTTTGTCAACAGTTTATTTCTATAGAACATTTTGTCAACATTTTATTTCTATAGAAAATTTTGTCAAAATTTTATTTCTATAGAAAATTTTGTCAAAATTTTATTGCTATAGAAAATTTTGTCAACATTTTATTTCCATAGAAAATTTTGTCAACATTTTATTTCTATAGAAAATTTTGTCAAGTTTTTATTTCTATAGAAAATTTTGTCAAAATTTTATTTCTATAGAAAATTTTGTCAAACTGAATTATATTATACGTATTTAATCGGCCTTTTTTTTGTTTAATATATACCCCTTATGGACTAACTTACAATTTAGAAGACAGTGTTAGGAAGTTTTAAGATACCTTGCCATCGGCAAGTGTTATCGCAACCCCAGTAATTCGATTGTGGATGACAGCCTTTAGTAGAAGTTCCTACGCAATCCATGGTGGAGGGTACATAAGATTCGGCCTGGCCGAACTTACGGCCGTATATACTTGTTGTACTTAGTAGCTTCATCGGCACGTAATTCCGTGCCTTTGTTAGTGGCTAATGTTTAATGGCTGTTGCATATCCCATTTCTAAAAATCTAGTATACTTTGAGTGGAAATAAGTGGGTGACTTTCAAAACTTGATACACTGATATCAAATACATTTTTCATATGTTTAGGATTGAAAATATTTCATGCGTTATTTAATTGATGTGAATTTAATTTAAGATATTAAATTAACTTACGATAAATTAATTTAAATTAAATTGTAGTAAAATAAAGTGTAAATTAAAATAAACTCGACAAAATTATATATAAGAAGATAATTTCGATAAGAATATTTATTGCACAAAAAAAAAAATACCAAAATATTTTCAATTAAAAAGTTGATTGAAGTTGAACAATTTTTCAATTAATAAATTAATTGATACAATTAACTTCAGGACAGAAACATTAAGTTAATTAAATGTTTTGTTAAAATCCGAATCTTATGTACCTTAGGTTAGGTTAGGTTAGGTTATGTGGCAGCCCGATGTATCAGGCTCACCTATATATATAATATATAATTATGGACCGATATGGACTAATTTTTGCAAGGTTGTGAGTGTCCATATACTAATACAACACACAAAATTTCAACTGAATCGGATGAAATTTGCGCCTCCCAGAGGCTTCGGTGGTGGTCAAATCTGGTGATCGGTTTATATGGTGGCTATATATAATTATGGTCCGATATGAAGTAATTTTTGCATGGTTGTTACAGACCATATACTTACACCACGTACCAAATTTCTACCGGATCGGATGAAATTTGCTCCTCCAAGAGGCCCCGGAGGTCATATCTGGGGTTGGTTTATATGGGGGCTATATACAATTATGGACCTATATGGACCAATTTGTGCATGGACGTTCGATGCTATATATAAACACCACGTACCGAATTTCAACCGGATCGGATGACATTTGCTTCTCCAAGAGGATCTGCAGGCAAAATCTGGGGATCGGTTTATATGGGGGATGTATATAATTATGGACCAATATGGACCAATTTTAGCGTGAATGTGAGAGACCATATACTAACACCACGTATCAAATTTCAACCGGATCGGATGACATTTACTTCTCTAAGAGGCTCCGCAAGATAAATCTAGGGTCCGTTTATATAGGAGCTATACGTCCGATATGGCCCGTTTGCAATACCATCCGACCTACATCAATAAAACCTACTTGTGCCAAGTTTCAAGTCGAGAGCTTGTTTCGTTCGGAAGTTAGCGTGATTTCCACAGATGGACGGACAGCCGAGGTTTTAGACCAATATTTCCATGTGTTACAAACGGACTTTATGGGGTCTTAGACCAATATTTCGATGTGTTACAAACGGAATGACATAGTTAATATACCCCTATCCTATGAGAGTATGTATGTATGTATATCAAACAATCAAATTTTTAATTTAAAAATACAAATTAGTTAAGAAAGTAATCGAAAATAGTTACGTTTTTAATTAAAACAATAATTGAGTTTTGTACTCAAAATCAACTAAATTTTTAATTGAATTAATTAAACAATTAATTGAAATTTGGTAAAGAAATCAATTAATTTTAATCAAATATTTTTTATGCCCCATTAAAACTGTGATTGATACTATCATTTTTATGATTGAAGACATTTCAAGTAAAAAATTAATTGGATCAATTAATTTCGTGATGGAATCAGAAAAAAATTTGTGTGTGATTTATGATTGATGTTTACTATACTTTATTTATAATTTTATAATGTACATTTAAATTAATATTAAATTTATAATTTATATTTAATACACTTGTAAAAACAGTAAACCCTTCAGGACACTAAATCCAATTTAACTATATTTTAACTATATTTAAATTATTAAAGAATAGTAACCGCGAAAAAAATTGTTAAAATTTTTCCAATATGGGAAAGTTTTCTTGACTTTAATAGTCTTTTTTTTTGTATACGTTAATTAAATCCATTAAAAAGGTAAATAATTATACACAAATGAAGTACACGAGGGTTGCCTTTTTTTATAATTCGGGATTAGAGTAAGGTGGACTTGCTAACTATTGTGGATTCATCCTTACAATATTTACATTTAATTCCATTAGAACATTTCCCACGAACATCCCACGAGAGGCAAGGGCAAAGGGAATCTTCTTTTGGTCATAAGAGTTACTGAGGAATTTAATTAGAAATAAATAAGACCAAGTGTAATGAAACTCATAATTTCAGACATATTTGAGAATATATTGTAAATCCCATTTAACATGATTTTACAAAATGTGCAGGTACAGTGGTCATCTCATAATCTGTAATGTTGCATGATTATTTCCTCGTATTGAGTGAAGTATTTTGATATATTTTTTTAACATAACTAATAAGTAAATATAACAAGTATATACGGCCGTAAGTTCGGCCAGGCCGAAGCTTATGTACCCTCCACCATGGATTGCGTAGAAACTTCTACTGAAAACTGTCATCCACAATTGAATTACTTGGGTTGCGGTAACACTGGCCGATGGCAAGGTATCTTAAATCTTCCTAACACCGTAATATATACCACATAGTCCATACGTGGTATATATTAAACTAAAAAAGGCCGATTAAGTTTAAAGTTTCTATAGAAATAAAATTTTGACAAAATAAAATTTTGACAACATTTTCTATTGAAGTAAAATTTTGACAAAATTTTCTATAGAAATAAAATTTTGACAAAATTTTCTATAGAAATAACATTTTGACAATCTTTTCTATAAAAATAAAATTTTGGTAGATTATTTTTGGCTCGAGTGGCAACCATGATTATGAACCGATAAGGACCAATTTTTGTGTGATTGGGGATCGCCTATATAAAACTATAGATCGATATGGACCAATTTTGCCATGGTTATTAGCGGCCTTATACTAACACCACGTTGCAAATTTCAACCGGATCGGATGAATTTTGCTCTTCTAAGAGGCTCCGGAGATCAAATCTGGGGAACGGTTTATATGGGGCTATATATAATTATAGACCGATATGGACCAATTCTTGCGTGTTTGTTGGAGACCACATTCTAACACCACGTTGCAAATTTCTACCGGATCGGATGAATTATGCTCCTCCAAGAGGCTCCGGAGGACAAATCTGGGGATCGATTTATATGGAGGCTATATATAATTATGGACCTATATGGACCAATTCTTGCATGGTTGTTAGAGACCATATACTAACACCACGTACCCAATTTCAACCGGATCGGATGAATTTGCTCCTCTAAGAGGCTCCGGAGGTCAAATCTGGGGATCGGCTTATATGGGGGCTATATATAATTATGGACCGATATGGACCAATTTTGGCACGCTTATTAGAGACAATATACTAACACCACGGACCAAATTTCAATCGGATCGGATGACTTTTGCTCCTCTAAGAGGCTCCGGAGGTCAAATCTGGGGATCGGTTTATATGGGGGCTATATATAATTATGGGCTGATGTGGACCAATTTTTGCATGGTCATTAGAGAACATATACCAACACCATGTACCAAATTTCAGGCGGATCGGATAAAATTTGCTTCTCTTAGAGGCTCCGCAAGCCAAATCGGGGGATCGGTTTATATGGGGGCTATATGTAATTATGGACCGATATGGACCAATTTTTGCATGGTTGTTAGAGACCATATACTAACATCATGTACCAAATTTCAGCCGGATCGGATGAAATTTGCTTCTCTTAGAGCAATCGCAAGCCAAATTTGGGGGCCCGTTTATATGGGGGCTATACGTAAAAGTGCACCGATATGGCCCATTTGCAATACCATCCGACCTACATCAATAACAACAACTTGTGCCAAGTTTCAAGTCGATAGCTTGTTTCGTTCGGAAGTTAGCGTGATTTCAACAGACGGACGGACGGACGGACATGCTCAGATCGACTCAGAATTGCACCACGACCCAGAATATATATACTTTATGGGGTCTTAGAGCAATATTTCGATGTGTTACAAACGGAATGACAAAGTTAATATACCCCCATGGTGGAGGGTATAAAAAAGTTATTAGCAAAAGACAAAGCAAATGAACAGTCAGTCTAAAATAAATAAAAATCGAAATTTTTATGCAAAATTAAAACAGCTGCGATTTATTTTGTCAGTTTCCTATAGCACATTCAGTTCACTTACTGAAAATTAATTATAATTTAATGCAATTTAATTTTATAGAATTTTTTTAATCTTAAATTAATTTAATTTATTTTTGTGTCGTTTTTTTATAGTGTATGACATATACATACGCGAAGAATATTATCCGTCTAGCTTAAGAATTTTCGATACAGTGCAATTTTTAGAGTGTAACTTCATTTTTATCAGCCTGGTGGGCATAACCAGCCAGGCTAGCCTTTTTATTAGTATTCTAGAAATGTTTTTGTATTATGAGTCCATTCAAGTTTTTTTCCTTTGGTTTTGCAGGTTTGCCTGTGAAGTGTTTAGTAGCAATGTTTTCGTTTTATATATTTTTTTGTCATTTTCAGAGTATGTCACGATGTTTTTCTGTGACAGCGCATGTTTGGTTTTTCGTTACCAGTTTTTTTTGGCTTTAAGGCCGGTATGTACCTCTAGCGAAAAATTTCATTCCCATAAGAAATGCATTGCTATTTATGCTAACGAAATTTTCGGTAGCGTTCAATTTCGTAAGCTGGTACGCACCTCTAATGAAAATAACAGGGTTGTCAAAAGCATATTTTGGCAGCAAACATTTAATTTATTACAATCATTGTGTGCGTACAAGTTTTAAAAGGTCTGTAAATAATAAACAATTTATTTGAGGAATATTTGGAACATATATTAACAATTTTTAAAAGCGATTAGCTGGTTTAAAATTTGTTGTACACAGCCCTGTTTTTTTGTTGTAGACTTAAATAAATTTTTGCTACTGAAAATTTCGCTAGAGGTGCATACCGGCCTTTAAATCTTTTTTTGTGTGCTTTAACCTTGTAAAGTAATTCAAATTTTACACCGTTGTTTTTTTTTTTTGTAAATTAAAAAATACTAAAATGTTAGTAATTACTAAATTACAAGAATATGAATTGCCCCCATAGTAAGCAGATTGGAGATTTTACATTTAAGGCTATTAATAAAACAGATATCAACAATAATCCCTGTGTCTATGCTTACCTGTGAAATGTGTGAACGTCGACTGGTTTCCTTTTCCGGAATTCTTACGTTTCAAATTATTTATGAACTAGTGTTGGGCTATTAAGTTGTTGTCATTGATCTGTAAATAAATAAAAAAAACATTAAAAAATTATAAAGTAACATACCAAAATAAACAATAATAACTAAGTATACAGTGAAGCTTTGTTTTTTTGTAAACAAAACAAATTGTTTAATAATATCCCCATATTGTTATGGTTATTATGCTCATGAGAAAATAATTAAAATAAAATTTATTTCATAAACATGACAATATAAACATTAGCGCATAAACCATAATGTTCATATTTATACATTAGGGAGCCTTACATTATATGGAATAAATTAAGAGATGACAATAAGTTATTTATTCCCCAAATGTTAATAAATGTCTTACCTTTAGAACAGTCAATGAAATTTTGTAAACCCAATATAAATTTGTTTAAGTTCATATTAATTACTTTATTCTAGTAAAATTACACTAGTTTACAAAATACAATTTTTTCATGTACATTTGATGAGCGTTGATTTTTCTTATGTATTTTGATCTGCTGAATTCGAAAATGAAGGTTAACATTTTTTTTATGGAACAGTTTTTGAGATATCCCGTTATTTTTAGTTTTTCGGCCTTTTTTCACTAAACAAATCATATATTGAGCTAGAAATGTCCGTTTATATCGTTGTTGGTACTTAAATGCAAGTTATTGAGGTGACGAGTAACCGTGTATAATTGGATCTGCGATAAGTTAAGTTCAAAATATATCTATGCAAATTGGGCGCATTTTCAAAAGAATGTTGTTTTACAGTGAATAGTACAAACCATTGAAAACAAGTATATACGGCCGTAAGTTCGGCCAGGCCGAATCTTATGTACCCTCCACCATGGATTGCGTAGAAACTTCTACACGGATGAAAAAGACTGTTTTTCATATGTTTGGCTATAAACATTATATGTTTGGAACACAAATTTTTAAACACAATATTTTTGAGTGCAAGCATATAATGTTCATAAACTAGCATAACATGTTTGGGACATATATGTTAATATGTTAGAACATATTATGTTTGGAACATAAAATGTTTGTAAATATAATATGCTTGGATGCAAACATATATTAATTTAGAAATAGCCTATAAACATATATGTGTTTAGTAGCTTGGAGCGCTATTTAACAGGGAGCGATATTGAATTAAGTTGGTGGTTGTTGCTTGTTATTAGAAAATTAACATTTTATTTTTCCTTGGGCAATTGATCAGCTACTTCTTTGATCCTTACAAACTGTGTGGTCCGCTGTTCGAATCCCCGTCCGGCAAAAGGTAAAATTAAAATAAAAAAAAAATCATAAAATTGAATAATTTCTTCTACAATGTTTGTATTACAGAAAAAGGTGCTAAGAACTAAAAAATCTCGTGGAAGTGAGAAAGACGTGGGGGAATATACAATTGGGCAGAAACAAAATTTTGAGCATTCAGGTCGAAAACCTATGTTGTTAGCACCTATATTACCTGTTTATTTTCATAATTCATTATGATTGTAAATATATAAATAAATAAATAAAATTTTGAGCACAATATTGTTTGGGAGAATTTTTTTTAAGCATATAATATTTTTGGGTGCAAAATGCTTCCAAACATATTATATGGTCACATAATAACATATTGTTTTTTGGAAGACAACATTATTGAATTTGGATGCAAAAATACAAAATGTTTGGAACTTAGACTACTCAAACATATATTGTTTAGACCAATATGCTTTCAAACATATTATATATTGGTAGAGATCAAACATATAAATGTTTGGGCAATACCCAAAAATGTATATGCTTGAAGCAAAATATGTTTGGGAGTATATGTTACAGAAGCGATTTTTTGTGAGGATGTACAACAGATCGTCATACACAATCGAATTACTTGACAAAATTTTTTCTATAGAAATAAAATTTTGACAACATTTTTTCTATAGAAATAAAATTTTGACAAAATTTTCTATAGAAATAAAATTTTGACAACATTTTCTAGAGAAATAATATTTTGACAAAATTTTCTATAGAAATAAAATTTTGACAAAATTTTCTATAGAAATAAAATTTTGACAAAATTTTCTATAGAAATAAAATTTTGACAAAATTTTCTATAGAAATAAAATTTTGACAAAATTTTCTATAGAAATAAAATTTTGACAAAATTTTCTATAGAAATAAAATTTTGACAAAATTTTCTATAGAAATAAAATTTTGACAACATTTTCTAGAGAAATAATATTTGACAAAATTTTCTATAGAAATAAAATTTTGACAAAATTTTCTATAGAAATAAAATTTTGTGTAGAAATAACATTTTGACAAAATTTTCTATTTGGCGATATGGACCAATTTTTGAGTGATTGGCGATCGGCTATATATAACTATAGACCGATATGGACCAATTTTTGCATGGCTCTTAGCGGCCATATACTAGCGTAATGTACCAAATTGCAACCAAATCGGATGAATTTTGTTCCTTCAAGAGGTTCCTGGGGACAAATCTGGGGATCGGTTTATATGGGGGCTATATATAATTATGGACCGATATGGACCAATTTTTTCACGGTTGTTAGAGATCATATACTAACACCACGTACAAAATTTCAACCGGATCGGATGAATTTCAAGTCGTAGCTTGTTTCGTTCGGAAGTTAGCATGATTTCAACAGACGGATGGATGGACACGCTTAGATCGACTCAGAATTTCACCACGACCCAAAATACGAGGGCAGTTCGGAAACTTCTTAGCCTAGCACAAAAAGCGCGATATAAACAGAAAAAGGTTAAGTATTTTGGAAACTTCTATCTCTGTTATGAACACATGTTAAATTTTGTTTCGATCTGGCAACTCCTTCATATAGAAACAGGTGTTCAAAAAAGACGCATACGCAAGTTTTTTACAAAGGAAAAATTAGAAATGCGTGCGTTAAATATTTACATAAAAAAGATTTATCGGGACAAGAAATTCATAATGATATGGTGAATGTGTTAGGTGAAAGTGCTACTTCATATGCAACAGTAAAAAATTTGGTTGCTGAATTTAAACGTGGTCGTACAAGCATTGAAGATGAACCACGTACTGGACGTCCAAACAGCACAAACAACAGAAATTGTAGCCAAAGTGCATGATATGGTATAAATGATCAACGAATAAAAGTGCGTGAAATTACTAATATCATGGGCATCTCAAATGATCGAGTCCATTTAATTTTGCATGAAGAACTACAGATGGAAAAGCTTTCTGCAAGATGGGTGCCGCATTTGTTAACAGTCGATCAAACACGCATAAGAATGAACATTTCTCAAGCTTGTTTGGATCGTTTTAAGCGAAATAAAATGGATTTTAAGCGTCGTTTAATAACTGTTGCTGAGTCATGGATCCACCACTATACTCCAGAGACAAAAGAACAATCCTAACAATGGACTGAAGCTGGAGGAAGTGCCCCAAAGAAGGCAAAAACAATTCAATCGGCTGGTAAGGTTATGTCAACGGGTTTTTGGGACTTCAAAGGTATTTTATTGATTGACTATCTGCAAAAGAGTAGAACAATAAATTCAGAGTACTACTGCAACCTTTTTTTGGCTTACAACACAAAAAAATAATTTCTCATCAAGACAACGCACCAGCGCACAAGATTGTTTTAACAATGGCTAAAATCAACGAATTAAAGTACGAGTTGCTTGACCTCCCACCTTATTCTCCTGATTTAGCTCCCAGTGAATTTTACTTGTTCCCAAATCTAAAACAAATTCCTTGCTGGCAAGCGTTTTACCTCAAATGAAAATGCAATTACAGTTGTAAACCACTATTTTGAAGACGTTGAGGAAAACTATTTTAATCAAGGGATAGAATTGCTAGAAAATCGTTGGGCTAAGTGTATTGAAGTTTCAGGAGATTATATTAAAAAAATAAAAATATTTTTGAAAAACTAACTATTCTCTTTCATTGATAGGCTAAGAAGTTTCCGAACCGCCCTCGTATATATACTTTATTCTTAGAGAAATATTTCGATGTGTTACAAACGGAATGACAAAGTTAATATAGCCCCCATCCTATGGTGAGGGTATACAAATTAATTGGATTAACTAGTTAATTTCATGAATCCGAAAAGATATTTTATTGTCAAATTATTGTATATTGAATTACATTATAACAAATCAAAATTTACTCTCATTAACCCCCATTTTCATGAAGCTCCGCTAATTAACAACATTTTAAACCGTACTATAGGCATACATGTTATCTTGCCTATATATTTCATATGCTAGTTAGGAACGCAAAAAAGATTTCACGAAAATTTTCCAATCAAAATTTTAATTGAGTTTTAAAAAATATTCAATTAAAAATTGAATTGATTCAAAAATTTTTTTAATCAAACAGTAAATTGAATAGTATCATTTAATTTGTTAATTGGGTCAATTAAATTTTTAATTTGTGTGTGCTGAAAATTATTCAGTTAAAGTTAAACGGAGTGAAAATATCTTCATTTATCTTTTTATAAGTGGCTGTCAAAACCTAACGGAGCAACATGAAAATGACCCTTATTATAATTATAATAAATTAAATAAAAATAAATTAAATTTTTCCATTTGTTTTGTTTTGTTATTGTTGGTTTTGTTCTTTAAGCATTGTTGTTGTTCTTTTATTTCAGCTTAAAACCATACATTGACTAAACTACAAGAGTAGCTTAACCAACAGAGGAAAAGAATGTTTGTCAAATTTATTTGGGCAAAGCCCTATAGACTGCAAGATGGTTGGATGGACGCACGTTTCGGAATTACCACATTCCTCATCAGCATCCTCTACTTGCAGCAAAACTATCAACCAATTATCAGAATAAATTCAGGCAGTTTATTAAACCCAACAAAAACCACACTTGAACCCTCCGAAAAAAGGTTTTGCATTGAGGAATGTGGTAATTCCGAAACGTGCGTCCATCCAACCATCTTGCAGTCTATAGGGCTTTGCCCAAATAAATTTGACAAACATTCTTTTCCTCTGTTGGTTAAGCTACTCTTGTAGTTTAGTCAATGTATGGTTTTAAGCTGAAATAAAAGAACAACAACAATGCTTAAAGAACAAAACCAACAATAACAAAACAAAACAAATGGAAAAAGAAGAGGAGGCACGCTCAAAATAAACCCAGCCATGTGAATTCAAATCGATGATTTGACAGTGGCGTAGGAAAAGAGATATGTTTGTTTCGAGTTTATTTCGGCATAAGCCGGCTATCAATGCAAAACCTTTTTTCGGAGGGTTCAAGTGTGGTTTTTGTTGGGTTTAATAAACTGCCTGAATTTATTCTGATAATTGGTTGATAGTTTTGCTGCAAATAGAGGATGCTGATGAGGAATGTGGTAATTCCGAAACGTGCGTCCATCCAACCATCTTGCAGTCTATAGGGCTTTGCCCAAATAAATTTGACAAACATTCTTTTCCTCTGTTGGTTAAGCTACTCTTGTAGTTTAGTCAATGTATGGTTTTAAGCTGAAATAAAAGAACAACAACAATGCTTAAAGAACAAAACCAACAATAACAAAACAAAACAAATGGAAAAAGAAGAGGAGGCACGCTCAAAATAAACCCAGCCATGTGAATTCAAATCGATGATTTGACAGTGGCGTAGGAAAAGAGATATGTTTGTTTCGAGTTTATTTCGGCATAAGCCGGCTATCAATGCAAAACCTTTTTTCGGAGGGTTCAAGTGTGGTTTTTGTTGGGTTTAATAAACTGCCTGAATTTATTCTGATAATTGGTTGATAGTTTTGCTGCAAGTAGAGGATGCTGATGAGGAATGTGGTAATTCCGAAACGTGCGTCCATCCAACCATCTTGCAGTCTATAGGGCTTTGCCCAAATAAATTTGACAAACATTCTTTTCCTCTGTTGGTTAAGCTACTCTTGTAGTTTAGTCAATGTATGGTTTTAAGCTGAAATAAAAGAACAACAACAATGCTTAAAGAACAAAACCAACAATAACAAAACAAAACAAATGGAAAAAGAAGAGGAGGCACGCTCAAAATAAACCCAGCCATGTGAATTCAAATCGATGATTTGACAGTGGCGTAGGAAAAGAGATATGTTTGTTTCGAGTTTATTTCGGCATAAGCCGGCTATCAATGCAAAACCTTTTTTCGGAGGGTTCAAGTGTGGTTTTTGTTGGGTTTAATAAACTGCCTGAATTTATTCTGATAATTGGTTGATAGTTTTGCTGCAAGTAGAGGATGCTGATGAGGAATGTGGTAATTCCGAAACGTGCGTCCATCCAACCATCTTGCAGTCTATAGGGCTTTGCCCAAATAAATTTGACAAACATTCTTTTCCTCTGTTGGTTAAGCTACTCTTGTAGTTTAGTCAATGTATGGTTTTAAGCTGAAATAAAAGAACAACAACAATGCTTAAAGAACAAAACCAACAATAACAAAACAAAACAAATGGAAAAAGAAGAGGAGGCACGCTCAAAATAAACCCAGCCATGTGAATTCAAATCGATGATTTGACAGTGGCGTAGGAAAAGAGATATGTTTGTTTCGAGTTTATTTCGGCATAAGCCGGCTATCAATGCAAAACCTTTTTTCGGAGGGTTCAAGTGTGGTTTTTGTTGGGTTTAATAAACTGCCTGAATTTATTCTGATAATTGGTTGATAGTTTTGCTGCAAATAGAGGATGCTGATGAGGAATGTGGTAATTCCGAAACGTGCGTCCATCCAACCATCTTGCAGTCTATAGGGCTTTGCCCAAATAAATTTGACAAACATTCTTTTCCTCTGTTGGTTAAGCTACTCTTGTAGTTTAGTCAATGTATGGTTTTAAGCTGAAATAAAAGAACAACAACAATGCTTAAAGAACAAAACCAACAATAACAAAACAAAACAAATGGAAAAAGAAGAGGAGGCACGCTCAAAATAAACCCAGCCATGTGAATTCAAATCGATGATTTGACAGTGGCGTAGGAAAAGAGATATGTTTGTTTCGAGTTTATTTCGGCATAAGCCGGCTATCAATGCAAAACCTTTTTTCGGAGGGTTCAAGTGTGGTTTTTGTTGGGTTTAATAAACTGCCTGAATTTATTCTGATAATTGGTTGATAGTTTTGCTGCAAGTAGAGGATGCTGATGAGGAATGTGGTAATTCCGAAACGTGCGTCCATCCAACCATCTTGCAGTCTATAGGGCTTTGCCCAAATAAATTTGACAAACATTCTTTTCCTCTGTTGGTTAAGCTACTCTTGTAGTTTAGTCAATGTATGGTTTTAAGCTGAAATAAAAGAACAACAACAATGCTTAAAGAACAAAACCAACAATAACAAAACAAAACAAATGGAAAAAGAAGAGGAGGCACGCTCAAAATAAACCCAGCCATGTGAATTCAAATCGATGATTTGACAGTGGCGTAGGAAAAGAGATATGTTTGTTTCGAGTTTATTTCGGCATAAGCCGGCTATCAATGCAAAACCTTTTTTCGGAGGGTTCAAGTGTGGTTTTTGTTGGGTTTAATAAACTGCCTGAATTTATTCTGATAATTGGTTGATAGTTTTGCTGCAAGTAGAGGATGCTGATGAGGAATGTGGTAATTCCGAAACGTGCGTCCATCCAACCATCTTGCAGTCTATAGGGCTTTGCCCAAATAAATTTGACAAACATTCTTTTCCTCTGTTGGTTAAGCTACTCTTGTAGTTTAGTCAATGTATGGTTTTAAGCTGAAATAAAAGAACAACAATAAATTAAATTAATTTATTTTATTTTAATTTCATAGTATCGCTTTAGAAAAACAAAATCAACACAACAATCTTCTTTTAATTTAATTTGAACTAAATTAACTTATAGAAATAATATCATTATTTTCATTGAGTGTACTTATGGTTTGAGTTGCGATTCTCCCAATGACTTGCAAAAGTTTTGTTTAAGAATAAAATAAACGAAACAGAAAATTGTTTTGACCTTGGATCTTAAAGATAATAAAGCTGTTATTAATAATGAACAAATATGATGAGTATTTTAGTATAAAGCAGTGGTAGAACTGTCATTACCAATAAGATATCAAATTCATAAGGAGAAGCTAAGCAATTGAAGTTTTGCTAACGAACTTTTGCATGACCACTTATAATATTTTTTGACCATGAAAAGATAGCTAAGAGAAATCTATTGGCCAAGAATTGACATCATTCTTAATTAATTTTAAAACTAAATAAGAAACGTCATAAAAATTTAGGAATATATTCGCGATATACTTCCTTATTTTCCATTTACAAGTGACCTCATTATGTTGACACCTTTAACGGCTATTCTAGGTCATCAGGGATTGGCTATTGGGCCTGCCACAATTTAAATGAATTTATCATTTCGCTTGACCAAAAGTCCCACCCGCACATTAGGCAATAATCAATTTTGAAATAGGCAAATATTTCATGGTATACATCCATAGGACGTATTACTTTCAAGTTCACTGTCACTGGGTCACATACCAATCCAGTTGAAATAGTGGTCAGTTGAGCTTTAGCCATCATAGAACATAAACATAAACATTTTCACAAATGACCCAACCCTTGACATGGTACAACGTAATACTCGTATTCCTCATTTCTTTAGATTATGTAAAAATAGCCAGCTGCTTGCCTTAAGGGTGTGACCATTGCGAGAGAAGAGTTGATTCCATAAAAACAAATAGACAATATACGGTTGGTTAACTCATTCGTTGAAATAGACAAACGACAAACTGAAGCAAATTAAATGAATGTTACTTGTTGAAACCTATTGGATGGTGTTTGTGTTATCTATTTTGGTTACTTTTTAAAAAAATTGGGTTCGCCAAGAACACCATATTGTAATATTTAGAGTTATTTTCAGAAGATTGTCGAAAATAAATGTCTATGCCATGCTAATGCGTTTCTAATGTGATACGAGGTTAGTATGCCATACACTAAAAAAAAGTTTAATTGGATCCAAATATTTGGCCTTCTATTCTGTTGATTCCGAGCAAAAGATGCGGCTTCTTTAAAGGCATTTGTTGGTGACCTAAAGGGTGATACGGTCAAAATTTGGTCAAGGGAAAACGCGTGTAAATCGGTGAAATCGTTTATTTAAAAAATCAAATTAAATTTCTTTTTCAAGTTCAATTAGTATAAAATTCAGGAAAAATATTCAGTTAGACTTTCGCTTTTCCAAATCCGAATTGCCGGGCCTCACGCTTGACACCTGCCATCAGATGTTGTACAGCCACCTTGTCCACCTTCTTCGCCGCAGAAAGCCAGTTTGCCTTGAACTGCTGCTCGTCCTTAGCAGTTTTTTTGGTCTTCTTTAGGTTCCGCTTGACAATAGCCCAGTATTTCTCAATTGGGCGGAGCTCTGGCGTGTTGAGAGGGTTCTTATCCTTGGGAACCACCTGCACGTTGTTGGCGGCGTACCACTTCATGGCCTTTTTACCGTAATGGCAAGATGCCAAATCCGGCCAAAACAGTACGGAACAACCGTGTTTCTTCAGGAAAGGCAGCAGACGTTTATTCAAACACTCTTTCACGTAAATTTCTTGGTTGACAGTCCCGGAAGCTATGAAAATGCTGCTTTTCAAGCCATAGGTACAGATGGCTTGCCAAACCAGATATTTCTTTGCGAACTTTGACAGTTTTATGTGCTTGAAAATATCTGCTACCTTTCCCCTTCCTTTTGCCGTATAAAACTCCTGTCCCGGAAGCTGCTTGTAGTCGGCTTTGACGTAGGTTTCGTCGTCCATTACCACGCAGTCAAACTTCGTCAGCATCGTCGTGTACAGCCTCCGGGATCGCGCTTTGGCCGTCGTATTTTGTTTATCATCGTGATTTGGAGTCACTACCTTCTTGTAAGTCGATAGTCCGGCTCGTTTTTTGGCCCGCAGATAAACCGACCGCCAATCACACAGAAATTGGTCCATATCGGTTCATAATTGTATATAGGCCCCATATATTTAAAGCGACCCCCATATTTCAATTCTGGCTCTTTAATTACAGCGCAAAAGTTCATATCGGTTCGGAATTGTTTGTAGAATTACCTATATATACCTTTTTTGTCTAACATATACCACGTATGGACTAACTTATAATTTTGAAGACTATGTTAAGAAGTTTTAAGATACCTTCCCATCGGTAAGTATTACCACAACCCAACTAATTCTATTGTGGATGACAACCTTTTGTAGAAGTTTCTACGCAATCCATGGTGGAGGGTACATAAGATTCGGCCTGGCCGAACTTACGGCCATATGTACTTGTTATTGTTAATCTTAAAGTCGATTTTTGATATTGTATTCCCAGTAGAGGATGGTGCTACGACAGTAATTCAGTACCTATTTTTTTGAAATTTGGTGGGGCTCATTTGCTTTCAAAGTATCCTTAATAGACTCAATTTTCAGAAAAGGGAATAACTGTCTTCTTCCGATTGATCTATAATAATCGAGTTGCTGAGATCGACGTATAGTTTTTAAATAAAACAAAAAAATATATATAATTAATACACCAAGAAAAAGATCGACGTACGTACTTGCAAACTTGTGAATGTTCACGAAAACAAAAACGCATGTTTACGAAAAATTAACCGCAAACGTTTTTTATTTACATGAACGGGCCTTTGTTTTCCAACAACTTTTTTGCCTATAACGAATCTTGTCTAGTAATCGTTTTTCGGAAACTCCGTTGGTGCGAGCTACGATGGAGGAAAAAGTTTACATATACAAAATAGTTTCTAATGTAAAGTAAGTACAGGATTGTCGACGCGAAGTGTTGAAAAATCCAAATTCAATTTTATCCGATGTATGAAATGATTCATATTTCCAATAATCAGTAATAGCGTAAAATTTGTCTATAAAAATAAACACTGCTGTAATTTCGCATTTGTTTTCTTTAAATAAACTATTACTTAATCAATTATAATTTTTTCAAATTCTATGAAAATTATGAAAATATTATTGGTCATTTTCAGCTATTTCCAAGAATATTCGAAAACAAGAAAGCCATATAGAAATTTGTCTTAGGCAAAATGCAGTTAATCTTCAGATGGTTTAATCATTCAGTTCATTCAATACGTGAGCACATAACAATAAACATCGTCAAATATTCAATAGCCTAATAAATGAAACCACGAAAAGTAGTCTAAATAAATATATCTAAGTTATATGGATTTTTATTTTCCAAATACAGCCCAGACATGGCATATGATGCTGATTGAGTGCATTTTGTATTGAATGTATGGTTCTCCATATTTCTTGGATTTATATGGCCGTCATCATTTTCATAAATATTACTTTGTTTGAGGTACGTGGAGACTTTCGCGGAAATGGGTCAATGTTAGTTTATAATTTTATTAAGTTTTTTTTGTTGTTGTTTGGAATTTAGAAAATATTTGTTTATATGGCGATATGGTCCAACTACTGCGTTTGTTTATTTTTGTTTTGGTAGATTCTATTATGCTAGGAAGTCTTTGATGCTTTGGATTATGTTTGTTTTCAGGCTAATCCATTAAAATGATAAATGACTGTTGACGCATTTAACAAAGCACGGAAGATAAATTCGGATATATTTTCACTTTTTCTTTAGGAAGTTTTCACAAAAATAATATAAGCCACAAATAAAGGAACACCTTAAAGCACCGAGAGAACAGTTACATCGTTTAAATAGAATTCAATTATAAAGAATCTTGTGAGTATCTATTGTATGATTTAAATATTGTATAGAAATAAGTTTCGGTGAAAGTTATAATGGTATTTAGCTGGCACGAAATGTTACCAAGTTCATAATGGTATTTGTGTCAAATTATGCGTTTCATTGAATTGTTTTGAAGTCGACAATATTTGAGTCTGACAACTTTTATAAAATTAAATTATAAAATTACAAGATTATTATTTCATTTAATAATTATGAATAGCAAATAGAAAAGTTTTCGTTTTGCAATAATTTCGTAACCCTGAAACTTTTAAACTTAAACCTTGCTAATATATGTAGTTCTGTTTTATGATAAGTTCAAATTAAAGTTGTAATGCCCGGTAGTATCTCTATTTTTTTTTTCGTTACAAGAACAATAAATTTTTGTGATTTGCGATTCCGAATATCGGAACAAGGGAGATAAATAATAAAATAATTGATTACCTCATTATTATAAACAAGTTTATAAAGCAGTAAATTCGGCCGGGCCGAATCTTAAATATAATAGGTTAGGTTAGGTTAGGTGGCAGCCCGATGTATCAGGCTCACTTAGACTATTCAGTCCATTGTGATACCACGTTGGTGAACTTCTCTCTTATCACTGAGTGCTGCCCGATTCCATGTTAAGCTCAATGACAAGGGACCTCCTTTTTATAGCCGAGTCCGAACGGCGTTCCACATTGCAGTGAAACCACTTAGAGAAGCTTTGAAACCCTCAGAAATGTCACCAGCATTACTGAGGTGGGATAATCCACCGCTGAAAAACTAGTTGGTGTTCGGTCGAAACAGGAATCGAACCCAGGACCTTGTGTATGCAAGGCGGGCATGCTAACCATTGCACCACGGTGGTTCCCTTTAAAAACTCTTCATCGTAGCGGGTTGATAATATATAGAATTTCTGGAAGGTTTGATGACAGATATTCTTCTAAGCAGATCAGTTCAACCAGCACGCTTCTCGAAGATAAATTTAATGTTTCTACCTATGAACTTCTTCTAAACACTGCCATCTACAATCGAATTACTTGGGTTGCGGTAACGCTTGCCGATGGCAAGGTATCTTAAAACTTCTTAACACCGTCTTCTAAATTGTAAGTAAGTCCATACGTGGTATATATTAAATTAAAAAAGACCGATTAAATACGTATATAATTCAGTTTGACAAAATTTTCTATAGAAATAAAGTTTTGACAAAATTTCTATAGAAATGAAATATTAACAAAATTTTCTTTAGAAATAACATTTTAACAAAATTTTCTATAGAAATAAAATAAAAAAATATTCCATAGAAGTAAAATGTTGACAAAATTTTCTATAGAAATAAAATTTTGGTAGATTATTTTTGGCTCAAGTGGCAACCATGATTATGAACCGATATGGACCAATTTTTGTGTGTTTGGGGATCGGCTATATATAACTATAGACTGATATGGACCAATTTTGGTATGGTTGTTAGAGGCCATATACCATATACTAACACCACGTTCCAAATTTCAACCAGATCGGATGAAATTTGCTTCTCTTAGAGGCTCCGCAAGCCAAATCTGGGGATCGCTTTATATGGGGGCTATATATAATTATGGACCGATGTAGACCAATTTTTGCATGGTTGTTAGAGACCATATACCAACACCATGTACCAAATTTCAGCCGGATCGGAAGAAATTTGCTTCTCTTTGAGGCTCCGCAAGCCAAATCTGGGGGTCCGTTTATATGGGGGCTATATATAATTATGGACCGATATGGACCAATTTTTGCATGGTTGTTAGAGACCATATACCAACACCATGTACCAAATTTCAGCAGGATCGGAAGAAATTTGCTTCTCTTTGAGGCTCCGCAAGCCAAATCTGGCGGTCCGTTTATATGGGGGCTATATGTAAAAGTGGACCGATATGGCCCATTTGCAATACCATCCGATCTGCATCAATAACAACTACTTGTGCCAAGTTTCAAGTTGATAGCTTGTTTCGTTCGGAAGTTAGCGTGATTTCAACAGACGGACGGAAGGACGGACGAACGGACGGACATGCTTAGATCGACTCAGAATTTCACCACGATCCAGAATATATATACTTTATGGGGTCTTAGAGCAATATTTCGATGTGTTACAAACGGAATGACAAAGTTTCATTCAATGCTGCCATTTTATATTTCTTACAAAAAAAATGTACATAAATCTTAACGAGAATATCGATCAACCCTACTGTTCATAATTTGTATGTGTACTTTTTTAAGTTACACAGTTTAAGTTAAATATAAATTGAAGTAGATGACAAGCGGTGAATCTAATTGAAGTGTGCTTATTATTCACCGAAAAGTTGTTTCTGTTATTCACCTCATTTATTGTTTAAACTGAAGTAAATATGGTATTTATACTCAAATGACCTGGGCGACATTTGACTCTGAAAGATTCCCGCAGTGCTACACGTCATACGGCCCAGACATGCCTTAGCGTGTCTGGGCCAAATGCTTTCATTTCATTTTTCTTCCACCGTATCGTGGCATCGTGCAATGTGAACTAAAGCAATTCCTCCTTTAATGGCATTTTGAGTACGTAATACGTAATTTTTTCACTACTTAGTATTTAAAAAAAAAAAAAAATATAAAATAAAATTTATATGCATTGTTTAAATTTGGAATTTTGGTTTAGATTTTCATCTCTTCAAGTGCTTGGTGTATAGTACATAGTTTTAATGTATTTTTCATTTGCTTTGTTTACTTTTTAGTTTTTTTTTATGCAGCGGAAATGTATCCACATTCATCTCTTCGAATGGTGGGGATATATGGTCACATAGCAGCTTGAATGTATGAAATGTGTTACGAAAATACTTTTCAAAATTGCAAACGCGTGACTTTTTCTCTTCAAACATAGAAGTATAGTATATGAGCATTTCTAGTTTTTTGATGGAATTTATTTAGGTTTCGTTTTGTATGTAGTTGCAGCAGATCGTTGCTATGGTTCTACATGAAAATGCAATATGAGCACGAACCATATGATGAATGTAACTGGAACCTTCAGATTAGTTTTAATTGTAGGATTTTAAATATTGTTGGCAAAGTTTACATCGACCGGGCTTAGGGGTTAACAAATGACGTTTTTCTGTATCACAATATTCATAACGCTCGTAATGCCACACCCAGAGAAGGAATATGATCACCTCAAACATGTTTCGAGAGCAAAATGTTATTTTTGGACGGCAAACATGTAACTTGTTTGTCGCAATCATGTTATTTTCTCGGAAATTATGTACCTGATTTCGATAACCATGTATATGTTTGCGGAGAAAAGAACATTTTTGCGACAAAAATGTTGCATGTTTCCCATCCAAAAATAACATTTTTCTCTTGAAATATGTTTGGGGTGATCATATTCCTTCTCTACGTGCATATTCCAATTTTTTTCTATAGCAAATTTTGTAGACATTTAATGGGCTTAAGACCGTGTTTAGTACAAAATGGATATGAGTATGAACCATGTACATGCACTGCAAAAATATTGACCTAATATGGAAGAGTATGCAACCTAAATTTAAGAACATGAAATTTATAAAGGGTGATTCTTTTGAGGTTAGGATTTTCATGCATTAGTATTTGACAGATCACGTGGGATTTCAGACATGGTGTCAAAGAGAAAGATGCTCAGTATGCTTTGACATTTCATCATGAATAGACTTACTAACGAGCAACGCTTGCAAATCATTGAATTTTATTACCAAAATCAGTGTTCGGTTCGAAATGTGTTTCCGCTTTTTTATCGACAAATTTTGTTCAGCGATGAGGCTCATTTCTGGTTGAATGGCTACGTAAATAAGCAAAACTGCCGCATTTGGAGTGAAGAGCAACCAGAAGCCGTTCAAGAACTGCCCATGCATCCCGAAAAATGCACTGTTTGGTGTGGTTTGTACGCTGGTGGAATCATTGGACCGTATTTTTTCAAAGATGCTGTTGGACGCAACGTTACGGTGAATGGCGATCGCTATCGTTCGATGCTAACAAACTTTTTGTTGCCAAAAATGGAAGAACTGAACTTGGTTGACATGTGGTTTCAACAAGATGGCGCTACATGCCACACAGCTCGCGATTCTATGGCCATTTTGAGGGAAAACTTCGGAGAACAATTCATCTCAAGAAATGGACCGGTAAGTTGGCCACCAAGATCATGCGATTTGACGCCTTTAGACTATTTTTTGTGGGGCTACGTCAAGTCTAAAGTCTACAGAAATAAGCCAGCAACTATTCCAGCTTTGGAAGACAACATTTCCGAAGAAATTCGGGCTATTCCGGCCGAAATGCTCGAAAAAGTTGCCCAAAATTGGACTTTCCGAATGGACCACCTAAGACGCAGCCGCGGTCAACATTTAAATGAAATTATCTTCAAAAAGTAAATGTCATGGACCAATCTAACGTTTCAAATAAAGAACCGATGAGATTTTGCAAATTTTATGCGTTTTTTTTTTAAAAAAGTTATCAAGCTCTTAACAAATCACCCTTTATAATATAAAGGACAAATTTCTTTAAAATAAAAAACAAAACGTCCGTCCATCCAACCATTTTGCAGTCCAAAAAAGTAGTGAATATGTTCTTTTTGGATTTGGAAGTGGTGCAAAATTGGCGCTGAAGCGATGAATTTAACATGGGCTTGTCATAGGGCGGATGTCCACCATTTCAACAGCCGTTGCACTGAATTTGCAGCACTTCTTAAGTTGTGATCCGAATGCCGTGTTTGGGATGTGAATTATAAAATTGTGTGATATTTTGCGAAATCAAAAATTTTTATATTTTTTTTATGATTTTTATGCATTAAAGTATTCTAACGCTTGTCTAAAACATTTGACCTCAAATATTTTCAAAAACTTACAATTTTTCTAAAATGTATTTAGAATTTTTTTCGACAAAATTTAAATACTTTGTACCATTTTATTTCTAAAGTATTTGAAACAAAAAAAGTAAAAATTGTTACTTAAAATTTTGAAAAAGCGAGTTATAGAAAATTTAATCAAAACAACTTCCTGGGTAGTTAAAAAAAATAACTTCTTTAGGAGGACATTTTTGGAAGTTATTTTTAAGTTGTGCCAACTTTGAATTTTTTTTGCTGGGAAATTTGCTTTGCTTGAAAGTAAAAAATTTTTCTTAATTCCAAAAAACATTGCAAAATAAGTTTTAGCCTATATTTCTCAAGATTAAATATTTCAGTTAATTTAAGGGCGATATTTTTAAATCAATTGTTTTTCTTTACGTTAAGGAAACTTCATAGAAAATAGATCAAAGATTTTTTCCTAAATGTAATAGACAAAAATGTTGAGTCAAAGATTATAAACTTTCTTTAAATTAAAAATTCAGTATTTTAAAGAAATTTGGCATATCGATCTCATTTATCGAATTTCATTCTCTTTTTGATATACCAAAGATCCCAAAATTCTATGATTCCACATAAGATTATTAAGATTATTTCTTAAAATCAAAGATACTTTTCTAAACCTTAAGAAAAATTGGCTTTACTTCAAAGCAATACGACTATAGCGGAGAGATGCAAATTTCAAGAATATAAACCTTCTTTTAGTTTAAATTTCATTATTTTAAAGACATTTGTCCTAAATAACATATTGTGTAACTTGCGCGCCCTAAAACTTTTGCATAATCTTTCATAATAGATCAATATTTTTTCAGTGTTGAATTTAAAAGTTACACTGAAAAACACATTTCACTGAAAGCTGCTTGCTCTAGAGGAAAGCCAAGGGGAAAAAATCGGCCGCCATGGTGGACTACGGAGAACTGAGAAGGTCTCAACAAAACTCTTGGGATGATTACTGTAGCAGTATTGAGAATACGTCAGAGGCTTCCAGACTACGGAAGGTACTGGTACTAGGTACATCGGAGGGAAATTGGACAACGTCCAGTGAGGAGACGTTGGAGGTACTTTTGGACACACTCTTCCCTGGAAATCAGACGGTTGAACCATGTTCCGGCGGTGTAACAGAGGCTCAGCGATCATTTCCTATCGAGGAAATTGTGTCGGAATCTAGAATAAAATGGGCTTTAAATAGCTTTGGACCATTGAAATCCCCCGGACCTGATGGAATTACTCCGGCGGAGTTACAGGCAGTGGCTGAAAGAATTATCCCCTGGTTGACGGTGATATATAAACTATGTGTAAACTTAGCATATATTCCAGAAAAGTGGAGGGAAACAAAAGTCGTCTTCATACCTAAAGTAGGAAAAGCCTCTCACTCGAGTGCGAAGGATTTCCGACCAATCAGCTTATCCTCATTCCTACTTAAGACCCTGGAGAGGATGATAGACATGTATTTTAGAACTAGCGTGGATTCAAGTTTGCTCTCGAAACGACAGCATGCATACTCGAAGGGCAGATCTACTGAGACCGCATTGCATGAACTAGTCAGCTTTATTGAAAGCTCACTATCTGTCAAAGAATACACAATCGTGGCGTTTCTAGACATCGAAGGGGCGTTCAATAATGTCCATCCGAGCTCGATATTAAATGGACTGACAACTCTGAATGTTGATCCAGGTATACTTGGGCTGTTAGACGAACTTCTAATAAAGAGGCGTATTTCAGCCACACTAGGGCAAGCAAACATACAAAGGTATGTGAACAGAGGCACTCCCCAAGGAGTAGTTCTATCACCTCTTCTTTGGAATGTTGCTATAAACAACCTTCTGGTTTCCCTAGAAAAAGAAAGGATAAAAGTGGTGGCATACGCAGATGATGTGGTGCTAGCTGTCAGGGGAAAATTCCCATCCACAATCAGAGATATTATACAGAGAGCTCTCCGGATGACTGAGAAATGGGCGAAAGATAATGGTCTTGGTGTAAATCCAGCAAAGACAGAACTAGTGTGCAAAATACCTTGGCGTTATTTTGGACAGGAAGCTTAATTTTAGGCTTAATATTGAAGAGAGGGCGAGAAAAGCCACGGTAGCTTTGTACTCGTGCAAAAAGGCAATAGGGAAAAAGTGGGGACTAAGACCAAAAATTGTGCATTGGCTATACACGGCAGTAGTTAGACCTATAATGCTATATGGTGTTGTAGTCTGGCGGCCGGCACTTCAGAAACCGACTTGTTTAGATAAAGTTCAGCGTATGGCGAGCTTATGTATCTCAGGCGCATTTAGTAAGACAGGAACAGACTCCCTTAATGTCATGCTACATCTATTGCCTTTAGACATTTTGGCCAAACAGTCAGCTGCAACAACGGCTGTGCGGTTGCGCGAGCTATCGCTGTGGTCGGAAAAAATGTACGGTCATAGTTCGGTCCTCAAAGTAATGCCAGATGTGCCTAACGTAGTGGATTACACCCTGGCAAAACCACTTTTCGAACAAAAAGTTTGAAACTCTAATTCCCAACAGTGAGGCGTGGTGTACACAGACCCCGGGGAATAAAAGATATATAGATTTCTATACTGATGGCTCCAAATTGAATGGACAAGTGGGCTTCGGAGTATATTCTAAAGATCTGGAAATTCGAATAGCGAAAAGATTACCTAATCACTGTAGTGTTTTTCAGGCTTAAATATTGGCAATAAGAGAGGTGGTGAATTGGCTGAGAAGTAATGTTCCAACAAATATTGGCATTAATATATACTCAGACAGTCAACCTGCAATAAAATCCTTGGACTCTGTGTTCCTTATCTCGAAAACGGCCATAGACTGCCGCAAATCTCTCAACGAGATGGCTGAGCAGTACAATATTCACCTAATATGGGTGCCTGGCCATAGGAACATACCGGGGAACTGCGAAGCAGATGTGTTAGCAAGGCTAGGAACTACCTTACATATTCCAGGGGAACTAGAATCTGTTGGTATGCCTCTGGCCACCTGCAAGCTCTTACTGCGTGAGAAGGCTGTTATGATGGCCAATATTCGATGGGAAAATTGCAAGGGTTGTAACGACACCAAGCAAATATGGCCCCATTTAAACTTAAACCTCACACTAGATATGCTAGTGTTCTCAAGGCGTCAGATAGCACTCCTGATATCTGCTATAACGGGTCGCTGCCTGATAGGCGAATTTGCAAAAACTATAGGTGCGAAGTATAATGACTATTGTATAAGCTGTCATGATGTGGAGGAAAAGGAATCAATTAAACACCTCTTGTGTGAGTGTCCTGCTTTTTGTGTAAGGCGTAAGCGAATTTTAGGAGCATATAGCTTTAGATTACTGGCTGACCTGGAAAACGTTAACTTAAGCAGTTTGTTAATGTTTTTGGAGCAATATGGTTGGTTCCACAAAAGTAAATAATAGAGAAGGTTCAGTGGTTAAGACTAGAAGTGCCCATATGTAATAGGTACTTTTAGTTAAATGTGGTATCACAATGGACTGAATAGTCTAAGTGAGCCTGAAATTTAATCGGGCTGCCACTTTAACCTAACCTAACCTAACCTACACTAAAAAAAATATTAACGTGATATTAAAGATTACGTAACCTAAATTTTAGGATGCGAAATTTACGAAATGTTAAGTAGAGATTTCTTTAAAATAATGAAATTTTAATTAAAATAATTTTTATAATCTTTGCTTCAAAAATTTTTTTAATTAAATTTAGGGCACACATTTTTTAAATTTGCGTCCATCCGTTAAAGTCGCATGTCTTTGAACTAAAGCTAATTTTCCTTAAAGTTAAGAAACACATTTTTGATTTAAAGAAAGTGTCCTTAAATTAACTGAAATATTGAAACTTTAGATTTAAGATAAATACACTTCAAATATTGGCTAAGACTTATTTTGAGGTTTTAGCGTCTTTGGTTTACAGTGTTCTTTGGAATTAAGAAAACATTCTTTACTGTGAAGTATCAATTATAATTTGGATTTTTTTGTTTGTACGTGAGTACATTTATTAATAAACCGCGAAAAGATAATTAAAATTTGATAAATGACGTCTGTATCCTAATTTTAATTTTATTGGTCCTATATTTAAAGCCCTCTAGGTCTCTAAAAAATGTCTTTATTTTAAAGAAGCCGCATCTTTGGCTCGGAATTAATACTAAAATCCTTAAGGGAAGGTCAAAATCTTTGGATCCAAGTAAACTTTTCTTAGTGTACGATGTGTTTTTTAACTGACTGAGTCTTCCGAGTTTGATTAAAAATTTAATTGTATCAATTATTTTTTGTTATTAGTAACTTTAACATTTTCAATCATTGACTTAATTAACTCAATGTTTCTATAGTGATTAAAAAGTTAATTGTATCAATTAATTCATTAATTGAAAATATTTGCAACTTCAATATTTTGGTGTTATTTTTTTCTGTGTGTTTGCAGCCTAGTTTAAATTCAAAGATTTTTTGTTAATTTCTAGCAACGACTCTTCAATGTTTCTTACCTAATAGGCCTCTGTGAAGTCATTAGCAATGACCTGGTAAAGCCGCAACCATATATGCCTTAATTAAAGTTCGAAATCAATTTGTTTTTTATGTTGGTATTTTAAGTGAAGTGAATGCAATCCATTTGGCTTGCTCTACAATTTTCCATTTAAATTGGTTTAAACTTCACAGCTGCCAATTAATGGCAATTTTGGATGGTGTTAAAAGTTTTGGTTAAACTACATAATGGATATTGAGAAATAATAAGAGAAACAAAAAAACCTAAACATAAGTTTTTTTGTGATTTATTAATATTTAAAATATTAAAAAAAGTAAACAAAAACAAAATTTCCACAAATCTATATCAATTTCCGCCAAAGCCATTTATCAGCAGCCTTGGCCACTGCCATCAAATATTGAAATAAATGTAAACAGAGACTGGAAAGAATATTTTGAAATTTTTATTTTTATTAAAACCTATTTCACTGCACATACGCCAGCTGTGGACAATTCTTGTTGGGAAAATTACCCTCAATATGTTGTGGAAATGTTAAATTTTCTTCGACCAAAACCAATAAAAAAAAGTATGTGGGTGGAATTCAATACCTATGCCTTACTAAATCTTTACACCCTCAAAAAAAATCGCTTCTTTAACATATGTTCCAAACATATTTTGCAGGAAGCACATATATTATTGCATACTGCCGAAACATTAATATGTTTGTTTTATGTGAACATATTATATGTTTGGAAGCATTTTGAGCCAAAAATATTATATGCTTGGAAGAATTTTTCCCAAACACGATTGTGCTCATTCCCTAACATACTCGTAATTTTCACTTCCACGAAATTTTTTAGTTATTGGCACCTTTCTCTGTAATACAAATAATGTTGAAGAAATTATTCACTTTTATAAATTTTTTAAATTTTACCTTTCGCCTGCACGGAGAATCGAACCGAGGACCATACAGTTTGTAAGCCAACACACTATCCACTGGGCTACGTAGCTGTTATAGTCACCAGTAGATAATTATCGTTTTAAGTTACATTTATATAGCATAGTTTGCAGCGCCCACGAGCCCATGCAAACATAACATTATTTAACAGAAACATACATTTGTTTGCCACGTGGAGCAGTGGTTAGCATGTCTGCCTTGCATGCAAAGGGTCGTGGGTTCAATCCCTGCTCCGACCGAACATTTTTTTTTGTTTTTTTTTTTTTTTTTTTAATTTACACATTTATATTTATACTATATTAATTTTTTTAAATGAAACATCGAAATGTGCGTTATTAAAGATTTATAGTCAGTAACAGTGCTTGATATAAACGAAATTGAATGATTTTTGGATAAAATATTATTTTTTATTGCAAAAATAACAATCTTGTAATAAAAAACTGTTTTTGTACAAAACTTTAAAATTTGGAATGAATTCAAAAACTAACAAAAGAAGAACGTGGAGTCGAGTATAAACATACATACATAATTTTATAATATAAACATAAATTTATTTAGGAGTGAACAGTTTTTTACTAGCATTTAACACCATCGCTCTAAAATTCCTTTTATTTTTCTTTAATAATTCATTTTAAAGAAAATAAACTTTTTAAATTGTTTTAGCTGTAAAAGTCGAACTTAATGCCCGCTTTTATATTTGATGGTGTCCGTCAACTCCTCGTGGACTACTTTTTAATAAAGAGAAACTAAACTTTGTTTTTTTACATTTTACTGTGTAATTTTTCACTATTTCCTCCTTATTTCATTTTACCGTCCCAACTCTAAAAAGAGTATAGTGCCCTTTCGTTATTTTTATGAAGACCCCTGATTTCTTTTAACGAACCAAGAAAAAAATAATGCCAAAATGATAAACAAAACACATGTCCACACATACATAAAATGCTGCTCTCAAGGCGAAAACATATGCTGTTTGTTTTTCAAATGTCTATTCTCTTGGTTCAGAATGTATATTCTCTTTATTCAAATTAAATAATATTTAGACTTAAACATATCAAATTTTTGGCCTTATCATAAAACAGTTTTCCGAAACAACATACAAGCGGTTTCACAGAAATTGTTCTCTTTTGACTCTTTTGCTGTGTTATATTGATATCTTTCGTCAACTCTCCCGGTTTCCATCTCTATTTCTCTCTATACTCTCTCTGTCGCTTTGAATAAAATATCACAACATATGTATGTTTAGTTGAAATTTGTAAATTTATATATGTTTGTATTCACACATATGATTTTTATGAAACATTCATGCCCCAAACATAATATATTCTAACATATTAACATAGATGTCCCAAACATTTAGTGTTAGTTTAGGAAAATTACATGTTCGCACTTAAATATATTGTGGTTTAAAATCGTGCCCGAAACACATTTTGTTTATATCGGAACATATGAAAAACATATTTTTCTAACAGTGTAGATATAGAAATTTCCCATGCTTCATCATTTTACCCATAGTGGGTAAATAACATAAAAGTTGATGTCAACTTAGGAGATAACTATGAACCCTGTGGAGACGCCTTCAGAATTTCTCGCTGGAATAAAAAACAAAATAAACCACAAAATGTGCTAATTTCAACAGTAAATTAGCTCTTGAAGAAAAAACACTGGAGGAAGAATAGCCAGCAATAAAACCAAATACAAATAAATCTTGGCACTGTTCTCATAGATACATAGGACCATAAAGTGTTATCAGCACCAAAATATGTTGGGTACACCATTAGCCAAAGCTGGAATATAATTAACCAAATATGACCAAATCTGGCGAGGAGAAAAAATAACGCAAATTAGTTAGATACCATCAAAACAAATGCCTTTTGTAGACAGACAGACTGTGGGAAAAGTCATTGTTCTCCCGCCAAAAATCATAAAAAACAACTAAAAGAAAAAATAATTAGGTTAAAACGCCTTAGCATTTTTGGAAGTACTCAGAATAAAGAAATGCCATGGTTTATGTGTACAAACAAAAATTAATGATGTAAATTCGGAAAATTCTTTAATTTAAATTTCTATGGACGTAATTATAGATCATTAAGGGGTTTACAAGAAATTGCAAGAAATAAGGAATACGTTGTTTAGATGCATATCTTTGGTACACTCCGCCAAGAGGAACATATATAATAAATTTTTCCCTTAACTTTAAAATATTTCATGTTGCAAATTGAATTACAAATAAAAATCCCTCGTTTAGTAACATAATGCTATATGTGGGAAAATTATTTTTTTTTTCTGGGAATCGAAATTTTACACCAACCAAGTTTTAAATAAATAGTTCAAATAGTTCGTTGGAGAATACGTGGCAGAAGAGGTGGTAATGTCTTGTACGATGTATCAGGCTCACTTAGACTGTTCAGACCATTGTTATACCACATTGGTGAACTTCTCTCTTATCACTGAGTGATGCCCGATTCCATGTTAAGCTCAATGACAAGGGACCTCCTTTTTATAGCCGGGTCCGAACGGCGTTCCACATTGCAGTGAAGCTTTGAAATCCTCAGAAATGTCACTAGCATTATTGAGGTGGGATAATCCACCGCTGAAAAACTTTTTGATGTTCGGTCGAAACAGGAATCGAACCCACGACCTTGTGTATGCAAGGCGGGCATGCTAACCATTGCACCACGGTGGCTCCCAAAATTGACAACACAGAAAATTGTAAGCAAACCCTTGGACGTCACATATCCCAACAAGATGGCCGCACAGTTCAATATACACTTAATATAGGTGCCTGGGTATACTGAGTGGCTGATTGCTTTATATTTGGCTAGAGTTCGGCTGGGCCGAATCTTAAATACCCACCACCATGAATCAAATATTATAGTTTCCTTTCAAATTTCAGGAGGGTTTGATGACAGATATTCTACCAAGCAGAGCAGTTCAACCAATACACTTCCCGAAGATAAATTTAAAGATTTTACCTATGAAGACCATTGTTGTTTGAGTTTTAATGTGCAAGAAAATGACGAAATGTGCAAGAAAATGACGAAATAAAGCCTTGATTTGAAATCTAAAATCTGTCGATTTTCATCCCCATAATTTAAATGATTGCGAGAAGTAAAATTTGGAAATTTTACATTCAGTTTCAAGCAATTTTCATGATCAGTTCGCCATCTATACCCTCAAGAAGTGAAATCGGTTTATATTGAGGCCGTGTAAATCCGAACACGTTTTTGTGGGTCTTAGATACCAGTATATTTATAATTTCGGGCAAATCGGATAAAAACTACGCTTTCTAGAAACACAAGGATTTAAATCGGAAGATCGGTCTTATGGGGGCTATACTAAAATATGGACCGATACTCATCGTTTTCGGCACATCTCTTTGTGGTCCTAAAATACCTCTAGATTTCCAATTTCAGGAAAATTGGATAAAATACGGTTTCTATAAGCCCAAGAAAGAAAATCAGGAGATCGGTCTATATGGGGGGACCGATACTCACCACTTGCAGCATACCTTTTTATGTTCCTAAAATACCTCTAGATTTCCAATTTGAGGCAATTTGGATACAAACTACGGTTTCTATTAGCACAAGAAATAAAATCGGGAGATCGGTCTATATGGGCGTTATACCAAAACATGGACCGATACTCACCATTTTAAGCACACCTCTTTTTGGTCCTAAAATACCTCTAGAATTCCAATTTCAGGCAAATTGGATAAAAACTACGGCTTCTATAAGTCCAAGAAATAAAATCAGGATATCGGTCTATATGGGGGATATACCAAAACATGGACCTATACTCATCATTTGCAGCATACCTTTTTATGTTCCTAAAATACCTCTATATTTCCAATTTCAGGCAAATTGGATAAAAACTACGGATTGTATAAGCCCAAGAAGTAAAATTGGGAGATCGGTCTATATGGGGGCTATATCAAAACATGGTCCGATAACCACCACCTCTTTGTGGTCCTAAAATGCCTCTAGATTTCCAATTTCAGCCAAATTGGATAAAAACTACGGATTCTATAAGTCCAAGAAATAAAATCAGGAGATCGGTGTAAATGGGGGCTATAACAAAACGTGGACCGATACTTTTCGGAACACCTCCTTATGGTTGTAAAATACCTCTAGATTTCGAATTTCAGGAAAATTGGATGAAAAGTACGGATTCTATAAGTCCAAGACCTTAAATCGGGAAGTTGGTTTATATGAGGACTATTTCAAAACCTGGACGGAATAACAAACTTATTATACCCCCGTCAACATTCTATGGTGGTGGGTATAAAAATTAACTTGGACTAAAGCCATTAAAGTTCCAAGTTCAGGAACTCAAGCTCCGACGATGATAATTGTGTGGGCCGCCGTAAAGGCTGACAATCGCTCCTCAACTATTGGAGTAATTTCGTCTATGTTAGGTAAAAAATACACCAGGTCATTAAATTTTTCTTGTTTTAACAACACTGAAAAAAATATTTACGTAATATTAAAGATTACGCAACCTAAATTGTAGGTTAGGTTAGGTTAGGTTAAAGTGGCAGCCCGATTAAATTTCAGGCTCACTTAGACTATTCAGTCCATTGTGATACCACATTTAACTAAAAGTACCTATTACATATGGGCACTTCTAGTCTTAACCACTGAACCTTCTCCATTATTTACTTTTGTGGAACCAACCAGATTGCTCCAAAAACATTAACAAACTGCTTAAGTTAACGTTTTCCAGGTCAGCCAGTAATCTAAAGCTATATGCTCCTAAAATTCGCTTACGCCTTACACAAAAAGCAGGACACTCACACAAGAGGTGTTTAATTGATTCCTTTTCCTCCACGTCATGACAGCTTATACAATAGTCATTATACTTCGCACCTATAGTTTTTGCAAATTCGCCTATCAGGCAGCGACCCGTTATAGCAGATATTAGGAGTGCTATCTGACGCCTTGAGAACACTAGCATATCTAGTGTGCGGTTTAAGTTTAAATGGGGCCATATTTGCTTGGTATCGTTACAACCCTTGCAATTTTCCCATCGAATATTGGCCATCATAACAGCCTTCTCACGCAGTAAGAGCTTGCAGGTGGCCAGAGGCATACCAACAGATTCTAGTTCCCCTGGAATATGTAAGGTAGTTCCTAGCCTTGCTAACACATCTGCTTCACAGTTCCCCGGTATGTTCCTATGACCAGGCACCCATATTAGGTGAATATTGTACTGCTCAGCCATCTCGTTGAGAGATTTGCGGCAGTCTATGGCCGTTTTTGAGTTAAGGAACACAGAGTCCAAGGATTTTATTGCAGGTTGACTGTCTGAGTATATATTATCAGCCAATTCACCACCTCTCTTATTGCCAATATTTCAGCCTGAAAAACACTACAGTGATTAGGTAATCTTTTCGCTATTCGAATTTCCAGATCTTTAGAAAATACTCCGAACCCCACTTGTCCATTCAATTTGGAGCCATCAGTATAGAAATCTATATATCTTCTATTCCCCGGGGTCTGTGTACACCACGCCTCACTGTTGGGAATTAGAGTTTCAAACTTTTTGTCGAAAAGTGGTTTTGCCAGGGTGTAATCCACTACGTTAGGCACATCTGGCATTACTTTGAGGACCGAACTATGACCGTACATTTTTTCCGACCACAGCGATACCTCGCGCAACCGCACAGCCGTTGTTGCAGCTGACTGTTTGGCCAAAATGTCTAAAGGCAATAGATGTAGCATGACATTAAGGGAGTCTGTTCCTGTCTTACTAAATGCGCCTGAGATACATAAGCTCGCCATACGCTGAACTTTATCTAAACAAGTCGGTTTCTGAAGTGCCGGCCACCAGACTACAACACCATATAGCATTATAGGTCTAACCACTGCCGTGTATAGCCAATGCACAATTTTTGGTCTTAGTCCCCACTTTTTCCCTATTGCCTTTTTGCACGAGTACAAAGCTACCGTGGCTTTTCTCGCCCTCTCTTCAATATTAAGCCTAAAATTCAGCTTCCTGTCCAAAATAACGCCAAGGTATTTTGCACACTCACCAAAGGGAATTTCAGTACCCCCTAAGGAAATGGGCCTAACCGTGGGAGTTTTGCGATCTTTGCAGTACATGACTATTTCTGTCTTTGCTGGATTTACACCAAGACCATTATCTTTCGCCCATTTCTCAGTCATCCGGAGAGCTCTCTGTATAATATCTCTGATTGTGGATGGGAATTTTCCCCTGACTGCTAGCGCCACATCATCTGCGTATGCCACCACTTTTATCCTTTCTTTTTCTAGAGAAACCAGAAGGTTGTTTATAGCAACATTCCAAAGAAGAGGTGATAGAACTCCTCCTTGGGGAGTGCCTCTGTTCACATACCTTTGTATGTTTGTTTGCCCTAGTGTGGCTGAAATACGTCTCTTTATTAGAAGTTCGTCTAACAGCCTAAGTATACCTGGATCAACATTCAGAGTTGTCAGTCCATTTAATATCGAGCTCGGATGGACATTATTGAACGCCCCTTCGATGTCTAGAAACGCCACGATTGTGTATTCTTTGACAGATAGTGAGCTTTCAATAAAGCTGACCAGTTCATGCAATGCGGTCTCAGTAGACCTGCCCTTCGAGTATGCATGCTGTCGTTTCGAGAGCAAACTTGAATCCACGCTAGTTCTAAGATACATGTCTATCATCCTCTCCAGGGTCTTAAGTAGGGATGAGGATAAGCTGATTGGTCGGAAATCCTTCGCACTCGAGTGAGAGGCTTTTCCTGCTTTAGGTATGAAGACGACTTTTGTTTCCCTCCACTTTTCTGGAATATATGCTAAGTTTACACATTGTTTATATATCACCGTCAACCAGGGGATAATTCTTTCAGCCACTGCCTGTAACTCCGCCGGAGTAATTCCATCAGGTCCGGGGGATTTGAATGGTCCAAAGCTATTTAAAGCCCATTTTATTCTAGATTCCGACACAATTTCCTCGATAGGAAGTAATCGCCGAGCCTCTGTTACACCGCCGGAACATGGTTCAACCGTCTGATTTCCAGGGAAGTGTGTGTCCAAAAGTACCTCCAACGTCTCCTCACTGGACGTTGTCCAATTTCCCTCCGATGTTTTAATGAAACCTGGAGCGGTGTTAGTGGATGCTAGTACCTTCCGTAGTCTGGAAGCCTCTGACGTATTTTCAATACTGCTACAGTAATCATCCCAAGAGTTTTGTTGAGACCTTCTCAGTTCTCGTTTATATTCTCTCAGATTCATCTTGTAAGTGTCCCAATCCTCCGGAGCTCTTGTGGACTTTGCTTTGTTAAAGAGCTTCCTGCAGGATTTCCTCATATTACTTAACTCCGTAGTCCACCATGGCGGCTGATTTTTTCCCCTTGGCTTTCCTCTAGGGCATGCAGCTTTCAGTGAAATGTTGAAGGCCTTCGTAATCCGCTCCACTGCGTGTTCGATATCTTGCACAGTGCTCATATTTGTCTCCGGCACTTCCGGTATCATCAAATTGAACGATTCCCTATACCTATTCCAATCAGCTTTCCTAACATTTGGCGGAAATATGGTCTTTGAAGTACGAACAGCCAATCTGAAACTGATGTAGCGATGATCTGAAAAGCTATGTTCCCTCAAAACTTGCCACTCAGATATCTTATCATTCAGTTCCGGAGAGGTCAACGTTACGTCCAAAACCTCTTGTCTGTTCCTGGTGACGAAGGTTGGTGCATCTCCCTTATTGCAAACTACCAGGTTAGTACGCAAAATAAACTCTATTAGCGACTCTCCCCTTGCATTAGTATCACTACTTCCCCAAATACTATGATGTGCATTTGCATCGCATCCCATAATGAGTTTTGTCTTTGTTTTTAGTGACTCCTCAACTAAGGTCTTAACGGCACAGGGTGGCATCTCCCTATCATGTCCCATGTAGACCGAAGATACCCAATATTTGCATGTGGATATCTCTAAACTGGCTACGACAGTGTCTGCATTGCTCAATGAAGGAAGCAGAAACAAGTTTAGTTCGTTTTTAGCAATTATACATGCTCGATTTATATCGTTACCGGTATTATGCAAAAGTTTGAAACCCGGAGTGCTTAATTCACAGATCTTGTTCTTATATATGTATGGTTCTTGAATAAGAACTATGTCTATGTCTCCTTTCATCAGGAGAACTTTTAAGGCAGCACAAGCGGCCTTACAATGGTGAAGATTTATCTGGAGGAACCGTAGAACCATCCAAATTTTCAACCACCGTCACATCAGCCGCTTCAATTGAGTCATCAAGGGCTTCCTCTTCACAGATCTCGGTGACTCTCGCAACAATCCGCAGTTCAGCTTTGGTGAGGCTTGAGCCTGTAGAAACTTCCCGCATATGATTTTCGCCATAGTCTGCAGGTTTTATGTCTCCTTCGGCTTCGCTAGGAGATTTTTTCACTGCTGACTCTACCGGAGGCTTGTCCGTTTCGGTATCCTTTGGCTGATCGCTTTTGTATACCTTCATATGGATATCATGAAAGCCATAACTTACGCGTCCTTGGGTCTGGGCTAGATGTGGCAGCGACTCTATGTTTAATATAAACACCGCATGTCGTCTTGGTCCATCCACCTCATCCAAACGACCAACCTTCCAATCGGCGGTTGGAAGATCTGGGTTACATTCTTTTAGTCTCTCTAGTATTGACTCAGGATCAGGAGGGTTTGCCGGTATCCATGCATGTGCTCTAGGTTTAGCCGGTATGTCTTTTTTATCGACTAACTCCAAAGCGGCTCCTTCCCAAACTTCACCAATTAGCATCAATGCAGCTTTAAAGCAATCCATAGACCTCTGGTCTGCAAAAGCTATTAACTTATATCGTCCTTGATACCATCCAGCATCTTGCCGTCGAGGACTTGGTCCGGGAAACTTTTTTCGCACCTCTGATTAGACACCAGACATCGCGTTCTCAATTTCCCCCCATTTTTGCCTTGGAATCATACCGTCCAATGCTCCTTTATTAATAATAGCCATCACAAGGCTGTCTTTTGCAACTGAGGCAAACGATCTTTGATCCCGTTTAGAGGATGGCAGCTCATCCGGTGATCGTTCCCTTTTTCCAGCTTCAAGAATTCCTTGAGCCCATTTTAAGGAATCGCTTTGCTTAGCCGACAACGTGCTTGGGTCGACTGATCCTAATTTCTTTAGGATAAACAAAGCATTTCTTCGTTCCTTGAATCTCTTTCGAGAGGGATTGCCTCCTTTTGATGTCGTCACCTTAGAAAAGGTTCGACTTGCCAAAGTGTCACCGCCAGTCGACCCGTCTACAGGTCGACTAATTGGGCCTGACTCTTGGTCGCTGCCCAAATTTATAACTTCAGTCGTTACCCGTCCACTGGGCCCTGAAGATAGCAACCCAGTGGATGACTTTGAATTTCGCTGCATGGTGGTTTATTATTTCCACCACACGTGAAATTCGTAATAAGTACTTATTACGATGAAATACTCCGCTATTAGAAAACACGTCCGTTCAGTTCGACGGTTGAATAAATATAACCTAAATTGTAGGATGCGAATTTAAAAAAATATTAAGGACAAATTTCTTTAAAATAATGAAATTTTAATTAAAATAAAGTTTTTAATCTTTGCTTCAACAATTTTTTTTATTAAATTTAGGACACAAATTTTGAAAATTTGCGTCCTTTCGTCGTAAAGTCGTATGTCTTTGAACTAAGGCAAATTTTCTTTAAAGTAAAGAAACACATTTTTGATTGAAGGAAGCCGTACTGGAATTCATTGAAATACTGAATATTTAAATTTAAGTTGAAAATGATTCAAATGTAGACTAAGATTTATTTTGAGGATTTAGCATATTTGGTTTAAAGCTTTTTTTGGGAGATAAGGAAACATTTTTTACTTTGAAGTATTCGTTATAAAAGAGAATGGAAATTCGATAAATGAGATCTGCATTCTAATTTTAATTTTATTGATACTAGATTTAAAGCCAGAAAGTTCACTAAAAAGAGCCTTTATTTTAAAGAAGTCACATCTTTGGCTCGGAATCAATACCGAAATCCTTATAGCCCCCATTTTCATGAAGCTCCGTTAGTGCTACGTTAGCTAACGAACTTTTAAACCGTGATATCTACATATCTGTCATCTTGCGTATATATTCCGTATGCCAGTTAGAAACTTAACTGCTGAAAATGTTTCAGTTAAAGTTAACCGGAGAAAAGACATTTCCATTTTTCTTTCTGTTAACTGTTAAAACCTAACGGAGCTACATGAAAATGGCCGTAGGTAGGATAAAATCTTTAGATCCAAGTAAACTTGTTTTTTGAGTGAATGCATTGTAGAAATCCCAAAAAATTATGTAAAATTTAGTTAACATTTTCATACGAGGAAATTAATTTAATAGTTTTCTTTTTTTCTGTGTAATATACTAAACTCAAGGTAGTTGACGACACATTGTCAAAAGAAATCTAACTATCTTTGTTACCAAGAAACAATTGATGACATATTAAAGTTATGGTCTTATTCATGGTGTCGGCAATAAATTTGCAAATGAAAGTTTCTTTAGAAAAACAGGCAAGGTCAAAGTGACGCATAAATATTTTGTCTCCAATGAAAAGAAACTATTCACCATCACAAAAATCACAAAAAAGTATTGTGATATGTGATTTGAATATAAAATGTAAAATTTAAACTCAATTTTAGAGACAATATGGCGCAAAAACAGGTTCAGACTTTTATTTTCATTTTATGTGGCATGAAACCAACAAATATCAACAATTCTAGAGATGAGTCATTTTGTGAGGCGTGAATTAAAACAAAATACCAATATGGTTGAGACGAATATTATATACCCTCACTATGGATCGCATAATAATAAATTTGTATAAAGACAACTGCTTTACACCAGTAAAGCTGCACAGAAAAAAAAATTCCGTAGTTAAACTAACGCTAAATTTAATTTATTTTTATTGGAAAAAAATTATTTGCTTGTAGTTAAATTTTATTATTTTTATCGAAATTTTCCACAGCCTTATGAAATCTTACCTTTTTTTAAGTATGTCTCAAAAATTTTATGAACTAAACGTAAGTATAAAGTTCAATGACCGTACACATAAGTTCAATAAGAACTAAAACAATTGAAAATTTTCGTACGATTCCCAAAAATAGTAAGAATAAACTACTGGATGGTTAAAATGGTCATGATTTGGCGCCAATGATTTTCTTCTTTACTTTTAGTTAATTTTTTTCTTCTATGAGATGATGTAATTTCGTAAACTGCAGTTAAAAAGTACAACAGGGCATTAAAATTTCCTGGTTTTAACAACGCTTTGTGGAAATCTTAAAATGTACAGTAAAATTTAGTTCAATTTTCGTGCGTGGTAGTTCATTCTTCCTATAAAACAGTTCACTATTGTTTTTCGGTGTGAGAGTCTAAAATACTGAGAGTCTATGGTATCTGTGTTAGTATATGGTATCCAACAACCATGCAGGAATTGGATCATATCAGTCCATAATTATATATAGCCCCATATAAACCGATCCCCAGATTTGACCTCCGGAGCTTCTTGGAGGAGCAAAATCATCCGATTCGGTTGAAATTTTGTACATGGTGTTAGTATATGGTCTATAACAACCATGCAAAAATTGGTCCATATCGGTCCATAATTATATATAGCACCCTATAAATCGATAACCAGATGTGACCTCCGGAACCTCTTGGAGGAGCAAAATTCATCCGATTCGGTTGAAATTTGGTACATTGCGCTAGTATAGGGCCGCTAACAGCCATGCAAAAATTGGTCCATATCGGTCTATAGTTTTATATTGCCGATGGCCAATCATACAAAAATTGGTCCAAATCGCCAAAAATAATCTACCAAAATTTTATATGTATAGAAAATGTTGTCTAATTTTTTTGAAATATATTTTTTATTTACTTCAATTTGTTACAATTCATAAATTCTATGTTGCCCCAGCGCCCTAATGGCTTTATAGGAGCTAACCTTATCAGTACCTGTAGACGTGATATGAATATTTACTTTTTATATAACAAATTCATTTACGTTTAAAAATTGTTTTACATTGAAAATTCATAATAATTTAGTTTAATTTACATGAAAACTATTTACATCAGAAGCATTTCCATATCACGTAATAAAAATGATTTTATTTCTCTTTTAAATGTAGAAATCCTGTCATACTGAATTATATACGTATTTAATCGGCCTTTTTTTGTTTAATATATACCCCGCATGGACTAACTTACAATTTAGAAGACGATGTTAAGAAGTTTTAAGGTACCTTGTCATCGGCAAGTGTTACCGCAGCCCAAGTAATTCTTTTGTGGATAACAGTCTTTAGTAGAAGTTTCTACGCAATCCATGGTGGAGGGTACATAAGATTCGGCCTGGCCGAACTTACGGCTGTATGTACTTCTTTTAATTGACATTGATGATTGATCGTCAATAATTTCAGTGATTGAAGACATTTCAATTAAAAATTAATAGGTCAGTTAATTTCATGACTGAAGACAAAAAATATCTTGAATAAACCAAAAAGAGCAAAATCACATTCATTTCAATTAAAATTCGAATTTTTTAACAAAATCGTTGAATCAATCATTTGCACACTTCATTTTCCCAAGATCAACAAACTGTATATTCATTTTCTTTATAGAACCTAAGCTCCACATAATGAATGATACCTCCATCATATGGTGGGGGTTATAATAAAAGATGTTCGTGTAAAAAGACTGAATCAAAAGATTTGATTGCGGCTTAACTGGAGGCAATCACCTTTTAAATGGTGTTCATCATCAGATAATTTTTTAATTTTATTTTGTTTGTAGTATTTTTGTTTTAATTCATTCCTCCTCATTCATTCCAAAATTTTGGGTGTGCGCGCATCAACAAACAAACATAAAATCAAAATAATTATTATAAAAATAACAACTTCCTTAAATGTATAAAAGAAACCAAGAAGAACACAAAGACTCCCTACATGGAAAAGAGCAACAGCCCTGGTTTTATAAAACAAAACAAAGATAACACAAATTCAAAATATTTTAACATAAAAAAAAAGATTTAGGCTATGCGTGACAATTGTCTCTTCTACAGCTTGGGTGAATGGCCAAAATTCCACAACACGTGTGGAATAGTTTCGATAATCCCATAAAGGTGCTTATTACAAACCAAAAATAAAAAAACTTTATTTTACTTTCTTTCATTAAAAAATTCCCACCACTAACATACATTGAATATAAATTTAAATTTATTTTCCACCCTAATATACATTTCTTATGATCTTATTTACATAACGAGGAATTGCAATTAAATCTAATAAACAATGCATGCAAATAAAACCAGAAAAACAGCCCCATTATCCAATTGTGTTGTATGAGCGACTTTGTGTGAACGATGAGAAAAATTAACCCATTAAAGGGGTCTGTTGCAAAATATATTTATGAACAAAAAAATTGTACTCAATAAAAATTAATCCGCAACAATTAGAATTCTGCGATTTTTTTGAAATTTTTAGGAAGAGTTTGTAGCGTATTCCTCAAAGAAAACTTGGGAACTTGTGAGAGGACTTACGGCAAAATTCAGAAGCTTCCGAATTTTAGTAGAAGTTAGAGACCTTTCCATGCCTGAGTTTTTGAAATTTCAGTTCAAGTGCCACGATTTGCCTGAAACAGGGGCATGCCAAAGGTTGAGTATCTAATTTTCTTAAAATATGGAAAGTGAGGAGAAAGTTAAAAACTTAATGTTTACGATTAATTTGAAATTTACATTTGGAAGTTGGATCCTCCCGACCAATCCCTTCTACACTGAAAAAAAGCATGTCTGGTTCCAAAGTTTTTGTGTTTACTTTAACAATTTTGGTATTAATTCCGAGCCAAAGAAGCGGAGAATACAAGTAAGGATACTTTTAAGACACAATTCTCTTTTAAATTCAGGTTTTGTGTACTTGATTCTAGGAAGCAAATTTTAATTATTCTTTTTTCCAGCTTTTTTTCGTCATATGCCATCAAAGTCCTTTAAAAACGAGTTAACGACAACTTTATTTTCCAAATTCAGAATCGACTTCCACTAGAATTTATGCTATGTTTCAAGTAAAAACGTCTTTAAAATAAAGTGTTCAAAAACATGTCCTATTTTTGAACGATTTTTTGCTTTGTAGTCAAGATGCAAAAAGGCAACAAATTTAAAGACAATTTTTTTAATTTTAAAGACTTTTTCTGAATTATTAAAGTCAAGTTGACCTTAGCCCAAACATTTTTTCTTTCATGTTATGACACCCATTTTTTAAGTCAAATCACTTAATTATAAGGACAATACGGCTTCATTGAAAAGTTTATCGACTTTTGAAAAATGAAAAAAACTTTATATTAGCGAAATACGTCTTCTATGCTAAGCAAAATTTGAATTCGTATTTTAAGGACATGAAATCTTTGGCCTCAAGACAATATTTTTTTCAGTGTATGCTTTACGAAAATTCAACTTAATTTATCCAATTTGCTGGAAATTTACAGGAAAAGTAGAGGGGGCTCTCGCATACAAAATCGCTTCATTATGTTTTGATGTGATATGGATCTGGAATGACGGTTGCCACTCGTGCCAAAAATAATCTACAAAAATTTTAAGAAAAATTTACCAACAATCTATCAAATTTGAAAAATGAAGTTTTTGAACAAATTCTTATCAAAAAATTTTTTGTCAAAATTTTATTTCTATAGAATATTTTGTCAAAATTTTATTTCTATAGAAAATTTTCTTAAAATTTTATTTCTATAAAATATTTTCTCAAAAAATTTTATTTCTAAAGAAAAATTTCTCAAAATTTTATTTCTTTAGAAAATTCTTTCAAAATTTTATTTCTATAGAACATTTTGTCAAAATTTTATTTCTATAAAAAAATTTGTCAACATTTTATTTTTATAGAAAATTTTGTCAAAATTTTTATTTCTATAGAAAATTCTCTCAAAATTTTATTTCTATAGAAAATTTTGTCAAAACTTGATTTCTATAAAAAAAATTTGTCAACATTTTATTTTTATAGAAAATTTTGTCAAAGTTTCTATAAAATATTTTCTCAAAATTTTATTTCTAAAGAAAATTTTCTCAAAATTTTATTTTGTCAATTTTGTCAAAATTCTATTTCTATATATAAAATTTTGTAAAAATTTTATTTCTATATAAAATTTTGTCCAATTTTTATTTCTATAGGAATTTTTTCTCAAAATTGGAAGGTGTTCCCATGTAGTATTTCTATAAAAAATAGAAAATCTTCAAGGATTATACCAATCTACCAAACAGTAAACTCTACCATTTTTGGTAGAACTTTTTTATTTTTTACCTTAAAATTTAAGTTCCCCGATTTACTTGAAATTTACAGAACACCTACACTGAAAAAAATATTGTCGTGAGGTCAAAGATTTCATGTCTTTAAAATACGAATACAAATTTTGCTTAGCATAGAAGAAGCATTTCTCCAAAATAAAGTTATTTTCCTTGTCCAAAAGTCGATAAACTTTTCAATGAAGTCGTATTGTCCTTATAATTAGGTGATTTGACTTAAAAATGGGTATCTTAACATGAAAGAAAAAATTTATAGGCTAAGGTCAACTTGACTTTAATAATTCAGAAAAATTCTTTAAATTTAATGAAATTGTCTTTAAATTTGTTGTCTTTTTGCATCTTGACTACAAAGCAAACAATCGTTCATATAGGAAATGGTTTTCAAAACTTTATTTTAAAGAAGTTTTTTACTTCAAACATAGTATAATTTCTACTGGAAGTCGAGTCCTAATTTGGAAAATAAAGTTGCCGTTAACTCGTTTTTAAAGGACTTTGATAGCATATGAAGAAAAAAAGCTGAGAAAGCGAAAAATTAAAATTTGCTTCCTAGAAGCAAGTACACAAAACCTAAATTTAAAAGAGAATTGTGTCTTAAAAGTATCCTTACTTGTATTCTCCGCTTCTTTGGCTCGGAACCAATACCAAATTTTTTAAAGTAAAGACAAAATCTTTGGAACCGAGTATGCTTTTTTTTTCAGTGTATTATAGGTTATATGGTGAACTCTTTGTATTTGATTACATTATTTTCGATTTTATTCTACCCCAAAGTTGGATCGTTTGTGAGAAACGGAGCGTTAAACGTTTGCAATTAAAGTTGTTGATTTTCTTGAGACGAAGTTTCCTTAAATGTGCTTGTGTGTGCATTACACACTTTTAAATAGATCACCTTGGTGTGTTAGTTTACAACAAGAATGTTCCGTGGTTCGATTCTCCTTCGGGGTAAAAAGTAACATTTAAAAATAATTTATGAATTCTGTTACATTTCAGAAGAGAAAATGGTGATAAATAAATCATGTCGAAATGGCAGACATTCAATTTTAAGTTATTTTTATTGCAAAAAAAATGATTTGCTTGTAGTTAATTTTTTTTATTTTTTGGGAAATTTTCCTTTTTTAAGTATGTTTCAAAAATTTTATGAACCATTGGTATAAAGTTCAATGGCAGAACTCATGAATTCAATATGAACTAAAGCCGAAGAAACTTTTTGTACGATTCCCACAAATAGTAAGAATGAACTACTCTGTAGTTAAAATGGTCATGGTTTGGCGCCAATGATTTTTTCGTTAACTTTAATTCATTTCTTCTTCTATTAGAGGATGTATATTGGAGAATTGCAGTTAAAAAGTACACCTGGGCAATTAATTTTTCTCCTTTCCTTTAAAAGACGTTAATGTTTATGCTAATTAATTTTCTTCCGATTTTCGTTAGATTAAAATTTCGTTTGGGAGGAATCATTGTCTGAAAAGTGTTCCCTTTCAGAAAACACAATTCAGACATTTTCGTTAACAAGTCCTCTTTTCGCGAATATCCCACAAATGTTGTTGTAAGTATAAATGTTTGGTATCTTATATTCGGTTATAACTGGCATTAGCTGGTTTTTTAAATCATTTTAAATCCCTACCATAAAAAAATGTATTTGCCCACAATGGGTTGAGAGGCTTTATTCATGTTGAAAGAATGTCTGCATCACAAGGTTACAGATTTACTGCATTTAAGCAAGGCTACGAACACTCTTCTTGACTACTCAAAAGAAAGTGAAAGAGGTTTCGACGACAAAGATTAATTGCACCAACCTTTGAAGGTGGATATGTGAAGGGCACATGCGATATTCTCAGAAAAGAAAGTGAGTTTTAAAGATATTGTATAAACTTTCTACACAAAAGGTAACAGAAATTTTAATATTGTCTTATAAAATAAATTAATAGTATGGGTTAAAAATAAAAGGACCAGGATTTACATTGTTTTTAAAATACATCATCCACTTAGAGATGCTATAAAATACTCCGAAATGACTTCAACATTACTAAGGGTCAGTCAGCCATCCTACGGTTAGTACTTAATTGGAGGATAAACCTAATCGCCAAGTGGCTACCTCATTTCCTCTATAGCATCACAAATTCTTCGTTTGAGGTCTTGATTGCTTTTGCTGGCCTTCTGGCGTAGACCTTATCTTTCGCCTGGCCCAAAAGGAAGAAGTCGCAGGTGAGGTCTCCAAAAACGGGGTTTTCAGCATTGGTTAGCCGGTTTTCTGTATTTCAATGAAATCTCTATCTACTTTGTCATATATTTGCAACGAAAGTCGAGCTTTATGTAGAGACGTATTGAAGAAGTGAAACCGATGATTCATTACAACACGTACCTCTAAATCGTATGTACCTGCCGATTAATTATAAATCCGCTTTTGCAAAATTGTATGAAAATGGATTTAAATTGAAATTTCACATATTTTTCAATAACGTTTTCTCCTATACACGAATTTACCTTTGCATCTAAAGGCTACTATACACAGAGAAGGAATATGATCACCTCCTACACGGACGAAAAAGACTGTTTTTCATATGTTTGGGTGTAAAAATTATATGTTTGGAACTCAAATTGTTTAACACAATATTTTTAAGTGCAAGCATATAAATTAAGGGGTGCATGTTTATGGGTGCTTTGTCTCAATCTGACTATAGCTCATAGTGTTGCCAGGGAAAATGTTCGGTTTACCCTACAACGATAAAAAAGTTGTAAAAGTAAGTTCAGTTAAGAAATGAGACTTCTATGGTCACACATAAGGTTATTAGGGTCAAATTTTTCAAAATCGGGCGATACATATATGGGAGCTTTATCTACATCTGAACCGATTTCGATGAAATTTTGCACATACAGTGAGTACTATAGAGGACTAGCTCTAGCCAACTTTGAGTAAGATCGGTTGATAAATAAGGGCTCTATGGCCAAATTTGGAAAATCGGGCTACACATATATATGGCAGCTATATCTCAATCTGAACCGATTTCGATGAAATTTTGCACATACAGTTAGTGCTATCGAAGATTACAAAATTAGAAAAATCGGGCAGTACATATATATGGGAGCTATAGCTAAATATGAACCGATTTCCATGATTTTTTGCACATACAGTTAGTGCTATAGAAGATTACATTTAGCCAAGTTTGAGTAAGATCGGTTGATAAATAAGGGTTTTATGGCCAAATTTGGGAAAATCGGGCGATACATATATATTAGAGCTATATCTAAATCTGAACCGATTTCGATGAAATTTTGCAGATTTGAAGGGCGATGAAAAAGATTATTTTTTGCCAATTTTGGTGACGATCCGTTTGTAAAAAAGCACAACGTAACCCCATTTGTCGAAATCGGACGATACATATATATGGGAGCTATATCTAAATTTGATCCGATTTCTTCCAAATTCAATAGGGTTCGTCCTTGTGCCCCAAAAACTCCGTGTACCAAATTTCATCAAAATCGGTTAATAATTGCGACCGGAATCCTGTGAACAACAAATACATGGACAGACGGACACCAAGCGCAAGATCGACTCAGGAGGTGATTCTGAGTCGATCGGTATATATTTTATGGGGTCTAAAGTCAATATTTCTGGTAGGCACATTTTTTGGCAGATCAAACTTCTTATACCCTGACCACTATTTAGGGTATAAAAAGAGGAAATCGGTCAATTAGTTGTGGGTAATATGTTATATATGGGAGCTATATCTAAATCTGAACCAATTTCGATGAAATTTTGCAGACTTAAAGGGTGATGAAAAAGTTTACTATGTGCAAAATTTAATGACGATCGGTACATATATATGGGAGCTATATCCAAAATTTTATCCGATTTCTTCCAAATTCAATAGCGTTTGTCCTTATGTCCTAAAAACGCTCTGTACTACATTTCATTCAAATCGGTTAATAATTGCGACCGGAATCCTGTGAACAATAAATACATGGACGGACGGACACCAAGCACTACATCGACTCAGGAGGTAATTCTGAGTCGATCGGTATATATTTTATGGGGTCTAAAGTCAATATTTCTGGTAGACAAATTTTTTGACCGATCAAAGTTATTATACCCTGACCACTATGTGGTTTAGGGTATAAAAATAAATGAGCTATATCGACTCAGGAAATAATTCTATGTAAATTTCAATTTATAATGTGCGCTCTAAGACCAAGATCATCATTACCAGATAGTTGTTTAACCGAAAAATTTATCTTTATCACAACAAACAACCATTTCCTTGAACAAATTTAGCAATAGCTCTTTATTTACTGTATTCTATTCATAGAGCTCTCCAATTTTGCGAATGTTTTGATTCACATTAGCTTTTCATAAAAAGCGATGAAAAAAGAACATTGGTTAAGTGGAAAATGTCATAAATTATTTCATTTATTTGCAAGAGCAATTACTGATTTGACGGCTAGCAATTATAACCAGCTGCAGTGCTTCGTAGTGGATTTGCCCCTGCTGTAGTAATTGTGCTTTCAACAAAGTTCTCGCCGGCAATTTGAGAAATAATGATGGTTTTTGTGTTTCAATGAAATGATACACTCACAGAAAAACTTTAAGAGATATATTTGCTTTCATCAGTATCAAACGTTTTTGATAGTAAGTTTCAAAAAATCATAACATTTGGGGGTAAAAATATGATACAGTTGTAAATTAAACTAAGATAAGACCAAGTTTTTTTTTTTTTTTGTGGGAGTCTACAGTCCTCCTGATTGAAGGAGACATAGATGTGGTTGCAATTTAATAACCATATGTATAAGAGAACAGAATTTGTGAGTTAAGAATTTCGGATACCAATTTGTTTTCTTCAATGATTAATTCCAACAACGCTTAGCCAGTCTAGAAATTGATCAATGCTAATATTGGGATATGTAATGCTAATTACATTCTAAAATTTGGAAGAGTAGATATATTAATACAATTGGTGCATCTCTGGTAGAGTTTGATTTGTGTACTAGTCTGAAAAGAGGTAGATGAGTCACCTTTCTCCACTAGAAACATGTAAGTGGTCTTTAACGTCACTTTGGCCTTACAGGTGTTAGCTGATAAGATATTTGAGTGTTAGCGTTAAGTGAACATATACTAGTGTTGACTTTAGAGAACAAAACCAAATTAAGATCTGTTCCATTTTGCATGCTTTTGAACCAATTGTCGATGGCCTTTTGAGGTATATCCATACATGAATAAGAAGAAGTCATTCGGTGCCAAGTCAAGATTTTTCGGCGGATGACCCAATGAATCGATGTTTTGAGGGCTCAAAAATTAGTGGTACGCTTGCGACATGTTCACTTTTTTTCGAAAATACAGGAGATAATTTTCCAATTCTTCGTGCGCGAGAAACTTTGGATCATCTTGAAACACTCAGACAGTCGACTGTTTACTTTAGGGCTCATACGATTAAATCCAAGATTAATCACCAGTCACAATTTCATACAGGTGTTTCGAAAAACCCAGTTCGTATTTTTGGAGAATTTCTTTCAATCGACACGAACCTTTTTTTGAGCGATTCACAAATCAATATCGCGATAGATCCATGACGATGTTGCAATATTGTTTGACGCACACCATCAATAGTTTCCAAAACAACAACTGATTATGGACGTCCTTCACGAAATTCGTCTAGGAGCGAACTACGACATCGGTTGAATTCATCGATATACACTGGTCCCCAAAAATTGACATAAGCTCATCGATGCACTGTTATTGAGTTAATACGAAATTTGTAAAAAATAATCAGCCGAAAATGTTCACGATTTAATTCCATTTTTTAATTTTAATTTTAAGTTTTAAGTTCTGAGTAACAAGTTGGCTGATAAGTCCCCGGTCTGACCGTAAAATGAAGTTGATCGAGATAGCAGAGGCATTAAAGATATCAAAGGAACGTGTTGGTCATATCATTCATCAATATTTGGATATGCGGAAGCTCTGTGCAAAATGGATGCCGCGCGAGCTCACATTTCACCAAAACAACAACGTGTTGATGATTCTGACCGGTGTTTGCAGCTGTTAACTCGTAATACACCCGAGTTTTTCCGTCGATATGTGACAGTGGATGAAACATGGGTCCATCACTACACTCCTGAGTCCAATCGTCTGTCGGCTGAGCGGACAGCGACCGGTGAACCGTCTCCGAAGCTTGGAAAGACTCAAAAGTCCGCTGGCAAAGCAATGGCCTCTGTTTTTTTGGGATGCGCATGGAATAATTTTTATCGATTATCTTGAGAAGGGAAAAAACATAAACAGTGACTATTATATGGCGTTATTGGAGCGTTTGAAGGTCGAAATCGCGGCAAAACGGCCCCATATGAAGAAGAAACAAGTATATACGGCCGTAAGTTCGGCCAAGCCGAATCTTATGTACCCTCCACCATGGATTGCGTGGCTGTCATCCACAATCGAATTACTTGGGTTGCGATAACACTTGCCGATGGCAAGGTATCGTAAAACTTTTTAACACTGTCTTCTAAATTGTAAGTTAGCCCATACGGGGTATATATTAAACAAAAAAAGGCCGATTAAATACGTATATAACCTAGTTTGACAAAATTTTCTATAGAAATAAAATTTTGAAAAAATTTTCTATAGAAATGAAACCTTGACAAAATTTTCTATAGAAATAAAATTTTGACAAAATTTTCTATAGAAATAAAAATTTGACAAAATTTTCTATAGAAATAAAAACTTGACAAAATTGTCTATAGAAATAAAATGTTGACAAAATTTTCTATGGAAGAAAAATGTTGACAAAATTTTCTATAGCAATACAATTTTGACAAAAATTTCTATAGAAATAAAATGTTGACAAAATTTTCTATAGAAATAAAATTTTGACAAAATTTTGTATAGAAATAAAATGTTGACAAAATTTTCTACAGAAATAAATTTTTTACAAAATTTTCTATAGAAATAAAATTTTGACAAACATTTCTATAGAAATAAAATTTTGACAAACATTTCTATAGAAATAAACTTTTGACTAAACTTTCTATAGAAATGAAATTTTAACAAAACTTTCTATAGTAATAAAATTTGACAAAATTTTCTATGGAAATAAAGTTTTGGTAGATTACAAAATTTTCTATAGAAATAAAATTTTGACAAAATTTTCTATGGAAATAAAATTTTGACAAACATTTGTATAGAAATAAACTTTTGACAAAACTTTCTATAGAAATGAAATTTTGACAAAACTTTCTATAGTAATAAAATTTGACAAAATTTTCTATGGAAATAAAGTTTTGGTAGATTATTTTTGGCGATATGGACCAATTTTTGTGTAATAAGTCATCGGCTATATATAACTAAAGACCGATATGGACCAATTTTTTTGCCATATATTGACAAAATGTACCAAATTTCAACCGTATCGGATGACTTTTGCTCCTCCAAGAGGTTCCGGACGTCAAATCTGGGGACGGTTTATATGGGAACTATATATAATTATGGACCGATATGGACCAATTTTTGCATGGTTGTTAGAGACCATATACTAACACCATGTACCAAATTTCAACTCTTCCAAGAGGCTCCGGAGGTCAAATCTGGGGATCGGTTTATATGGGGGCTATATATAATTATGGACCGATATGGACCAATTTTTGCATGGTTATTAGAGGCCGTAAACTAACATCAGGTACCAAATTTCAATGGGATCGGATGAATTTTGCGCCTCCAAGAGGCTCCGGAGGTCAAATCTGGGGATCGGTTTATATGGGAGCTATATATAATTATGGACCGATATGGACCAATTTTTGCATGGTTTTTAGAGGCCGTATTCTAACATCAGGTACCAAATTTCAACCGGATCGGATGAATTTTACCCCTCCAAAAGTCTCCGGAGGTCAAATCTGGGGATCGGTTTATATGGGGGCTATATATAATTATGGACCGATATGGACCAATTTTTGCATGGTTGTTAGAGACCATATACTAACATCAGGTACCAAATTTCAATCGGATCGGATGAATTTTGCCCCTCCAAGAGGCTACGGAGGTCAAATCTGGGGATCGGTTTATATGGGGGCTATATATATTTATGGACCGATATGGACCAATTTTTGCATGGTTGTTAGAGACCATACACCTAGACCACGTACCAAATTTCAACCGGATCGGATGAATTTTGCTGCTCCGGGAGGCTCCCCAAGCTAAATTTGGGGGTCGGTTTATATGGGGGCTATACGTAAATGTGGTCCGATATGGCCCATTTTCAATACCATCCGACCTACATCAATAACAACTACTTGTGCCAAGTTTCAAGTCGATAGCTTGTTTGGTTCGGAAGTTAGCGTGATTTCCACAGACGGACGGACAGCCGGACAGACGGACAGACGGACGGACGGACAGACGGACAGACGGACAGACGGACGGACGGACGGACATGCTTAGATCGACTCAGAATTTCACCACGACCCAGAATATATATACTTTATGGGGTCTTAGAGCAATATTTCGATGTGTTACAAACGGAATGACAAAGTTAATATACCCCCATCCTATGGTGGAGGGTATAAAAAGTGTTGTTCCACCAAGACAACGCACCGTGCCACAAGTCATTGAGAACGATGGCAAAAATTCATGAATTGGGCTTCGAATTGCTTCCCCACCCACCGTATTCTCCAGATCTGGCCCCCAGCGACTCTTGTTCTCAGACCTCAAAGGGATGCTCGCAGCGAAAAAATTTAGCTGCAATGAAGAGGTGATCGCCGAAACTGCGGCGCAACTTCCAATAATGGAGATTATTCTATGATATCTAGAAGGTTAGACGAAAAGATTAGTAACGATTCGAAATATCGATTTTAATTTTTGTTTTGCATTTTATTTTTTTTTTTTTTTAAGGTTGCACCGAACAATTTTTTGATATAGCATTCACATATAAACCGATCTTCCGATTTGACTTCTTGAGAGATTAAGTAAGGTTAGGTTAACCTAGTCTTTTTAAAAGGTCTTAGCTAGAGCGATCAATGTCGGTTTTTCTCGGTTTAAAAAAACCGGTGGACGGTGTTTTTTAAAATAAATAACCGGTTCAACCGGTTTTCATAAAAATACGTAATTTTGAAAGGAAACTCTAATTTTAATCACAAAAGATGAACGATAAAACTAACTCAATAATTTATTAAAAGTTGGACACAATTTTTTTAAATTCACCTTTAAGTTGCACCTTTTTGGAAGTGATTTCATTGCAGTTTATTAAAGCCCCAGATGTATTTTATAATTTTAGCATTTAATTGGCAATTTTATAATGGAAATATAAAAACCGAATGCCGGGTTTTGAGGCCTTGAAAACACCGGTTCTACCGGCCCCCCAGAAACCGACAAACCGGTCCGCCGGTTTTGATCACTCTAGTCTTAACATTTTGTCCAAAATAGAAGCCATATTATCGATCCAGATTTTCATACAGCCTTACATAAATCGATTTCTTGGGCGCATAGAAGTCCCCACATTCATTCGATTTAATTAAAATTGAAATTTGGGGCTACGAAATGGAAGATTTTGCTTCTTAAACTTCTGGAAGCAGAATTATTTCTTTATTTATTTATTTTTTTTTTAATTTTTTATAAATACATATGCTGAAGATTGTTGGTATGTGCTCATATTATGATGGGACTCTAATTAACATATGAAACATAGGGTCCAATTGACCTTAAATTCAAAATATATACACTCATAGAAAAAGTCATGCAAAACGATTCGTTCATGAAAGTGAATCAACACACATGTGGAGCATGCGGAGAACAGGCGGTGTCAAACTGACAACGATAAAATGACACCATGCGTTGTCGAAATAACAACCAGCGTTTACGATCTGAAAACGTTATGGTTACGAATTTATAAACAAAATTAAAAAAGATTTCCGCTAGCGTGACTCGAACCTGTGTTTTCTGCACCATACGCGTTAACAGTCGCCTTAGCACATTGCACCACCAAAGGAGTTGCCATAATAACGTCTAACGATTATTTTAAGACTTTTCATGGCCAAAGAAAAACGAATGCCGTTCATGAAATCGTGAACGCCCGTGGACGAAATTGTGAACATTCCGTTTTGATTTTTTGTGAACGTTTCCGTTACATTTTGTCAACGTCCGTTCACGACTATGGAACGTAATTTTTTCTATTAGTGTAGTTTTTTAGAACACAAAAATGATAAGGTTTCTCAGTGTGCAAGTGGCGTCAAATGTGATATTTAGTGCTCTTTTGCACATAAACATATAAGATTGACTTGACTCCACAGCCCCGGTGGAGACTACATGAAATTCGACCTGGCCTAACTTGCATTTGATATAATTTTTTGCTATGTAGCAACTTAAAAGTCTAGAACAACTTTCTGTTATGAATATTTAACAATTACCCCCAACAATTATTTCCAGCTACCGTTGTTGATAAACTTGATGGCTGTTGTTTTTTGTTTGGAGGAAATTGTTGCGAATCTTTTGTTTAATGTAAAGTGACTCTTTGGTGAGAGAATGCAGTGCAGGTTGTTGATAAAATGTTGTAACCTCGAATATACTTGGGGAACTCAAAAGGCAGCGTAGATTTGTGAAGGGTGTTAATTTCACACATTTAGGTATTGTACATTTAATTTATATTTGGTTCTAAGAATTAGTTACTCTAATGCGATAGTTTCAAACAATTGGATGTACTGCTTATTCAACGAATGGTTTGTGAATTATTAATGGATTTCTATATAAATGTCCATTTAGTTAAAACATAAAATTTATCATGTATATAAATGAACATACCTGTTTTGGAAGCTATGCCTTATGTCCAAGGTCAGAGATTTCTATGTATTTAATCTGAAAAGAAAAAAGAAATGAATATATTTTAGATTATTGGATTTAATTTTAATGAATTTATAAAATTTTATAATCTTTGAAAAGAAAGTTTATAATCTTTAATTTAAAAATGTTCTAATTCTTTAAACACGAATTTTTGAAGTTTGCGTCCTGTCGTTAAAGTCGTATGTCTTTAAAGGAAAGCCAGTTTTCCTTAATGTAAAGACAATCATTGGCTTTGTTAGTATATCGTAAAAAGAGAATGAAAATTCGATAAATGATAAATTTAAGTCTACACTAAATGATAAATTTAAGTCTACACTTAAAAAAAAGTGAACCCTATATAACACTAAAGCCAATTTAATTCCTTAATTCTTGCAATTATTACATTTTAAGAAAATTTGACTTATATAGATTTACTAAAAAAAAATCAGAATTTCTTCAAATTTGTACATTTTACCAATAATGCACCCATCATGAACTTGGTATGGAACTAAAGACTTTTTTGCAATTTTGAACTCCAATGTTTTCATTCAAACTTTGAAATTTCTTTTAACAAATTATTATGTCAAATAAATTTTCTTTAATTTGTTGAAAAATATTTACTTATTTTTGTGAAATCCGCGTGATATTTGCATTGGTAATACAGTTTTGTTAATTTTTTTATATCCTCCATCATACACTGAAAAAAAAGCATACTCGGTTCGAAAGATTTTGTCTTTACTTTAAAAAATTTGGTATTGATTCCGAGCCAAAGAAGCGGAGAATACAAGTACGGATACTTTTAAGTCACAATTCTCTTTTAAATTTAGGTTCTGTGTACTTGCTTCTAGGAAGCAAATTTTAATTTTTCGGTTTCTCAGCATTTTTTCTTCATATGCTATCAAAGTCCTTTAAAAACGAGTTAACGGTAACTTTATTTTCCAAATTAGAACTCGACTTCCAGTAGAAATTATGCTATGTTTGAAGTAAAAAACTTCTTTAAAATAATGTTTTGAAAAACATGTCCTATATTTGAACGATTTTTTGCTTGTCACGATGCAAAAAGACAACAAATTTAATGACAATTTCATTAAATTTAAAGAATTTTTAAGAATTATTAAAGTCAAGTTGACCTTAAATAAATTTTTTCTTTCATGTTAAGATACCCAGTTTTAAGTCAAATCACATGTAACACATCGAAATATTGCTCTAAGACCCCATTAAGTATATATATATATATATATATATATATATATATATATATATATATATATATATATATATATATATATATATATATATATATATATATATATATATATATATATATATATATATATATATATATATATATATATATATATATATATATATATATATATATATATATATATATATATAAAGGGGATTTGTTAAGAGCTTGATAACTTTTTAAAAAAAAAAAACGCATAAAATTTGCAAAATCTCATCGGTTCTTTATTTGAAACGTTAGATTGGTCCATGACATTTACTTTTTGAAGATAATTTCATTTAAATGTTGACCGCGGCTGCGTCTTAGGTGGTCCATTCGGAAAGTCCAATTTTGGGCAACTTTTTCGAGCATTTCGGCCGGAATAGCCCGAATTTCTTCGGAAATGTTGTCTTCCAAAGCTGGAATAGTTGCTGGCTTATTTCTGTACACTTTAGACTTGACGTAGCCCCACAAAAAATAGTCTAAAGGCGTCAAATCGCATGATCTTGGTGGCCAACTTACCGGTCCATTTCTTGAGATGAATTGTTCTCCGAAGTTTTCCCTCAAAATGGCCATAGAATCGCGAGCTGTGTGGCATGTAGCGCCATCTTGTTGAAACCACATGTCAACCAAGTTCAGTTCTTCCATTTTTGGCAACAAAAAGTTTGTTAGCATCGAACGATAGCGATCGCCATTCACCGTAACGTTGCGTCCAACAGCATCTTTGAAAAAATACGGTCCAATGATTCCACCAGCGTACAAACCACACCAAACAGTGCATTTTTCGGGATGCATGGGCAGTTCTTGAACGGCTTCTGGTTGCTCTTCACTCCAAATGCGGCAGTTTTGCTTATTTACGTAGCCATTCAACCAGAAATGAGCCTCATCGCTGAACAAAATTTGTCGATAAAAAAGCGGAAACACATTTCGAACCGAACACTGATTTTGGTAATAAAATTCAATGATTTGCAAGCGTTGCTCGTTAGTAAGTCTATTCATGATGAAATGTCAAAGCATACTGAGCATCTTTCTCTTTGACACCATGTCTGAAATCCCACGTGATCTGTCAAATACTAATGCATGAAAATCCTAACCTCAAAAGAATCACCCTTTATATATATATATATATATATATATATATATATATATATATATATATATATATATATATATATATATATATATATATATATATATATATATATGGTATTGCAAATGGGCCATATCGGTCCACTTTTACGTATAGCCCCCATATAAACGGACCCCCAAGTTTGGCTTGCGATTGCTCTAAGAGAAGCAAATTTCATCCGATCCGGTTGACATTTGGTACATGGTGTTAGTATATGGTCTCTAACAACCATGCAAAAATTGGTCCACATCGGTCAATAGTGATATATTTCATCCGATCCGGCTGAAATTTGGTATATGGAGTTAGTATAGGGTCTCTAATGACCGTGCAAAATTGGTCGAAATCGGTCCATAATTATATATAGCCTCCATATAAACCGATCACCAGATTTGACCTCCGGAGCCTCTTGGATGACCAAAATTCATCTGATTCAGTTGAAATTTGGTACGTGGTGTTAGTATGTGGTATCTAACAACAATGCATGAATTGGTCCATATAGGTCCATAATTGTATATGGCCCCCATATAAACCCATCCCCAGATTTGTCCTCCGAAGCCTCTTGGAGGAGCAAAATTCATCCGATCCGGTTGAAATTTGGAACGTGGTGTAAGTGTGTGGACTCTAACAAACACGATATGGACACGAATTGGTCCATATATATCGGTCCATAATTACATATAGCCCCCATAATTATATATAGCCTCCAGATTTGATCTCCGGAGTCTCTTGGAGAAGCAAAATTCATCCGATCCGGTTGAAATTTGCAACGTGGTGTTAGTATGTGGCCGCTAATAACCATGCCAAATTTGGTCCATATCGGACTATAGTTATATATAGCCGATCCCCAATCACACAAAAATTGGTCCATATCGGTTCATAATCATGGTTGCCACTCGAGCCAAAAATAATCTACTAAAATTTTTTTCTATAGAAAATTTTGTCAAAATTTTATTTCTATAGAAAATTTTGTCAACATTTTATTTCTATAGAAAATTTTTTCAAAATGTTATTCCTATAGAAAATTTTGTCAAACTTTATTTCTATAGAAAATTTTGGCAAAATTTTATTTCTATAGAAAATGTTGTCAAAATTTTAATTCTATTGAAAATTTTGTAAAAATTTTATTTCTATAGAAAATTTTGTCAAAATGTTATTTCTATAGAAAATTTTATTTCTATAGAAATTTTTGTCAAAATTTCATTTCTATAGAAAATTTTGACAAAATTTTAATTCTATAGAAAATTTTGTTAAAATTTTATTTTTATAGAAAATTTTGTCCAAATTTTACTTCTGTAGAAAATGTTGTCAACATTTTATTTTGTCAAAATTTTATTTCTATAGAAACTTTTATAAAAATTTTATTTCTATACAAAATTTTGTCAAACTTAATTATATACGTATTTAGTCGGCCTTTCTTAGTTTATATATATACTACGTATGGACTACCTTGCAATTTAGAAAACGGTGTTAGGAAGTTTTAAGATACCTTGCCATCGGCAAGTGTTACCGCAACCCAAGTAATTCGATTGTGGATGACAGTCTTCAGTAGAAGTTTCTTCGCAATCCATGGTGTATGGTACATAAGCTTCGGCCTGACCGAACTTACGGCCGTATATACTTGTTTTCCTTTAATCATTGTGTGTAGCTTATCCAACAGAGGAAAAGTATGCTTGGCAAATTTATTTGGGCAAAGCCCTATAGACTGCAAGATGGTTGATGTTTGGTTGGTTTTTTGAGTGCAGCCATAGAAATAATCGTGAACGGCGTTCACGTTTTAAAACGATCAGTTTATGAAAGAGAATCAATGGCAATCTGACAAAGATGGCACCATGCGTGGGCAAAATAAGCTGCTTCTGTTACGATTCATTACCGTCCGTTTACGATTTTGGAAGGCCATTGAAGAACCAAACAGTGCAAGAGTTCATCGATGCACAAAAAAGTTAGACTAGAAATAGCCAAGGAGTGGCTTCGCTTACACGAAAGAATTCTATTCTAAATTGAACCAAAATGATAGAGTTATTTGTCAAAAAGGTCCACTGAAAATTTGCACCTTCAATTGGTCACCAAAATTCAAGCGCCGCTGGGACCGTGGGATCAAATTAAATCCCTAATGTGATCGCGAAAATGTCCAAAAGACTGTATTGAAGCCCTGAGAAAATAAATATTTCCGCCGCCGAACATGGGCATTCCAATGGGACTCAGCACCATCGTACTCAACACACTGAAAAAAAGCAAAGATTTTGTCTTTTCACTAATGATTTTGGTATTGATTCCGAGCCAAAGAAGCGGAGAATTGAAGTAAGGATACTGTAGAGACAGAATTGTCTTTTAAATTTAGGCTTTGCGTACTTGATTCTAGGCAGCAAATTTTAATATATTCGTTTTTCTGTTTTTTTCTTCATGTGCAATTAAAGTCCTTTAAAAACGTGTTAACGACTACTTAAAATTTCAAATTCAGTAGAAATTCCAGTAGAAATTGTGCTATGTGTCAAGTAAAAATCGTCTTTAAAATAAAGTGTTGAAAGACGTCTCCTATTTTTAAACGATTTTTTGCTTTGTTGTGAAGATGCAAAAAGACAACAAATTTAAAGACAAATTCTTTAATTTTGAAGAATTTTTAACAATTATTAAAAACAAGTTGACCTTAGTCAAACAAAATTTTCTTTCATTTTAGGATATCAATTTTTAATTTGAATAACTTAATTATAAGGAAAAAACGACTTTATAGAAAAGTTCATCGTCTTTCGGACAAGGAAAAAACTTTATATCAGAGAAATGCGTCTTCTATGCTAAGCAAAAAACGCATTCGTATTTTAAGGACATGAAATCTTTGGTCTCACGACAATATTTTTTTCAGTGCACGCGTCAACCAAGAATGGTTTAAAATGGAGGTCCCTCTTTTTTTCGTCCACAATGGCCATCAAAATCTCGTCATCTTATTCCATTTGACTGTAGCTTTTTGGAAAGTAAGATTGGCGCTAAAAAATACGAAAGTGTCGTTCAAATCAAGACAGCGCTTTGCTGGGAAAGGACCAACTTGTGTGTGTGTGTGTGTGTTACTTCATTTTTTGCTTTGAACAAAAAAAAATGAAAAAAATTGTCATCCTGTTCTCAAACTATTTCCAAAATAATTTCTTAAAACATGATATCCTTCGGCATTTTGTTTATTTCATACCCGCCGAACACTTTCACCGTGTAAAACAAGCCAATTTTCTATACCGAAGACAATATACTTAGGAAGATGGGAAATTGGCTGCTGAGAACATTTGAACATTGACGACGCTAGGGCCCTACTTGTCGTTTACGCATTTGGTTCGACACATTAAAATGCAAATAAAAAGAAATTAAGAGTTGGAAATATCTTGGATTAAACGGGAAAATATCATTTTTAATTTATAGCTCTATATTTGACATTGTTCAATTTAAAAAATTAAGTTTTCATTTAAAAAATGCAAATAAAAAAAAATTACAAACACGTATGGACCTAGCGCCGTCAATGCAACATCTGTTATGAAGCAAGCCAATTTCCCATCTCTTGAAGTATATTGTCTTTGTTCTATATTCATATACAAGAACATCAAACAAAAATTCAAATATGAATGTTAAATGGAGGTTATATATTTTTTTTATTCCAAAATAGAAACCTCATACGACAGCAAAGGAAACAACGGTTCAAACGCCCAAACCTAATACACTACGCCCCTATGTGTAGGTGAACCAAATCCATTGGAATACCCATGCATGGTTCTATATCAATGACGACGGTATTCATTTTTTTGAAAATCACATGGAACCCCACCCTATTCCAACAATGTGACGTCGAAACCTTAATTTGATTTTATCGAACATTGTCATCCTGAGCATATTTTGGATAAAGAAACCGATGTGTAAAACACCGTTGAATGGTCAACAGTGATAGGCAGTAAATTGACTTCGACACAAAAAACAAACTGAAAGAATTACCAAAATGGAATTTGTGGATATAATGGCTTAACGTTTTCACATGCAAACATCGCACGTAATTAGAAAAGTATATGGAATGGTCGTGGGTGATGATGATGGTGGTCTACCATTAGACCAAAACCACATATAGAACGCATATTTACATAGAGGTTTTTTAGATGGTAAAATGTGTGTATATTGTGTATTTTGACGATTGACCAAATAATGGCTGGCTTTGTAGTTTCTTTGTAAGGTTTCATTTCGTTTAGGTGTTCCCAATAATAGTTGACCTAATTTCTTTAGATTGGTTTATTCAAATCTTGGATTAGTTGCAATAGGCTTATCTAAATGGTAATTTAATTGGTAGTAATAGTGTCATTGGGTCATGATAATTTATACGCATGTTGGAAGCAGGTTAAATTATATGTTTTAAAAGTAAGAACATTAAAAATAGTTTTTCGTCCTTTGCGGGTCACCATATTTCATGAAAGAAATGAGAAATGTGAAGCCTATCGAGCGAACAACAATAATGGGCGGACAGCCAGAACTAGATAGAATAGGCAAATGGTGTAGATCGCCTCGACCAGAGCCTTAGAGACTGAACTTTTGACCTATAGAGATTCAGATCAACCTCTGGGACTGGAGGACCCAGACCCCGAGATCCTATTCCAATTACTGAACCGCAGCACAATCCTGCAGCCAGAAGTGCGTGCCACTTATTTACAAAATTTGTGTCCTAAATTTAATGAAAACAAGTATATACAGTAGTAAATTCGGCCGGGCCGAATCTTAAATACCCACCACCATGAATCAAATACAATAGTTTCCTTTGAAAATTTCAGGGGGGTTTGATAACAGATATTTTCTTAAGCAGACAAGTTCAACCAGTACGCTTCCCACAGATAAATGTAAAGATTTTACCTATGAAGACTAGATCAGATTCTGAATTTATAAGAACCATTTTTTGTTTGAGTGTTAGAGGAATCATAAACATCTCTTGTAAGTGTGCAAGAAAATGACGAAATAACACCTTGATTTGAAATCTATAATCTGTGGATTTTCATCCCAATTATTTAAATGACTACGAGAAGTAAAATCTGGAAATTTTGTATTTAGTTTCAAGCAATTTTCATGATCAGTGCGCCTTCTATACCTTCAATAAGTGAAATCGGTCTATATGGAGGCCTTACCAAATGGGCTGATAAAACTAAATCATATACATTTTGTTATGGGTCTAAAATGCCGGTTTATTTTCGATTTGTGGCAAATCGGATAAAAACTACAATTTCTAGAAATCCTAGGAGTTAAATCGGGAGTTCTGTGTAATAACTCCCGATTTAACTCCTATACTAAAACATGGAAGGATACACACAGTATTCAGCACATTTAATTGTTGTTCTAGAATCTAGCCCCAAATCGGAGGGCCGGTTTATTTATTTATTTATTTATTTAAGTCTATGGATATAAATCCTTACAGACTACCGCTTAATAATAAATTATTTCTAAAATATGCTTAAATTCAGTTTCACTGAGTGAGAAATCTAAATTATATATTTCAGATATTGAATTGAATTCTCGAAGACACCGCAATAATGGCTCATTCATAGCATAATTAGTCTTATGTAAAGGAATATAAAAAATCTCACGTGCTCTTAACCTTCTTGGAGGCACATTAAAGAAAATTAATTCTAAAAGATTAGAACAATCAAAAAATCCACAAATAATTTTATATAAGAACATAATAGACTGCAATTTACTACGACTTAGTAAAGTTGGAAGTTTAATTAATTTACAACGTGAATCATATGAAGGAATAGGCTGTTCAAAATGCAACGAAGACAAGGCAAACTTTATAAATTTTTGTTGCACCCTCTCAACTCTGTTTACCAAGGAAACAGAAGAAGGTCTCCAAACGAGATTAGCGTACTCCAGTTTCGAGCGAACAAAAGATATATATAATGTTTTACGCACATAAGGGTCAAGGAACTGAGATGAATGTCGTTTAATAAATGCCAAAGCTTTGTACGCTTGAGGTAAAACATAATCAATATGAGACTTAAAGCAAAGTTTAGAATCAAATAATACTCCCAAATCTATAATCTCCTGAACTTGCATTAATCGCTTATCCCTCACATAAAATTCAATAAAAATTGGGAAATGTCTCCTAACAAAGCACATATAACGACACTTGTCAATGTTTAATGACAATTTATTCCAGTCACACCAATTAACTACAGAAGTAATATCCTTTTGCAATTTTATACCATCTAACAAATTATTAACATTTTTATAAATCTTAATATCATCCGCATATAGTAGACATCTGGAGTAAGAAATGCATCTGGAAATGTCATTCATAAAAATGTTAAAAAGGAGTGGGCCCAAAACACTTCCTTGTGGAACCCCAGAAGTACCTATATAAGGCCTAGAACAAACCCCATCTATTTGAACCATAAACACTCTGTGACTTAAATAAGATTTTATCCACCTCAAAGTTTGAGAATGGAAACCCATTTTATCAAGTTTAGATATTAACAAACAATGTGACACCTTATCAAAAGCTTTAGAAAAATCAAGATAAATAGTATCAATTTGATCACCTCTCTCGAAACTGGAAATACAAAAGTTTGTAAAAGTTAATAGATTAGTTGTCGTCGAGCGGCCACTAATAAAACCATGTTGACAATCGGATAGAAAAGGCTTCACACTTGCGAATATTTTTCGGTAAATTGCATGCTCAAAAATTTTAGAAATATTTGAGAGCTTAGCAATTGGGCGATAATGACAAATATTAGTCTTATCACCTGATTTAAAAACAGGCGTTACGTAAGATTTCTTCCACTTACTAATGTATATTCCATTAACTAAAGATTTATTAAATACTTTACTTAAAGGAACACATACCGTGGAAGCTACACTCTTCAAAAGAAAAGATGAAAATCCATCTGCATCAATTTTATATGACACCTTCAACTTCATAATAGCATCGTAAACGTCATTCGATTCCAATTGCAATAATCCGATGTCAACACACGGTTGAACCAGATCTAAATACTTCTCATGATTCACATTTCCAATTTCATCAAAATTGGATTTAAAATAGTCACTAAATAAATTAACAATTTCATTTGTCGAACTACCAGATTTATTATTGAAATACATAACGCTCGGATAATCTCTAGATGATTTAAGGGATTTCACAAAATCCCAAAAAGCATTTGAATTATTCAAAATCCTATCACTGAAATCAAGCAAATACTGTTTGTACAAGAATTTACTTAGAAATGTAAATTCACGAGAATAATGGGTGTAACGATCTCTAAAGGCATCATCATTTGTGGATTTATATAACTTATAAAATTTATTTCTTAAATTTTTTATTTTCTTTAACCCAGGAGTATACCAAGGTAATTTATGGGTTTTTGTTCTAGAAGTACGTACGTAGCAATTTACAAGAGAATTAATAATATTCGTGAATGAAGAAAAACAATCATCAACTGAAAGATCAGAAAAAATATCTATCCAGTTTGTACGTTCAATAGTACAATTAAGAACCGAAAAATCACAATTACTAAAATCAAAGTAACGTTGTTGACAACTGTCTCTTTCCGGATACTTCAAAAATTCAAATTCAATTTCTAAAGCAATGTGATGTACAGTAGGAACAGAAAATGGATTTTGAGCTATGCTTATAATAAATTTAATATTATCACTAATGAATATCAGATCCAAAATACGATTTAACAAATTATGAAAATAATTAATTTGACCCAAGTCAATATCTAAAAACCCATCAATTAAGTTGATTTCAATGTCTGAATTAACATTTGTTGCACACATAAATCTGCTATCAGCGATCTCTGACCAAACTATATTACTTAAGTTAAAATCACCAAATACAGCAACTTCACTATACTCATACGATGAAACTAAATCTAATACATTGCGAATATGAGCATCATAAATTAAATATGGACTATTAGGAGGTATATAAGATACGCAAAGTAATAACGATGTACGCCCACTTATATTGACACATAGCTGATCAAGTACAGAGTCAGGATTCGGCAAATTGATGTTAACAGCCTTTATCTCACGTCGCACAGCTAGCAGAACACCGCCACCTCTAGAGCAGTGCATTCTAGTGAAATCTCGATCTTTTCGAAAAACTTGAAAGAGCCTATAATCAAAGAACTCCTCTGCACAAAAATCAGCATTAAGCCAAGTCTCTACAAATATGATTATATCATAGTCACTCTGTGCAGTTAAGAAATAAATATCGGAAGATTTAGTTCGAATTCCTGACATGTTTTGATAATAAATACGCAGATTGTTATTGACATGGTCACGCATTAAGTTTTGTTCATTACTTGTTGGTTCCTTTGAAAAAATTTAAAAGGACGAACTTTTACATTTGATGGTCAAACTGTAGATTTAAAAACTTTATCGTAGAGATCGGCTGACACTCCAAGTTTGAAGTTTACTTTAGTAAATTCATCAATATTAGCATCCCTTTTTATTAATTTTCGGCAAAGCAAGTGTGATTTATCCACCTCTGCACGCTTTTCAACATAGTTTAATATTTGATCCTCAGTAACACAAGGCTTGAAAGAAGAAACATGAATCCATTTCCTTCGTGTAACGACATCTAATTCATTAGTTACATTTTCACCCATAACGAAACCATTGCGTTTTTTACGACGGCTCGGAACTTTAACCCATTCAGAAATGTTTGATGGGTTACTAGCAGTATCCATGTTATTCACCACACGAGAGAGAGGGCGAGAGCAAACATTCAGATTATCACCACTCAACCCAGTCAGAGCATCAGCATTAAGCAGATTTGCATTAGTTTGTTGGTCACACACAGTATTAATTTCACCACATGGACTTTGAACTATTTCATCTCTCACCTCGACATCGTCGTTACACTCAGCAAGAATAGACGAATTAACAACAGCATCAGTAATAGGAGCACTAGATGTATTACAACGCGAAGCATTACCAACAATGCTTTTGGTATTCCCTCTTAATAAATCATTCAATGCAGCTTTCAACTCTCTTACTTCATTCGAGAGCAAATTAACGGCTTTAATTAAATCTCCTGATGTTTTTATACATTCACCACAATTATAGACGACATTCTTCGATTTTTTTAAGATTAAATATGCTTGTTGATCATCAATTCCAGAACAAAATAAATGTAACTTAGAACTGCAAATGGAACATTTGACGTACTTTTCACTGTGCAAAACTTTAAAACATTTAGCACACAGATTTTTCGGAAGAGAGCACATATTGACTTATTATGACAACAGTCAGTCAACGAATGATGATAAGGGGGCTATATCAAAAACTGTACCGATACTCAAAATATTCCCTTTATGGTCCTAGAATACATCTAGATTTCAAATTTCAGGCAAATTGGATAAAAACTACGGATTCTAGAAGCCCAAGAAGTAAAATCGGGAGATCGGTCTATATGGTGGCTATATCAAAACATGGGCCTATACTCACCATTTTCGACACACCTCCTTAAGGTCCTAGAATACCTCTAGATTTCCAATTTCAGGCAAATTGGGTAAAAAATACGGATTCTAGAAGACAAAAAGTAAAATCGGGAGATCGGTCCATATGGGGCTATATCAAAACATGGACCGATCAAATCGGTACACTTTTTGATGGTCCTACAATACCTCTAGATTTAATATTTCAGGCAAATTGGATAAAAACTACAGTTTTTATAAGCCCAAGACCCCAAATCGGGAGGTCGGGGGGACTATATCAAAACTTGGACCGATATAGCCCATCTTCGAACTTGACCTGCCTGCAAACAAAAGACGAATCTGTGCCAAATTTCAGGACGATAGCGCCATTATTGAAGGCTATAGCGTGCTTACAACAGACAGACAGACGGACATGCTTATATCGTCTTAGAATTTCTCCCTGATCAAGAATATATACTTTATATAGTCGGAAATCGATATTTCGATGTGTTATGAAAAAAAGCCATCGGTTGCAGTTCTCTGGTAGTGGGTATAAAAATGGTAATGAAAAAATTTTGAATCTGTTTTTTTAATAAAATAAAAAAATAGAATTGAATCGATAAGACAAAAAATTAGGCTTGAAATAATAATTTGAATATCGAGAGAATTTGGATTTTTAAGAGGAAAGTACGAATATGGTATTACTTAAATGTCAAATTGAAGATGTATCAAATATATATCGGACCAACCGACTACTATGAATTTAACCTTTTGACTACCGATGCCCACTTAGGAGGACATTCGAAAATGACAACAAACTCTATTTTTGGTATTTTTTTCTCACACTTTGTCGAATAGGCCAAAAAGCTCTTATTTTCGTAAGGCCATTTGATCACAATTCAAGTATTAAGTTCTCAGAACATACTTATATAGCTCTTGAACTAACTTAGGTAGGTCCTCAAAAATTTTTTCTATACTAACAGCATGTATACATGCTGTTAGTACAAGTAAAAAAAGAAAGAGGAAATAATGTTATTCGCATTAAGTTTATTTCGGAAGTGAAAGGGGTTAGAGAAGAAAATTAGCGACGTTCCTTTTTTTCCTCATGCGAGATATGTGGGATACGAGCATTTAAGAATCGCTGGCCACAATTATATGACAAATTTCTGCCTTTTGTCTATTGTTTTTCGATTAGTTTTAAACAACAACTTATTTGGTTACCTTTTTTGGGCAGTTATAAATATGGCAAATGCACTTAAGCTCAATATTCTAGACACGTAAAGTAAACAAACAATGGTAGATAATTCAATTCGATTATTAATATGGAGAATATTAATGATCATCCATTGCGTTTTATATTGTAAATTGTCAAAGTATAAAATTCTTACAAATGTTTGATTTTATAAATCCAAAAATTTTTCGGCACATCTACCCGGATAAATCTCAAGCATAGAGCAAAACCTTTGTCACCATACTTGACTTAGAGGCTAGATTAATAAAGTGTATAAATAATTTCTATTTTGTTTACATTTTTAAATTTTAATTTGTATTTGAATCGATTAAAATTATGAACTGGAGCACTTACTAAAGCTTTGACAGATTGTCTTTCCCAATTCAAAATGTTTTCTCTAAGCTGATATGAGGTTTGCAACATTTTCCCAAAGACCATGAAATTTTCTTCACTTCAGTTTCGGCTTTCCTTACATACAGCAAAGTTATCTTTTCAAGATCACCATGGAAATGGATTCATGCCATGAAAATTTACGCCTCTACCTCAACCAACCATTTTCTAATTTGTACGCATGCGTGTAGACAAATCTAATAAATGATGGTTTATAGCCCCCCGTTAAAAGTTTTTTTTTCTGTTAAGTGTTGCGTTAAATATTTTACTCCATGTAAAATTCATGCAGTAATTCTTTAAAGTTACCTTTTCTTGCCTTCTTTTTTTTTGTTTGGTGGGGTGGTAAAAGTAGTTTAAGTTTTTGTTTCTAATTTGTTTGTGTTTTAATGACTGTAAGTTGGATGTTGTCTTTGTTTGTTAAGAAATACCTAATTACTATTATTTGAAAACATGGGAGTGTTCGGAAAGAAATGTTTTAAAATTTTCGGGATGATGATATAACTTTTGAAAAATTCAGATTCAGATTAGAGTTTATCCAAAGCAAACGAAAAATAAATGTAATGATCAAGTTTTATAAATTCACCTCCACAAATGCTATGAAAAAGATCATTGAGTTTTAAAGAAAAGCAAATGTACATACCATTAAAAAACAAAGTTAATGAAAACTCCTAAATCCAGTGAGTTTGATTTGATTTGAGATCATAAAAATTAGTTGACGTTAAACGTAAACAAATTATTTCCTCTCCAACGAAATTTTAAACAAAAAAACCATCATTTACCTTTACTACACTAAAAAAAAACCGTGAACCCACCAGGAAGAAAACTTTCGGTTAATTTTAGATAATTTTAAATTTTTTAGAAAATTTTAACTAAACAGTATTACTAACGCTAGCATCACGCTGATATCACAAAAATAAGTAAATGTTTTATTAGGCTTTTTCATTTGTTAAAGAAAATTTTGTAGTTTGAAGGAAAAATTGGACTTCAAAATTGCAAGAATGTCTTTAGTGACATACGAAGTTCATGATGAAGTCATTTGTAGTGAAACCTTCAAATTTAAAGAAATAATGAACTATTTGGTGAGAAATACGAATTAAGTAAATCTTTATGCTTAATTTGTGTATAATTTTTTCCGTTTTTTAGTTAATTTTATTACTAGAGTAAAGGAACCTTTCTCCAAACATACAAATAATTACGAACCGATATGAACTTTTGCGCGGTAATTAGAGAGCCAGAATTTAAATATGGGGATCGCTTTATATGGGGGCTATACACAATTATGAACCGATATGGACCAATTTTTGTGTGGTTGGGGATCGGTTTATCTGAGGGCTATATATAACTATAGACCGATAATGATCAAGTTTGCCATGGTTGTTAGACGCCACATACTAAATCAATGTACAAATTTCCACCAAATCGGATGAAGTTTGCTCCTCCAAGAGAGGTCAAATCTGAGGACCGGTTTATGTGGGGGCTATATATAATTATAGATCGATATAGACCAATTTTTGCATGGTTGTTAGAGACCATATACTAACACTACGTATCAAATTTCAATAGGATCGGATAGAGTTTGCTCCTCCTGGAGGCTCTGGAGGTCAAATCTGGTGATCGGTTTATATGGGGGCTATATATAATTAAGGACCGATATGAACTAATTTTTGCATGTTTGTTAGAGATCATATACTAACATCACGTACCAAATTTTAACCGGTTTTAATTGGGGACTATACGTAAAAGTGGTCCGATATACTCCATTTGCAATACCATCCGACCTACATCAATAACAACTACTTATGCCAAGTTTCAAGTCGATAGCTTGATCGGAAGTTACCGTGATTTCAATAGACTGGCATGCTTATATCGGCTCAGAATTTCACCACGACCCAGAATATATATATATATATATACTTTATGGGGTCTTAGAGCATTATTTCGATGTATTACAAACGGAATGAAAAGTTAATATACCCCCATCCTATGGTGGAGGGTACAAAAACGCTTTCGTATTTCCAACACAAGAAATCTGTGACCTCACGACAATATTTTTCTAACGTGGTCACGGTTGCCACAGTTGGTAGAAATGGTAGATTTTTTGTTGTTTGGCAGATTGGTAGAATTCTTGAAGTTTTGGTAGATTTTACAAAGTCCAATAAATAGGTTCTTCAATTTTCTATAGAAATAAAATTTGAAAAAAATTTACTATAAAATTAAAAATTTTCTATAAAATTAAATTTTGTGAAAATTTTCAATAGAAATAAAAAAATTTACAAAAATTTTCTATAGAAGTAAAAATTTTGACAAAATTTTCAGTAGAAATAAAAAAATTTACAAAATTTTCTATAGAAGTTAAATGTTTACAAATTTTTTTAGAAAAAAAAATGTTTTTTTGTTTGATTTCAGCTTAAAACCATGCATTAACTAAACTACAAGTGTAGCTTAACCAACAGAGGAAAGGAATGTTTGTCAAATTTATTTGGGCAAAGTCCTATAGACTGCACGATGGTTGGATGGACGCACGTTTCAGAATTACCACATTCCTCATCAGCATCATCTACTTGCAGCAAAACTATGAACCAATTATCAGAATAAATCCAGGTAGTTCACTAAACCCAAAAGTAAACCACAGTCTTGAAGTAAACAACAAATTTTTCAAAATTGGTATCAGAAGACCCTCATTAGAAAAGATCGCATAATTAAATTTGCAATAAATAATAAGAAATAAACTATTGGTTAGTCACTTCTTTAAAGACTAGTTGTAGTATAAGTTAACTGTAAATATGTATTTGCTTAAATAAATAAAAAAACAAAAAATTTGTGATGAGCTTATATGGATATCCTAACCACTTTACATAAGCTCTCATGTAAAAACAATCCGGATCAGGGTTGGCCTGTCGCAAACTGCGACTTTTGCGATATACGTATGCGACAGTATAATACCTAATTTTTAATGAAAGAACCTAATTTTGAATTAAATAAATTGTAAATATTTTTCAATTTAATTAGGCTCCCCGATAAAAGGAATTCAAATCGGATGAATTTTGCTCCTCCAAGATCGTATCGGATGAATTTTGCTCCTCCAAGAGGCTCCGGAAGTCAAATATGGAGAACGATTTATATGGGGGCTATATGTAATTATGGACCGATATGGACCAATTTTTGCATGGTTGTTAGAGACCATATACTAACACCATGTACCAAATTTCAGCCGGATCGGGTGAATTTTGCTCTTCCAAGGGGCTCCGCGGGTCAAATCTGGGGATCGGTTTATATGGGGGCTATATATAATTATAGACTGATATGGACCAATTTTTGCATGGTTGTTAGAGACCATATACCAACACCATGTACCAAATTTCAGCAGGATCGGATGAAATTTGCTCCTCTTTGAGGCTCCGCAAGCCAAATCTGGGGATCGGTTTATATGAAGTCTATATATAATTATGGACCGATGTGGACCAATTTTTGCATGGTTGTTAGAGACCATATACCAACACCATGTATCAAATTTCAGCCGGATCGGATGAAATATGCTTCTCTTAAAGGCTCCGCAAGCCAAATCTGGGGGTCCGTTTATATGGGGGCTATACGTAAAAGTGGACCGATATGGCCCATTTGCAATACCATTCGACCTACATCAATAACAACTATGTTACTTGTGCGAAGTTTCAAGTCGATAGCTTGTTTCGTTCGGAAGTTAGCGTGATTTCAACAAACGGACGGACTCAGAATCGACACAGAATTTCACCACGATCCAGTATATATTATGGGGTCTTAGAGCAATATTTCGATGTGTTACAAACGGAATGACAAAGTTAATATACCCCTCATCCTATGGTGGAGGGTATAAAAAGCTTGATACAGACCATCTCTGATCCGGATATGACTTTGAAAAAACCCATATCCTAAGGCATAATCGAAATATAGGAAATGAAATTGTCCTTGTTTCTATTCAATTTTTCAATTGATTTAGTAGATATGTTAACCATTGACAGCCTATGTAAAACAAAGGTCAGTTTTTTTGGCGCAAAAAAATATATAAAATAAAGTGAAGTCTCCCAAAATAACTATAAAATACTTTTATGACCCTGACATTGAACACATTTTTGTAGCCATAATATACAATTTTATTGCTAAAGGTCAATTAACTACTAAAGAGAAGTACTCGTACTAGATTAGCCAGCAGGCATATTGCCATCACGAAAAATTACTTGAAATTGTAAACATCTGTCTGGCCGTATGTCCATCACTGTATATACACTTCAGTTCATTGGATAATGCCCAGATCAAGTTGTCCAACACTAGAATGATTGGACTAAGTATCATCCATTCAATTCATTCACACTTCGTGAAATTATAGCCATGAAAAAACCCATATCCTAAGGCATAATCGAAATATAGGAAATGAAATTGTCCTTGTTTCTATTCAATTTTTCAATTGATTTAGTAGATATGTTAACCATTGACAGCCTATGTAAAACAAAGGTCAGTTTTTTTGGCGCAAAAAAATATATAAAATAAAGTGAAGTCTCCCAAAATAACTATAAAATACTTTTATGACCCTGACATTGAACACATTTTTGTAGCCATAATATACAATTTTATTGCTAAAGGTCAATTAACTACTAAAGAGAAGTACTCGTACTAGATTAGCCAGCAGGCATATTGCCATCACGAAAAATTACTTGAAATTGTAAACATCTGTCTGGCCGTATGTCCATCACTGTATATACACTTCAGTTCATTGGATAATGCCCAGATCAAGTTGTCCAACACTAGAATGATTGGACTAAGTATCATCCATTCAATTCATTCACACTTCGTGAAATTATAGCCATTTATAGACCTCTTTATAATGTTCGTGATGTGGTTATGGCCAATATGTTTTTTTTCTGTAATAAATTTAGTACTCCATATACATTTCTGGTACAAATTTGTATTGTATAAAGTAATGAGGAACTACAAGACGACCAGACCAGATTTTAAAGAAAACCCAAAAGCTCCAATATTTTATACATAATTAATGAAGATAATGCACAGTGGTTATACAGCACTAATCCAAAGAAGCGTTGTAGTATATAAAAGAAAACTAAATTCCTTATTATACAATAAATTAATAAAATTATCAAATTTTGTTTAGAGAAAAATTTTCCGCGAAGTGATTGAGCAATTTGATTTTGTTAAAAAAACATCCTTCTTATCTATATTCCTACCACTGTTACCAATTAGTTCCATTATTGGCTTTTATAAATATAAAACACTTAATGTTCCATGCAAAATGTTTGCACCGCTTGAGTAGATTCGTTTAATGCCTAATGTTACTCCTTTTGCTGCTGCTGCTGCCACAATAACTTCAGATAATGTAAATTTGTTTGTTATGAACAATAATTATCCTAATTGAAGCATAACAATGTTGTTGAACCAAACAAATAACATTTGCTGTTTTGTTTACGTGACGCTTGTTATACATGTTGTTCATGTTTATGTTGTTGGAGGAATAAAATGAATGTTTAGTTTTTTTTTAATTTGATGTGCATTTCAATGATGATGTCCAATATAGTTTTCCATGGTTGTTTTAAATGAATTTATTTTACTGCAAATCACTATGTGGTGAGTGTATATTATTTATTTGACAAAATATCACAGAATTTTTTAATTTACATCCAAAACATTGAATTCGGATAACACCTAAAGAAGTGATGCAAATTCAGTGCAACGGCTGTTGAACTGGAGGACTTCCGTCCTATGACAAGCCCATGTTAAATTCATCGCTTCTGCGTCAATTTTGCACCACTTCCGGATCCAAAAAGAATATTTTCATTACTTTTTGGCGACGCTTTTTTGCTGGGATTTAAAAGAGATGTTGAATCTAAGGATTAAAAATAAAAACAGGTGCAAATTTAGAGAAAATTTGTGATTTTTTGAAAATATTTGAGTTCAAACCTTTCCGACAAGCGTTAGAATCCATTAAAAATTATAAAAACTTATAAAAAATTATTTATTTGACAAAATATCACAGAATTTTTTAATTTACATCCAAAACATTGAATTCGGATAACACCTAAAGAAGTGATGCAAATTCAGTGCAACGGCTGTTGAAATGGAGGATTTCCGTCCTATGACAAGCCCATGTTAAATTCATCGCTTCTGCGTCAATTTTGCACCACTTTCGGATCCAAAAAGAACATTTTCATTACTTTTTGGCGACACTTTTTTTGCTGGGATTTAAAAGAGATATTGAATCTAAGGATTAAAAATAAAAACAGGTTCAAATTTAGAGAAAATTAAAAAAAAAAGTTGTTTTCTTGCAGTAAGTTCGACCGGCCGAATCTTAAATACTCACCATCATGAATCAAGTATAATAGTTTCCATGGAAAACTCTTCGTCGTAGCTGGTTACTTGATAATATATATAATTTCAGGGGGTTTGATGACAAATATACTCCCAACCAAGTTCAACTAGTACGCTTCCCGAAAATAAATTTAAAGATTCTACCTATGAAGACTAACTAGGTCAGATTCTGGATTTATAAGAACCAATGTTGTTTGAGTTTTAGAAAAATCATAAACATATCGTGTAAATGATGAAATAACGCCTTAATCTAAAATCTTAAATCTGTAGATTTTTTCCGCCATTATTTAAACGATTACGAGGAGTAAAATCTAAAACTTTTACTTTCAGTTTCAAGCAATTTTCATGATCAGTGCGCCTGCTTTACCCTGATAGAAGAGTTTTCTTTTCTGAGGATCGAAATTTTAGACCAGCAAAGTTTTCTTTTGACACAAATTTTAGAGGCAATCGTTGAATCGCTTATCAAAAATTCGGATTAATTTCCGAGCAAAAAAAGCGTCACCAAAAAAGTAATGAAAATGTTCTTTTTGGATCCGGAAGTGGTGCAAAATTGACACAGAAGCGATGAATTTAACATGGGCTTGTCATAGGACGGAAGTCCTCCATTTCAACAGCCGTTGCACTGAATTTGCATCACTTCTTTAGGTGCGATCCGAATTCAATGTTTTGGATCTAAATTAAAAAAGTCTGTAATATTTTGTCAAATAAATAATTTTTATAATTTTTTATAATTTGTAATGGATTCTATCGCTTGTCGGAAACGTTTGACCTCAAATATTTTCAAAAATTCACCATTTTTTCAGATTGGATTTAGCACTTTTTTGGACAAAATTTAAATGATTTGTACCATTTTTGAATTCTTACTCTGTTTTTAACCTATTTGAAACAAAAAAAGTTAAAATTACCCATTAAAACTGTGAAAAAACCAAGTTATACACAATTGAATTAAAAGAACATCCTGGGTAGTTAAAATAAAGAACATCATTGGGAGTGCATCTTCTGGAAGTGCTTTTAAAGTTGTGCCTTTGGAAGAACTTCCAATTTTTTTTTGCTGGGTTGCTCTTAACAAAAATACTTTATACGAAAAGGGAATTTCGTTTGTTTAAAATTTCATTCCGGAGAAAATATTTTTTCTTTGGGTGTACACTTAAGAAGTGAAGTCGGTCTATATTGGTAGCTTACCAAATGGACCGGTAAAAATAAATGCGATACAGATTTTTAAGGCTCTAAAATACCAGTATATTTGCATTTTCGGACAAATCGGATAAAAAAAAACGGTTTCTAGTAGCCCAAGGAGTTAAATCGAGATATCGGTCTATGTGGGGGCTATACCAAAATATGGGTTGACACACAAAATATTCGACTGACCTATTTGTGTTCATCCGGATTATAGAGGTCCTACAAATAAATTCGGTAAGTCTATATGGGGGCTATACCAAAACATGGACCGATACGGACCATTTTCGACACACCTCCTTATGGTCCAAAGATACCTCTAGATTTATAATTTCAGGCAAATTGGATAAAAACTACGAATTCTAGAAGCCCAAGAAGTAAAGTCGGGAGATCGGTCTACATGGGGGCTATACAAAAACATAGACCGACAACTGCAGGAAGCCGGGAAATCAAATCTGGGGATCCGTTTATATGAGGTATATATATAGTTATGGACTGGATTCAACTGGATCGTATGAGCCATATAAATTTACGGACCGATAGGGACCAATTTTTGCATGGTTACAAGACCGAATCTTATGAAATTTGTTCCTCCAAGAGAATCCTCATGCCAAATCTGGGGGTCGATTTATATCGGGGCTATACCTAAAATTGTTCCGATATTGTCCATTTGCAATACCATCCGACCTACATGGTCGGTGGATGGTATAAAAAAGTCGGTGGAGGGTATAAAAAATGTTCTTTGTGGATCCGGTAGTGGTGCGAAATTGGCGCAAAAGCAATGAACTTATCTTTGGCTCGGAATCAATACCAAAATCTTTATTTTTTTATTTCTTTCTGCTTTCACCATGATAGTGGTCTATAAACGTGAGGCAATATATGATCGAATTTAAAGATTGAAAAATTTTATTAGATTTATTAAAATCAAGATGTCCTCGGTTCAATGGAATTTTCTTTATGCATTGTTACCCATTTTCTGTCGAATCTAAAGGCAAGCGATCATCAAGTAAATATACCTTTCAATATCAAGACAAATCATTGAATTTGTATTTTAAAGATATGCTATTTTTGGCCCTGTGACAATATTTTTTCAGTGTACTTGTGCAATATTCAGTTCCCAACTATAATATTATCGTCAGGAGTATTTCTCATTTCAAGTGAAAAACAACTATAAATTCAATCCCAAAAGCATATTGTTACATTTTCTTCGGATCAACCCAATAATTACTATCACATAACATTTTTCTTTGCGTTTTAATGAAAAGTTTTATAACAAATGTTGGAAATATGCCAATATCAATATAGCAAAAACCTTAAAATTGGCATGCAAAATGGTAAAGTGGGCAAAAGTTGATTGCGAAAGACTCCCAACGGGGAATCATACACATAGATGTTCTTCTACTATGAAAAATTAAATTAAATTTTTAATTCTTAAAGTTTATCGATTTTTAAAATATATAATTTTTGAATTGTTCAATTAAAAAATAGTAAATTAAATTATGTTCGATTCAATTGAATATTTTTCTCGGAAAGATAACACCTTAATATTTTCAATTATAAAGGTCATTGAAGTTAAAACATGATCTTTTCAAAAAAAAAAAAAAAAAAATCAGTAAAGAAAATGATTAAAAATCATTGCTAATTAAAATATTAATTGTTGAACAATTAACATTTTATATAAATTTGAAATTATTTCCAATTAAAAATATTAATTAAAAATTTTATTCGGAAATAATTGTTTTCTATATACATACTATTCATTAATCTGATGAAAAGTGGAAGTGGTAGAAAAAAATAGCCGATGTGTTTGAAATGAAGGAATAAGAATACTTGGTTCCATGCCATTTAATATTTCAATTTCGGTCATATCATTTTAACTTAAATCCAAGTAAATAATTTACTTTAATTATAATTGAAAAATACATAAGAATGTCTGAAATAATTACATGAAATCTTAAAAAGTTGCAAATAATTGTTTCATCTAAAGGTGGAAGAATTATAAATAAAAAATTGATATACTATAAAAAAAATAATTGAAATTTGCTGAAATTAAACTCTCGATTAAGTATATTTATACCCTGCGCCACACTGTGGAACAGGGTTTTAAAAGTTAGTGCATATGTTTGCAACACCCAGAAGGAGACGAGATAGACACATGGTGTCCTTGGTAAAAATGCTCAGGGTGGGTTCCTGAGTCGATATAGTCATGTCCGTCTGTCCGTGAACACATTTTTGTAATCAAAGTCTAGGTCGCAGTTTTAGTCCAATCGACTTTAAATTTGGCACAAGTATGTGTTTTGGCTCAGAATAGATCCCTATTGATTTTGGAAGAAATCGGTTCAGATTTAGATATAGCTCCCATATATATTTCGCCCGATATGGACTTATATGGCCCCAGAAGCCAGAGTTTTACCCTAATTTGCTTAAAATTTTGCACAAGAAGAACAATTAGTACTATAGTCAAGTGTGCCAAATTTTATTGAAATCGGTTCAGATTTAGATATAGCTCCCATATATATCTTTCGACCGATATGGACTAATACGGTCCCAGAAGCCGGAGTTTTACCCTAATTTGGTTGAAATATTGCACTAGGAGTACAATTAGTAGAGTAGTCAAATGTGCCAAATTTTATTGAAATCGGTTCAGATTTAGATATAGCTCCCATATATATCGTTCACCCGATTTAAACTCATATGACCACAGTGGCCAATTTTTAACTCCGATTTAATTGAAATTTTGCACAGAGAGTAGAATTAGCATTTTAGCTATGCGTGTCAAATTTGGTTGAAATCGGTTCAGATTTAGATATAGCTCCCATATATATGTTTTTCTGATTTCGACAAAAATGGTCAAAATACCAACATTTTCCTTGTAAAATCGCCACTGCTTACCCGAAAAGTTGTAAAAATGACTCTATTTTCCTAAACTTCTAATACATATATATCGAGCGATAAATCATAAATAAACTTTTGCGAAGTTTACTTAAAATTGCTTCAGATTTAAATGTTTCCCATATTTATACCCACCATCATAGAATGGTGACGGGGGTATAATAAGTTTGTCATTCCGTTTGTAACACATCGAAATATCGATTTCCGACTATATAAAGTCTGCAGGCAGGTCAAGTTCGAAGATGGGCTATATCGGTCCAGGTTTTGATATAGTCCCCATATAAACCGACCTCCCGATTTGGGTCGTGAGCTTATAGAAATCGTAGTTTTTATCCAATTTGCCTGAAATTTGAAATCTAGAGGTATTTTATGACCATAAAGAGGTGTGCCAAAAATGGTGAGTATCGGTCCATGTTTTGGTATAGCCCCCATATAGACCGATCTCCCGATTTTACTTCTTGGGCTTATAGAAACCGCAGTTTTTATTCAATTTACCTGAAATTGGAAATCTAGAGGTATTGTGGGACCACAAATACGTGTGCCAATAATTGTGAGTATCGGTCAATGTTTTGGTATGGTCCCCATTTGAACCGATCTCCCGATTTGGGGTCTTGGGCTTATAGAAACCGTAGTTTTTATCCAATTTGTCAGAAATTGGAAATCTAGAGGCATTTTAGGACCATAAAGAGGTGTGCCGAAAATGGTGAGTATCGCTCAATATTTTGGTATAGCCCCCATATACACCGATTTAGTATAGCCTCCCGATTTAACTCCTTGGGTTTCTAGAAACCGTAGTTTTTATCTGATTTGCCTGAAATTGTAAATATTCTGGTATTTTAGGCTCACAAAAACGTGTATCGGATTAAGTTTTTATCGGTCCATTTGGTAATGCCTCCATATAGACCGACTTCACTTCTTGAGGGTGTAGAAGGCGCACTGATCATGAAAATTGCTTGAAACTCAATGTAAAATTTCCAGATTTTACTTCTCGGGTGAAAATCTACAGATTTAAGATTTCAAATCAAGACGTTATTTTATAATTTTCTTGCACACTTACAAGAGATGTTAATGATTCCCCTAAAACTCAAACAAAAATGGTTCTTATAAATCCAGAATCTGATATAGTCCTCATAGGTGAAATCTTTAAATTTATCTTCGGGAAGTGTCCTCAAGCCCTCCTGAAATTTCAAAGGAAACCCTAATATTTGGTTCATGGTGGTTGGTATTTAAGATTCGTCCCGGCCGAACTTAGTGCTGTATATACTTGTTTTTTACTAACATTGTGTTCCACCCTAGTGCGTTGGCCGACTTAAATTTTGAGTCTATAGATTTTGTAGAAGTCTATCAAATTCTGTCCAGATCGAGTGATATTTAAATGTATGTATTTGGGACAAAACTTTATATATAGCCCCCAACATATTTGACGGATGTGATATGGTATCGAAAATTTAGATCTACAAAGTGGTGCAGGGTATAATATAGTCGGCCCCGCCTGACTTTAGACTTTCCTTACTTGTTTTATTATTAAGTCTTGAATTTGATTTCTAATTATTTTTTTGTGATTGAAGCAATTTCAATTAAACATCTATTGAATTAATAAATTTCGCGATTCTATGCCTTCCAAGTGATTCCCAAAAATTCAGTAATTTCCAGTATTATGTTATAACATATCTAATACAATTAATGAAATATTGATGGCAAAATTTTGTAATATCGACATTTTGATCATATCAAAGGAATCAATAGCTTTTGCTGATTATAATACATTTTGCCATATTTTGTGAAACACTTACCACGAGCCACAAAAAAAAACTGGAAAGAAAATCAATTTGATGTCATCAATGATGCAATGACCTTCATTAAAATGACAATGAAATCTCCATTGGAAACCATTGATAAATCTATGATAACATCGCACAAAAGTAGCCGGGAGATTTAAGGCATTATTCAATCACAAGCAGAAATGGTTTGCTTTTGTTTTAGACTGCTCCAGTCCTCTTCCCAGGGATGAATCGTTGTGACAACCAAGATGTTTAACATCTGTGTTTCGTTGCTATTGAGAAAAATTGTGGGGGAGATAAGTTTATAAGAGACAATGTGAATCAAGCAAGATATATGTATAGAAACCACATTGAGTCAGAAGATGGCGACTAGCCCATCGAACAATTGTTTTTACTCCCGAAACCATCCAAATAATTTTGCTTTGCATGGATATTTGCTTATCTGATATATTAGTCCTGAACTTGAAATTATATATTAATTAGCTCAAAATCATCTCAGATATAGCCTTTTTGCTTTTCATTTAATCAATTTGTTGTTCCGAAGATCGCAATATTTATTAAAATTTTAAGAAATTTCTTTAATTTTTCTGCTTATTTTTAGAACTCTATTTGTTATAACGATTTATAGAATAATACACAAACATGTCGTGTTTAAATAAATTCAAACGCAAATGCTTTTGGTGGAATCTAAACAATATTGTTAGCTGTGAATAAAAAACATTTTCCCGCTGTTTAGTAGTAGTTTTTTTTTAGACAATCAACATGGTTTTTGGCAATGCTACCGGTGTCGATATAACGATTTATGATGTGGTACACCAACATTTTTATACCCTCCACCATAGGATGGCGAGTATATTAGCTTTGTCATTCCGTTTGTAACACATCGAAGTATTGCTCTAAGACCCCATAAAGTATATATATTCTGGGTCGTACACGCAAAGAAAAAAAAAAACGTTTGGAAAACATGTACGGAAAACGTTTTTCTTTTGTTAGAGTTTTTTGAATTGCTTCGAAAAGTATACACTTTTATCACCAAAAAAATTCGTTTGTTACAAAATGTTTATTTTTTTTTAATAAAAAAAGTTATTTTTGAACCAACAACACAGTCCATTTCGTTTATATCACACACTGTTCTTTTCTGACTTTAGGTTTTTAATAAGACACATTTTACAGTTCATAGTAAAAATTTTATATAGTAGAATGTAATGTTGAACATTTTTTCGGAATCTTCCGACCATATCTGGAATATATGTAAAAAAAACTTTGGTCAAAGCAGGGATCGAACCCACGATGCAAGTCGGACGTAGCAACCACTGCTCCACGGTGCCCAACTAAATGTATTTTTCTGTTAAATAAACTTTGTTTAATCGGCTCGTGGGCGCCGCAAGCTATGCTATATAAATATAACTTATATGGGTAATTGTCTATTGATGACAATAACGGCTACATAGCTCAGTGGATAGTGTGTTGGCTTACAAGTTGCATGGTCCGCGGTTCGATTCTCCGTCCAGGCGAAAGGTAAAAAAAAAATTAAAATTTATAAAATCGTATAATTTCTTCTACATTTTTTGTATTACAAAAATGTGCTAAGAACTAAAAAACTTCGTGGAAGTGAGAAAGATGTGAGGGAAAATGCAATTAGCCAGAAAAAACTTTTTTGAGTTAGTCTTTATGAAATTGTTTTTACATCCTGGAAAAGAATAAACGTTTATCACAAAAAGTATATACTTTTCTTCCAAATGCACTTCCTTTCAACGAAAAGCAAATGAGAAACGAACTTTGTTTGTCTCAAAATTTCGTTTGGGAGGAAAGAATTATTTTTTTGCGTGTAGTGAAATTCTGAGTCGACCTGAAAATGTCCGTCCGTCCGTCTGTTGAAATCACGTTAACTTCCAAACAAACAAGCTATCGACTTGAAACTTGGCACAAGTAGTTGTTATTGATGTGGGTCGGATGGTATTGCAAATGGACCATATCGGTCCACTTTTACGTATAGCCCCCATATAAACGGACCCCCAAATTTGGCTTGCGGGTCCTCTAAGAGAAGCAAATTTCATCCGAAGCCTCTTGGAAGACCAAAATTCATCTGATTCAGTTGATATTTGGTACGTGGAGTTAATATATGGCCTCAAACACCCATGCCAAAATTGGTCGAAATCGGTCAATAAATATATATAGGCCCCATATAAACCGATCCCCAGATTTGACCTCCGGAGCCCCTTGGAAGAGCAAAATTCATCCGATTCGGTTGAAATTTGGTACCTGATGTTAGTATATGATATCCAACAACCATGCAGAAATTGGTTCATATCAGTCCATAATTATATATAGCCCCCATATAAACCGATCCCCAGATTTGACCTCCGGTGCCTTTTGGAGAAGCAAAATTCATCCGATCTGGTTGAAATTTGGTACGTGGTGGTAGTATATGATATTTAACAACCATGCCAAAAGTGGTCCATACACTCAAAAAAAAGTGAACTCTCTAATTCACTAAAGCCGATTTAACTTTATTTTAGTTCATGGAATTATTATGTTTGGAGAAAGTTTCCTTTACTCTAATAATTTTTTGTGTACGTTAGTTAAATTATCTAAAACCGAGGAAAAAAATATACTCAAATGAAGCATAAAGATTAACTAAATTCGTGTCTTCCAGAAAATAGTTCAGAATTTCTTTAAATTTGTAAATTTTACCAAAAATGAGTCCATCATGAACTTCGTATGTCACTAAAGACATTCTTGCAACTTTGAACTCCAAGTTTTTCCTTCAAACTACAAAATTTTCTTTAACAAGTGAAAAAATTTAGTTATGTTTAATAAATTTTCTTGAATTTGTCGAAAAATATTTACTTATTTTTATGACATCGGCGTGATGCCAACGTTTGCAATACTATTTAGTTAAAATTTTCTACAAATATTGAAAATTTTCTAAAATTAACCGAAAGTTTTCTTCCTGGTGGGTTCACTGTTTTTTCAGTATATCAGTCCATAATCATATATAGCCCCCATATAAACCAATCCCGAGATTTGGTTTTGGAGCCACTTGGAGGAGCAAATTTCATCCGAGTCAGTTGAAATTTGGTACATCGTGCTAGTATATCTAGGTGCTAGGTCCATATCGGTCTATAGTTATATATAGCTCTCAGATAAATCGATCCCCAATCACACAAAAATTGGCCCATATCAAGTTCATAATTGTATATAGTCCCCATATAAGCGACCCCCAAATTTCAATTCTGGCTCTCTACGTATCGTGCAAAAATCCATATCGATTCGTAATTATTTGTAGACTTACCTATACATAACTTTTTTGTCTAATATATACCACGTATGTACTAACTCACAATTTAGAAAACGATGTTAAGAAGTTTTAAGATACCACAACCCAAGTAATTCGATTGTGGATGGCAGTCCTTCGTAAAAGTTTCTACACAATCCATGGTAGAGGGTACAAAAGATTCGGCCTGGCCGTATATACTTTTTTTAAACTCAAACGCAAATAATTTAGGTTCTGTATATTATGAGCTGAAAATAAGACGAATTTCATGTAACTTACAAATAAACCGGAAATTTTATATTTATATATTTTATTTAAAAAAAATTATCTATTTTTTTATTATTTTGTTTTCAAATAAATATTTTGTTTGTAAATAAAAGAGTTTTTAATCTTTCGCCTGACTCGACGAGAGATTAGAGGCGTGATTCATTCTTTGGCAGTATTCCAGTATGTAATCTTTGCTCAATATCAAGTTTAAAATCTTTTGAGTAGATTCCAGAATCTATTTGTCCATCCAGTTTGGATGGACAACTGGGTTTACTTATTTCTCTCTTAGTTTATATGTGCAATTTTCAAAGTCAATATTGTGATGACAAACTTCAATGACATTATCTTTGCAAGTAATGAAAGTAGTATTTTTTTCTTCGTCTTTTTTCCTTTTGTCTATCTTCGCTTAAGATACATAAAACAATGGGGGTCTCCTTATAGGCTTCATCTACAAGGTTATCAGCATTGTAAAATTAAATTTAGCTTAGACGACACAAACCTTGATCTGAGAAGCAGTAGAAATTCCCCATTCCAACATCACACACGCACAGAAAAACCATGTTTGGACATGGTTGCCGCATCCATTTAATGCTTATCTAGAGCATGTAATTGTCTTTGTAAAAATAGTTTTCGAGCGGAGAAAAATGTATGGTGGCAATAAGCATTTGAATGGTTCTCAAATACCGCAAACATGTTTTATCATTTAAATAATAGAATTTGAAACCATTAAATGGTCGGGAAAATCATGTTCCAGACCATTCCATTTTTTTACTTTTTTACAGGGAAAAAAGTATTTTTATAGGTTGAGTATAGACATGTCTAGAACCATTACATGGCCATAAAGACCATTTACATTTTTTTCGTGAACATTTAATTTTTTAACTTTTTTGCAGCGAAAAGAATTTTATAAAAACATTGACCAGGTACACACGATTTTCATTTTGCGCGTCAGTCGTGTATTGATTGTTTCTTGGAATGGACGAAGAATACGGATTTTTTGTGTTTTGTGTTAATTTATTTAAGTGGCACGTGGTTTTATGTGACCACAAAAAAAGGAAAGTGTAATTGAAAAAATGTACCTGTTTTTTTGTACTGCATTTTGCTATATGGTATCATTTATTTTTATTTGCAGTTATATGATGTCTGCGTTTGTACATTTGATGAGCACGATGTAAATATGGAATAATTACTTATTGTTGAGATTGAAATAAAATAGAGTGTGTAAAAATATATGATGTTTGCTTGAACGGCATTATAAATACAAATAAACAATGAATTAGTTTATAAATAAATAAAAACCAATAAATAAAATTAATTTTGTGTGTTTCTTTTCTCAAGTGGCGTCCTTTTTTCGACGATGAAAAAAGTTTTTTCATAAAGATCAAAACATTTTAGGTTGTGACCATGTTCTTTTAACTAGGAGAAAAACATTTTTAATGAATACCATAACATTTTAAATTGTGACCATTGTCTTTTCATTCAAACAAAATTCTTTTTATCAATATAATAACATTTTAGATGAGGACAATTATATTTTTCTTAGAACCATGTTCACTGAGCCAACATGGTTGCAGGTTAAAATGTTACATGGTCGCCGCAAAAATAGCTCCTATCATATTATTTTGCTCTTCGAATATGATTGTGACAATCATGTTTCTTCTCTGCGTGCAGTTATAATTGTAATTTAATATTATTACTACAAAAGAAGAGAATACTTGATGCAAGACAAAAGTGCCAGAAACCAGAAACGAATTGACTACTAAGGTTATGGATGACATAATAGATCTACACTCACAAAATTGGCTTACTTGGTAATCATTTGCAGCCAAAGATGTGGTTTCTTTACATTAAATATAGTTTAAGGAAAACAAAATCATTTCAATTTAAGTTTTTGCATATTTAGATCTAGGATACAAATCTCATTTAGCACAAATAGGTAAGCTTCTGGTAGAATAGGTTAGAGATAGTGGCAGCCCGATATTTCCGGCTCACCTAGACTGTTCATACATAACTGAACTCATTAAATCCAAGCGTAAACTTCACAAAAATGACCAATATCGCGTTACCCAATAGACAAGCGGACTTTTAACCATGCGTCGAAGAACTTAAGTAGAAAAATAAAAAAAAAAAAATATATATATAATGAAGATCGGTTTCATAAAGGATAAGAATACAAAAAGTAATGTTGAGAAAGTTCAATGTTTTGCGGTTCCAAAGTAACAGTTCAATGCCAATAGAAAGATATACTTTTATGGATGGGATGCTATAAGAAAATTTGAAAACATAAAAACGCCTGGATTTGATCTCATAAGCGAAGAAGTCCTAACAAATTTGTCTTAGAAAGGTGTAGCAAAATTAACTTCCATAATGAATGCTGTCTGGAAGAAAAACTACTTTCCACCTTTCTGGAAAGTTACCGAAATCATTATGATACAGAAACCTCATGAAGTACAGTCATATAAACCAATCTCGTTACTACCTGTGCTCAGTAAACTGTTCGAAAGACTGTTTTGTAACCGATTGGAAACTGTCGTAACTTCAAGGAACATTATTCCTGACCATCAGATTGAGTTAATAAAACAACATTCAAGGATAGAACAAGTCTATAGGGTAACAAGTTATATAGAAAAATCTTTTGAATACAAAAAAGTCTGTTCTGCGATGTTCCTAGACGTTTCCCAAGCACATGATAGAGTAAAACATGCTGACCTTAGCCGAAAACTTTAAACATTGCTACCACACCATTCTTGTAATCTCCTTCAATCGTAGTTGGAAGATATATACTTTAGATTTCGTTACGAAAATTCATATAGTAAACTACGGCAAATTACATCAGGCTTTCCACAGGGAAGCATTCTGGGAACCATTTTATATCTACTGTACACTCCGACCGTTGAAAAGTGTTTCATAGGAACATTTGCGGATGTTACAGTAATAATGGCGACAGGGTCAGATACGCTGACTTACATAAGTGGACTATAGATTGGGACTTGAAATGAAACAGCAATAAGTCAATCCATATTGACTTTGCTTTACATCACATAACCTACAATCCTCTATTCGTAAACGAAAATCAGATGTCACACTCACGATCAGCGCAAAATATCTTGCAATTACTTTGGACTCAAAGCTTAAGTGGCATGATCATATCGAGAGAAAAAGGGAAGAATTGATGGCAAAGTATAGAGTCGCAATTCAAAACTTTCGCTTGACAATAAAATCATAAACCCTAAATATAGAAAACACAACTTTTTCAAAATAAAGTTCTATGAAATGTAGTAAACTCATCTGATTTACATCGGGATCTTCAAGTAATTTCGAAACGGTGGAGCTTTCACAAATTACCAACATGAGAAGAAGACTGCACAGAGTTAAGACTCATGAGTTTATTACTAATTTTGCAACTACTTAAAATCTTATCCACAAACATTGTTTTTAAGAATAATTCAATACTAATATAGTATTATAAGGTTTTCTGTCTAAACTACTACTTAGTCACTTCTACACAAAGAGACTAGTTGTAGTATTATATTAGCATAGTATGTATTGTAAAAATTGCTTCAATAAAGAAAGAACTTAGACTGTTAAGTCAATTGTGATACCACAGTGGTGAAGTTCAATGACAAGGGACCTACCTCATTTTTCTAGCCGAGTCCGAACGGGGTTCCATATTGCGATGAAACAACTTGGAGAAGCTTTGAAACAATCAGAAATGTCATTAGCATTACTAAGAGGGGATAATCCAGAGCTGATCAATTTTTTGGTGTTTGGTCGAAACTTAATATAGTTTGAAGTATATTTTATAAATTTTCTTATGAAGTCAATATTTTTGCGCGTGTAAAATAGAATGGATTAAACGGCCAACCGACTAAGTGATGATGTTGATGGTGTTTGCTTCTTTAATATTTTTTGCCTCTTCATGGATTTTGAAATCTGACAATATGTTTGGCTTTAGGCCAGATTGTCAAGATTGTTGTCGTCGCTGTGTCTTCATCGTTGGTCATATTGAATTTCCAATTTATTTTGCCTCTTTCTTGATTTAGTTTTCTATTTCTTATTGTCCATTATTATGCAAAATAATCTATGCTTTGTTATTGTTTATTTGCATGCGCAGATGCATTCGCATAATTTAATTTAATTACTTATTTTTACATTAAGTCCTTAATATCTATGGGAGACATTTGAAGAAACTCTACAATAGTTCCACTTTAAGTGAAGAACTGGAAGTTAATATGAAGTTATAAAGCGTAGTAGAAATGAAATGTCCATAAAATCCAATATGGTATAACAATATTTTTATATGAGAGAGGTAGAGGAGAGAGAGGCTAGCTAGTTTAGCTGATACGAAGAGTTATCATATTCTCAATGATATAATAGGTTAGGTAAAGCGGCAGTCCGATATTTTACGTTCACGTAGAATTGGGATATCACAGGCGGTAAACAAAGGTATATATTAACGGTATTACAGCAACTTGATATTTGTTTTCTATAAATTTATTTACATTGTTTACAAGCCGCTTAAAACAAGTTAGTCGTAATGGAGTTCAAGTGTAATATTGTTGCGTTAAAACTGCTTATTGTAGAAGAGCTGATTGTAAACAAAATGCTTGTGTTTCGGACCATGAATCGTTATAATGATACGCGTACAGTTGTTAATTGCCATGGTGCTGGATGGACATGTGAAAAAAATCCATCGTATTGCAATGGTTAGCATACCCGCCTAGCATACAAAGACTCCTAAGTTCAATTCCACATACCAAACAATTTTTGAGCAGTGGCTTATCCCCTCTCAGTAATGCTGGTGTTATTTCTCAGCGTTTCAAAGTTTCTCTAAGTGGTTTCACCTTAATGTGAAACGCAGTTCGGACTCGGCTCGAAGGTCCCTTGACATTGTGGTAAACATGGAATCGAGCAGAATCAGCGACAAGAGAGAATTTCATCACTGGACTAAATAGTCTAAGTAATGCTAATATAACGGGCTGTCACTATACATAATCTAGAGTAGCAGTGCGCCGGAACCCTCTCTAATCGCCAGGTCACAGAGTAAATTCCACATATTATAGGGAAAACAAACTTATTTGGAACCGTGGGCATGTAAACATTTCGATTGTAGACCATGGCTGGATAAAAAGGCTGGTCACCGTCACATGAAACAAGTCCAATTTCAGAATTGCTTAACATTTGTGTAAGCAATTTGTGTAGGACTCGTTTTTCTATATAGATCAAAAGTGAAACGATTCTGAAATTTAGCTGACTTTCGCGGATGAATTTCTAACACTTGAAAGCTCCAACCCTAGATACAATTTCCTAGGATTACTTCTGATAACGGGTCGTTTCCTAATAGGAAGCTTTAAACAAGCTTGACAAGGGACGTCCACAGAAAAAAAATATTTCTTGTCTTCAATCACGAAATTAATTGATCCAATTAATTTTTAATTGAAATGTCTTCAATTACAAAAATGAAATTTCTTCAGTCACAATGTCAATTAAAAATTGATTGATCCAATTACATATTTAATTGATCCAATTAATTTTTGTGATTGATTTTTGTTTGCAATAAAATAGTTGTTGAACCAATTAAATTTTTAATTTAAAACTTTTTAGAATTCAATCAATATTTTAATTGGAAGAATGTTGGTGATATTTTTTGTGTGTATGCAGATATCCCACTTGATCCATCTCTTCATTATGATAAGCATATCTAACCCACCCTAATATACTCATAAATATATCCGCTATTTCACTGCTTCTGGTTTGTCATCAATATTACTTTGCCCTTTTCATTCTTTCCCCCGCTCTCCCAATTATTAATGAATGAAAAAAACGACATCACAATCATTCGGTCCAGACAATTAGTCACCGTTTAAGACCATTTTAGCCAAACACATACTGAGGAGAAACAACAAAAACACACGCATTAAATAAATATTTCAGAATGTTGCAAACGAGTATGATTTTTATGAATTTCAAAAACTGATAGTACAAACAACAATGTCAATAGGGTAATATTTTATTGTTGCCTATCCGTAGATAAGATAAGAAGAAAAAAAATATATTTTAGTTTTGTTATAAAAAACAAATATGAGAAAAAAGACTTTGTTTATGAATCACACCAGCAAAAACAACAAAGAAAATTTATAACCACACATATTGGCCTAAATGATTTATAAGCTTATAAAATATAAGCCGATTTTATTTTATTATTTTTTGGTTTTTTGTTGTATGGGGTCATAATTCGATACAAAATGTGGAGTAAATGTATTTATTTACCCTTTAACTACAGAATTACCTTTTATTTCTATAGAAGATTTTGTCAAAATTTTATTTCCATAGAAAATTTTGTCAAAATTTTATTTCTATAGAAAATATTGTCAAAATTTTATTACTATAGAAAATTTTGTCAAAATTTTATTTCTATAGAAAATTTTGTCAAAATTTTATTTCTATAGAAAATATTGTCAAAATTTTATTACTATAGAAAATTTTGTCAAAATTTTATTTCTATAGAAGATTTTGTCAAAATTTTATTTATATAGAAAATTTTGTCAAAATTTTATTTCTATAGAAAATTTTGTCAAAATTTTATTTCTATAGACAATTTTGTCAAAATTTTATTTCTATAGAAAATTTTGTAAAATCTTATTTCTATAGAAAATTTTGTCAAAATTTTATTTCTATAGAAAATTTTGTTAAAATTTTATTTCTATAGAAAATTTGGTAAAAAATTTATTTCTGTGGAAAATTTTGTAAAAATTTTATTTATTTCTATATAAAATTTTGTCAAGTTTATTTCTGCAGAAAATTTTCTTTGCTTGCAAAATCTACCAAAACAACAAGAATTCTACCAATCTACCAAAAAGTGAACAAATTTACCTTTTTTGGTAGAATTCTACCAACTGTGAATCGTGTCAGCAAGCCAAATCTGGGTCGGTTTATATGGTGGCTATACTTGGTCCGATATGTTCCACTTGCAATACCATCCGACCTACTTGCCCAAGTCGACATATTGATTCCTTCGGAAATTAGCATGATTTCAACAGACGAACGGACATCGCTAGATCGACTCAGATTTTCTCCACGAACAAGAGATATATATGGGGTCTGAGACTAATATTTTGATGCGTTACGAAGATTTTTGTCTTTAACACACAGTTTGAATATCTCATTTAATTTAAAATTTATCAAAAAATTGTCTTACTTCAAAGACAGGCGACTTTAACGGAGGGGTGCAAATTTCAAAGATTGATCAAAATTCAATTAAAAAAGAAAAGATTATGAAATTTCGTTGAATTAAATTCAGAAATTCAAAATTGATTTCCATGTAAAATTTGGGAATTATAAAAGCCGCTATTATTTTTAATGTATTCACCATCATTATATTTTTGCTCTAAGTAATAAGCAGAAAATTTTCTGTTTATTATCAAGAATGACCACAGACAATCGATTATTTCTGGCCACTTAATAATATTTACACAATCATTCATAATCAATTCAAGACAATTCTCACGCAAAAATATTTCTGTAATCTATTGTGTTTTTTTAAGTAATACCCCCAGAATATAGACAACAAATGACGCAGAAAAACACTTAACCAGACAGACTGACAGACGGGCCGATAAATATATCTCTCTATCTTTTCAGTTGTATTATTGGTAACGTTTGTGGTTTTAAAGAGCTAGCAATGTCTTTAAAACGTTCTCGAACTTGTACTCGTTTTAGTTGAGAGTATCAAACAATACATCAACCGCAATACTTATTCATGGCTATAGACATTTTCTCCCCCTTTCCATTATTTGCAAAAGAAAAATATTTTTTCAATATCCCATAATTTTCATGCTTCATTCATGCATTCGATCATTTAGACTGTCAGTCATTTTTTCATTCATTCTGCCCACAGCCCCATAATATTGCAGCACTGTTAGTAGACATTGACCCAAATTTGTATGGATTTAGAATACTTGAATGCGTTTCGTTTTTCTTACGGATTATTTTTCTGCTTTGTAGGAATATTTGAATTTGTTGGGTTTCAAACGTCGAAATTTGACCACAGGAATTCCCAACGGTAGACAGTTTAGTGAGACAGAGAGAATGAGAAAAAAATCAATAGTTATTGATTGTAATATCATAGTAAATACAAAATTTGTTAATTATTTTTAATTACATTTTAAATAGAGAACAGAAAAATGATTCATTAACATGACAAACAGTTTTAGACAAATCATTGACGTAATTGGCTTAGACGTAAGGAACCAGGTACGCCAGTTCTCTAAATCTATATGCCCCCAAAATTCGCTTAGTCCTTACACAAAAGTTGGATACTCACACAAGAGGTACTTGCCTCAGGAGTAAAAATTGATGCGGTTAGAATATTAGAACATCTGCACCCAACAAAAAGTGTTCCCACCGTGGAATAAAATGTAGATTTATTTTAGAAAATTTTAACTAAGATAGTTCTCCAATTGCAACATGTTACAAATAAGTTAATACTTTTTGCAAATTGAAGAAAATTTTTTAAAAATAATTAATTTTTTTTCTGTTGTTTAAGAAAATTTCATATGTTGGACGAAAAAATTGGATTTAAAAATTGTTAAAATGTTTTTGGCGCTGTACGAAGTTCGAGACAGCTACAATATTAGTAAAATTTACTCATTTTGGAGACTTATGAACTCAATTTAAGCAAACTTCTGCCATTTTAGGAAAATATGAACTAATTTATTTTTTAGTAAAATTGTGCACTATATTTGTATACAACTTTTTTTCTTATTTTTAGTTCACGTCATTAAAGTTGGCAAAAAATTATTCAAATAAGGAACATTTACTCATATTGTGCAAAATTTAACAAAAATCAACTAATCCTCATGAACTAAAATAAAGTTCAGTTGGCATTAGAGCCCCTTTTTCTGGGTGTGGTGTATGGATTGTAACCGCGATTGCCACAGTTGGTAGAATTCTACCAAAAACGTTGATTTATTACTGCTTGGTATATTGGTAGAATTCTTGTTGTTTTGGTAGATTTCGCAAAATATTCCTCTCCAACTAAGAAGTATGTCACATTTCCAAAATTTTTTATGGAAATAAAATTTTGACAAAATTTTCTATAGAAATAAAATTTTGACAAGATTTTCTATACAAATAAAATTTTCTATAGAAATAAAATTTTGACAACGTTGTCTTTATAAATATAATTTTGGCAAAATTTTCTATAGGAATAAAATTTTGACAACGTGTTCTATAGAAATAAAATTTTGACAAAATTTTCTATAGGAATAAAATAAATCCAATTTTACTTTAATTTAGTTCATGGAATTATTATGTTTGGAGAAAGTTTCCGTTACTGTAAAAAAATTTTCTATCCGATGAGTTTACTGTTTTTTCAGTGTATATATACAGCTGACTATAAAATTTTCTATAGAAATAAAATTTTGACAACGTTGTCTATAGAAATAAAATTTTGGCAAAATTTTCTATAGGAATAAAATTTTGACAACGTGTTCCATAGAAATAAAATTTTGACAACATTTTCTATAGGAATAAAATGAAGCCAATTCTGTAAAAAAAATTCTACCTGATGGGTTCACTGTTTTTTCAGTGTATATATACAGCTGACTATATTGGTTGATATGTCCAAAGAAGGCAATAGATGCATCATGGCATTAAGAAACTCTGTATAAATGGAAAAAAGTTTTATAAACATTAGGTTAGGTTAGGTGGCAGCCATTGTGATACCACATTGGTGAACTTCTCTCTTATCACTGAGTGCTGCCCGATTCCATGTTAAGCTCAATGACAAGGGACCTCCTTTTCTTCCAGCATTACTGAGGTGGGATAATCCACCGCTGAAAAACTTTTCGGTGTTCGGTCGAAGCAGGAATCGAACCCACGACCTTGTGTATGCAAGGCGGGCATGCTAGACATTGCACCACGGTGGCTCCCCACCACCGTGGTGCAATGGTTAAAAATTAAATGCTCTATTTCCTAAATTCGTAACAGTAAATACTTTGTAAAAGAGTAAATTTTACTTAAATTGTGTCTGTCTTGAACTCCATAGAGATATTTTAAAAATTTCACCTACATTTTCTTTATAGTTTACCAACTTTTTTATTTATAGAGATAGAGGTCGCAAATGTTTCTTACCTCGATTAAATTAGTTATCTTTTAACTCTTTAGAATTTTTACCTGAAAATAAACGAATAGAATAGGAATTAATAATATATACAATATACAATTATTTATGAAATTAAAAAAAAATATATATATTAAAACTTTTCTGAATTTACTTTGTTTTTAGAATAAATGCCAGTAAGAACAATGTCCTACCCAAGATGTTCTTTATTTTAACTACACAACAAGTTCTTTTAATTCAATTTCTTATTATATTTTTTCATATTTTTAGTGTGTATCTATAATAAAACGGTCGAAAAAATGCTAATTTAACTCTAGAAAAAAAGAGATTTTTTTTTTAAATATTTGAGGTCAAACGTTTCAGACATAAAAAATTATAAAAACTATATATTTGGCAAAATATCATAAACATTTTTTAATTCACATCCAAAACACTGAATTCGGATCACACCTTAAGAAGTGATGCAAATTCAGTGCAACGCAGCGTTGCCATTTTGGTCCCATTGGACCAAAATTGGTCCAAAAAATTATTAATTTTTAAAGTTGGTCCGATGGTCGGACCAAATAGAATTTGGTTGATTTTGGTCCATTTTTGCCAAATCAGTATTTGTTTCAAAATTTTCTATTGAGATAAAATTTTGACAACATTTTCTATAGAAATAAAATTTTGGCAAAAACTTCTGTAGAAATAAAATTTTGACAAAATTTTCTATGGAAATAAAATTTTGACAAAATTTTCTATAGAAATAAAATGTTGACAAAATTTTCTATAGAAATAAAATTTTGACAAAATTTTCTATAGAAATAAAATTTTGACACAATTTTCTATAGAAATAAAATTTTAACATAATTTTCTACAGAAATAAAATTTTGACAAAATTTTCAATAGCAATAAACTTTTGACAAAATTTTCTATAGAAATAAATTTTAGACAAAATTTTCTATAGAACTAAAATTTTGACAAAATGTTCTTTAGAAATAAAAAATACGACAAAAATTTTGATAGAAATAAAATATTGGAAAAATTTTCAATAGAAATAAAATTTTGGCAAAATTTTCAATAGAAATAAATTTTTGGCAAAATGTTCAATAGAAATAAAATGTTGACGTTTTCTTTAGAAATAAAATTTTGACAAAATGTTCTATAGAAATAAAAATTTGACAAAATTGTCTATTGAAATAAATTTTTGATAGAAATAAAATTTTGACAAAATTTTCTATAGACATACAATTTTGACAAAATTGTCTATGGAAATAAAATTTTGACAAAATTTTCTATAGAAATAAAATTTTGGCAACGTTTTCTTTAGAACTAAAATTTTGACAACATGTTCTATAGAAATAAAAAAAAAAATTTTTATAGAAATAAAATATTGGCAAAATTTTCAATAGAAATGAAATTTTGGCAAAATTTTCAATAGAAATAAATTTTTGGCAAAATTTTCAATAGAAATAAAATGTTGGCAAAATTTTCTATAGGCATAAAATTTTGACAAAATTTTCTATAACCATAAGATTTTGACAACATTTTCTACCGAAATAAGATATTGGAACATTTTTAACATTTAAATGATATTAAAAAGGGTCCGCTGGTACGAATTTTGGTCAAATTTTGGAAAAATTTTGGTCCAAAATAAAAATTCATTTTGGCAACGCTGGTACAACGGCTGTTGAAATGGTGGACACCTTTCCTATGACAAGCTCATGTTAAATTCATCGCTTCTGCGCCAAATTTGTTTTTTGGCTGGGATGTGGCAGTTCGGATTTTTTCTGTTAAAACTTCTCGCTTATCATTTTACTTAGGAACTGTGACCATTAAATAGTTCGGCGAATCTCATTACCTATCAATAGTGCCACACCTATGAGTAAAATTGAAATCGAGATTAATGTACAATGTCATACAGGCGCCAGTGTGTGAATAAAAACGTTGCTGCAACCAAACTAATTTTTTCTTCTAATTTCTGGTGCCCCTGATTGGAAAATGACATAACAAAACAATTTAAAATGGCTTGAAATGGAATTAGTAAAATTAAAAATCAGATAGTATTGTTGTATTATAGACATTAAAATGCAATTTGAACTAACAAATTAATTTAAAATTGAAATATAAAATTAAAATTTAGTTGCATTCGTACATTAAAAAAAATATTAACATAATATGATAGATTATGCAACCTAAATTTTAGGATACACAGCTAACACAATATTGAGGACACTTTTATTTAAAATAAAGACATTTTAATAAAAAGATAATTCATGATCTTTGGATTCAATTTTTTTCCATAAAAGCAAAGAAACATTTTTTGATTTAAAGAAATAACGTTTAAACTATCTGAGATATTGAAGCTTTGGATTAAAGATAAATAATCTTCAAATATAGGCTAAATCCTTAGAATAAAATTTGCATCTTTGATTTAACGTTTTTAGAAATCAAGAAAACATTTTTATTTTCAAAAAACTTTACTTGAATGCAAAGATTTTGACCATCCCTTAAGGATTTTGGTATTGATACCGAGCCAAAGATGCTACTTTTTGAAATAAGGACAGTTTTTAGGGACGTATCTTACTTCAAATCTAGGATCTATAAATTTAAAATTAGGATACAGATCTCATTTATCGGATTTTCATTATCTCTTTGCGATATAGTAACAAATCTCTTGTCAAAGACAGTTGAAAAATCCATTTTTTGACAGATACTTCAAAGTAAAAAATATTTTCTTAATTTCAAAAAAAAAAAAAAAAAAAACGTTAAACAATGCAAAATTATCAATGTAAGTATTAGTCTATATTTCAAGTTTTTATGTTTAATCCTAAGATTTAAAGATTATCTCTTAAAATCAAAAATGTTTCTCTTTACTTTAAGAAAAATTTGCCTTACTTTCAGACATACGACTTTCAGACATACACTCAAAAAAAGGTTTACTTGGATCCAAATATTTTGACCTTCCTTTAAGGATATTTGCTTCTTTAAAATAAAGACATTTTTTAGCGACCTATGTTGCTTTAAATCTAGGATCAATAAAATTAAAAATAAAATTACAATTAAGATAGAGATTCCATTATTTTACTTTAAACCAAAGATGCTAAATCTTCAAAATAAGTCTTAGCCTATATGTGAAGCGCTTTTATCTTAAATTTAAAGATTCAATATTTCAATTAATTTAAAGACGATTTCTTTACTTACAAAATGTGTTTCTTTACTTTAAGAAAAATTGACCTTAGTTCAAAGATATACGACTTTAACCGAGGGACGCAAATTTCCAAAATTTGTGTCCTAAATTTAATAAAAAAATCTTTTGAAGCAAAGATTATAAAGTTTATCTTAATTAAAATTTCATTATTTAAAGGAATTTGTAATTTGTAAATTTCGCATCCTAAAATTTAGGTTGCGTAATCTTTAATAATACGTAAATATTTTTTCAGTATAACAAAGGGAAGCAAATTTAAAGAAGAACATAGCTAATGCAATATTTTCTTTTTATTAAAATTTCTTTATTTCAAAGACATTTCTTCTTAATATAGTCCTAAGGCTTCATAATCTTTCATATTAGGTCAATATTTTTTTTTAGTGTATATGTTAGGTTAAAGTGGCAGCCCGATTAAGATTCAGGCTCACTTAGACTATTCAGTCCATTGTGATGTTAACTGACATATCTTCGTTATACACATACAAATAAATCGCAAAACAGAATGAAAATTCGATCAACGAAGTCTTTATCTTAATTCTAATATTATAGAACCTAAATTTAAAACCACATAGTTCTCTACACAAAAAACAAAAATAATTTCCAATTAAAATGTTAATTGACATTGATTATGTTTACCACAAAATTAACCTATAGAATTAAATTTTTAATTTAATTAAGCTAAGAAAATGATTGAAAGTTTTTTAGTTTTTAATTAAAATACGAATTGTCCCAATTAATATTTTAATTCATTTTAAAGATATTTCAAATTAAAAATTTAATTGAAAATGTTGGTCGTAATTAGATATACTATTCATTGGTCCATTAAATTTTTACTCAAATTCAAAGAAAAATTTAACTATAATTACAATCAGAAAATACATTCGAAAGTAGTGAAATAATTGTAAATGAATAAAAATATTTACTATAAATAATTGAATACCTTAATTAAAAAATTAATAGAGTTTACCGATCAAACTCAAATCCTTTTTTTTTAGTTGAATCTATTAAAAAAATTGTTAAATGTGCCGAAGAAATACAGTATTTGTTTAATCGGATATATTTTGTATTTCTAATTAATTCCGTGATTGCTACAATCATTTGAAGCAATTTCAATTAAAATTAAAATATAAATTGGAAAAAATAAGTACGCGATTAAATTTAAGCCGTATCGGAATCAATACCAAAATCTTTGAATCTAAATATGATTCAAATCATGTAAATTAAAATATTTTACATTAAATTAAAATCAATTAATGCATATTATTACAATATATTGATTTGAGCTTATATGCTAACTACTTATGGAAATTACATAAATACGATAATTATTCGTCCCCATTGAACCATCCCTTAAACTTTTTTATTATTAAATTACAATGTATCAAATTAAATTAAAAATAGCGCAATAAAAAATGAATTGGATAAAATTAAATTAAAATTATTTATATAAAATTTGCAAATGTTGACTTATTACGTTTTTCAAATAAATATATCATATTCTGTTTTTTTATAAATATCAAAGATATCTATTATTACAAGGGCAAAACTATTTCATATTCACATATCCATGTAAATAACTGCATAGAAAGGCAAAAGATGTGAACTCGGGATAATTAAATCGTGTCTCTGAATAATCGCGATCCTTGGTTGAGAGACTTCTTGTTATTATTCATGAAATCATGAAAGAGGTCGTCATCAACAATATAATAACAATAATAATGATAATAGTAATAATGTTAAAAAATTCTCATTTGATTTCATTCGCTCATGCATTCGACAGTTCTACGAATGTTAATTTTTTTTTATATAAAACTGGCTTTTCCTCAATGTTAAATATGGATGATTTTCCAAATCCCCTTTCACACCCTGGCATACGTTTGCAGTGAATGGGAATTTGCTACAGTTCAAGACATAAATGGAAACGTGTTCGTTTCATTTGTGTTATGGCTCAGTTCGCCTTCACTCTTGCAACGAGAATTTAAAGCCGACTTTGTTATGTTAATTCCGTTGGCGCCAATTGCGATAACTGCTCCTACTTTTTAATTGAATGCAATTCTATTTCGAGATTATTATTGTTTTGACTTGATGTTATTCGCTTGATCTTCAGTTTGTAGTGATTTTGTTTTTATTAGCATGAGACCTGAAACGCCTATGTAGTTTTAGATATTAAAGATTAAATTCGGTTTTTTAATTATGAACATTGTATAATTTTAAGTATTTTTTTTA